>NC_092637.1:35814369-36434369 GCF_039555335.1 Amphiura filiformis
TTAGCTTACTGGTTCGAACCAGCAACCTCTCGCACCATAGTCGAATGCCATGATATATTGCAGCCCGTTGTGGAGTCTGCATCAGGCTTTAAATTCATTCTACCATCCTTGATTTTCCAGCAGCCAATCACTGTGTTCTGTGAGAGTCTTGTAAAAATGGTTTTAGTTAACATTTTAGATTGGCACCTGTTTCTGAGGATTTGGACCGACATTGCGGGTATGACAATATTTGCAATGCATGCTGGGATAGATGCAGTATCTACACATGGTTGTACCTAGACAGGCTATAGGGATTTGTGATAATGCCAATCTATCCCATGGCCTTAGGGTTAGATGACATTCTAATGCACTCAAACCTGTCAGTCTAAATGAAGGGACAGATTTCTACATGATCAGGATGCGATATGAAGAAGTATGGTAAAAAAGCATCTTATTTCTTAAGGCATATGTGAAGGGAGGAGGTATGAACCATATGTACATCTTCTGCTTTAATACATGCAACCTGTTGAACTGACATTCCCCTTATGGCTGATGTTTGTATGTTGCTCACATCACAACTACATTTAAGCCCGATCCTGACTCCACATCGCAGCGCGATGCGATGCTATAAAAACTGTAATATGAGCCAGGTTTTTATGAGCTCGGCGGTGAAAATTCTCACAGCCTGGTGGAAATTTCGGTCCGCGATGGAGTTGGTAAATGTTAAACTTTTTTGCATCGTGCTGCGATATCGCAGTCGTGCACACTTGTGATTGGCTGCTGGAAAATAAAGGTCGGTAGAGTGACCTTAAAAGGAGATGCAGAGTTGCACCTCACATGCTTTTCAAACATAGCAACATCGTGCGATGCTGCGATGTTTGAAAATCATCGCATCGCGCTGCGAAGTGGAGTCAGGATCGGGCTTTACAATGCTATTTTATAAAGTCAGGTTTTGAGGAAATGTGAACTGAAGACAAATTTCTGGTCCACATATCGATCTCAAAGTTATGAAATTCTGCTCATATTGCAGTGCTATATTATACTTCTGTTGAAAAGATATAGGACGTTTCACAGCTGCATACCAACAGAGAGATTGTGTTGTTCAATTTGCATGTCCAGTGGGCAGGGGGTCTAAAAAATTCTCTTTAGGTGTGACTGTGAGATATCTATTTTAAATCTGTGATTTTTAAACTGCTTTTTCATATATCCTTATGTCAAGATCCTTATGTCAGGAAATATTTTAGGGAGGGTTAAGGGCTGGGGTATGAGCGTTTGGACAGTATTTATTTTGGGACATTAGAGCACATCAGACATATCGAATTGCATTCTGAATACGAAGAATGTCATTCTGATATCAAATAATTTTGATTTTTGAAATTGCAATTTAATACACATTTTATGGCAAATCATTAAAAATTGATATTTTTGATATTTAACAGTACTTGAAGTAAACTTTATAAATCTGATGATTTATACTTAAAGTGTATGTAGGTGGGATAAAAGCAGACAATCAATTGAAAATTTTGACCTTTCGTATTGAAGATATGGATTTTTTTTCCCAAAAAAAAAAAAAAAATTAGGTCTTTTTGGGGAAAAAATCCATATCTTCAATATGAAAGGTCAAAATTTTCAATTGACCATCGGCTTTTCCTCCTGCTACATACACTTTAAGAATATATCATTAGATTTATATAATTTACTTTGAGGACTGTTAATATATATCAAAAATTTGAAAAATATCAAATTTTTATAATTTGTCATAAAATTTGTAATATATTGTGATTTTTAAAAAATGAAAATTATTTTATATCAGAAAGACATGCTTCGTATTCAGAATGCAATTCGATATGTCTGAGGTGCTCTCATGTCCCACAAAAAATACTGTCGAAACGCAATAAACGCTCATTTTGGATCCCTTAATGTTTGAAAAATTTGACCTTTTTTGGCATATTTTTTTTACAAATTTGACATCCTTTCGAGGGGTGCTGCATAAAATTTGGTGTTATTTTATTTGTGGATTTGCCGATTGTGGGTGATATTGGGCCAATTGTCAGTGATTTTGGTGGAATTTTAGGGATTTGGAAGTATTTTGGGGTGAATTTGAGAGGATTTTTTGACCATGATGGATGTGGGGGACATCCGCTCCATGCCCACTGGCGGCAGGACTGTCAAAGCATGGTCAAAGCTTGCCCAAGCTAACAGAGCCTTTGCTCATCTTCCTGATGAAAAGTTTTGATTTAAAGTTCAGGGTGCATGTAGGTGGATGAGGTGTTACTGGATAAACCACAATGACCTCATTCCCAACACCACAGTTGATTAACCTCTATCCAATAATTAAAGCTCAAAAGTTGACCTGAAGTTTTGGGTATGAGTTTGTATTCTCAATTCATGTAGAGGTCATTTTATGACTGTATAAGCATATTATGATAAAAGAACTGTGACTTTGGAGATGGACATGTTTGAGATCCTCTATGTTGGCTGTGCTTGCAACTCAGGTGGGTGAGGTGTTACCTGAGTGGACATTGTCAAATTTAGCCCGAGAGAATACTACACACTAGGGCATTGTAATGGCCTATTTTCTTGACCATAGAAAAGAGATTGACCCATTTTTGGGGCCATTTGTAAAGATGCATTATTTTCATTTCAACTAGTCCAACTGGCAAAAGCTGTTTTGCTTTTTGCTTATGTGAAATGTAGGATATAGCCTCCTCAGTGATGTAATTTTACACGATAACCAAATTTGACCTAATTAGTGCCAGGGGTAGCACTAGGTTGCTTTTTGGGGTCCCAGACCCACCAAAATAGAGTTCGGACCCCCTGTTTTTAAATTTTCTGCAAGTTCAGGGGTCCCAGCAGACCCCCATTTTTTCAACCTAGCGCTATTGCAGACATACTATTTATGCTGAATTTGTGCAACTCGGACTCACCAAACTCTACTCCGGACCCCCTACTTTTTTAATTTCTGCAAATTCAGACACAGGAGTGTTTAGTTCTAGCGCTACCCCTGATTAGTGCCCCATGTGCTAAAGTCGGTCACTTTCAGGGGGGCGCTTGTTAAAACCATGAAATGATATTATAAATTGGGAATTTACACACATAAACGTTAGACCTTGTACTTTGACAGAATTTTGATGTACAGCTGTATCAAAAACAGGGTTGTTAGACTTAATTAAGTCCAGTTCAGACTTCACATGGCGATGCTTTTAAAACTGAAATCTGAGTCAGGTTTTTACATTCCTCGGTGTTGAAAATTCTCATCGCGCAGTGGCAATTTCATCGGCGATGGATGAGAGTTGAACTTTGTTCAACTTTCTTTGCATCGCGCTGTGATATCGCGGCCGTTCACGCATGTGATTGGCTGCTGGAAAATCAAGGTCATCAGAATGACCTTAAAAGGACTAGACAATATCATCCTCTGAAGTTCTGGTCCACAAGAGTATCATCAAATGTGTACAAAAATACAGCTTCTTTCCAAGTACCATATCACTGTATCAGAGTGGAATAGCCTCCCATCTTCTGTTCTAGAGTCTTGTAGCATTCAATACTTTAAAACTGCACTATGTAATAATGTAATGTAACTTAAGGGGTGGGGTATGAACGTTTGGACAGTATTTATTGTGGGACATTAGAGCACATCAGACATATCGAATTGCATTCTGGATACGAAGAATGTCCTGATGATATCAAATAATTTTGATTTTTTGAAATTCGCAATGTAATACACATTTTATGGCAAATGATTACAAATTTATATTTTTGATATTTAACAGTACTCGAAGTAAACTTAATAAATCTGATGATTTATACTTAAAGTGTATGTAGGTGGGATGGAAAGCCGACGATCAATTGAAAATTTTGACCTTTCGTATTGAATATATGTATTTTTTTTTTTCCAAAAACACCAAAAAGAATTGGGTCTTTTTGTGAAAAATATCAAATTTTAATAATTTGTCATATAATTTGTAGGCTAAACTTTACTATACCCTACCACATTTGACCGTCGCCGAAGCTACCCTAGTTTTAGCCCTGCTACACCGACGGCGCGAAACTCGATGATAGGATTACATTGAATGATGTATGGATTAACTCAGTGCAATATATAAATCACTTAATTTAGCAAATTAAATAAACGAACGAGAGAGATTCAAAACAACATATAATGAAGAAGAGGAACAGTAGTAAATTTTAAATTTAATTAATATTCATAATTATTGCTTTGCTTCCCATAATCAGCCAGGAATCATAAATCTGCATAATGATCGGTTTCCATTCATTAATTATCTTATTTAAAGGAATTATTAATTAACTTAAGAATATTAAATAAAAACATTAACTTTTAACAATACTCAGTCATTAATTACCATATAATATGTAAATTATGATGCACACGAGGAAGGTTACCGTTGTTGCAGGGCTACAGCGACATCGCCGTTTGATAATTAATGAATTAATTAACAAACAAACAAACAAACTTTATATATATTCACCCATTAATGCGATGCCTATGAGGAAGGTTATCGTTGTTGCAGGCTACAGCGACATCGCCGCTTGATAATTAATGAATTAATTGACAAACAAACAAACAAAACTTTATAAATATTCACCCATTAATGCGATGCCTATGAGGAAGGTTATCGTTGTTGCAGGCTACAGCGACATCGCCGTGAATGACAATTTCTCAACAACCCTACTATCGATTTCCATGATTTTTGTACCAAATTTCTTCTTTTAAACGACCTTGCTAAGTATAGGCCTAAATGATAAAATTATCATGATTATACGTCGTTCATAAAACGCCTACCACTCACAAGCTTTACTTTACATTGACCGCGTTCTTACGTTCAATACAAATCTGAATAAAGATGGAAGATAACAGTTCTGTTTCATTCACAATGTTTTGTTGAACTTGTAAAAAAAATATCTTATGATGCTTATTTTTTCACCTAACTAGTCGGGACTGTATGACCATTTTCTTCTTAATTAACTTTTCAGTGGTCTGTTTTTATTTATAACAACTAACAACTACAACGTATGAAATCACATAAACCAGTGTATACGCTGCTCATAAAAGGCCCCAACCAGTGATAACCAGGTGCAAAAGTTCTGTTTCTTTTTAATTAACTTTTCAGTGGTCACGGTCCTGTTTTTATTTATAATATCTGGAAATTATGAAATCACATAAACCAGTGTATACGCTGCTTCATAAAATGCCCCAACCAGTGACAACCAGGTGCAAACTAAGTTATGTGCATTATGTGCTTACCAATGACAACTTAACTTAATAGTTCCTCTTGTCAACAAACAAGCAACTCCCCATTTCACATGTGCATCATATGTACATGATCGCCCAAGCATAATCATCTACAATCCAACGATCACTTGTATCAATATGCAAATTATATGATTCAATACGTGCATATAATAATAGGGATTAGTTTTTTAACGGCTTTTAAGTCAGGCCTGGGCGGGCGAAGCGTAAATAAACATGTGTTGCTTAATCCTAAAACCAAGCTGGTCATTTATTTTTATTCTTTAAATAATAAAAAAATAAAAAAATCATTCGCGGCGTCAATGTAGCACGGCAACAGCGGTACCTTCACCCAATGGCAAGGTATAGGTTAGCGGCGTCGCTGTAGCACAGCAACAGCGATACCTTCCTCCCCTTCATTACATTTATTTGATCAAGTCATTACAAAATGCGCATAAAGTCTAGCTTTGCGCCGTCGCTGTAGCACAGCAACAACGATAGCTTTGCGCCGTCGGTGTAGCCCAGTAAAAAGGTATAGCTTCGCGCCGTCGCTGTAGCAAGGCAACAACGATGGCGTCGCGCTGTCGGTGTAGCCCAGTAAAAAGGTATAGCTTCGCGCCGTCGCTGTAGCACGGCAACAGCGATACCTTCGCGCCGTCGGTGTAGCCCAGTAAAAGGTATAGCCGGCGCCGTCGCTGTAGCACGGCAACAGCGATACCTTCGCGCCGTCGGTGTAGCCCAGTAAAAGGTATAGAAGCGCCCGTCGCCGTAGCACGGCAACAGCGATAGCTTCGCGCCGTCGGTGTAGCCCCGTAAAAAGGTATAGCTTCGCGCCGTCGCTGTAGCACGGCAACAGCGATACCTTCCTCCCCTACATTAATTTGGTGACATGACCAAATAAGGTATAACTCAGTGCCGTCGGTGTTACCATACGGAAATAGGTATACTTTCGCGCCCGGTTTGGCCCCTCAAAATGTCTAGCTTCAAGCGCCGTCGCTGTAGCATGGCAACAACGACACCTTCTCGCTGTCGGTGTAGCCCAGTAAAAGATATAGCTTCGCCATTGTCGCTGTAGCACGGCAACAGCGATACCTTCCCGCCGTCGGTGTAGCCCAGTAAAAAGGTATAGCTTCGTGCCGTCGCTGTAGCACGGCAACAGCGATACCTACCTCCCCTACATTCATTTGGTGACATGACCAAATAAGGTATATCTCAGTGCCGTCGGTGTTAGCATACGGAAATAGGTATACCTTCGCGCCGTCGATTTAGCCCCTCGAAAAGTCTAGCTTTGCGCCGTCGCTGTAGCACGGCAACAACGACACCTTCAAGCGCCGTCGGTGTAGCCCATTGAAAAGGTATAGTTGCGCCGTCGCTGTAGCACGGCAACAGCGATACCTTCGCGCCGTCGGTGTAGTCCTGTAAAAAGGTCTAGCTTTGCGCCGTCGCTGTAGCACGGCAACAACGATACCTTCCTCCACCACACTCATTTGCTAACTTTAACAATTAGGCCTACTTAAGATGCACCTTTGCACCGTCGGTGTAGCCTTACGGAAATAGGTCTACCTTACCGCCGGTGTAGGCCCCTCATAAATGGTCTAGCTTCACGCCGTCGGTGTAGCACGGCAACAGCGATACTTTTATGGCGTCGCTGTTGCACAGCAACAACGATACCTTCATTCACCATCACATCATTATTCAATATATGATACTTAACGTATTTACTCCATGAAATAAATGCTACTCATTCTTATCAAACCACTCATTAACAATTAACATTCCTCTTATCAATATAACTTTAATCACTATTAACATCAATCATTGTTAATTACTTACAACAACCCTATTATCCCTCACACTCATTATTATTATGTCATAATTATTAATTAACTACCATCGCCCTCTAATCCATCATAATAATTATAATTATATAATCATTCATAACCAATTACAATCGGCCCCTTATACGTCACACTAATTATAATTATATCATGCTTATTAACATCATCTTTATGATGCGGTCATCATTACTTGAGTACATTAAAATCTATTACGCATAATTAATACTTCTATGCCATTATATAATGCAATATAGTTATTTCATTATGCTTAAATTCAATTCAAATGACATTATTACTATCTAGAAGTAACCACAATAATTTAATCGTACTAACACTTATTACCTTGATGAATGCAAACTTCATTAAGTCAAACGCCGACATACTTTATTAAAAACCTGATTCATAAACCTCTAACTTAATTTAAATCTATCCCATTAATAAGTAATTCGTGCTGACGTCGGTGTAGTTTTACAAAAAAAAAAGGTGCAGCTTCGCGGAGCCGTCGATGTGGTAGGGTATTCTAAAGGTACTCCAATTTGTATTATATCGTGCATTTCAAAAAAGTAAAATTATTTGATATCAGAAGGACATTCTTCGTATTCAGAATGCAATTCGATATGTCTGATGTGCTCTCATGTCCCCCCAAAAATACTGTAGAAACGCTCAACACGCTCATTCCAGATCCCTTAACAATGCTTAATGTGTAATCTGTAATCATTATGTACAAATATTTGCGTTTTCATTGTAGGCCATTATTCTTCTCAATCAGATGTCGCTTTTGCGATTTTATTGAGTATTGAGTACTGGGTATTTGTTTAGATTTAGAAGGAGAAGCAGACCCCACATAACAATATCTATTGTTTCATACCCATTCAAAGAAAGGGGACATTTTAATGGAGGTATGAATGGGTAAAAATTGCAAAAACTTCAAATGCAATTAACTCAAAGTGGCCATTTTCATTATATGTCACTATGTCATCCGAGCGAGCGACGAAAGTAAAGGTAATGGAAAACTGCAGTCACTAAAGTAACACCCTGCCTGCAATTTACAGAACATGATAACTTTGACATACATTTTGTACTCTGTATTAACTGTTACCATAGTGATGTTACTTTGATTGTATTTTTAAAAGCTTTTTGAGCTGAATCAGGAGCATTGCACTTCTGTGCTAATGTGACCTGCAAATTGGTGTGATCTAGAATTGAGACTTTGTTGAAAATGGTTAAGATATGTGAGATACATTGGGATATTCCGGAAAATAAACGCACCCCCCCCCCTGTGACCATGTAGAGGAATAACTTTTCAAAAATAAAGCATGTTTAGATTTTTAAGTTTGCTTTCTGAAAATGACCGGAATTCCACTTGCCAATGTTGTTGGAAAAAGCCTTAAAATGTAATTAAATTAATGAAAAATCTTGTCAAAATGAGTCTCTCAAATTGACGATTTCTGATTTTGAACTATTTTTGTGCTGGATTTGTTCGCCTTTAGACACACTGGATTGCCAACTATCATGACTAGACAAAAATTCTGGAAATCCGAACTCCTCTACAGGGGTGTGCGTCTATTTTCTGGAATAGCACATTCCTTATAGCTTACACACAATGTCATTGTGTTAATAGTGAATTCTACAAACTGGTTGGTAGCTATCAGGCAAATTGGATATCTTGAGTATGATTTGTGCAGTTTTGCTTCTAGAAACTAAATTTCCTGACAACATTAACCCTAACCGCCTAAGGGCTTTTTGGCGACGGGAAGGGAAAGAAGGAAGGAATAAAGAGAGAAAAGAAGGAAAGAAGTTGTTTGCTCTGGGTGGGATTCGAACCCGAGACCCCTCGCATGCCAGGCACTGGGTCGGCGACACTTTGCCACGGGTCTTGGGCTTCGCTGGCCAGCGAAACCGTGCCTATATATCACTTAGGGTGATTGCGTCATCACACCACATGGGATGCATGCACGAACAGCGCATATATCAAGTAGTATTTTGTAGTATACCGTCCTGTTAGGGTTAAGTAGAAAATATTTGTTAGGCAAATGAAAATGTCCCTGCAATAATTTCCGTTGACAGTTTCACAATTTGTCATTGTTTAACATTCAGCATGTTCTTTGATCAGGTCAAAATGTAATGTTTGCCCATATATCAAAATTCTCAGCATGGTCCATGGAAGGAACATAAATTTAAGGCTATTATTAAGGTAATATCAATATTTGGAGTAAAAGTTTGTTTGTTTGTCCCAAATATTCAAAGCATCTCACTATGGACCACAACAGCCTCATCCCAATTGCATAGTCAATAAACTCAATTAAACAATCATAGTACAGAATTTGACCTCAAGTTTCAGAGTATGAGTTTTTGTACCCAAATTTCCAGAGGTCATTCAATGAATGTGCAAATGTATTAGGGTTAAAGAACTGCGCCTTGATAGATGAGCATGTTGTGGATCCTAGTGTCTGTAGTTTGATCAAAGTCAAATGAGACGTTTATTGAACTAAACCCATTTGCCTATTTTCCATGATATTTTAATATGCGATCATCTTCAGGGCTCCATTTCACTATGCACCACAATAGCCTCATCCCAATGGCATAGTCCAATAACCTCAATTACATTATACAGGGTGTCCCAAAAGTCTCGATACCTTTTTAAACCTTTGTATCTTTAAGAAGAAATGGTATACAAAAAATTTGAAAACATATTTGGAAAGAAGACACTTGGGCAATTTTTTTGGTACCAAACTTGCCCCCTTTTGTGCCTCCTACTTAAAATAATGTTGGATGAATGTATAGGCACATAACGCCAGTAGTACCATACAGCACTCATTCCTTTTCTGAACATTCACAGATCTTCTTGGGCTTGCTGATACAGCACGCCTTACTTTATCAATGTTTCGTGTATCGCCTTGTCTTCCTACGTCCATAGCGCACTGAATCACGTGACTGATCCTGTCTTAAAGAATTTGTTGACAATGTTTTTTATGCAGCATTTTGATGGTGCTCGAGCATGTCCAGTGAGTTGATAATGTTCGCTGAACTTCTTTTGAGTAAGTTTGACCGATTTCGCTTTCGCATAAAACCAAAGAATGTGAATTTGTTCTTGAATAGTGTAAGTCAGGTTGAAACAACGCCATTTATCACTTATTCGTGCATACAAAATGTCAGCACTGTGCAAAAACAAACCGCTTGAATGCGCTTGCATGGAAGGGGGGGGGTAGCAGAGCAAAACAATGGTTTCAACAGGACGCTATGACTCCACACACAGCCAAAGTGACTCTCCCATGGCTTGAAAATAGTTTCCATGAGAAGATCATGTTCCTCAAAACTGATCAAACTTGGCCACCTCATTCTCGGATTTAAGTCAACCTGATTTTTTTCTGTGGGGTTATCTCAAAGACCGAGTGTATAGCACAAAACCTCGCAGCATACCCGACTTGAAGGAAAACATAAAGAGTGAGATAAGAAAACTTGAAAGAGACACTTGCAGAAACGCTATTCAGTACTTCATCACAGAGTACGCAAGTGTGCGAATTTATATGATGGACATCTTGAACATATTCCGAATAGACTACTTGCAAAACAAAACAAAAGTCCAAACTACGGAAGAACAAAATAAAAATAATGTGAAGTTGTAGGGAATAGTGTTTCAAGTTGAAAATGTTCCTGGTGATTTGTTCCCATTAACCATTTTTGCATATGCGCTATATTCATGCATAATATCTTCTGACTTAGCATGAAAAGGGGAGTTTCAATGTGACAATTCAGTAATGATAGGGGTATCAACTCAATCAAAACATTATAAAATCCTTGAGATAAGGAAAATTACTTTACCAAGTCACTTTGTTAGGATTGTGAGCAAAAGCAGAAGAGGGTGTTAATTTGACAATTCGCTTGCATTTAATTAAGTGTTTTTGTTTCTCCGGTTGAAAGAACGATTTTCCAATATGATAAACATTTGCTCGTATCTTCATACTACAACATGCAAATATTAGCAAGTTTGGTACCAAAAAATTGCCCAAATGTCCTCTTTCTAAATATGTTTTCATATTTTCTGTATACTATTTTTTTTTAAAGATACAATGGTTTAAAAAGGTATCGAGACTTTTGGGACACCCTGTACTAGTGCAAAATTTGACCTCAAGTTGCAGAGTATGAGTTTTTGTACCTAAATCTTCAAAGGTCATCAATGAATGTACAAATGTATTGGAGTTTAAGAACTGTGTCCCTGATAGATGAACATGTTGTGGATCCTAGTGTTTTTTAAAAATGTTGATGATATTTAAAAATATCATCAACATTTTTTTTGGATACCTGATACACAGCAGAATGCAAATAGTACAAAGAAAAGGAAATTGCATATGAATGAAGTTGTATTTTCCATAAAATACACCTACAAGTAACTTTTTTGACCACATTTTATGGGGTTGACTTTTAAATCATTTAATGTTTACAAATTGTAGGATGAATACTTTTAACGCCTTTTTCAGTCATAAAAAGTCGTGACATGTGAACTTTTAGTGAACTTGAATAGCATACTAAATATCTGTTCACCATGTTGGAGCGTTGGAGACAATGTATAGGCATATGAGGTAAAATTCCGGGTAAAATTATGGTATGAACGTTTGGGCAGTATTTATTTTGGGACATTAGAGCACATCAGACATATCGATTGTATTTGAATACGAAGAATGTCATTCTGATATCAAATAATTTTGATTTTTTGAAATTCGCAATTTAATACACATTTTATGGCAAATCATTAAAAATTGATATTTTTGATATTTAACAGTATTTGAAGTAAACTTTATAAATCTGATGATTTATACTTAAAGTGTATGTAGGTGGGATGAAAAGCCGACGATCAATTGAAAATTTCAACTTTTCGTATGGAAAATATGGATTATTTTACAAAAAACACCAAAAAAAATTAGGTCTTTTGGGGAAAAAATCCATATCTTCAATATGAAAGGTCAAAAGGTCGGCTTTTCCTCCTTGCTACATACACTTTAAGAATATATCATTAGATTTATATAATTTACTTCGAGGACTGTTATATATCAAAAATTTGAAAAATATCAACTTTTTATAATTTGTCATAAAATTTGTATTATATTGTGATTTTCAAAAAATGAAAATTATTTGATATCAGAAAGACATGCTTCAGATTCAGAACGCAATTCGATAGGTCTGAGGTGCTCTCATGTCCCACAAAAAATACTGTCGAAACGCAATAAACGCTCATTTTAGATCCCTTAATATTAAAGCGATATTGTAACATTTCCATCAAAATTAAGACTTTGCCCCTGTTAAAATTCACTATCACCTTCTCCATGCCTGCTGGAAAAAATATGGTGTTTTTGCTGCTCATTTGAAAGGAAAATATTGGCAAATTTTAGGCTGCTCTGGTCGTGGCATTTGGTAGAAAGCAGGCCTTTGTAATGGCCCTTACATTGTAGGGGATGGGCAGACCAGAAGCACTGACCCTAGTTAGGGTCTGTGTCTGAAATACCCCCCCCCCCCTTGACAAAAAGGTCCACTCTTTGGGGGAGGGGATGAAAATGTATCCAAGAAGGGCCAAACTAGAAAGAAAAAATCACAGCGGGAACCATTTTTCATGTTAAACTGTTCAAAATAGCCTGAAAACGTTCATTTTGCGGGCATTTTGCACATAAGTTCTGTAACCAAATTTAATTCTGAAAAAAATCCACATTTTGGAAATTATGCAACCTTTAAAAAATCACTTTGTAAACATGGTAAATTCCACCAAATCTAGATTTGTCAAATTTGCTGGGTGCTATCGGACGGTGCAGTGGTCCGGGGCAGTGGTACAAATTCAATTTCTTGTCGAAAGCAGGTGTCCAAACTCAAAAAATGGGCTATTCCACTTAAAATCCATACACCCCCTATGGAAGACATGACCTTAATCTTCCACACAGAGGGTGTAGATTTCCATGGGAGTAACCCCATTTGAAATTCACACCCCCTGTGTGGGAAATTAAGGTCATGTTTTTCATAGGGGGTATGATTTTCAACTTGAATAGCCCAGTATTGCACTGCCCAAAGTAATTTGCCCACACTGAGAGTACTAGTCCATTTCAACAATTGCTTACATGGCCGGCTATTCACTTATAGGCGTGTTCACATTTTGAGTTACACCCGGCGTAAACTTACGCTAACATTGATCAAAATTCCACAAATATTTTCGCTACTCCTACCGCGTGTCCACACCTAGCCTATTCCTAGCACTATGCCGAGCAGTTCCACCAAGCATTTACTTCTGGTCGGCGTAAACATCGGCTACCACTTCCGGTGTTTCCGTGACCTTTTTCAACAACGCTATGTTATTTCTTAGTTCCAACCATCAAAAGGTCAAACTTACACCGGGTGCCAGGAGTAGCAGCGTTCACATTGCAACTTACGCCTGGCGGAGGTTACACCCAGCTCCCTACTCCAGGAGTAAATCGTCTGACGTACGCCTGGCGGAACTTACGCTGACCATCGTTCACACTGCCACTACTCCTGGCAGCGCCTACCGCTACTCCTAGCAACTTGCGCCGACCAAGTTCCGCCGGGCATACGTCCGACAATGTGAACACAACTGTAGTCCCTCCAGCGTAGGGCTAGGGTTACCATTCCTATCACACAATATGATTACAGGTAGGACTTCCAGTGTTGTGTTTGTATCATAGTAATTTTTGTGAGACCTGTTGATTCACAACAATTTTATGCACAAGAATATTTTATTTTTAAAAGGCTTGAACCAATTTAAGGTGGCGATCACAAAATTGTTATGGGAAATACTTGGAAATATCACACAATTTGGGGATACTGACATATTTTGAGGACAAGCAGAAGCTATACTTTGTTGTTTTCAGGACTTTCCCTTAGGCCAAGGAAAGTCGATTTTGAGTTTCCCGTCACCCGCCCTCACTTCATTTTCTGACCCTCACTTGAATTCATTATTGTGATTTTCCAAAAAATACTGATAAAAACTGGTTATATTTGCAAAAACAATTATGAATATCCCTTTATTTTTTGTGGAAAAATCAAAATCAAAACATGCATTTTGCTGTCACCCTTGCAGACTCTTTTTTAATATACTTTTGAATCTCATTTGGGCTAAACATCCATCTTCAAGTGAGTGTGCGGCAAATAACAACACATTTTACATGCGTGTTGGTCATATATATAATGAAAGGCAGAAAAATAATGAATAATGAATAATGAAAAAGTTACCTCACTTGTTTTCAGAAATTATGTGACAGGAAACTCAAAATTGACTGTTAGTGGCCTTATGACTCAATGACTCTCATTATTTTGTCTTGATTTGTCTGATTAGAGTATATCATTAGGCGGAGCCACCCTATTTAGTGTTAGCTTTGGATATTTAATTAGTTTATTTATTTTCCATCCGTCTTACCCCTGGTAAAAAATCAATAAAATAATTAAATACCTAAAACTTCACGTTAAATAGGGGCCTCCATCTAATGATCTAGATTCGAAATTCTAGAGAATTTGCTTGAGACCAAAAAATGCAGAATTTATAACCATTTGAACTGATAAAAAAAACATCTAAAATTGCTGATAAAAAACATCTAAAATTTATTTTATATTGCCCAATTCAATTTTATTGCTGACTTGCTTTGGTTTGTGTTTACCATTTTGCAATATAACAAATTGGTTACATCTTTACTTCCAATCCAAGATTAAAGGATGAGAGAGCCATGTACCATGGCAGAGGAATGTAAGTGATGGTGTGGATATCGATAAGGTACTCCCTTTTGTAGTGTGAATGCAGCATACTGAGTCAAAGTGGCCAGTGACCTGACTTTCTGGTTACCTCTAACCAGGGATTTTCTTTTAACTGGCTCATCATCTCATTGTTGTGTTCACACGGAAGGTTAAATTTGGAAGAGATCCGGACTTCAGGATTTTTCATTTGGTGTTTATGCCATGATGTACTCAGAGGTGTTACACTTCTGAGCAAACACCCAGGGGGTTACTTAGTACAAATGACCATACGGGGACGTGCCGCAAATATGGGTAGCATTTTTGGCCTTTTGGTATATCAATGACCCCTTTTTCTAGCCAATTTTGGTATATGAATGGGTCCTTTTTTCAATTTTTTTTTGAAAAATAGCCCAATTTTGGCTCAATCTAGTCAAAATTTCGAAACTTTCCCAAACAAATTTGTAAAAACTAAGACAATTTGGGTTAAATTTGGCCGAAAATTTTTGGTATATCAATGGGTCCAAATTTCTTAAAAATTGGTATATTTATGCGTCCACTTTCAAATTATCAGCGGCATACCCCTCATCATATTCTCAGCGGCATACCCCTCATCATATTGGGGCAAATATAGCAAGCATTTGTGGGGTGCAGGTTCATGACAAAATTGGCTCAAAAGTGGACCTTTAACCAGGGGAGGGGCTCAAGTTTGGTTTTGGTAGGAATATACAGCCTGCCCGGATTTTGGGCCAGATTATAATATTTTTGGCATAAACAAGGAGCCATTTTAATACCAGAAAGCATAATATACCAGCCATTTCTTTGAGTGGCACGTCCCAGTATAGCAGTTCAGGGGCTGGGGTGGCCCAATTATACTTTTCCATAGCCACCAAAATTATTGGGGGCCGGGCCCCCCTGCCCCCCCTGGTTCCGGAGCCACTGCAGTTTGCACCCCTGGACTTTTGATCCTTTGGACAATTTCATCCAAGAAAGGCAGTTCCTTTGTAAATTTTCCCTGACAATTTTGGACTATTTGAGCCACAAGGAAGTGGACATATTTTTGGAAGATTGAGCATCCCCGACCATAGGAGTTATATGCTCCATTATCAATGATATTGACTTTGACTCTCTATACATTGTCACATTCAACTTCACAATTTCGGATATTCCGGTGTCCATGACCTGGGGCTTTACCTCAGTGAGTTTCATTCAGAATCCATGGTTGAAAGTTGAAACCACTAGTGGCTATAACTTAGAACTTGGGAAAGATTTACAGGTTCAAATCTTTTGAGCTATTTGTCCCTCTGAACATACCTCTTGGCGGAGAAAGTTAAAAAGGAAAATGTACAATGCATATGAGCGGCTGACTGTGTATTCCGGCATAGTGAAGTCGGCATGCAATCAAAGAGGCTAGGGTTGGCAGATGGGTAGGGACAAGGGAATTGATCCCTACTCTCATGCATTAACCTGGGGTTAGGGGAAATTTGTACTTGGGAATGTATCAGACTTGCAAGGTTTTCCAGATGGCCCACGCATGCATGTAATATTACATGAAAGTGATACAGGTTTGGCTGTGCCTTTATACTGTTGAAGCTATGCCAAAACTGATACGGTAGTCGTTCTTTGTCATCCATTCATATCAGTATGAGCAAAGTAGGCATATTCTATGAGCAATCATTTCCCAATGGCATCTAGTTTAATAACCTTCATTCATCAACCCTCCCTTCACCCACACCCCTCCTAAATCAAACTTGAAGTCCCACATTTTGCTATTTTTTCAATAAAAAGGTCCAAAAATAAGAGAAAATTGACCAAAGGTCCACTTTTCGATGATATGGCACTGAAAAGGTCTAAAAAGGGCAATTTTTAGGGGGTCTAGTTCCACTTCAAAAACTGAGCAAGTACACTTTTCATTCAAAGTAGGTCCACTTTTTTGAAGTCCACCCCTTCCCCCAATAAATCCTACAAACAGGCCTACCGTGAGGCCTGCATATCAGGGTTAAAGTATATTTAATACTAGCCTTCTCCGCTGTCCACTTGCCCATCATGCATAGTCTTGACAGAAAATGTTTGAGATCCTGGTACATTTCTGATTTGGGTTTATTGTAAATTATTGAAACGGCTTGTGTTTATAATGAGGTGTTGGGGGGGGGGGGGCATTTGCACCACTACTGTAAATCTGCTACACTATGAACATATTACGTATTATGTCAAAATATGTGAATAGCACCTCATGCATTTAATACCCCTGTCCGTCAGTTCGTTCATAGCGTTTGTTGCTTTATACTTTCATGCTGAGGGATCGCTGAGCAGTGTGGCGCATGCACAGTGCATACAAACGGATATAATCATTGTTGGCTGATACGACATGCCGCAGCATAAACTGAACTGCTGATGTTAAAAAACATGGGTAGGTCTATCGTACTAGTAGGTAATGCGTCAGCGGTTCGGTCGTCATACATGCGACGCGACACGATGCACTCTGTCTGTCAGTGTAAGGGTGCACACCACCAATAAAGGCTGGGCAGCGATTAGGAAAGAAGGAAAAGAGGGATGAAAAGTGGGATTCATGAAAGCTCAAAGAGTTTTCCTCGTGTTGTGAAATGATTAATTAGTTCAACAAAGATCAATTGAGAGTTTGCAAAATGCATTTTACTTAGCTGTCTTTAATTTAATAAATTTCACATAATGTGCATATGTACAGTGTCCCTTTAAAGCAGATACAGGTGCAGTGACGAGTGTGAGAGATGCATTCTGAGTGCAACTCAAGCTCCGTCTTATTTTTTTCTAAGAAATTCAAAACCGCTTATGAGATAGACAGCCATCATGTGTCAATCTTCTCTTCACTTTGACCATGTAATACCCTATTCTGTTATGGATCATAGCAAATGGAATTTATGTGCTGCATCACTGGCCTCTTGAGTCTCAACACATATGGCATAAAGTGTTAGAACAAAAGCCCTGATGGGTTAGCAAAAATTATTTCCATCCATATAAAAAAAAAATCGTGAACATGGGAATTATTTATAGGAGAAAAATACTGAAATTGCGGGTGAGGCTATTTTTGCAGGCCCGTATATTTTTTTTTCTTATATCTTTTTTAAGTTCAATTTTTTATCTTGTGTAGACACTGAGGATGATAATACGAAATATCGGAACCCTTACATGTTCAAGCCAGGTACGACTAGACAGGGGAAACATGCAGGAAACAGTATTTTACAACATTTCTTTTATATCTTAAGGTTTTAGACGAAAAATTCATAACTTCTTTAGGGAAATTGTAAAAAAAAAAATGTAAATGTTTTATGGTCGGGGCTGCCAAGACGGTCGGTCTGACGAGAACAAGCAAACAACTTTTTTTTTGGCTTATAGTGAGGAGTTTTGTGGTTATTTTTTTTGGGAAGGGGCACTACACTATGAACATACTATCATATGGCAAATATCTTGCCTTATATGTACAGTGTCCCTTTAAAGCAGATACAGATGCAGTAATGAGTGTTAGAGATCCATTCTGAGTGCAACTCAAGCTCCGTCTTATTTTTTTCTAAGAAATTCAAAACCGCTTATGAGATAGACAGCCATCATGTGTCAATCTTCTCTTCACTTGGAACATGTAATACCCTATTCTGTTATGGATCATAGCAAATGGAATTTATGTGCTGCATCACTGGCCTCTAGAGTCTCAAAAAGTCTAGGGCATGAAACTTCATTTCATTTCGGGGTTATCCGAGGTCATCCAGGGGTCAGCTGATGTCAAATTAGTAAATACTGTCGTATGGGCATGACACTTGGTGGGTACAGTCAACATTTAGAGCCAAATTTTTGGAAGGTCATTTCGGGGTCACCAGGGGTCATATGAGGTCAAATAAGTACAAATTGTCTGATAGGCATGAAACTTGGTGGGTACAGTCACCATCAGCCAGGTAATCGCACCCAGCCGAGAACCACCAAATACGGGTAAGCGCCTAGTACTATACAGTAAGCCAAAAAATTAAGGTACCAGTTATGTTCACCCCTGTAAAACCTAAACAAAGACAGATATGTGATAATTGGAACCAGCAGCCAATAGCTGCATCTTTTAGCTCGAATTTAAGACCTGATTCGTTAAAATTGTTCAAGAAATAAAGACATGGTGATCCCAAAACCCAAGGAAGATACCAATGTAAAAGTTGCAGTTTCCTTCATTGCACGCCCTATTGATTTGTACACAAAGCGTTCGTGAACAAGAGAACTAGCGCCGCACTTCCATTGATTAGCACGTTAAAACTAGTGTCGTGCTTTCACTGATTAGAACACAAAAGTGCAACTTTTGATTTCGTCTCTTCAATAGGTTTTAGATCACCGTTTCTTTAATTCTCAACCAATTTCAACAAATAAGGTCTTGAATCAGAGCTAAAGAGGTCAGGTATTAACTGTTTGTTTTAATTTTGACATATTTGTCTTTATTTAGGATATACAGGGGTGAACACAACTGGTACCTTAATTTTTTGGCTTACTGTATTATCCCGTATTATATGGCAAAAATATTTTTACTTCGCCTTATATGTACAGTGTCCCTTTAAAGCAGATACAGGTGCAGTGATGAGTGTGAGAGATCCATTCTGAGTGCAACTCAAGCTCCGTCTTATTTTTTTCTAAGAAATTCAAAACCGCTTATGAGATAGACAGCCATCATGTGTCAATCTTCTCTCCACTTTGACCATGTAATACCCTATTCTGTTATGGATCATAGCAAATGGAATTTATGTGCTGCATCACTGGCCTCTTGAGTCTCAACACATATGGCATAAAGTGTTAGAACAAAAGCCCTGATGGGTATCAAGCAAAAATGATTTCCATCCATCCATTTTTTTTTGGGGGGAAATTTTTTGTGAACATGGGAATTATTTTATATAAGACTAAGGGATCATTCACAAACACAGCGGGGCTGATGCAAAAAGGGGGGCCCTGAAAAATGTTGGCATAAAGTGTTAGAACAAAAGCCCTGATGGGTATCAAGCAAAAATGATTTCCATCCATTTTTTTTTTTTTTTTTGGAAAATTTTTCGTGAACATGGGAATTATTTATAAGACTAAACACTGAAATTGCGGGTGAGGCTGATATGTAGTGAGAAACATCCCACCGTTGCGTCCTTCATCATATGGGTGTCTATCGCGTTCCGGAGGGAACATAAGGGACCGTTCACAAACACTTTTTTGGGGGCCTGATGCAAAAGGGGGGCCCTGAAAATTTTGACCCTCCTAAGGGGGGCCTGAAAAAATGACCACAAATTTTCCTGGAAAAATTGAGTTTATATGCTTTTCTATGGGGTTGACCCATAATTTTCACGTAAAAAAGGGGCCCCTGAAATTTGTGAGGTCTGTAAAGGGGGGCCCTGAAAAATGTTCGCGATGAATTTTTTTTGCATCAGCCCCTCCCCCATAACAAGTGTTTGTGAACGGTCCCTAAACACTGAAATTGCAGGTGAGGCTGATATGTAGTGAGAAACATCCCACCGTTGCGGCCTTCATCATATGGGTGTATATCCCGCTCCGGTGGGGACATAATGTGTACATTTCACCATTAGCCACACAATTTCAATGGGTGCGACAACAAAACTTGCGCACAATGCGCTGTGTCATGTTGGCTCCCGAATTTCCTAGCATGCTGCGTGGATAAACTTACTGGGGACTATCACAATCTTCTGCTACATGTTTCAGGACTACTTATTGTCCAACTTTAGTGAAGAGTAGTATTCCGTTTTAAAAAATGTCAGTATGATAACAGTCAATGCCTGTGTTGACGAAATTAAGTTGTTTTATTATTGTGATCGAAATATTAGATGACCACATACATGATACCCATATAACACTGGACATACATGGCATCCAGGATTTAGGTCATAACACATCAAAAGAACCGAACTCAGTCATGATAGACTGAGTGACACGCATTGGCAACATTATGCGCACGTTCAGGTCGAAATTTAGAGAGGACATATCTGACGGTGAAAACTATCATTTTGTGGAAAAGGAATACAAATGATGTATTTTTATGGAAATGTTACAACATGGCTTTAAGAGTTCATTGGCATATTATGATGCTGAAGGTGAAAAGGTCCACTGCAGCATCACAGTAGGTTATGTGATGTAGCAACTTTTATTTCAACTTTTGGTTGAATGCCTGAGTGTATCTTCTTTTATGATTGCTAATGCATTTCTGCAAGGTATGTCAGCACATGTATGCTTGTCAAATTGTTGCAAAATACATAAAGTATGCATTTCAGCACATTTAAAGTGTGTTCCCATCAGTCAAACATTCAGGTATCACTATGATCCACAACATGCTCATCTATCAGGGCAAATTTCTTTAACCCCAATACATTTGTACATTCATTGAATGACCTTTGAGAATTTGGGTACAAAAACTCATACTCTGCAACTTGAGGTCAAATTTTACACTATGATTGTTTAATTGAGGTTATTGAACTATGTCATTGGGATGAGACCATTGCGGTCCATATGTATGGCATTAAGTAGGTTAAGTGCCTTTAAGCATAGACTTTGAAAGTATACCCTTCAATACGTTCAACTTCAAGTTTTCATGCTTATGAGATTTGTTCCCAAAGTGCTCCAAAATGTGATTTTTTTTCTCAGCGTTTATTAAATGACAGAGTGCCACTTTAAGTATGTTAAAGTGGAAATTTTTGCTGAACATTATTTTCACACGCATTACAACTACATGTAAAATAAAACCCTGTGAAAATATTCTTTCATGCATAGGTCTTTGAACATGTTGAACAAAAAACTCAAAATCGAGAATTTAAGAGCAAGCAAAATAGTTCGAAATCGGGCAAGCATGAAAATTACCCAGTGCGAAAACTATCACTTTTACAAAAAGGCTTTCAAAAATAGATACAGGGCATGAAAAATGGTGGTGGGGAGAGATAGGGCACCTTATGCGTCCCTGAAGAATTCGTAAGTCGAGAATTAATAGGCTGTCAGTAACACCTGGTGGGGTTGGGATAAAGCTACCTGAGCATGATTAACGATTACGTTGTCATGGTAACCATTGGCCTGTCAAAGTGACAGCCCAATTTCATTCCTTTCCTTTGAACTGAGAGACAGTAACAGCTGGTTTCATAATTTGGTATATAGAGAGAGCATGTCATGATGGCACGATGTTAACAGCTCTCAGGTTCGTTTTCACACCACTAAATTTTAAGTTATCTGTCCTGGGTATCTGTCTTTCTGCACAGGTAGAATTTCAGGCTTAGTTGCGCAGCAAGATGTTGGGAGGACAAAGCAATTGGCTACTTGTAATCAAGGTGAACAGGCCTCAATGAGATATGAAATAAAGGATAGAGCGCCCTGCTAGCTGGACCATCGACCAATTATCAGTGGCGGCACCAGGATTTTTTTTGGGGGGGGCAAAGTGAATTTCAGGGGGCAAAATCGACAAATTTTATGCAAAATTGCCGCAAAAAGAGGAAATTGCCTCAAAACTGGGGGGCAAGAAAAATATGGGGAGGGCAAATGCCCCTTGCCCCCAGAAGCGCTGCCACTGCCAATTGTGAAGCCCAGTTTTGGCACTCCATGTATTCGCGGGTACTCATGCTTGTTGAAAATTTTGCGAAATTAGGGGTATTTTCAGATAAAGAAACTCGATCCGCGAAACACAAAAAAGGGCAATTTTTCATACCACTTGTAAAAAGGTGCTCTTCATTTGGGTATCACATGTATATAAATCATCATAGTTTTATTACTCGTCATTTACGAATCCTATGCACAACTCATCTCAGTTTTATTATTCCGTTTGGCGCACATTACATCACATCATGACGCATACAACCAAAAGTGCTGTGCATTAGGCCTATACCCTATACGCGTTTCCGTCAGAAAGGAGTATTCCCGGGGGAGTCACTCCCATTGTGGCCTGTACACCATCCGCGATAATGAAAACGCGTAAAAAGGGTAGTTTTTTCGTGGGTAGGCACGATACGCGCGAAACGCGTTTAGGGTGTCAAAAACATGAAAAAATAGAAAAAAGGGTAGCAAAATTGCAATTGCTAATACGCGGAAATGAAATTCAGGGTATGAAATTTGATGCAAGGAATAAAATCCCTGTTTAGGGTATTGTTTTAGCCAAGGGTTAAATCCTTGTTTAGGGTGCTTTTCAAAAGTTGACTATCGCGGATGGTGTACAGGCCACAATGGGAGTGACCCCCCGGGGGAGTATTATATTAGAAATGTCGTTCACGTAAAATAAAATGAAATAAAATAAAAAGTATCATATAAATTGATTTTGAATCATACCTGTATTAACTGTGATATTTTATGCAATGTTATCAATCTGGAACAGTGTCAAAATATTTCAATATTTTCACGCTATATGTGCACTCTATAATGACCTCATCAACCTGGTTATTGCATGAATCCGGATATTTGGGATTCCAAAATGCAACTGAATCGGCTAAATGTGTCATATTTAGTATATGTATCTGTTAAATGGGCAAAAATAGGCCTATATGTTAGTCATTCTATAATAAGAACCTACTTTATTTTCAAATAAGATAATCATGTTTTGACGCTGTGTCAGCGATTACTATGGTGATTTGACTGGAAGACTTATCAGGCAGCAAAAGCCGAATTCTTTTGCATCGTTCAGTGGCACCATTTGATATGTTCAGTGCCCGCTTCAGTTGCGGTACCATGATTGCCAAAGTGAGAGGGGCAAGCAATATTTTAGTTTTCAAACATTTTTATACATGGTATCAAGCTTAACAGATGATGATCAGTGGTGGCGCCAGTATTTTTTTTTGGGGGGGAGGGTAAAATTAACCAATTTTGCACATTATTATGTTTTGTTGAATCCAAGTGTGTAAAAATATTGGATCCAAAACATAATAATCATAAAATTGGATGCTTTGAAATTACGCCCAATATTTATTGGTCTCGCTATGAGTTTTAAAATATTGGACTCGACTACGTCTCGTCAAATATTTTAAAACTCATAGCTCGACCAATATATATGGGCTCAATCATCCAATTTTATTTTTTATGTTTTTACTGTGGGGCAAGAAAAATATATTTTCAGGAAAAATGTCTCCCCCCCCCCCATAGTGCCGCCACTGTCCATGGTATATCTTAGGGCCCCTGGTGGGGTCCAAGTTGGAACACTACAGAAGCCCAGAGCTGTTTGATCCTTTTTGGGAACAAAAAAAGTCCAACCTTGGGGAAGTATGAAATTTAGAAATAATTAACAAAAAACATAACATTTTAAAATGAGGTCTAACTGGGTCACTGATAGCTGATTTCCCTCACTCTACTATAGTCCAGCAAGAACAACCCTGAGCAATATATGTGGAAAAATTCCTGCATTGAAACATGAATTTTTAGAGACCTTAAATTAAAAATAAAAACCACTACATCTAAAGCTGTCCTTCAAGGAGTTTTAATCAAGAACAAAAACTAACTGCAAGCTTTTTAACTTTTCAATAGCTAATGACTTTCAATCCCTTTGATTTCAAATCTTAATTAAGCCTGTAATCTCGCTCAGTAAAGAGCCGACTTTACCTTTAAATTAAAAGCTGTGTCGCTTTGTTAAACGCAAAATAAAAGACAGCCGCTACAATAAAACACAAAATCTACAACATCTTCTGAAAAGCTCATAAGCTATTGCTAAGTCTTTTGACATTATTTAGCCCTTTGTGGAGATATATCCTCATGATTTGCCGACCATGGATAACTAACTATATAGCCTTCACCCACAGTGGTAACCTAAACTCAATGAAGAAAATTTGATTTCAAACATTGGTTTGATATGTGCGTACACTACAGTGCATTTGGGCTCTTAAATTTTGGCTGAATTTTGAGGTATCAAATGAGCTTTAGCTTTTTGGGCGGTGCGGTCACTGGACTTTCGCGATTCGTCTTTCTTGCGCCATGAGATAGTGATCATAGTCTGAGCTGAGTATAGTCTGGTAAGTATGTCCTACTCGTCGAACTAATGAGGTATAGGTTTTTAATTTGGCTGAATTTTGTTGAATTCGCCTATTGCACGGTTCCACCATATGCGGGGAGAGCCTCGGACTGGCAATAGACATGAAAGGAAGTATATTACTTAACTTTATTATGTTATATGACTGGTTCAATTCCCATTTATGCATGCTGCCAGAACGAGGCTCTCCTATCCTCGCATATGGCGGAACCGTGCAATTGGTGATTACTCAACATTTTGTACTTTGAGAATGGCAACCTTATTTTCACATCGAGTCATGCTACTGTTCTGTCAAAATCTCATAATTCCAATAGCTGCTAGGTGTAAAATATGTAGGCCTACAATATGATATATTGTACTGTTCATATTTAACACATAGCAGCTATTGGAGGTTTTGACAACAGCGCTGATATACCTATAATGTATGATTAGTCTCAGGTCCAAAGCAGGCTAAGATTTAACATACCGGTAATTCTGTTCTTACCATCATGATTTCACCAAAAATGTTTTACGAGGATGCAATAAAATTCATTAAAGAGGAAGTACCACCAGAGCAGTTCTTCAAATCTCTGATTTTGACAATTTTAGTTGATGCAGTAACATTAAAACATCAATTAGCACACTGTTAAATTCAGAGATAACATTGTCACTGATTAATTTGATAACCAGGCAGGTTTGGTTCACCCAGAAGAATTGCTCTGGTGGGGCTTCCTCTTTAACACTTGGCAGCTTATATACCAGGATTCAACACTGTACAAAACTTTCCAAAAATTCCTTTATAGCTTTTTAATAGTGCACCTTTAAGAATGTCCCACAACACTGCACAGCAATGGCAAGGCAATATGCCCATTGCAAGTCAGTCCCCAAATTTGCAGGTTGTATGAGGTGATTACCATCTATGTAAACTTGAAGATGAACTTGCCTGGGGGCTTAGTCACCATGGAGTTTGGTTTAGAATAAGAGAGAGGAGAGATAAGACAATACTACGCATCCTGCAGGTATTATGCTTGGCTGTACAAATAGTCACTTGTCACCTTGTGGCGTGGGTTTTAACCCTTGCAGTGTGTGAATGGCAGAATTACAGATGGATGGGGTTTATGATTTCTACCTGAGATTTCTCTATGAATATTATTTGAAGGGATGAGGGGGTGGGATGGGGGAAGCATTTCGAAGATGGTTGGCAATCTTAAAGCACGGGGTGGGTTTTATTAACCCTTGCAGTGTGTGAGTGGCACAACCACAGATGGGGGTTTGTGATGTCTCAGCGGGATTTCTCTCAGAATTTTCGAATGGGGGTGGGGTGCAGAGAAGCAATGATGGCTGGGCTTATGGTATAGAGTTTAACCCTTGCACAGAGGGGGTTTGTGAATTATAATTTCTTGAGTTTTTGAGGAAGGGGGACAGGGAAGCATTTCAAGGATATTTGGCAGTCTTATCATTTGGGGACAGTTAGTCCCAACCCACCTGAGAATTAGGCCCACCCCCTCACTCAAAATTATAGCGGGTAAGGGACGCACCATTTGATACTCAGGGGGGGTAGGAAGTTGGGGTCTGGGGAAGAATTTTTTTTCGCCGCGGTTTTTTAAAATTAAATTTCATGCATTATACATAGTTAGGTGAGGAAAGTTTTTTTGTTGTTTTTTAGTGTTGGTGGGGAAAGTTTTTTTTTTTGCTCATGTAGTGGGTGAAGTTTTTTGTTGAAAACTTCCTACCCCCACCCTGAGAATCTAATGGTGCGTCCCTAACCATGATCGCTCTATACATATAGGGCATATATCACAGAAAAAAGTGTGTGTTTTTTTCAAGCACAAAATTCAAAGTAAAGGTATTTTGATATAAAATTGGATGGTTTGAACCCAATACTACAAATTTATTGGTTGAGCTATGAGTTTTTGGACGAGACGTAGTCGAGTCAGCAAAACATAATAATAAATGGGATCATCTGGTAGTGCGTTAAAGAGGAAGCCCAGCCAAAGCAGTTCTTCTGGGGTGAACCAAACCTGCCTGGTTATCAAATTAATCAGTGACATGGTTATCTCTAAATTTGACAGGTACTAATTGATGTTTTAATGTTATTACATTAATTAGCACCTGTCAAATTCGGAGTTAACCTTGTCACTGGTTAATTAACTTGATAACCAGGCAGGTTTGGTTCACCCCAGAAGAACTGCTCTGACCATTTGCTCTGACAGGGCTTCCTCTTTAATAAAGCATCAGATGAAATCAGGGAAAAACTGTTTGATTTACAACCTAATATTTCAAACCTTTCGATACTCTTCTATTTATTTTCATACTCCCATTGTGTTTACATAATTAAGTATTTTGGGTCTGTTTTCATTCTGCAAAAATGATTATTTTTTTAGCACTATATCAAAGTTACTATGTCATCGTGAATCATGTATTTATTTGGAAAAGTAGTAATTTTCTGGATTCAGTCTGTACTACTGTACCCCATTTGCTTGTACTATTATAAACAGACTTAAAATGATGAGATTGGGACAACCACATAATACATAGATAAAAATGAAAGAGGTCAGAGGAGTTAATGATATTCAGATGAATGCCAATCGTAAAGATCAAGCTATTCTGTTGCAACCAGGTATCAGGTTTATAGTAGCATGTGTTTGCCATCGGCACCAACTTTTATCAATGGATCAGTGACAACGCTAGTATCGCAAACATGCTCATAGTCAGTACACAGTTCATTTGACCCCAATTGTTTGTACTATTCATTAAATGACCTTTGAATGTGTAACTGGGTATAATAACTCATACTTTAAAACTTGAGGTGAACTTTTGAGATAGGATTGTGGAATGGATGTGCGAACGGAGCATCTGTAGATGAGTCCATTCTGGCCTGTAGTGTATCTGGTAATAATATCAGCAATACTTTTGTTACCTGGATATGAGAAATACTAGTATTCTACTATCAAGTAATATTTGCAGATTTTAGGAGAATGGGGTAAATAGGAGGCCGGGGTAGCAAAAGTTCATGGCACACAGTGTTGGGGATCATATGTGGTTAGGATACTAAAAACTCAAAACTGAACCAAAACATACACCAAATTGGAGGAAAAAGAGATCCAAAAATGTACTAATCATCTGGGTTTTGCGACATGCTACCCCTCTGAAGTCCTGAGCACACATCTGTGTACTACCCTTCCACTATATAAGCCCCATCACATTTTTCATGACACTCAGGCTTCTGGTAAAAACCCACCAAAATAAAATACAGGTTTTGCCCTTCACTATATTTTGATACTGCCAGATTTTTAAAGAAATTTATGTAAAATTATATTGCCTTGGTCCAGGACACAGTCTGCTCGAAATTAGATTTTTTTTTCAATGGTAAAAATCTTAAAAAATCAAAATGAAGGCTTTAAATAGCTGGGACGTAAACTAAAGAGCCTGTGACAGTTCATACAAGGCTCTTTGAGTTACAATGTAAGCCTCAAGTCTAGGGTTGCAGATAGAGATAAAGAACTTGTCATCATAGAGAGAAAACTTGTGATGTTGATGTAGCTCAGGTATCTGAGTATTCTCAGAAAGGTTTATCTCATGTGTCTTACTGTTATCTGTACTATGAGCCAAAATAGTCTCATCTCCAATGACAGAGTCCAAATAACATTATTCAACAGTAGGAACTCAAACCGACCTTATGTATAGGAGTATGAGTTTTTGTACCCAGTGTGCTAAATGTCATTCAAGATAGTGTATAAGTATATTGGGGTTATAGAACTGTGTCCTGAGGCATTACAATGTGAGATGCTATTGCAGCTTATACTGTCAGGTTTGAGTAAAATCAGATAAAATCTGTCAAGATGAGCAGATTATTGCCAAGTCATTTTGTGTCTTCTTTGTCAACTTCTGATTTTGAAATATAGGTAAGGGTTGTTTTAGTGTACTATAGAGATTGCATAGAGTACTCCAGGTGGTGGTGGCTGTGCATTCTCTAAATTCAGTAAATTTCCACCGTCAACCGTGTAATTGAATGGGATTATTTTGAAATTTTAAAACGCTTGAAATATCACAAACAAATAGGCCTATGTTAGTAAATAATATAAATACAAGCTAAAACCGTTGGAGTTCGATAATGAACCCCACAAAATTAACCGAGTATATGGAAAATGCCATACGGCCGGGCGGTTTCACAAGTTGCCGGCTCTATCATGCCACTCGCCGCCTGGAGTACTCTGCACAGTAACAATCATTTTTTACACCAGGCCCAAAAAGAAACTCGTCAGATATACTGATTCTTGAGTGTTCAACAACCGGATAATTTTGGATTATTCGGAAATATACATTTTGTTAATTGGACTTTGCTTTCTCATTTGACACCCTGTTCGTGAAAATCGAGCAAGAACTGACCGAGATATGCGCCTCCAAACCCTCAAACCCCAAAATGGGGGCTCATCTTTGCATTACAGCATACGCACCCATCAAGCAGTCAAATTAGCTCAATCGATAAGGCGTTCGACTATGGTGTGAGAGGCTGCGGGTTCGAACCTTGGTGGTGGTTAGTATAATGTAAATTTGAGTTAGTTTGAAATTCTCCTGGACAAGAAACTTACTGCTAATTGTCTCCTTGTAACCCATACAAAACTCAGGGAGCTGATCCTGGCTGTGAAGTTCAATTGTGGAATGTCTAGGGTGTGCGCTTCTTAGCTGCAAGTCCCTGTATTGTTGTTTAATGGTTTGTGGAATGATACGGGCCATAGTGGTTAGCGACAACCTGTAAAGTGTGCTGAGGCCTGTGGATCAACATCTAGGCATTGTGCCTGTGCGTAGGAGCTCGTAGGCACTATAAATCACTTTAAATGCACATTACATTGACTTATATATTTCTGTTCGTTTTTAAACAGCTCTGGAGAGGTGGACTAAACTTCAAGTATAATTCACTGGCAAACAATTCAGACGTACATGCTACATAAAACAAGGTAGGTTATGTTACTTTATATCGGGGTTTTTTTGGTGGAAAATAAATTGTTTTAATTCACCATACAAAGACTGATGAAGTATGTATATTTGCAAAGGAAGTAGGGCATAGTAATAGCCAGGCCCGTACGCAGGATTTTTTTTTTTGGGGTGCTGATTTTGAAAAAGTGGACTTTTTTCCACGGGGGGGGGGGGCGATTTTGTGAAAAGTGGACTTTCTTCCCCAAATTTGGACCGTTTTTTGACCAAAACCATAAAAACCTAATTGATTCGCTACGCTCGCAAATACTGAAATTTTAGGACTTTTTATATACTTTTGAAAATTTGGGGAGGTGCGGTCGCACTTCCCTGCACCCCCCCGCGTGACGGGCCTGGTAATAGCTGGTATCGCATAGCAAAATGCTCCACATTTGCCTACACAAAATTATGCCCTGAAAGGAAGTGATGAAACTTTTGACATCCAACCATTTTGTACTCAATTTAGGGCTTGAGACCCTATCTTTTGAAAAAAAATGAGCATATGAGCTTTGAAACAAAATGAGCATGCATGAGCTTAATTATGTCGTCAGACTTCATGACAAAATGAGTTCAGACACATGAACTTCAAAATCTTCGCAGTACATATCCATCGGCTATGTGTGCCCTTCAGCTTTAGGGGCAGAATTTTGGACGTGAAAATAAATGTCTTACATTGTCATGCAAACCACAAGGCCATATCTAGGTATATCTCCACGTCTTGGACGGTATATTTAAAAGATACACCCTTTCAGCGTGAACAAGATGAAGAGAGAACCAGCTGAAAATGTAGCCCACAATCCCGCCACAATCCCGGCAGCCATTTGAACCGATCAAAAGATTGACACTTTACACTCACACATCATCAGCCTCCTCCTGCACAGGTGCGTTAACTCCCGTAGCTCTGCTCACCTTTTGACTATATCACTAGGATCCACAACATGCTCATTTATCAGGGCACAGTTTTTTAACCCCAATACATTTGTATATTCATCGAATGACCTCTGAAAATTTGGGTACAAAAACTTGAGGTCAAATTTTGCACCATGATTGTTTAATTGAGGTTATTGAACTATGCAGTTGGAATGAGGCCATTGTGGTACATAATGCTAAATCTCCATCACATGTTGCTGCATTCTATTAAACATCAAACATGTATACACGCAACATTGCTCAGTATCATGCCTATGGTAAACTGTACAATCAGAAATTTTTACTGGATTAATTTTCACGCCTTGCTAATTTTCGACTGTTTCAGTTGTTTTTAAATTTGCGATTCTATGCTATTTGACATAGACCTACCTATACACAGAATGAATATGTTTATGATTTGTTATTTTTGCGGTATTTGCTTGACATGCAAAAATAAATGTAGCGTGAAAATTTCAATTTTCATTCCACATCACATACAAAAGGGGAATCGGCGGTCATTTGCCTGCTTACCATTGCGTGCCTATTGGCCATGCTCCATAGATAACTGTATGCTAGCTCTTTACTTTATTCCTCAACTCTAGTGGTGTAGCCTGGGGGGCAAAGAGAGATGGCTAACTCCCTTTGGAACATCCCCCCTTCTCCCCTTCCCTTACTTGAAAGTCGCCTTGCTCCCCTTTACTTCCTGCTTGTAAAAAACCCTGTCATAGTTCTGGCACAACTCAAACATCCACATAGTTGTTGGCAATTTTATTTTCTCAAAAACTTTCCTAAATTGTCATATATTCAAATTTTGCATTTTAATTGTCACTTTTTTAATGTCAGCTTTTTTATTTATTTATTTTGAGAAAAAAGAAATGACAATTTTGTCCGTGTCAAAATGATAATTGACATCTATTGAAATAATATTAATTTCATCTAGAGAGAAAGAACCGAAAACTTAGCAAATCTAACATGACACTAGTTTCGTAAGCATGCCATCAATATACCAGTGGAGACTTTAATGAACGTTTTGAGAAGAAGGAAGAATAAAAGGCCAAGTTCACCACCAGTGATCCCTAGGGGTTCATGGCCTAAAGGAGAAAAACCCAGGCATGAAATCAAAGCCAGATTGTGGTATCAGAGCTGTCAGTACCAAGTCCTGAAAGGTTGAAATGAAATGGTCCGCAGTGCCGACTGCCAACCCAACAGACCAGACCGACCGAGATTTGAGGTTACAATCATGATCATCATATGGCCAGCATGATTGAGCTACAAATTGTAGTTGAACTTGGAGAAGATGGCTACTACCAAGAGACAGTACAAGCTAGTACACAGCGGATTGAATAGAGTTAGGCCTAATCATAATTTTCCAGTGAAAAGGTGGCAGGGGGCACCAATATACCCAGGGCCGTAGCAAGGTTGAAAAATGTGGGGCGGCCATCACAAATGTGGGGCAGCCATCACAAAATGTGGGGCGGCCATCACAAATATATGCCCAAATTGAAATAAAGATATAAAATAAAAGAAAAACATAACTAATTTCTCAAAAAGTGGGGCGGCCATGGCATCCCCGGCCGCCCGCTTGCTCAACGGCCCTGAATATACCGGTAATATCTACCAGGCTTTGGGGGGGGGGGGACTCCAAAATATACTACTGTACACCTGACCAAAAATAAGGGAGCAAGACAATAGTCAGCAAGACAGACCCTTTTTTGCCATGGCATTTACCTGTTACAGATTTGCAAGTCTGAAGTCTTACAAAATGTCACAAATGTTGACCCCCCAGTGGTAACATTTACAATTTGAAAATTGACGAGGGTCCATAGGTATCAATCCCAATTTTTGGCTCATCATTTCGAACACTGTGGACTGATACTTGCTTGGAACAGTTTTAGAGGCAAACAATTTTGTATTAAATATCTCTGTCCTTTCGATCGCACAGATCCTGGACTAAGCAACTGCATGCTATTATTGACAATTGAATACCTGAGTGGAAGAAGGGCCCAACTCCATCAACACTTTTTTTGAGATATTAACAAAAACACAATATTTGGAAAAGTTTTAAGAGACAGACTGTTTTCATCTTGAGGGGACCTTTAGTACCGGTACATGAACATACATTATAACATAAATGTGAAATGATAAATGTTGCAATGGCAACAGTACAGGTCTTTTAAAATACGACAAACTCGTTTTTGTAAAATGGAGCTGGGCCCTTCTTCCACTCAGGTATTCAATTATATGATTTGTGCAGCATTTTTAAATAAAACTTTTATGTTGTATTACCAATATTTAGAGCGTGACTGTTACAGGAATGTTCAGAGCGGTCATAGAATTCTTGAGGATCTGCATACTCAAAAAATGCGATTCAAAAGTCTATCCCGAACTGCAACTCCATTTTTGAAAGGGGGGATGGGCCAATGGGGCCTGGTCCAAATTATTGGGGGGGGGGGGGTACATTAAAATGATACTTTTCCATAGCCACCTAAATTATTGCCCCCCCCAGGTTCAGGAGTCACTGCGGCAGTAGCAAGGACCACTATCACTTGGCAAAATCGCAAAATCCCCTAAATTTCTTAGGGATAAATTTGGGGACAAACTTAGGGATGGAATCCTGAAGACAATTCACACGGCAGATTTCCCCAAGATTCTGCTCGAGAAAAAGTTGTCCGTGTGGATGTGCCTTATGTGGAATAACACAATGTTTACCTTCCAAGACCAGAATAAGTCAGAGAAGATTTATTACCCTTCCCAGAATCCTTTGAAAACATGATACATCCCCTTGACTCATCAAATGACACCCCCCAATCCCATCACCAGGGTTAACTTCAACCCACAAAAAATGTGTATTTACGCGTTCACACACTTTGCGGACCCCTTCTAATCCAAGGTTCAAAGTCCAACGCGTACAAAATCTTGGAAACGTACGCATTGAAATATTACTACAAGATTTGAATATAGAAACACCCATTGTTAAAAACGTCTTCCAACAAAAAAAATACCCGTTGGGCAATGTATTGGACCCCTCCAGAGGAAAAATTCACAATTGAAAGGGTTAAACAAATTTGAAAATACCCCTTCAGTAAAATGCTTCAAGAAAACCCTGCCCACCACTTTCTAAAGCTTCCCTTTGTTTTCATTCTTGAGAATAAGCTGGCTAAACATGGGTCGATAGTCAAAAAATAAACATATTTTTAAGATGTGCTCTATTCATTGAGGTACATTTCGTCACTATCGACCCATGTTTCACTAGATAGCAAATCAGTACAGAAAATTGAAATGAGAGAAATGCATTATGGGAAGTGTTAGACATTTTCTCTGAAAATAAGTTATTACATTGAGTTTGCAGGCCCATGTATGGGGCATCACTAGGATCCACAACATTCTCATCCATCAGGACACAGTTCGTTAACCCCAATACAGTTGCACATTCATTGAATGACCTTTGAAAATTTGGGTACACAAACTCATACTCTGCAACTTGAGGTCAAATTTTGCACTATGATAGTTTAATTGAGGTTATTGAACTATGGCATTGGGATGAGGCCATTGTGGTCCATAGTGCATGTACAATCATTTGCCAGTCAATTTGGGTCAGTATACAAATATTAACTGTCTATGAGTGTGATGGTGAAATATAATCACGAGGTGAAAGATGGATTGTTCCATTCCACGAGCCGAACGGCGCAGTGGAATGGAACGATACATCTTTCACCGAGTGATTATATTTCACCATTACACTAATTTAAGACAGTTAATATTTGTTTTATATCACTCGTACATAAATTCTATTACTAAAATACTATTTAAGGTAGGAAATACATTTTTTCATCAACATAACACCATGTTTTGCAGTAATATACTTCACATTTTGGGGTTCACCCCATAACTAAATCGGCGAGTCCAAGAGTCAGCGCACGGCTTGGCGCAGGCGCACTACGGCAGAGCGCTATGATGGTAAAGACTATCACACGGAGGAGGTGATAGTAAAAATGGCAAACGGTAATCAACCAATGAACTGTCTAGAATTTATGTATGAGTGATATAATAATCACTATCAAATGGGAGTAGCCCAAATACCTGAATCTAGTTTCTTATAGGCAATAGTCAACCCAGATAGCAAATGTACTGTGAATAAAGATCTCGGGGAAGGGGCACTAAAGGTGGATGTCGTCATAGCAACCGGATCATCTCTAAACATGCAGGACTGTCTGTCAGTAATTTGGCACAACATTACACATACTTTACGCTAATATTTGTAGTACGGTAATAGCCCGGCCTCGAGTCATTCATGCACGTTTTCTGAGAGAAAGAAATGGGGGAAAATGGGGAAAAGATTTATATGAAATTTGAAGTTCTTAGTTTCATTTGATGATTACCGTATGAAGTTTTAATCATTCAATCAAAACTGGAAATTGAAATTTTTGTGGATTTACAGCCATTTACTCATGGAATGAATAACATCCCAGTAGCATTTTTAGGACAAATAAATTGAGTTATTTTATAATAAGAAGGAGGACTAGTTTATCACAAAATTGAAGAAACCTACTTAAAATGAAAGTGCATTGTATTTCCACCCATGAGTCAAAACCACAAGAACCACATAACCTATAATGCATTAAAAGTGCAATTACTCAAATGTCGTTGTTGTTCAACTATTTTGCATGCACTTTAATATTTTCCATGAACAAGCAAGATTGTGATACTGTTATAAAATTTCCACAGAGCTCAATTGTACAGTGTTCATATTCTGCTGTATTGAACTTAATTAAAAAGCATAACTTGCAGAAAACGATTTGAAGAGCTTCATCTCAGAAGAATTTATTGATAAACACCCGGGACTTATGTAGTATTCCAGGTAAAGCACTTCGAATATTCATTTCTTTTCTTTATACTAAGGCAGCGAACAGGTTTGTTTATTTTACAGTATCCGAAATATGATCGAGAGAATCTGTTCAAACATTTTTTATTTTCGAATACCGCAATGCAACGTCACGTAGCACATGTAATACTTGCACTTTATCTTTATTGTATAAATATAGATATCCATTGAACAAATACATTATTAAACTGACAGAAGTAGTGCAATTTTTAATCAAATACAGAGGTTCAATCATTATCATATCATGCCGAGTTAGAATCTAATGTGATTATTGCAATCAAATTTCATGAAATTATGATATTCTCCAGGTCCATCATTGTATGTGATGTGTCCTGTATGACTATGTACTCCAAGAGATGAAAATTTCAGAAGAGTAAGAGCAGACCTGTACGCAGGGCGGGGGCCGCACCTCCCCATATTTGCAAAAGTATACAAAAAGTCCCAAAATTTCAGGTTTGTAACCATTTTTTGGTCAAAAAAAGTCCAAATTTGGGGAAGAAAGTCCCCTTTCCACAAAATTGCCCCCCCCCCCCTTGGAAAAAAGTCCACTTTTTCAAAATCAGCACCCCCCCAAAACAAAATCCTGCGTACGGGCCTGGGTAAGAGAAATTCACAAATGATCCACTATTTTGTTGCCCATAAAAGATATCAAAATTCCAGTTTTTGAAGCTAGACTACAGGTATTGAGATTATTTCCTTCATTCGAGATAGACGCATCTATTCATAGTTAATCTGTTCTGTCTAAAGCAAGGCCCAAGATTGAATTCTTTCAGGATATGTTGAATTTCAACTGGTTTCAAAAACTGAGTGAAACTGAAAGCAAAAAGCTAGTATGCATTAAACTTACATGAAATTTTGAAATAAAGTAAGCTTTAGAGAGTGTGAGAATGCATGAAATTTGGCACAAAAAGCATGCATGAGAGTGCATATTTACTGAATATGAACCCTTGAATTATAGCTAAAAGCTTTGCAAGAAAGAGCTGAAGCATCATAGATGGTTGCAATACATTTGAGCAGGGTTTGTATATATATTAACCTTTTGTATGTGGACATCCCAATTAAATGGGTCTCAACAGTATGTGTGTATCCTGTTTCCTGTGGGTGTCTATACCGGGTGTCTATAAAACTAAGACCTAGATCTAAGACCCAAAAACTAAGACCTAAAAAATTCCTGTTTTTACCTTTTTATATCATCATGTAATAGATTCAGATAGTGTTGCCTATGATCAAGCCTTAAAATGAGCGGGTTTGCCCCTGGTCCTTGTCAAATTTACATTGAACCAGGAGCATATCATGAATTTGTGTATGAACCAGGAGCAATTTTCTGAAACAAATAATTGCTCCTGGTTCCAGTTTTGCACTTGATGCAGTAGTACTGGTATGCTGTATTGCATATCAGTGCAGAAAAGTATTTGAAATTGCTCCTGTTTCTTCAGAAATTGCTCCTGGTTCTTGTAAAATCGCAATGAACCAGGAGCAATGTTCAAAACCAAATTGCTCCTTGGTTTCAGCCTGCTTATTTCAAGGTATATGATTGATACAAACCAATTTGTACAAACCAACTGATACATACATAGTCTTGGCCTTGGTCTTGGAATTTGTGACTTCTTATATTTGGCCTGATACATAAACTTTTGGTTTACTTTAGCTTGTGTCTACTCAGGTCATGTCCTGGATCATCATTATCAATCACAGTGATTGTGATGCACAATCCAATTGCACAAACATTTAGGCCTACTTATATCCACTTCACTAAAGGCAGCTAAACAGCTCCTTCTCCGAACAGCTATCTCAAGAACCACGGTACCAATACTAGGCATATTAGGAGTTGAACAATATGATTATAAATATATTCATTCAAAAAATAAGGTTCTGCAAATGTTCATTGATCTATTTTCTTCCAAATTTTGCACCTCTGACCTGCAAGGTTGTATACATGGCATATAAAATGCGCATGTATTGGGTTAAGGGAGGATCCTGGGACTTTGCATCTATCACCAACTGGGGTTTTATACATGTGTCCTTGCCCGGTATCACCCCTAGGGTCAAACCAGGGTTAAATGCAACACTAGTGGACTCATACCAAGATCTTGATGCAGAAAAAAAATACTGGATGTGCATTGGCGAAACTTGGTGTGCAGATGGAGGCTTGGGATGCCAAGTTCAAATAGGGTAGATCATGAGGGTTACATAGGAATTATGAAGGCTGCAATGTAGTCTTTAGAATGGATTCTAGACCTACTTAAATGATCAAAAATGTCTTTAATGTCACTTTTTCAAATGAAGCACAGTTCTGTCACTGCATGATGTCAAAATGCGCGGTAATAATGAGGATAATTTTGGTCCGAAACAATCCAACAGAAAAGTACATGATACCGATACACATTGTGGATTTTGGTCAAATATTTGAGTTGGGGAGGGGAAACTTTGGAGCCACAAAGATAAGCCATGAGCAAAGAAATTAAAACTGTTTTTAGAGTTTTAAGAAAAAGTATCTAGGCCTAGGCCTATATTGATCAATTCATGGGGCAGATACAGAAATAATTTTTTATCATGCAAAATGTACTTGCCACTTGGCGTTGCTGATGTTAGAAGTCTTGCTTGTTAAACAAAGTTTAGCATAGACGTTAGATTTTATAATAATATCATGAATATGCGCATATCCAGGGGTGTAGCATCCAGGGTCCCTTCTATTTAAGGTTGCATAATTTTGATGCCCTGCAATCTTGGCACATCATAGTGCAGAGCTCAGACTGACCAGTGCAGTAGTAGCATGGACAGGATTTTTACAGAGGGGAGGGGGGACAGGGGGGGGGGGGACAAAGGGCAAGGCAATTTTTAGTGGGAGGGATTAAAATTTGACTAAAATTGTCAAAAATTGGCTGCAAACACGCCACCAAGAACGTTTTTGTGTGTGGAAAATAGGTAGTGTAGGTATTTATGCATATTTTGGTGAAATGCAGTTACATTTAGGCCTAGCTATGTGTAACACATCTAATTCATTGTGACCTTAAGACATTGTTGGGCTCTCGGATATTGAAAACAATGACATGTATTTAAGAAACCTTAAAAAGCAAGTATAAGAAAGGCCTATAAGAAACCTTAAAAAGCAAGTACCACTATGGACCACAATGGCCTGATTGGCCTCATCTCAATGGCACATTTCAATAACCTCAATCATACACTCATAGTGCAAAATTTGACCTCAAGTTGCAGAGTATGAGTTTTTGTACCCAAATTTTCAAAGGTCATTCAATGAATGTACAAATGTATTGGGGTAAAAGACTGTGCCCTGATAGGTGAGCATGTTGTGGATCATAGTGTGCAGGCTCAATGAAATTAAAAGCTGAGCTATATCATGTGTAGGTCTGATACTACAATGTACATGAAAGAACTTGAACCACCTGATGAACTTTAGGTTTGGAGAAGAATTCAAGAATGACAGTTCAGCAGCTCTACAATGATTATAATAAATAAACAAACCGGTGGAGGTAAATATTTCTGGCTCTTTCCAAACGGTACTCGATATGTATAGATAAAACCCGTACCAAATTTCTGAGAAAGAAATCGCATAAAGCTTAAAACCGGAGTGGCTCAGCATGCATTTGTAAAGCATCAAACATAATAACTAGAATAGAGTAGCTGAAATCCATGCATATGGACACATGGCATGGGGTATACATATGAACTTGATCTCACAGTTAGAATTATACCTCACCAAAAGTGCCCCGAGCAAATTATCTGGTTGCAATCAAAGTTTCCAACCAGGACTTGGGACAAGTCTAAATGCCTGCTAGTATACCCTGACATGAGTGACACCAGAGAAGCAATTGCCAAGTCTTTTGGTGTACAAGTGAATTTTGGTAGGGAGTTGAACTACAGGATCCAGTGAGCTCACACATGTGTGGAGTGAGCTCTAGGTGTATGCGACCTTATTCTGTGCGTGTTACTACGTTTACTCTAACCAACCTGCGCTTCAAACGCCTGTAGTGATACATTGTAAAGCATCTCCCCATAGAAGCACATGCATGGATATAGCTTTCTTTTACAACATCCAATTTGTGAAAACATAATTTTTGCCGCATTTGACCTCCAGTGATCGAGTTTTTAGCTGTTTGTCTGTTGTGTTCTTTTTTGGAAATATACCTATACCTGGAAATATTTGTGGATTTATACCGGTGCCAGTGACAGTATGATATAGAAGAGCAGGGACACATTTGGGTACCATGTAAGTAAGTATACCACATCCATGCATGACATGGAGAGTGTGTGTCTTTATTTTACTCACGACACTAGTGTCAGTCACAGTGAGTGTCAGTAGTGACTATACAAAATTTCATTTTGTAGCCCCGGTTTGTAGCATAATGGGCACCTGGGATTGGGCCTTGAAGAAAAGTCAAAATTGAGTCCTCCCCCATCTCATTATATTGGTGAGATGAGGCGACTATTTCATCATTCGTTATTCAAAAATAAGATGAATTTTCATCTTGCTCATTTTTGAGGTAGTGTGCATTTAGGCTTTATCGTGGAATATATTTAAATACGAAGTGAGAATTCTGCATGCTTTGAACATATGTTTTATTATCATGAAACAGATCAAGAAATACCAGATAATTATGATTGTTTTATTCATCAATATTAATTATAAACCCTAGCTAACCATATAATAATAGTGGTGGATATTATTGCTGGTGGATACTCATGTATAACAACATTGGTGTGTATTTTCTGCGCTACGTTTATTTTTGCGCTTTCCTCATTCCCAACAGCTACTGTGAAAATAGCAACAAGTGCGCATATATTTCTTGTGTATAGTTCAATCATGGAATCTTAGAATCATGAATTTAAAGGAGGATTTCGTTATCCTAGCATCCACTTTTTATGACATTTGTCAGTAGATATTCACGAAAAAAGCTTATTTCCAAAATTTCAGTTGATTTTGATTTTGCATTTGCGAGTTATGCTTGATTATGTGTATTACACTGCTCCATAGGCCACTGTTGTAATTTCGTTTGGTATACCAGAACGAAATTCAAATTTGATGATATTTTTGCTGAATAAATTAATCTGCAAGAAATTTTTGGTACATAGGCCTAAACATTTAGTAGCCAGAGGCTTCCAGTGGTATAAAAATCTCAACTTTTTTTGAAAAAAGTAGGGGGGATGAGGCTATGGATCACAAAATGCCCTTTTAAAAGAAGTGAAACATTTCAAAATTGGCAAAGTATGGACATTTCTACTTTAACAATAGATTGAAACCAGCTGCAGAACAATAATGTTATGATGTTGGCAATGGTCTTGACTAATGCATTCAATACAAAGGTGACACTTACATGACTACTCTCTGTGGGCATCAATGGAGGAAGAAACCAACTTGTGGTATATGGGTACCTTGAAGTTTGCTGGAAGCAAAAATGGGATGGAAAAGTACAGGAAATATCATCTTGATGAGTTTACCCTACCATTATGAACTTTGTTTACCATTTAATAGTAGTACATAGCTCAATGAGCTACTACAGGAAGTTCATCACTGAAGACTGAAGAATACTAACATAGGCCCTACATTATAAATGTTAGCCTTCTAGCACATTTTGTAAAACATCTCAAATAACTTATGTTCGTCGCTAATTGGCTACCCCAGTTAAATGCTAAGGGCTCATATTGAAATTCCCTTATACAGGAAGGTGTGCGCCATCCTGCAGCTTTCCTGTGCTTCTAAGCCTTCTTTTGTTAAAATCCTGGGCAGGGTGTATCACTGATGCATATAATCCATCCGTTTTATGACCAAGCTTTCCTGAGGCGCGCGCTTAGCGAGGGGAATCCTGCCTTCTTTCTGTGTGAAAACGTGGTAGGGTATTTCAATATGAGCCCTAAATTGATTGAATGTTGATGGTTTCCGAAATTTGAATACCTCACCACGTTGCCTGCATGAGAGTAAGTTCAATGCATAGCCTAATTATTTGTTCATTCAAACTTCATGTTTTAAGTCGCATTTGTCTATTTAAATTACTTTCATGATTGCCTGTTGCTAGGTTGATTAAATTAAAAAAATGCCTAAATCTAGATCAATTTCAGGACATTCTAGAAATCTTGAAATTGTGCTTTAAATTATCACCATCCACTCACTCAAATCATGGAAGTATAAATAGACTACTACTTCCATGCTCAAATAAGAGCTAGCTTTCCCAGCCTCCACACAAGCAATTTATAGCTTGTCTTGAACTACTTTGATGAGGGCCTACATGTTCATGAACCCAATTCTTCAATTCTGTCCCATGTGTATATGTAGGCCTAGTAAATCATGGTTCAATTGTAGGCCTATATGCCCACCTCTATGACATACATGTGTGCTGTACGTGAGAAAGTTTGCGTATGTTTGAATTCATGCGAGTCTTCGGCTCTCGAAAGGAAAAAAATATGTAGGCCTAGTATCTGTAAAAGAATACCATAGCTACTGTGATCAGGCCCGTATGCAGGAGGGTGCATCCGACCCCCTCCCCCCCCACACACACATATGCAGAATTTCCCCCTTTCTCATCAGTGTCCTGGAAAAAAATCCGCTTTTTCAAAATACACACCCTCCCCCGGCCGCGCCCCACCCCAACCCCTCCAACCATCCTCCCCCAAAAAAGAATCCTGCATACAGGCCTGGCTTTGACAGTTGGAGTGAAGGCTTCATTAATCAGTGTGTTCCCACATACTGCCTTTACATGTGGATGTTCACCTTTGCTGCAGCTTCCAAGTTCCAAGCAATTTAAAAAAAAATATACATATGTAGTTATATTAATTTTTGCTGAACCATGAAATGGTATCAGCCTATAAGAGTGTATGTTACTAGCTTACTTACTAGCTTACTAGCTTACTAACTAACCATTTGGTCTGAAATGGACATATCTCTAAATGCCACGAAGGTATGACCCCATGAGTGGTGTCATATGAAAGAGGAAAACATAAAGAATGTGATAAAAATATTTCCAAACGTCGGAGGTCATCCAGGGGTCACAGGGGTCAAAAAAGGTCATTTTAACTGAAAATGCTCCGATTGAGCTTAAATTTAAATGCAATGATCCTTGTGACATTCTAAACATGTTTAAAACATTTAAAAATTTATTAAAGGTCATTAAGGGGGTCATAAAGGGGTCAAAGGTCAAGGTTTTCAAAATGCTCCAATTGAGCTGCAATTTTAATGCAATGATCCTTATGACATTATAAACATTAAAAAATATTTTAAGATTCATTTAAGGTCCTTAAGAGGTCATAAAGGGGTCAAAGGTCACGTTTTTCAAAATACTCCGATTGAGCTGAAATTTAAACGCAATGATCCGTATGACATTCTAAACATGTTGAAAATATTTTAAAATTCATTTAAGGTCATTAAGGGGCAATAAAGGGGTCAAAGGTCATGTTTTCAAAATGCTTCAATTGAGCTGGAATTTAAATGCAATGATCCTTATGACATTCTTAACATGTTTTAAATATTTTATAATTCATTAAGGGGGTCATACAGAGGTCAAAAGTCAAGTTTTCAAAATGCCAGCTTCTCACGATCAAGGTAGGCCTATATTAAAACGGCAATTAATGAAACAGTCTGATTAAAATTAATACTAGGCCTATCCTGCACAGTATTACTGCTTGATCAGATCGTCACAGTCATCCGCCTAACTTACGGTACCTCGTGCCCTTGCAAAGGGCACAGTTCCTCTAGTTCATTTTATATTCTTTACTTCTCCTCGTTCATTATCCCCACTCGGGCGTTCATACCTCCGGGTGACAGTGGTATAGGCCTACCACAATATACTGCCGAAGCCACATGGTTCAGCTATGGTGCGGTTATCGCTCTAGTTTTTGCTGAACCATGAAATGGATCAGCCTATAAGTGCATATGTTACTAGGTCCCTAACTAACCATTTGGTCTGAAATGGACATATCTTTAAATGCCACAAAGGTATGACCCCATGAGTGGTGTCATATGAAAGAGAAAAACATAAAGAATATAATAAAAATATTTTCAAACGTCAGAGGTCATCCAGGGGTCACAGGGGTCAAAAAAGGTCATTTCAACCAAAAATGCTCCGATTGAGCTTAAATTTAAATGCAATGATCCTTTTGACATTCTAAACATGTTTAAAACATTTTAAAATTTATTTAAGGTCAGTAAGGGGTCCTAAAGGGGTCAAAGGTCAAGTTGTTCAAAATGCTCCAATTGATCTGAAATTTAAACGCAAATGATCCTTATGACATTCTAAACATGTTGCAAATATTTTAACATTCATTTAAGGTCATTAAGGGGTCATAAAGGGGTCAAAGGTCAAGTTTTCAAAATGCTCCAATTGAGCTGAAATTTATATGCAATGATCCTTATGACATGCTAAACATTTTTAAAACATTTTAAGATTCTTTTAAGGTCATTAAGGGGTCATAAAGGGGTCAAAGGTCAAGTTTTTCAAAATGCTCCGATTGAGCCGAAATTTAAACGAAATGATTCTTATAACATTCTAAACATGTTGCAAATATTTTAAAATTCATTTAAGGTCATTAAGGGGCAATACAGGGGTCAAAGGTCAAGATTTCAAAATGCCTTCAATTATAGGTATAGGCCTACCACAATATACTGCCAAAGCCACATGGTTCAGCTTTGGTGCGGTTATCGCTCTAGTTTTGATACCGTAGTAGTAGGTCTAACAAAATTGCCAGTAATTCTCATATCTTGTGTAAGGGTTTAGGTTTATTTTGGTTGGTTTAAATTGTTGTTGCATCCTTGTTGTTGTTGTAGTTGTTGTTGTTGTTGTTGTTGTTGTTGTTGTTGTAGTTGTTGTTGTTGTTGTTGTTGTTGTTGTTGTTGTTGTTGTTGTTGTTGTTGTTGTTGTTGTTGGTTGGGAGTATGTAATATACTGATTTTCAAATTAAGTTTGATTGCATAATTATGAGGGTGTTCATGCCATATATCATGCAGATTGAGAACTTTTGTATGCTTTGCCAAATTGACATACATGTATGCCCCAAAAATGTTTGTGCTGTAAATAAAAGTAAATAAAAGTGGAAAGAAAGAAAACAAAACTTAAAAGTGTTTGAAATTAAAATGTGCAAATCTGTTTTATGTTGAAAACTTTCGGGAAATTAAATAAAATCAAATTTATACAAGCAAACAATTATTATTAGTTGCAGTGCAAAATAAAATGCCAAAATTTCCACCGTTTACAGTTGTGAAGAAAGCCAGAAATCACTCAATACATGCAATAGGCAAGACCCTTTATTTCTACATGTATTATTGACCTGAATTGTTTGGCTTTTCTTGCAAATTAATTGTCAATTAAATTAAATTCAATACAATCACCTTGAATTGACTTGATGACATGGTGAATTTGTTCATGTCACTTCAAATCATGTTCTGCATATTCAGGATTTCAATTGAGGGGGTAATTGGACTTCACATTTTCATGTTTGTACATTTATGTTAATAATAATTATAATATAAGCAGCATTTTGGTAAAGAAAAGGGGTTATAATATAGCACAGGCTGTGCTGGGCTGCTGGCTCTTTGATACCTGTATGCCGAGGGGGGCACTCGGAACATTATGATCATGTATTTGGGGATGTAACACAAACTTGTTATTAATTTTGGTATATATGGATGGGTCATTATTTTCCAAAATTTTCTCCTTTTTTGTTGGGAAAATATCCCAATTTTGCCAACATCAATTGGTAAACCTATATATTGATGGGTCCAAATTTCTTGAAAAATTGGTATTTAATGAGAGATGCACTTTCAACACATCTACCTAGACCAAACTTGAGTACCCCTAGCCGGCCTCCCCAGGCCTGTCCATAGTTATTTAGGGACATCACGGTTTGTGGTTTGTGATTAACGGGGCTACTTCTTGGATATATAAAAGAAAGGTCGATGCCAGATCTTCTCGAATAACTCAATATTTTAGAAAAAAATTGTACACAGTCCTCTTTTTTATGATAAGTGTTAAAAATTACCAACAAAGTTGTGACTGAAGAGTTAATGTCCACTTCTGATAAGCAAATGTTTAGGGCGTCCTGCACCCCAAAAAGTGTATAAATTTATCCTGACATGCCCATGCCATATGAATGCTATTTCAGGCCGGAGTAACAAGATCCTGAGTAACAAGATATGGTCCAACACTAAGAAAGTGCAAAGCTAACAAATGACTCCATTAATGATAAAATGCCACTAAGTGTGAACTATAGGCCTAGGTGCTACCAGTATTGCACTGACCAGAACACAACTAATTCTACTCAAGGGGTTCTAGCTATAGGGCGAGCCTTTTAAGACAAAAGTGCAGTGTGTTTTAAAGGTCATTTTTTGCTTTATCTACTGGAGAAAGAACATGCTGTTTTCAATGCCCATGTTCCAGGAATTAGCAGAGAAATTGACGAAGACAGGGATGCTGAACAGCACTTGGTATTTACAAACTTGAAGATTCAGTACTTTTTGGGGGTGGAAAAAAATATGCCCTTTTGGAATTAAAAAATCCCTTTTGCCCATAGATTGAAAAACATGTAGGCCCTAAAGTCACAGAAAAGTAAACTATATCTTGAAAAATAAGTTATGGAAAAAGTAAGCCCCAAAATCTATTGACGTTATAGTACTATGTAAGTCGTAGGTAAATATATAGTCAATTTTGCTTTTGAAGTGATATTTTGCTTTCCCAAATTAAAAAATGTCCAATTTAAGAAATTGCAGCCAATGTCCCTCTTCGCGAGAAATTTGGTTTTAACTTTCTTGGAGATGAGATAGCGATGTCTCATACATTTAGTAAAACAGATCACATTTAGTAATTTGTAAATTTTCAATTTGATCATGTTATAGACACCACCATGCAATTAATAATGCATTGCCATTAGTAACATAGTGATACATCTTACATGGAGTAAAATTTCAATAAAGCGATGCAGTGATGGTATCATTCTAAGATAAAGTTACCTAGTTCTAGGGGCTTCAGGCACGAGGCCATTAGTCTTGCACCAGTAGCGGCTCCAGGGTTTGAAAAATAGTAAAATTACAGAGGGGGGTATTTCAAATACTATTTGCTGATGGGGCATTGCTGGTGCCCTCTCCTTCCTGGAGTCTCTAAAACAAAAGGTTTTTAATTTTTTTTTTCAAGTTAAATGTTTCGAAGGGGAATCTCCTTCTTAAAAATTTAGAACCCATTGGAGGACTAAAAAGGTCCTAAATGACTTTCAGAGAATCAAATAAGGTTCCTTTGCTCTCCATTTGCTTCAACATTTCTTCTGTGGACTAAAAATGGTTCCTTTTGGAAAGTTCTTTACTATAAAGAGTGAGTGCGGGGTGTTATGGATTGGGATTTCTTAGAGATGAAAAGGTACATCTGTGGGTTAATGCATTCTGTTCTCACATCATCATAGTTTTGGCACAATCACCTCTCCAATAAATTCAACAGGTTGCTGTAGGGACTCTGCCAGTTTGTAGCCAAAAATACATTGATGGCATTAAAATAACCAAGTACTGTATAAGTGGTAATTTTCGCGAGGGTTTTATTTTCGCGGATTTCGCGAATGGAGTGCCATCCGCGAAATTAACACCTCACGAATATATGTATAATGTATTACAAGTATAGGGCAAGACTAGGCAATCGCGAAAATAACAATCCCAAAAATGTGTCTCTCACTCCAATTCGCGAAAATAACTGTACGCGAAAATTACCACTTATACAGTATACAAATTGCATGCTAGTTCAACTTTACTCCCAATCATTATTACCCAAATATTGTAGCAGTACACTTCCAAATCCATGACCCTTGACCTGTAAGTCAACAGCACTCTAATCACTCAATTCTTGACACAGCTTTGCTAAATACAGGGAAGTCCTACTCTAGGGGGCACACCACTAAGTAATCCTCCCATTGAATTAGGTCTACACATAAAAATACAATAAAGTATAAAGTTCATTTTTCTAACCTATGTGACTGTAATGTTGTGAAAGTTTTGGTATCCTTCGTGTAAGAGAGCACCAAACAAATCCCAACTCTAATCCTAACCCTAACCCTAACCTTTATCCTAACCCTAACCATTACCCTAACTCTAACCCTAAATCCTAACCTAAGTCCCTAACCCTAACCCTAACTCTAATCCCATTAGTATTTTGTGCTCTCTTAGTCTTACACTAAGGATAAATCAAAGTTTCGACTATATTTCCTTATATTATAAACGGTGAAATTTAATAAAAAAATTTATAGGGCCTACATATTTAGATTTTTAGATAAGTGCACCTTTTTAGATATGATCACCTGAACAGCGCCCTCGCAAATGTCAGCTGACACTTGAGCCTCCTTTCCAGTTCCAGTTCCAGTAATATTTCACATCTAGAGGTGCTATTTTGTTTACCTGAGGACTCTTCATATTATAGATACAAGCTGCGTGTTTCTACTGAGGGTAAAATTCCGGGCCATGCCGTGCCGTGCCGTGCCGGGTAACGAGCCCAGTAGAAACGACTTGGGGTAATCGGTTGCCGTGTCATGCCGGGTCATGTGCTCGCCTTTCGTGATCCACCTCTTGAGGTGGATCATGCCGGTCAAAGCGTGTAATCTGCGCGTAGTAAACGAGCCGTGTCATCGGTTGCCGGGTCGAGGTCATGCGTGTTGCAAAAATAACGCGATTTATATTCTACTTGTATAGTCTAGCTTAGGCCTATGATGTAGTAGGTTCCTTCTTTCCGATATTATATACACTGGACACATGTGTGACTCGCATGAACTTGATGAAGTAAAATGGATATGACTTTACTTAGTCTAGGCCTACTTCTTTATATGCCCCCTAGTTAATGAGTTGGTTATATCTTTATAATTAATGAGTTGGTTATATATGAGCTGTAAATTAATTATCATAATAGCCAATTACTAGATCCACTGGTAAATTAATGAAATTTGGATATTACGAAAAGTCTAAATTTAGATTGTAGGTCATTTGCCATGAGCTGCCATCCGTAGACATTTAAATTTAGGATATAATTAACCGTCAAATCTGATTTCCGTATATCCGGTTTACAAGAAAAAAATGCCGTGCACCGTGCGAGACACGGCTTTCTGGTCTCAGTAGAAACAAGCTGGGTAACGGTGGCCGGATTATGATCGGTATTTTGTGCCCGGAAAATAGCGGGTCAAAAAGCCGTACGCTCAGTATAAACACGCTGAAGGTTAAACACCAAATGCAGTTCATGATTTAGTGTTGTGCTCCCTGCATGCCAACATCAAGGAGGACTATGTTTTATTTTAAGGTCAATGTTTGTATGTTTTTGGTTGCCAAAAATGCACCCTAGCTATGTGTAGCACTTTTCAATCATCAGCCGCAAGCCTAGTCTAACATGTGAGCCTAAATTTCACCCCTTAGGCGACAAAAAAACCAACACTGTTCTTGGACTTGACCGACCCAGATTTTGCATTAATTTTTGTCAGTGTGGTTTTTTTAGGCACCTGTAGTATACATGGTATTAAGCATGTAAAAAACATTTTATTTATGGGAAAAGAGGAGTGATTTTGACTGGGAAAAAAAAACATAAAAGAGAGTAAAAAAAAATCTTATTTTGATTTCAGATTTTTGTGGGTTTTTTGCCTAAAATAAACAATAACAAAACACCTCATGTATAGGCCTACTTGAAAGGTCGTCCACATGTAGGGATAGAGATGTTATTTTTCCTTTTTCGTCATCTAAGTCTTGAAACTGTAAAGCGCAGAGGACACTAGCATTATAGACGCTGTGGAACTTACACCTGTAGATAAATGGACCATTGATTGAAATTAAGTCAAATTTAATTTTAAATTTGACCATATTCTTTCTGCTTTTATTGCAAGTTGCATCATCTCCTCAGCCAGCTGTATGGCTGATACAGACATGATCTTGAACTCAAACCTTTACCTGCCAGCCAACCTAGCTCCTTGAATCTATAGAGACCTGGAATTATTGATTACTTTTTCCAGGAAATTTAATATCAGGGTGCCATCCATTTCCATAATGATCTGAATATGTACACAGCTGAGTACTTTACATCAAATGCATTTTACGGAAGACCTTTTTTTTACAATGCAAGTTGCTCATGGAGGGAAGCAGAAAAATTCACCTAAAATTTGGTATTCGTTTCCGAGTTCAAATAACTTTCTTTTTAAATGCGTTAAAATGTACTAGTATTCTATTGTTACATGCATTGCTTTAGGCTATAACTTAAAATTAATTATTGAAAACTAAATTTGTATATCTTTTTTACATTTTCACATTAATAATAGAAATGTTATACTTCCGCTGTGCGGAAGTTTATTGTTCACTGCTGCTGTAAATAGCATCCGCCAGGCACTTCCGCCCATAGAAAGCAGAGTATTCCTTATAATTTGATTTCAGCGTCTGGTTGCAACTGAGAATAAAACGTCGCTGTATTGATGGATATTGATTACCAATATGCAGAAATTTGATTTAGTCTTTTAATTTAATGTGTAACATGGAGATGAAATAAATTGAAATTGAAGAAGTATGTGTAGTAGGATATGCTCTTTTTGAAATGTAAGCTATACCATACTACAATGGATGTAAACATCTCAAAAAAAGTAACTAACCCCCCTTAAATAATGACCATTATTCAAAACGGGTGATTGTATTACTAATCTGTAAAATGCGTTGGAAGCAGAATTTATTTCTGCACATTTTGACACCTCATTTGTTGCAATTGACTAAATATTGACGTCACAGCATACATTTAAATCAATGTAGCCCTAGATTTGAAAGTTGCAGTAAATTTTATTGATTTTGTATTCAGTACAATGGAAGGAAATCTGTGTAATGATATCTGAGTGTTTTTGTATTGTATGCATGTGCAACTTTCAAATCTGGACCTATTGTATCAAATGAGGTGTCAAAATGTGCAGAAATAAATTCTGCTTCCAACGCATTTTACATATTTGTAATACAATTGCCCGTTTTTGAATAATGGTCATAAGGGGGTTAGTTACTTTTTTTGAGGTGTTTATCTTCTTCTCACAGGTTTCCCATATCCCTGTATACCAGTAGAAGCATGTTCTTATATTATACGGAGGAGCACCTGGGCATGTTTCTAAATAAAAAATAATAGATAAATAAGTAAATTTTGGATTTAATTATATAGCACATTTTTCTAGAGGGTTCAAATTGCTGTAATATTGCTGCCATGGTGAATCATCACAATCAGATTGCATCAGCCAGGCTGGTTGCAGCCGAACCCGGCACAAACCTATCCGCACTTAGATTGTAACATGCACCATTTATCTGTGCAGCTCCCCAAATTCCATTGGGTGAAGGAAGTTTTTGATAACCAAACAACTAATCACCGATTTTGAAAGTAGGAGGAAACACAAAATCCCGGAGAAAACCTGCGACAGCAAGCATGGATCGGGATAACCAAGTGCACATACAGTCCTTGGGCACGGCCGGGGCTTGGACCGGGGACTCCAGTGGTGCAAGACGAGGGAACAACCGCTGCACCAACTCGCTTTTCCCAACACCCCCAAGTCATCCACATATGCCCCCTATACAGTATAGTTTAGGCCTCACACACAGTTGAAGCTTAACAGTTATAACTGGGGTAAATCTCCTTCTGCTCACAATTGAAGATTTAATGTTAATAATCTTAATTTTTCTTTAAAAAAGCAGTGTCCATCACTGTAACTTTTTCATATATTTTAAGGTGGAACTTTTTTGGTCCAAATTTGCAGGCTTTTTGTGCTCATCCAACTCAAAGCAAATACAACTGATTTTTTAATAAAGTCAGACAAAACTGTTTGCTTACATGTAGGACCCCAAGTCAGAAAAATGAGGGAAGTTAAAAACACCAAAAAGAATTGGTGCAGCCAAATATGATGTGCAAAAATGATAAATTTTCAGTTTAAATGCATCCATTTGTTTCTTTTCAAACAATAACCAAAAATGAAATCAATCTGTAAGAATAATGTGTCATTTATCATATGGTAAAGTCATTTAAAGCTAATAAGAGGGACCCATGGGAAATCACCAGGCAATCCCAGCCTGGTCCCTCTGGGATCATTAGTGAGAAAATGGACCCTAGATTGCATGGCTGGCTTATTGTTGAATCAACAGTTTATGAGAAAATTAAAGGGACATTCAGGCCATATAAAATTAAATGTTTTGGTTCATGTCCCTTCCAGTCTCAATTTCTGAGATTTGTGAGTTGTTGCCCCCCCTTTTATACAGGGAGCAAGGAACACTTCCATGCCTTTTTGTGGTATAATAAAGGATTATCCATCAGAATCTCACATTTGGAAAAAAGGAAACAGACCTCCTCCTTTTCCTCAAGCACTTTTGAAAAAGACCGAAAACTACTAAGGCTCTTCACAATCAATTCTTAGTTTACTGTTAACCGCCCCCATCCAAAATTGACAATTGCAAAATATTTAATTATTTTATTTATATTTTGCATTTTGTCCTTTAAAATTGCTTTTAATGACTTTTACTTGCTACTTTCTAACATGAATCATATCAACAATAATGAATAAACAAACAGCATAACTCATGATAACTGCACCTTATACTATGTGTAAAAGTAAGCATAGTAATAAAATAATTAAATGCTGACTCCTGTCAAAACGGGTTGCTAATTGGTTGTGATGACTAATACTAAATAAAGAAAATAATAGATAATTAATAATTAATAATTAAAAGTCACCTCGTCCTATTTTTAAAATCTTGAACAGTAAACTTGGAATCAAGTGCTTGTATAATGATGATGATGATGACTGATGATGTTGGTGATATGATGATGATGGAGATGATGGCAATGATGATAACACATTTGATAATGAAGGATGATGGTGATGCTGAATTGTTGATGATGACAACAGTGATGATGAGATAAAATTCACCTAGATTGCAATGCAAATTCAAACTTAGGTTCAAAATTGTGATGTAAGGTTACTCATGTCAAACATTCTTAGCACTTAGGTAAAATCCCTTTTTCAAAAAGATAGGCTACATAACTTTAATTGTGGACTGCAATTTTCGCTACATGTTAGAAAATCATTATTAATCTTGACTCATCACATTCTTTTCTAGAATTGATAAGTTGTGGTTTTAAATCTTCTTGTACATTTATACATGCATGTAGTTTCATCAATACACACACGTCAATGGATTTCATATGATGCATTTGCTCTTAAAAAGAGGTGGGACTTCATAAGCAAAATCAGATATATATCCAAAAAGGCTGCCTTATGTTATGTATTTTTTGTATTGATTATTACTATTTCTATGCAATGAGGTACTTTAATTGTTAATTATAGGCTAATTGTTAATTAGGCTAATTACACTCTAGTCTTAGAAAAAAGGCTTCCTCCAGGGGAAACCTTAAAGCTGTCCTCCAGGAGGTACCTTTGAAGAGTACCCAAAGATTAAAATTAGGCTATTTCTTAGAAAAAAGGCTTCCTCCAGGGGAACCTTTAAAGCTCTCCTCCAGGAGGAACCTAATTGAAGGTTGCCCAAAGCATAGATCATCTAGGCTAACGCACTGAAAAAAGGCTTCCTCCAGGGGAAACCTTTAAAGCTGTCCTCCAGGAGGAACCTTTGAAGGTTGCCCAAAGAACCCTTAAAGGTTGTTCCATTAATTTTTAATTAAAGGTTTTCCAACAGTGGACAGATTTAGACCCCATAGAATGTGAGCTGTCCTCCAGGAGGGACCTTTGAAGGTTGCCCAAAGAACCCTTAAAAGTTGTTCCATTAATTTTTAATTAAAGGTTTTCCAACAGTGGTCAGATTTAGAACCCATAGAATGTGTGTGGGTGAACATAGAGAACTCTGATTTCCTGAAGGTACTCACTTCCAGGACAATAAGTTTAAAGTTTCACCTCTTTTCCCCTAGATTAATTGGGTGTATTCATCGTGTGAGAGAATACCAAACAAATCCCAACTCTAATCCTAACCCTAACCCTAATCCTACCCTAACCCTAATGCTGCCCATACGTGTTCAATTTTATTGATCAATATCAAAGACCCTAAGATACAAGAGTGGTAGAAATCCATGTTCAATGCTTAATTAGTTATCAAGATTAACTTATCTTCATCAAAATTTTTTCTAATGTGAACAGGGTCTATGATATCAATAAATGGTAACCTGTTTCAGCAGGGCCAAAATTGCCCCTGGCTCTTGCTTATTTCGAACCCTGATAAAAAAGATTAAACACTAAAATATAAACAAGGCAGCCATGGCAATATATCATGTTTTGCACTTTAATATAAACTAGTCTATGTATTAGCTGTGAAAATGTTGTGGTCAGGTCGTCATCACTGCTCATTTGTTGGATTTATGGAGCGCAACCGGTTCTCTCTTTGCTATTGATTTTATTGTTAAAGTGTTTTCAATCAGAGTAATAAAAAGCAAAGTGATTGGAGCTCAATTATATCATTAAATATGCATGAGAAATCGATACTTATCGTCCTGGCTAAGTCAATTTTATTCAACAAACTGGCTATTTTTAGCAATGTAAAGTAACATGATTTGAATGCCGTGTTTGTGCAGGTTTTAGAGGCTTTTCATTTCTAGGGTTAGATTGTTTTGTGTGTTTATCTGCGTGGTCTGCATGCAAGGGCTAAGGTCTAAGGACACGCTTGCAGATGTTTGTGAATCTGTTGATGAGATGAACAAGGAAAGATGCATGAAATGAGGTGAAGGAATGGACAGCACTGGTTCGTGATCGATTCGAAGCATTTTTTGTTAACTCTGAAGAAACTTGACTGAGAGAAAGTACTGGTGAATGAATGTAAGTAACTCACTTGCTAAATTTTCTCAATTGCTGTAGATTGGGGGAAAGATTGTTTCCCATATAGGACTTCCACATTTCATCTTTGGACTTCATAGTTCCATCGCCTGCCTGCATCACCATGTTTATGCCACATCAGAATGTCATTTTGCAAAAATAATTCATTATGCCATTGTATAGAAAATTTGGAAAATTTTAACAGTTTTCAATCAGAGCAATAAAAAGCAAAGTGATTGGAGCTCAATTATATCATTAAATATGCATGAGAAATCGATACTTATCGTCCCGGGTAAGTCAATTTTATTCAACAAAGTGGCTATTTTTAGCAATCTAAATCAACATGATTTGAATGCCATGTTTGCGCAGGTTTTAGAGACTTTTCATTTCTAGGGTTAGATTGTTTTGCATGTTTGTGTGTTTGTCTGCGTGGTTTGCATGCAAGCGCTGAGGACACGCCTGCAGATGTTTGTGAATCCTGTTGAGATAAAACAAGGAAAGATGCATGAAATGAGGTGAGCTAGGGAGCTAGAGACAGCACGGGTTAGTGATTCTAAGCATTTTTGGATATCCTGAAGAAACATGACTGAGAGAAAGTTGAATTGCTGTAACTTGGGAGAAAGAATTTTTTTTTTGTATGTTAAGCATATCTAGGCATTTATTAAAAGAGGAAGCCCCACAAGAACAGTTCTTCTGGGGTGAACCAAACCTGTCTGGTTATCAAATTAATCAGTGACAAGGTTAGCTCTGAATCTGACAGGTGCTAATTGATGCAATAACATTAAAACATCAATGAGCACCTGTTGAATTGTCACTGATTAATTTGATGACCAGACAGGTTTGGTTCACCCCAGAAGAACTGCTCTGGCGGGGCTTTCTCTTTAATCAAGGAGATAACACCTGACAAAACTTTGCAACATAGGGCTTGCACATTTTGCCTTGGTCTTTAGCTAATTAATTAATATATTCATGCATAAATATTTCATCAAACCAGTTGTATTTTATTGAGGTGATTAAAATCAAATTTCATTTTTCTAAAAACCTAATGTAACATTTGTGTATTTTTGCCATAAATGTTTTTCATGTTCATTTTCATTTGACAATGTAATTTTTGCCTTTGGCTCAATATAGTCTTCAGATTTGTGAAATCTCATTTTGTGAAAAGCACCAGTTAATTTCTTTTGAAAGGGCTGCAAATGTTTGAAAAACTGCATTTTATGCCCTATAAAACTTTTATTTTCTGGTTCTCGTTTGTTGCCCCCTCAATTTCTGGGATTAGTCAATATTTTTCAAATTTTTTTAGATTTTTCAAAAATTTGAAGACTTTGGATCACTTCAAGTCTTTTTTTAGTACTCTAGGGGATTTATCCCTCAGAATCTCACACTTGAAGAAAAAACAGGCCTCCTGGTTTTCCTCAAGCACTGTTGCAAAAGACAGGAAACCTATGTCAATGCTGATTTTATATTGAAGAAAAACAAAACAAGAAAAAAAGTTCCCTCTCTCATTAATTCTTAGGACGGAGAACCAAAATTTAATTTTATGTGGCCTTCAAAAATGAAAGTTAATAACGACATGTCAATATGCAAACTGGATGTGTTTTTTTAATTTCAAAAGTTTTAAATTTCTTTGTGTGAAATCTTGTTAGGAATTCATGATGAAGCTGCTCATTGAGGGGTCATTGACCTTTATATAAAATCAATGGTCACTATTTCATGCATTTATAAAAGTTCCAGAAATTCCATTTGACCATAGGCCAGTCCTGGCAAAGCAAAGAATGCCATTGTCCATTGCAGTAACTGGACACACACAATTTAGTTGTGTTAGGAGATCTCTAAATGGAAGATTGATGGGTCTTCCCTTCAGGCATATCAAGGTCTAGGATTGATGAAAACCCTTTCTTATGATGCCTGTCAAATGGTGTGTTCAGTACCATTTTTCGATTAAAAATGTTGAAACTTTAATGAGAATAATGACATTTGTGTGGCAATATGCTCTAAAATGAGCGCAAATAGGTGTAAATTTGGTAATGTGATTCTTGGATAGGCTGTGTGTGTAATTCTCTGAACAAATCAAGTAAAGATGGTTACTTTAAAGTCACTGCAATCAGTAACCAGTGTGTTAATGCTGCCAGGGTACTTTGAAAGTGGTAATTTTTTGCATGATTAAATTTTCACGCTGCAACAAGTTTGAATATTTTTACATTTTATCACTTTTCATTTTGCTGATTTAAAGTTTACTACTCATAAACTAATCCTACACCACCTAGTCCGATTTAGTAGGACCTTTTTTTTTCTAAGTTACCAGACTATGTAGCCTATACACATTTCACACTATGATCACTATCTCACATGGCGCAAGAAAGACGAATCGCGAAAGTCCAGTGACCGCGCCGCCCAAACCCTTCGGGAGGGGCGGTTAGTGGATTTTTGTGGTTAATCTTTCTTGATCGATCAGAGTTAGAGTATAGTTGGTATAAACTAAGAAAAATGGTACAGCTTTTCTCTAATTTTGAGCATGCCTTGAAGAGCACCAATGTGTGAAAATAAAAGTAACACAAATATTTCCAGCTTATAGTATTTGGCTGTGAACTTGTAAAGGCTTATGGAATGAAGGATATGAAGGTCAAGTTTACAAAGCTAAAGGCATAGCCAAAATGAACTAAAGCAGAATTTGAAAACTAATACATGTAGGCTGTATGTAAGGCACGAGTGAAACAAGGTTTGGAAGAAGATAGTACAATCTGTCAGTTTGATGAAATTTAAAGGTAACATATGTGACATCCCAAATTGTGACTGCCCAAGAAAGTTGTAGGCCCTATATTTTCCTGTTTTCTTCAGATTTTTACATTTGAAATTTCATTTCACTCTTCTCAATTTTATTGTGAAACAGCCCACTCATTATTATCTTATAAATATTGATGTGTCACTTATTCCATCACTGGAATTCACTAAAGGAATAAAAATAGTATTTCCTTGACCAGGATTAGAACAAGGACCTCTGGGTTTCAGGGTAGTTAAAGTTTGAGCAAAGAAATTTTATTGGATCATAGTGATTTTTGTCAAAAAATTTCTGTCAAAAAAGGTGTCACTTGTTTGCACTTAGCATTCTTTATTGAAAGCAGCAGAACTGTAATTATAATAAGATTATGAAAAATTTTTGTCCAAAAGCTTGACATTTTTGTCAAAAAACATGAGATTTTGATGGCTAAGGGAACTCTGAGGTCCGTATGCACAAAAGAGTTAGACCAGGTCTAAAGTTAGTCCTGGTCTAAGTGGAATTTAGTACCAGGAGAAAGGACATTTTCTTTACATTTTCTTAAGTTAAAGCCATATTATAACATTTGCTGAGGAGGATGCCTTCACTGAATTTTTAAAATTCTTTTTTTTTACGATCATATTGTACTTTATTAAGCCAATATACCCTGCAAAAATCAAGACTCTAGGTGCTGTAGTTTTGTCAAAATCCGAGATTTTGAATAAAATGATGAAACCGGCGTTTTATTATTACGATGGAATTATTAGTCGAACGCATACACGATGTTCATAACACACAGTACGTACACAGCATGCGGGACGGTGATATGCACAACAAAGGGTCGTACCATAACATAACCAAAGGAGTGGTACGTATGTGCGCTGGTAGTAATTCCAATTTTCTTTGCTTTGCCGTAGTTGTTCGGCTCAAAAATAAATGGGATATATCTGACAGTAAAAGCTAACATTTTATGGCAAAGAACTGCTAATCTATTTTGTTTGAAAATGTTATAATATGGCTTTAAGTTAAGTATTATTTTTTTACTTTGCATCTAAATCTTAAGAATTTAGTAGCTACTCTAGGAAGGAAATAAGAGTAAAGGACCATTCCTGATGGAATTAAAATCCACTTAGACCAGGTATAACTCTTTTGCGCATACGGACCTGAGCTTTAGACTTGTGCTCGTTTACCTGTTGGGCTAACAAGGGAGCTATTGCAAAGGTATCATGTAAAGATAAAGGTGCAAGTTTAGTAGGCCTAAGATTCCAAAATATTGTGAAGCCTAACCTAGAAATGTGTGACCGATAACCTAGACCTATATGCTCTAAAAGGTTGTGTCATAATACCATACATCAACACCCATGTAGCTTAACTATTATAATATTATAGAGTCAAAGGTGTTGGATCATCTGAAAGATGATATTTCACAAATTAGCTGCTGATGTATTACTTGTGTCACTTATGCGTTCCATCATCATTGTTCTGTGGGAAGGGGCACTGGAACTATGACATCCCGTAAAGGAGCCGTCTTGTTGTGCATTATTATTATTTTACATGACAGAAAAATGTGATACCATCATTGAAAGGAGTCATTTTAATGTGCGTTATAAATTTTATATTTTAATCTTATTTTTAGGCCCCTATGTCATTTAATGAAGCTAAAATGTGCTAAAAACTGCATCGAAATTAGAATTTAGCTCCAGAGATGTAAACAATATATAACATAGGAATACAATTTCTCAACCAAATCTCAAAATGGATTTGATCAACAAATTATACCAAGGATCCATCTTGATTGTTAATTTCACAGTTAAGATTTTTGTATCTTTGGAATTTCACATTTGTTTCTCATGTACAGCGAACAAACCTGAAACAATGTTATATTAAACGTCACATGATACTTTCTGTGGGAGCAGCACTATTAAAAAATGACTGTAATGAAAAGAACATTTTTCCTGGCAATAAACTTTGTAGTATAGATTAAGAATGAAACTAGAGAGCCTGGGAAAATAATCTAGTCAATATTGATATTAAATAGTAATAGTAGAAATATGAGGCGCTCAATACTATTTTGAGTTGAAAGTTTAAAAAACTGGCAAGTTGCTTGAAATCGAAATACTTAAAGATAAAATGTTTTATTTTTGTTTTTATTTTGATTTGGGGTTAACTTACCTGTATGTCACTGATAGTTCTAAAAGTGATACATACTTGACCCTAATGAGGTGATTCGTGATCAAGACAGATGAGTTGGTGTCATTGTGATGAAACTTTGCCAACTAATAGAGCTTAGGATGATAAGAGCTTTGAATATCTTAAAAACTCCAAATTGGATATGTCTTTTTTAAAGACAATTTTTGTTTGTAGGCTATACTCATGTCAGCATTTGTTCTATTCAGCATCGAAGTGGTTACGTAATTCTCTTGGTTACCGGATCACGCTACTTTGGTATGCCTTCGAGTGCCATATACTTTATGTGGTGATCATTTCGATCGTGGTTCATTACTCTAGCGCGTGATCCCGTTGACATAGTAACATTACGTAACTTCGATACTGAAATGCAATACATACTTGACCCTAATGAGGTGATTTGTGATCAAGACAGATGAGTTGGTGTCATCGTGATGAAACTTTGCCAAGCCTAAAGAAGATAAGAGATATATCTTAAAAACTCCAAATGGGGGATGTTTTTTTTAAAGACAATTCTTGTTTGTAGGCTATTCATGTCACCATTTGTTCTATAGTGATACATATTTGACCCTAATGTGGTGATTTGTGATCAAGACAGATGAGTTTGTGTCATATTGATGAAACTTTGCCAACTAATAGAGCTTAGGATGATAAGAGCTTTGAATATCTTAAAACTCCAAATTGGGGATGTCTTTTTTAAAGACCTAGTTCTTGTTGTAGGCTATACTCATGTCACCATTTGTTCTATAGTGATACATACTTGACCCTAATGAGGTGATTCTTGATCAAGACAGATGAGTTGATGTCATCATGATGAAACTTTGACAACTAATAGAGCTAAGGATGATAAGAGCTTTGAATATCTTAAAAACTACAAATTGGATATGTCTTTTTAAAGACAATTCTTGTTTGTAGGCTATACTCATGTCACCATGTGTTCTATAGTGATACATACTTGACTCTAATGAGGTGATTCGTGATCAAGACAGATGAGTTGATGTCATCATGATGAAACTTTGACAACTAATAGAGCTAAGGATGATAAGAGCTTTGAATATCTTAAAAACTACAAATTGGATATGTCTTTTTTAAAGACAATTCTTGTTTGTAGGCTATACTCATGTCAGCATTTGTTCTATAGTGATACATACTTGACCCTAATGAGGTGATTCGTGATCAAGACAGATGAGTTGATGTCATAATGATGAAACTTTGACAACTAATAGAGCTAAGGATGATAAGAGCTTTGAATATCTTAAAAACTACAAATTGGATATGTCTTTTTTAAAGACAATTCTTGTTGTAGGCTATACTCATGTCACCATGTGTTCTATAGTGATACATACTTGACCCTAATGAGGTGATTCGTGATCAAGACAGATGAGTTGGTGTCATTGTGATGAAACTTTGCCAACTAATAGAGCTAAGGATGATAAGAGCTTTGAATATCTTAAAAACTACAAATTGGATATGTCTTTTTTAAAGACAATTCTTGTTTGTAGGCTATACTCATGTCACCATGTGTTCTATAGTGATACATACTTGACCCTAATGAGGTGATTCGTGATCAAGACAGATGAGTTGATGTCATCATGATGAAACTTTGACAACTAATAGAGCTAAGGATGATAAGAGCTTTGAATATCTTAAAAACTACAAATTGGATATGTCTTTTTTAAAGACAATTCTTGTTTGTAGGCTATACTCATGTCACCATTTGTTCTATAGTGATATATACTTGACCCTAATGAGGTGATTCGTGATCAAGACAGATGAGTTGATGTCATCGTGATGAAACTTTGCCAACTAATAGAGCTAAAGATGATAAGAGAAATATCTTAAAAACTCAAAATTGGGGATGTCTTTTTTCAAGACAGTTCTTGTTTGTAGGCTATACTCATGTCAGCATTTGTTCTATAGTGATACATATTTGACCCTAATGAGGTGATTTGTGATCAAGACAGATGAGTTGATGTCATCGTGATGAAAATTTGCCAAGCTAATAGAGCTTAGGATGATAAGAGCTTTGAATATCTTAAAAACTACAAATTGGGGATGTCTTTTTTAAAGGTAGTTCTTGTTGTAGGCTATACTCATGTCACCATTTGTTCTATAGTGATACATACTTGACCCTAATGAGGTGATTCTTGATCAAGACAGATGAGTTGATGTCATCATGATGAAACTTTGCCAAGCTAATAGAACTAAGGATGATAAGAGCTTTGAATATCATAAAAACTACAAATTAGATATGTCTTTTTTAAAGACAATTTTTGTTTGTAGGCTATACTCATGTCAGCATTTGTTTTATAGTGATATATACTTGACCCTAATGAGGTGATTCATGATCAAGACAGATGAGTTGGTGTCATCGTGATGAAACTTTGCCAACTAATAGAGTTAAAAGGTGAGCTGTTGTAAACTGCTTAATAGAGCTTAGGATGATAAGAGCTTTGAATATCTTAAAAACTCGGGATGTCTTTTTTAAAGACCTAGTTCTTGTTTGTAGGCTATAGCCTATACTCATGTCAGCATTTGTTCTATAGTTAGAGAATAAGCGATAGGAATTTAGATTTGCCTATCCTCTACCATGTGATAGATACAGGTAGGTCCAATATTTTGAGTAGTGGATGCGGGCGCAGCGCATCCACTACGATCAAAAATATTGGACCTGCCTGTCGTCTATCATAGGTAGAGGATAGGCAAAATAAAAATTCCTATCGTTTATTCTCATTCTTAGTCAGTTAAATATTATTTTAATAACTGTAAACTATATTTTAAAGCAATAATTAAGATACCGTCATAAAACTCCCCTTTTTCTAAAATGAACGAAACTTGTTTACAACTTCACATCTTTTGTTACGCGTACTGCTAGCGCGTGCGAGTATTCCGCACTGCGTCTACGCATACAACGCGATACATACGCACACCTCTATGAGCGTGTTACGCGTTATCAACACTCATGATGACGTGGGGTCGTCTACAGCCTGATAGACGACACCCAAAATCATGCGATTGTCCAATCAGATTATGTGTCTGCTAATAGACCACTCCCACTGACTAAGAATGATATATACTTGACCCTAATGAGGTGATTCGTGATCAAGACAGATGAGTTGATGTCATCGTGATGAAACTTTGCCAACTAATAGAGCCAAAGAAGATAAGGGAAATATCTTAAAAACTCCAAATGGGGGATGTCTATTTTAAAGTCAGTTCTTGTTTGTAGGCTATACTCATGTCAGCATTTGTTCTATAGCAATACATACTTGACCCTAATGAGGTGATTCATGATCAAGACAGATGAGTTGATGTCATCATGATGAAACTTTGCCAACTAATAGAGCTAAAAGATGATGAGAGCTTTGAATATCTTAAAAACTCCAAATTGGATATGTCTTTTTTAAAGACAATTTTTGTTTGTAGGCTATACTCATGTCAGCATTTGTTCTATAGTGATACATACTTGACCCTAATGAGGTGATTCGTGATCAAGACAGATGAGTTGGTGTCATCATGATGAAACTTTGCCAAGCTAATAGAGCTAAGGGTTTATGCTGACAGGATGTTAAAGAAGTTTTTCTTTTAAAGGCCCACAAAGGTTATTTGCTTCCATGAAAATGAATTCACCTTATTCCCGGTTCAGTTGTCAGAAGATACAAGGTCCTATAGGCCTACATGCGGATGCGGATAACCTAGCCTAATTCTCTGTGTCTATATAATCTAAATAGATTGCCTCTCTGATGAAACCATTTATTAATGGGTTCCATTATGCAACTTAGATTTGGAAATGTAATGGTGTTTGGGCAGCTGCAATTGGAGTCCAAGTTTCCACACACGTTGGAGTTTTTCCTCCCACATATTCAATATTTCACATTGATCCGCCAATCTGTGCCGAGTGCTAACACGTCGTCTGTAATGACTTGAATCTATCAAGTGGATAAAGGGCAAAGACATTTTGCTGTGTTCAATTTCATTGAAGACATACAATGGCTGCCCTGTGAAATATAACATATTTCTGGGCATATAACAGAAAATATTCAAAAAGGAGTAAAATTACCAATAGTGTGAGGGAGAGGGATGAATTTATGCCTTGGCTGCAAAATACCAGGACTAATTACCCTCCAATAGCTCCCTGTTATACCTGGGTGGAATGAGGCAAGCAAGGTAAAGCATCATGCCCAAGTGTACAATGCATTGCTGCTGCTGCGGGGATTGGAACCCATGACTACAAGCTACAATGTACATGAGTCGAACCATTGCCAGTTATGCCACCCTGCCTGCCCTTTAATTGCCAAGTTTTGCCAAATTGTTCAGCCAAATTAAAACACAATTGATCTGCAATGGAGCAACAATCATCAGTCCAATATCATTGGACCCCTATATCATTGGACCCTCCCCCCCATCGGAACTCTTGCTGCCCCTATTAAAAACTTGCATGCAAAACTTGATATCCCCCCCAAAAAAAAAAAAAAAAGTTCCTGACACTCCCACTGATCATTGGCTAATTCTGAACATTGCCATGAATAATTTTGCACTTTGCACTGGCAATTTGTAGCTTTGTGATCCGAGGGAACTGGGTCGGTTCCAGCAAAATCTTTGATTACATCTATAGATGATACAAGTCATCATGTTAAGTGCATAGATGCACGTCATCTAAACCCAGATAAAAAGTATGTTTTCAGGTGTTTGGTCACATACTGCATGTGTTTCAGGTTATTTTGTAATATTAGATGCATGATAAGCATAGCATCAAATTCACTGGCATAAGGGCTCATATTGAAATACCCTACCACGTTTTCACACAGAAAGAAGGCAGGATTCCCTCGCTAAGCGCCGCCTCAGGAAAGCTCGGTCATAAAACGGATGGATTATATGCATCAGTGATACACCCTGCCCAGGATTTTAACAAAAGAAGGCTAGCACAGGAAAGCTGCAGGATGGCGCACACCTGCCTGTGTAAGGGAATTTCAATATGAGCCCTAAGATAATATGCCTAGATTTATAAGGCCTACCATTTGTAAACCATTCATTCATGTTTGTGGAAATGTTCTATCAACCACAAAGTATAGCTATATACCTAATTGAAGACGGAATTAAAAAGACTAGTTGGCGAATGACGTCCAGACCAAAAATGCCATACTGCACAGGCTAGCAACCAATCACGCCACGCCTTTGACCTGACGTGACGCAAACTTAGTCTTTTTTATTTGGTCTTCAATTATAAAGACTATTAACACTGAACATACAGGAGTCGGAACCAGGAGCCATTGCAGATTTCAGATGAACCAGGAGCTACTTGCATTCATTTTTCTTCTGTGAGCTGTTCCTGCTCACATTAATATTAGCTCTAGTGAATCTACAAGCAATCAACTGTCTATGCTGAGGGTCTATGCTGAGGTAGTGTCGGCCGAAGGCAACGATGTTGGCGCTATGCGCCTCTTTATTTTGAATCTGATCAATCCAATAAAAGAGTGCAAAGACAGAGCGCACAAATGTAGTGCCAAAATGTCCACTTTTTGAGTATGTTTGAAACTTGACTTAACCTATAGGTCATTGTGAGGTTCCCTTCAAGGGAATCCCCGATATCGTTCATGTATCCTGCTGGTGTACATGGAAAACCTGAAATTCTTGAAACGTGTAGTGCATGGATTACTCAGCGTGGGATATGCTGATATAAACATATGGTGTGTAAGGTAGGCCTTCTGGTATCAAAAGGAATTTAATTTTTCAACCTTGTCAACAATAAGCACATTTTTGAGGCAAAATTGTTGAGATTGTTCATCATCATGCAGTGGCATTTTACATAGAAGTAGATATTGCTTTATCCTAGGTATAATGTGTTGCATTAAAATCACAACTTTGGCAGCTCATTCGTCGCTGGTCTAGTGATAAGGAGACTTGCTTTTTAATGTGATGGAGGTATTGGGTTCGATTCCTTGTCTCATCCCATTCTGCATGTTCTGTAAACTAGTCTAATTTGCTTTTTTTTTAGAATGACTATTAAAAATAAATAAATGTTGGTGATTTAACGTGCGCTTCAGCAAGACATGACCTAATTATCAGCACACTTCAACAATTATTCCACTGCCATTAGGATACATCAGAATCATTTCCACTTCACCAAGTCCGCAACTGACGCTCAGGTATTCTCAGCGACTTAGATTGTAATTTAACCCCCAGCAGCTCCCCATTTTACACCTAGGTGGAGTGAAGCAATTGGGAATTAAGCTATCTTGCTCAAGGACGTAACGCAAAACACTGTCCGTGGTGGGGTTTGAACCCGCCCGCAACCTTTCGATTATGAAGCTCACACCATAATCATTGAGCCACTGTCCTTTCGGTGGTATTTCGAGCTATTGGCAAATATGATAGAATATTATTTTCATAGTGACAAATCAGGACTGGAACATGGAAGTGGGTACTTTAGCATTGTTGATTCATACCTAGTATCAAGACTAGTATTTCATTTGAAAGTGAATTAACTGTTAGCATTGTACTCGGATGAATGTTTTTGCCAGGTTTATTCTATGTCCTTTTTTTGGTCCTTTTCTGTACTGTCATTCTTGTACAGAATAATTGATCATGGGAAGTTCAAGGTCTGTTGTCACTCTTATCATGTATAGTGTTTAATTTCCATATCTAAAGTATGTTATGAAAAAAGATTGAGGAAATGTGCATTCTGGGTCAAAATTTCAGTGGGGAGAAGCAAAATTCCAAAGATATCACAGTACACATCCTGTCTAAAAGCTTCTAAATTTATGATTTGTTTTTTGTAGATGATACAAAATAGATGATAAATGTGGTTTATTTTGGGCATAGACTCCCCAGAAACTGCAATTTATTTTATTTTTATACATATGTAATTTAGTTACACCAGCTTTTTCGGCATGGACCTGTTCAACCAAAATAAACCACATTTTGACCCATGTTTGCATAAAAACTGTCAACATTTAGAGCCAAATTTTTGGAAGGTCATTTTGGGGTTACCAGGGGTCATCTGAGTTCAAATTAGTAAAGACTATCATATGGGCATGAAACTTGGTGAGTACAGTCAACATTTAGAGCCACATTTTTGGGAGGTCATCCGGTGTCACCCAGGAGTCATTGGAAGGTTGTTTTGGGGTCATCCAGTTGTCATCTAAGGTCATATTCAGTCTCCTCTTTTAGGCTTGAAGCTTTGTATCAACTTGTGAGTGCCACATCGCTCCCTTGGTGGAGGCATCACGGTCGACGCTGTGCGTCGAAAACCGTGACATCCAAGAACCGCAGTCCATCTAGTTGTTACTGCGCTCGTCAATAAAGTCCAAACTCACGCTTACATAAATTCACATACGCATGCGCCATGTCATGCATTGCCCAACTGTGTGCACGCCATTTCTATATCAATACACAGATGTTATGAGTCTAATTTTGCCGAAGAAACTTTACCTCTCACTTTCTTTCTTCAGGATTTAGGGCCTACATGTTATCCTTTGTGTATTAATCATGGACTGAAAATGCATAGAATTTTATACAACTTACGAAAAAAAAGTACTGCAAACATTTAGGATTGAAAGTTGCTATCAATTGCCTGTTGGTAGCAATTTGTAACTTTGCATTATTATTCAACTTTTCCATCAGCTACTGAGGGCAATAGGGTCATGTCCATTGCTCCTGCTTCATAGTTCATTTCAAGTTCAACCAAATTGGTCTACATTTTACTGACATTGTGTGTGCCAAAATGGACTCCGTTGCAATGGCACAGTTCCATAAACCTCTATTTTAATAATAAAATACTTAACATTTGACCCCAAAATGTTAAGTATGAGTTTTTGTACCCAGCACATTCAGAGGTCATTTTATGAATGTACAAACATAATTGGGGTCAAATAACTGTGTATGATGGATGAGCATGTTAGAGATACTTGTGTGACTGCGGTGGAATAATTAATATCAAATCTAAACCTCTTTTGTAGTCATCATCTAGATGAATATGAATCATATTGTAGCACAGATTTATAGCATGCTATGTTTCAGAGAACTGAAAGCAGGAATGTCTTCCCATCTGCCATTGGTAGTCAAAGGAGAGCAGCAATCATTTTGTGTTTGTGTCTGCCCAGGCTCATACGCAGGATTTTGTACACTTTGGCAAGCCCCCCCCCCCCCTGCGTATGGACATGTGTCTGCCTGAAATTGAAGTATCATGGAGATGTATTTGAAGAGTTTCTAATATTTTTACCTCAATTTTTCTACCAAAATGAGCCCAGACCCCAGGCCCAGACCAAGCACAATCTGTTATAAGCATAAGGGCCGTAGCAACCCACTTTTTGAGAAATTTGGTATGTTTTTCGTTATATCTTTATTTCAATTTGGGCATAATATTTGGCCGCTCCACATTTATGATGGCCGCCCCACATTTTTCAACCTTGCTAGGACTCTGATAAGCATGATATAAATGGGAGGGTAAAATTGGAGTAGGGATAAACATTTGTATCAGTCCAACATGGTCCAAAAAAAGACAATTTTTGGCACTATTTTAGTAACAATTTTAACAAGCAAATAAATATAAAGCATCTATGTCATGTAGAGTTTAGAATAGAAGAGTGCAAAACTTTGATGTGTGCAAAGGGGGGGGGGGGCGAGCAAGCAATAATTGGCATCTAAAATTTCACCCTATAAAAAGAGCATATTTAATGTGGGTCTTCAGGTACATGTACATCAAAACTGATTTTAAAATGCAATTGACCAACCATCATAAGTTACTTGCAATGTTTTAAGACAATCCATTAACTAGCTTTATTTTGAGCAAATTTATTTGCGCTCATCAGTCTACTTGGGGAGATCCCAAACTTGTACAGAAAATCTATCATCTGTATGTATCCCTATTGAATATGGACTTGTGCTCAACTAAGTCATCATCCGGTCCCTGGCTTCATCCAAGCTGTCTTGCCAGGGAACGAAGTAGGTCAGGATATACAGTGCAACAAGTATAGGTTCATTGACTGCCCTCAAAAATAAAATGGCAGTATCTGCATGAAGTTACCATACAGATACTGTCTATTTACTGAGAAAATGGATATGTTCTGCTCAGTGGCAGCACCTGAGGACATTTTGGGGGGGGGCATTGAATTTCAATGTGGGGGAAAAATAAATAAAATGTGTAAATTGCTACAAAGAGTGGGACATTTTCGTAATTTTTGGATTTTGCTATTGGGGCAAGAGTTCTGACTGAGGGGGCATTTGCCCCCCCTCCCCTGGCACTAGTGCAGGGGAGCGTTTCAAAATGCTGTATCTGCAAGTGACAACACATAGTAGATACTGTGTGGTTATCTGGTAGGCAGATATGGTGTATCAATAGGGGTGTTCAGATAGTCATAGACCTCTCGAGGATCAGCGTACTGAAGTATTGCGATTCGTTAGTCAAATTTAGGACAGACTTAGGGTTAAGAATCCCCAGGACAGTTCACACGGCAGATTTCCACAAGCTTTGCTCGGGAAACGCATTGCTTGAGCATAAAGCCCTCCATATGAGCATTATGCTTTCACCCGGGAAGTGCCACTAGCACAGTGATATAAGAATTTTCTGCTATTAGGGCAAAAAAAATTTGACAAAAAAGAAATGCGGAATTTTTTTTATTTCAAAAAAAAATTTTTTTAGTTTTTTCCCGATAAAATATTAGCGAAAATCATACTTTTTTCTTAAAATACCATTAAAAAAAGTCGGGAATAAAAAAAAAAAATCTCATTTCGCATTTGTTTTTAAATTTCTGTGAGCTTTGAGACAAACCTTTTTTGTTTGGCCTTATTAAAACAATTGATAGGAGCAGATGTTGCATTTGACTTGAGAGGTGCAAATTGTGGTTCAGTGTATAAAAGGTGATCATGATTAGAGGAAAAAATAGGTCATATGAAGTAGGACTAAAGTAACTGTCAAATAGGGTATAAGCAGTAAATCACATCTGACATGGCCCCTGACTTGGCAGCTATTACTCGGCCTACTGTATGCAGTAGATTCTACTGGGGCAACAATGCAGATATCATCGCTATCCCATGGTGCATTGCAATAAATGGCTACATAGTAGTCAAGCTAGCTCAACCAATATTAGCATTCGACTATGGTGCGAGAGGTTGCAGGTACAAACCCGGGCGGTGGTTAGTATGCTCTTGTGGAAAAATTGAGTTAGCTTGAAATTCCCCTGGACAAGGAGCTTCCTGCTAATTGTCTCATTGTAACCTGTACAAAACTCAGGGAGCTGATCCTGGTTGCGATGGTCAATTGTGGTATATCTAGGGTGTGCGCTTCTTGGCTGCAAGTCCCTGTATCGTTGTTTAATGGTTTATGGAATGATGTGGGGCTGTAGCGGTCAGCGACAACCTGTAAAGTGTGCTGAGGCCTGTGGATCAACAATAAAACACCGGTCAATTTAATGTAGTGAGGTCCAGATTTGAAAGTTGCACTTACATACAAATTTTTTACAATACAAAAACACTCAGATATCATTACACAGATTTCCTTCCATTATTACACTGAATACAAAATAAATACAATTTACTGCAACTTTCAAATCTTGGGTTACATTGATTTAAATGTATGCTGTGACGTCAATATTTAGTCAATTGCTGCAAATGAGGTGTCAAAATGTACAGAAATAAATTCTGCTTCCAACACATTTTACAGATTTGTAATACAATCACCCGCTTTTGAATAATGGTCATTATTTAAGGGGGGTTAGTTACATTTTTTGAGATGTTTATTATATTATATATATATTATATTTTTATAATATATATTATATTTTTTATATTAAAATATATAATAGTAGTAATAGGTCCTGTGGTAGACTTCATACTTACTTTAGTAACTACAGAGTCAAATTTGTGGGTATTTTGAAATCGATACAGAGGGATCTTTCAATGTATAAGATACCCCCTCCCCCTATAAACTGCTATCGTCACAACTTTGATATAGACCATAGAGCTCATACACGTAGATGACCTACAATGAACATCATCAACATCCATACATGCGCAAAGCATCCTGGGTACAGATAAAATCATCATGTAGGAGAGATGTTTCAACTGCAAAGACATATGGGGCCAACTTCATAGCAGGCATAGTGGTGGGTTGCCAAATTCTTCTCCAATAGACATGACATTATGACAGCTATGATAGACATCAATCAGAAGTAGGGAGCTGTCACCATTGCACATCAGCAGGGAAAACATCAGGCATCATCTATAGCTAGGTGATGCATGGCAATATTTTGAAGACTCTTAAAGGCCCATCAAATTATTTTTTCGGTTCTTGTCAGTCTGGAGGATGTTCATGAATTGATGAGGGAGGGAGGGTTTTCTCCCTGCAATAAGTTTACAGCACATTTTACGTTTAGAATGGCACATTTTCACTTGCATTGCATATAATGACTTGCATTCTCAGTGGCGGTACCATGAATTTTTTTTCGGGGGGGCATTAGGGGGAGGCAAAATCAACAAATTTTGTACAAAATTACCGCAAAAAGTGGGAATTTTTCGTAATTTTGGGTTTTTTCTGTGGGGAAACAGGGGGTCAAGAGTTCTGACTGGGGGCATTTCCCCAATGTCCCCCCTGCCTGTGGCACCACCACTGTGCATTCTTATGAAGGCAGTAGAACAGGTTTGTCATTTTGTCCATTGTAAATTGCATAGTACACCACTGAGGGGATGGATAAATGGCGAGTTAAGTGACGGTAAGTTATGGGCGAGTTACTGTTAGACCATTGGGCGAGTTACTGTTAGACCATTGGGCGAGTTACTGTTAGACCGTTAGGCGAGTTAATGTACTGTTAGACCATTGGGCGAGTTACTGTTAGACCAATGGGCGAGTTACTGTTAGACCAATGGGTGAGTTACTGTTAGACCATTGGGCGAGTTACTGTTGGGCCAATTGGCGAGTTACAGTTGGGCGGATAATTATATGCTAAGATGGTGGTGGTGTAGTGTAGGAACAGGGTGGAAAGCAGTTATACTGTAGCTTGGGGTGGGTTAAGGTGTGGTGGGTAGGGGTGAGTGTGGGAGGTGGGTTAAGGTAATTTTGGAGTCATTCATGGTCATCTGCGGTCAAATCAATATAGATTTTCGCAGGTTTATGAAATTTGGTGGGAACGAACACTGAAGCGAGACAAAAAATGTGAAGGTCATTTTGGGACCATCCAAGGTCAAATCGCCATAGATCGTTGTATGTTCATGAAATTTGGTGGGAATGATTACTGAACGAAGACAAGAAATGGCATGATCATTTTGGGGTCATTCTGATATGACTAAACTAAGCATCAGAACTCTATAAAAAAAAAAATTAAGTTGTTTTGTGTATGGGGTGGGGGTGTGTGTGCAGGGGGGGTGAGATTCACTAAACCCAAATAGTTTCTTGTGTTTTCATGGCACAGATCATGGGAATCAATAACATCAGATCTTTGGAATATTCAATAAAGACTGATATTGGTTTTCTAAGTATCTAGTTCTAAGGAAAAGGAAGTAAAAGATGATATTTACTCAAATTTTAGTGCCATTTCACTTCCGTACTGGTAGCTTCTTCAGATTGGCAGCCCATCCTTGTTTTCTGCTTGTTTTATTATTGAAGACCAAAAAAAAAGACCACGTTTTCATATGACGTACTCTCAACAGGACCCAAATGCTGTACTGCGCAGATCAGCAACGGATCAAGTCGCGCTTTACCATGACGTCCGGCGCAAACTAGTCTTTTTAATTCGGTAGTCAATTATATCAGCAGTCGCCATAGAGGGCATGATGAGTTGGTCAAAGATGTTGTTGAGTTTGCAATTGTGGAAAAAAGTAAAAGTTGGAAATTTGGATCTTGGTCAGTTCCTTTAAAGCCATAATGTGTGATTTGCATAAAGAATAGATTCCTATTTTTAAAATGTTAGTTTTCACTGATCACATTGTCCTCTTTTAATTTTAAGCCAAACAAGTGAGGCAAAACGAGGAAAATTGCTATTTCATTCCAGCGCCTATACAATGTGTGTGTTAGCTCGCAGATCATCTTATTATCATGAATATTGGCGTAGTTTCACACAGCTAGGACGAACAAACAAGACGTAAGACTAATAGCGATATGCACACTGTTTACACGTCATTGATTGAAGGATTCATTAATGCACGCAATGTGTTTAGCCACCACTCGATCAGTGAACTGTGAATAAAACCGGAGATCTCCTGTTTTATTATACAAAAACTTAACTAAAGCTCTTCCAGGTTAGTCTTAAGTTCACATGCTGTACACCATTGAGTATTACAAATTTACAATCATGCAAAAAGTAGAAATTCAACTTTGAAAAAAATTTCCCATTTGTAAATTTAAATTTTTAAATTTAAATTACAAATTAAATTCGCCAAATGGTCTAACCATAACTCGCCCATTGGTCTAACATAACTCGCCCATTGGTCTAACAGTAACTCGCCCATTGGTCTAAAAAGTAACTCGCCCAATGGTCTAACAGTAACTCGCCCAATGGTCTAACAGTAACTTCGCCCATTGGTCTAACAGTATAGTAACTCGCCATTGGTCTAACAGTATAGTAACTCGCCCATTGGTCTAACAGTAACTCGCCCAATGGTCTAACAGTAACTCGCCCTTAACTCACCGCCACATAACTCGCCAACTAACCATTCCCTATAATGCTATATTGATGTATGCTGAGTACTGATTGCAGAGGTCTAGGCAGATACCAGTTGATTTGACAAGGCAAGGGACTGATACAGAGCTACACAGCTGGTAAAATTGAGATGGGCTATTTTAGGCTCATCATAATAACCTTTTACCATACTATCACTAACTTTTGCTAATGTGGAACTATTTTTGTGGTTATAATGTTTATTTTTATGCTTCAAGTGAGGCATGCCGAGTGCAGAGCAATGACGTAGATACATGTATAAATGACAATATGCCCGGATAATCAACCCTGATGCGTTGGACTTGAGGTCTCTGCTTTGCAACATTTCTCAAACTTTCGGCTTAGCCATCGCAATCATGCGCTTTTGACCAAAATCTCGCCAAAATGCCACAAACTGTCATGTTGTGACCAAAGATACTGTTGTGACTGTACAAATTTACAGCAATGGTTATTAACCTATAGGCAACTTTACTGGTCAGGTTCATTTCCAAGTATTGCTGTAGCAAGATTGCAGATCCCATGATTATCTTCATAGGTATTTTCATTTCTTTATTAAGGGTCTATGGTGTAGTAGGCCTACTCCAGTTTTCTTCCCCCATTCTATAATCAGAATCCCATTTATCCTTAATCTGAATAATCATCTGGGGAATAATTCTGGCACAAGTATAACCCTAACCCTAATCCTAAACCTAACCCTAACCCTAAAAAATAGGTGTGCGCCGGGTAAACAAGAATTGTATTGAAAACACAGGGTGTGCAGGGTAAACCATTGTAAGGTGGAAGTATGGCAATTGGTAGCCAAGATTGTTTTTGTGGGGGGGGGGTAGATTTTCCAAATGCAGACTTTTCAGAGAAATATTCATTCTGGTCAAAAGCAAACCTTTACCTCCTTTACAAATGGTTTTTGGAGCCTAGATAAACAGTGGCGTAGCTAGGGCTTGTGGCACCCATGGTTAAGGATACATAATGATGCCCCCCCCCCTCCCGATTCTTGAAACAGTTGCGCGCGGAGCGCGTGAAAATTGAGGTTAAGGTTATGGCTGTAAGTAAGGTTATGATCAGTGTTAGAATGCAGAATAAGGTTTCAGGCAGGGCTTGGGGAGTAAAAACCTTTGGGAGAAGGTAAAGTGGCCATTGCAGGTTGAATTGAGTGTGATTTGTCGTCATCAGTACATGATTGACAGACTGCCACAAGTGGAGTCTGGCACCCCTTGCAGCGTTCCCGCGGTCATGTCTTGGCCCACGTGGCCAATTATACTCGCTCCTGCCATTGCCAGCTCGCATTATAGGACATCGATGTGACATTCGTCAAGCCATGGGACTCTTGTTTAACTCTTACGATTACGAAACCAAAACTCACGCCTACAAGGCTGACATGGATGAATCGGTGACTTGATGTACGTATTTTACGATTGACTAATTGATTGGTAACATATTTTGCGGTTGGAATATGGTAAACATTATCATACAAATATCAACGTAGAGATTTCACTTATGATGTTAACATGAGTGTAGAGTTATGTCTATCAAGATGTTGCGGTTAGATGCATCTATCGTTTGCGTGTGTAAAGGGTTTGTAGTTCAGCAGGGTTCCCATTAAGTTAGTTAGCAAGCATTGTTGGAGATGTATCTGGCCTGTGAACTCTGGTTGTGATGTACTGTATACACTATGGGCCACAATGGCCTCATCCCGATGGCATAGTTCAATAACCTCAATCAAACAATCATAGCACAAAATTTGACCTCAAGTTGCAGAGTATGAGTTTTTGTACCCAAATTTTCAAAGGTCATGCAATGAATGTGCAAATGTATTGGGGTTAAAGAACTGTGCCCATGATAGATGAGCATGTTGTGGATCCTAGTGATACATCGGAGGAAATATTCGCAAGGTTATTATTTTTGTGCATTTCGCAGTTTATTTCAGAACTGGGAATTGAAGCCTTCAAAAATATTTTTAATCCATAATCTTTATGTAGCTGTCGGGAAATGGAATAATTGAAACTGCAAACTGTTCAGAATGTCAGTTAAAGGAGGATTTCGTGATCCTAGCATCCTCTTTTTATGACATGTTTCAGTAGATATCCACGAAAAAAGCTTATTACACTGCTCCATAGACAATGTGTTGTAATTTCGCTCTGGTGCACCAGAACGAAATTCAAATTTGGCGATATTTTTGCTAAACGAATTAATCTGCAAGAAATATTTGGTACATAAACATTATGTAGCCAGAGGTATCCAGTGGTGTAAAAATCTCAACTTTTTGGGGAAAAGTGGGGATGAGGCTGTGGATCACTTAAATGCCCCTTTAAAATTGTAAAAATTAAACACAGAAATTATCAAGTTATAAAGTACTATAGGCCTGTGACAGCTTGCAATGATACTATTGATAGCTATGTTGCTAATAATATTATGTACTCTGATGGACGTGACACCAAAGTTTCATATTTAGCATGATTCAATGAAATTATTTTATTCATAGCGGAATCGCTATCCATAATAATTTAAAATACCAACCAATTCTTAGTTCTTTGTATAACATAATGGGGGATACAATGAGAGAAAATTTTGAAAAAATATAATAAATGTATTGTATTTTTTCACAACTTTATTTGAAATTTTAATGAGTTATACCAGTCCTTGAAATTTCGGAATGAAAACTTTTTTTATATAAAAACAATTCAACCAACATTTTATACTCGGATATGTAACCACATATATTGAAGTTGTTTAAAAATATAAACTAAAGGACAATTGAAAAACAAAACATATGCCATTGATTAACTTAAAGAGTCGACCGACTTCATGGGTAGCACGCGACCATTGGGTTTTCTTGCTAAATTTACATTGTCCATTGTGTTGGTTGGAGAAGTAAGGGTTACAGAAATTAATTAGGCTCTTTTTTGATCAAGGTTTTATTTTGGCCGAGTAATTGGTGCCCTGTAGTGGTCATTTCCATGAAAAATCACAGCAAAACATGGATTGTCATTTCCATTTAAATATTTGTACTGTGAAACATTGGTCTGTACAGGGTGTCACAAATTAAAGTTGAAACATTATTGTTCTTTTTGCTGAACATGACAAGATGTGTGATTCAAAATCACACCCAAGATAAAGTTTTCTCTTCTTCTTCTTTCTTCCTTCTTTCCTTCCCCTCACTAAAAAGCCCTGGTTGGGTTAGGGTTAAGTACATTTTTTTTCAGGCTTTCTTGTTAGATTGCTTTCAGAGTCAATGGCACTGAATGTCCCTTTTAGAATGATCGGCTGCAGATCCGTTGGATAACGCTTTTTCAATGGGAAATGAACTTGCTGCATGGATGATGTCACGATGAGGTTAGCATTTATTCCGTATTGAAAAGCGTGTTCTAACGGATCTGCACTGGACTGGCCTCCTTTTAATGTACTTGTCAAATTCTCACATTTAATGCATTTGTCTACCGCCTGTACAACTCACTTCAATGTGTGTGAAGAAGAACATGTAGATATTAACTGTAAGTTGAAGTGGCTTCAGAAGTACCAATTTTCCAGCGGAACCATGGTGGGCTGCAATCAATATGAAGAAAAGAACTTGCTGAAAACATCTTAGGATTTTATTGCAGTTTGTGCACGATTTAAAGGAAGATTTTGTGTTTAGTTTTTAACTTGATTATCAACTTCCATGGGATTTTTTATTATCTTTTTGAAATGTCACAGTAGCAGTATAAAAACATAATGAATATTGCAAATTTTTAAGCTCAACAGGTGTTATAGGTCTTGAAGTATACAGAATTTTTGAGACTTTTTATATAAAATGTTTACAAAAATGGTTAACATAATTATTAAAAGACTTGTTTCAAAATATCTTCTTAACCAATTTGTTGTTGTTGTCATCAGTGGCAATAAAAACCTGTTGAATTGTGATTTGTATTTTATATTCCTAGATGTAACCAGCGGCGTAGCTGGGATTTTTTCCAGGGGGGGGGGGCAAGCCTGTATGGGCGGGGGCCCAAATCCACCAAATTTCCCTGTACTTGTGGGGGGGAGGCCCAAATAGACAATTTTTGCCAGGCTTATTGATAATAATCGTAAAATATTGCATATCGTATATGGCTTCTCCATCTGACCTCTGCCCCTCTCTCTCCTCTCTTTTTTCCTCTTTCTCCCTCCTTTTTCCTTGCACTAGGGGGCGGGGGCCCAAATAGGCAATTTTTGCCAGGGGGCAATTGCCCCCCTACCCCCCGGCAGCTACGCCACTGGATGTAACTGCAACCTCTCAGCATAACTAAAAGTAATCTTTGTTTTCAAGTTTGTCTCTGGGATAAAATTGCAAGTCCAGTGGTGTACAATACACCCGATGTAGCTTGAACTTGAAGTAAAGTGCGCTTTGCAATCTGCAGGGTTATTTTGGCAATTGATTTTTCCTTAACAATACATTTTTCAAACAATATACTTGTAACTGTATTAAAATTGTACAAGTTCATATGGTGTAATTATCACAAAAATGTCAAGATCTTCAGTGTTATGTACGAGACATGTGATTGAGGAGAATTGGGAAGCCCCTATGGCAGTAGTGTTATAGCATAAAATATTAAGAAAATCCGATTAAGGGATTCTGCAAAGGTGGGCAATGTATTGGGGTTATCGGAAGTAGCACAGATTAGGCAATTCTAGTTGAAATCCATACAGCCTCTATGGAAGACATGACCTTAATGGGGACCTTTCAATAAGGGTTACCTGAATGGGTGACTCCGTTTAAAATCTACACACCCTCAGTGGGAGATTAAGGGCATAATTTTCCAAAGGGGATGTGGATTTCAACTGGAATAGCCCAAGAAGTGAAAGCGTGGGCAGTGAGTAAAGGGTTTAGGGTTCTTGGACTGAAGAGAAGAAGGACCTAAGCTTGGGATTGCAGAATAGTCCAAATCCGATTAGGCGATTCTACAAAGGTGGGCGAAGTATAAGGGTTTAATATCGGAGGTAAAACAGGATTTTAGGAATGACATCTTTAAGGTGTTAGGGTTCTTGGACTAAGGAGAAGAAGTACCAAAGCTTGGATGGCAATATATAGCAAAATATATGAATCCGATTAGGGGATTATGTGAAGGTGGGCAAGGTTATGGTATAAGGGTTATCGGAAGTTACACAGACTTAGCACTCCGCCAGTGTCATTTCTAGTAAAAAAGGTCTGGACTGAAGAGAAGTACCTAAGCTTGGCTGCATGGTGATATAATTATCAGAGTAACCATCAGAATAGAACTTTTAGAACTTGTAGCAATTTTAAGCTTATTAATTCCCTTCAGCCGTACCCGACTATATTCTTACCATATCTCTGATTGGTTCAATACATGATGTGGCTCTCTATGTAACCAATCAAAACAGTTTTTAGATGCTGATAAATCAGTTGGTAGTGCCTGTGGGATTTTAAACGTATCCTCTGATGTCAATAGCTTAGTTTTGATCCTCGGGATTTCTATAAATATCGTGCAATTATACATGATCTTATCAATAATCCTGATTGTGAATTTCATCTAAAGTTTATAATTGCCCAGCGGCTTATAGCCCCAATAGTCTGTAGGCGTATAGCACAAAGCAGGATCATCATCATCTCAGACATATCACCCACATAAAAATATGTTTGTGACTTTCACAGTTTCACAAGCTTTAATTAAAGACTACAATAATTGCACTAAAAATAGTGGAAATCTTGGCCTTTTAAATTAAAAACTACAATTGTTTGGTATGATTACCAAGGAAGCCTGAGCATGAAGCCTCATCTGCAGTGATTCACTATACAGCAACCGTGCCATTTGTATAATAATGTGGGCGTTCTCCCCAGCCATATGACAGTGGCAAGGTTTCATGGCTGTGACATGGCACCCTAGCAAAGATATTGGTAAATGGCTGGGTCAGTCACCTTGCTTGCTGTATAATAAAGTGTTTGTATTGGTTAGTGTGTCAAGGTCACCTGAGGTCATCCAGGGGTCATCTGAGGTCAAATTAGCAAAAACTGTTGTATATGGACATGAAACTTGGTGGGTACAGTCAACATTAGAGCCAAATATTTGGAAGGTCATTTTGGGGTCATCTGGGGTCACCAGGGGTCATCTGAGGTCAAATTATTAAAAAAATAGTGGAAATCTTGGCCTTTTTAATTAAAAACTATAATTGTTTGGTATAATGATTACCAAGGAAGCCTGAAGCCTCACCTGCAGTGATTCACTATACAGCCACCTTGCCATTTGTATAATAATGTGGGCGTTCTCCCCAGCCATATGACAGTGGCAAGGTTTCATGGCTGTGACAGCGCACGCCACCACCCTAGCAAGGATATTGGTAAATGGCTGGGTCAGTCACCTTGCTGGCTGTATAAGAAAGTGGGTGTGAATCGTGTGATCCCCGGCTGTACTGCAGCAAGGTGCCATGGCTGTAACCAGCGCACCCTAATAAAGATAGTGTTTGCTTGGGTAATTTTTTTATCATTTTTTTTAATGTCTGAACTATGCAATGCAAAACATTGTTTACCTGCCTGGTTGTTTGTTTGGGTGGCTAGCTGTCCGGGCGGAAGCAAATTCATTAATCCACTGTGCAGCTCCAATGCAATACCCAATCAACTTCAAACTTGGTACAGTGATTGGATATGGTGACCTGATGTGCTGTATAGTTTTGTGGTGTGTTATTAGCATATTTCTGAATATTAATGAGCTTTTTTTTTATTTTGCCTACATTTTTTATTAATTCACTCTGCAGCTTAATCGCAATAACTGATCAACTTCAAACTTGGTATCATGATATGGTGGCCTGATGTGCTGCATAGTTTTATGTCATCATGTTATTGGCATATTTCTGAATATAAATGAACTTATTTGCATATTGCATATTATTTGTATTTACAAACCTTTGTTATTTACACACCTTTGTGTGGGGGTCACCTTAATTACTAACCATGTAATACTAATTACATATGATTCGTTGTTATTTGCAGACAATCTGATGGTTTTGCTGACAACATTCACTTTTTGCCGACAAATATAAGAATAAGGGGTGTCTCACCCCATATCCCCCCTCAGCGATGTCCCTGTCAACTTTTATTTCAGCATTCTGTAAAAATCATAATGATATGATAAGAGCTCTGGGCTCACAAAGCAGGGGTCACTGGTACCAATCCCACTTCAGCCAACTTTCTGTGCCTTCTTTTTAGGTTTGTAAAACAATCAATGTACATTGGACTGAAAATTTGCTTTGAACACTTTATGCTGAAGACTAAATACCACACGTATTGCCAAACTTGTCCTAGCAACAGGTGACTCGATTTTCTTGATCACGTAATTCACGCAAATGTGACTAGGCGTCGATCCTCTAAATCTCTGTTTAATTGAGATGGTGTCCACTAGAGAATCTTGGTGCAATTACTAAGGATTCAGATTACATCAGTGATATCGTCAAAGTCTGCCCACTCGCCCGGGCCCACTCGATACCGATGATTAACTGTATTACACTTCACACGTGTTGTACAGCCTTTCTAATGTCTCGTTTATGACGCAAATGAAGCCAGGTGTTGATTAAAGGTAGGATTCTCTCTACGTAAAATGTCGTATGCAGAGGACAAGTTTCATTGTTTTTTTAAATTTCAGAATTGCAAATTTTTATGACCATATTTGGAATCGGCATGATGCATTAAAGTGAGTACAGACAAGCCTAGTATTGGTTCTTAAAATAGCTTTTGAATTTTTGAGGAAATATAACAAAATTAGGACTTTTTATGTTGAAGCCTATGGCTAGCATGCAGAGCATTATAAAGGAGATTAGTGAATGTGTGGTAAACTTAAATTGCTTGATTATTTTGTTGCATGGGTTTGGGAGCTTAGGAGGGGACTTATAAAAAAAATAAGCGCTGTGAGTATGTGCATGTATAGGGCATCAACCCGAGCGTAACCAGGCAAAGATGGGGGGGGGGGGCTAAGTGAATATTGATCACCAATTAGGATTTCGACATGACACAATACAAGGCAGCCATTGTATTCTTTGCAACCAAGTTGCTTTCATTTGACGAAATATAGCACCTTTGATGTTATTACTCGCGCAAAAAAAAGTAAAAAATAGGGAAAAAAGATGCAGGTAATGGGCCAGGTATACCATCTGATTGTCAAGGATGTGATGGATCCATTCTGAGTGGGAGTCATCCTTGCCATCACCTTTCAGTAATTTTTGATTGGAAGATTTCACTGCCACCTAAAATAAACCCAATCGCCATTCTAACTTTTGGTTTTTGAGAGCAGTTTTGGGACACTTTGACCTCTGACATATCAGGGAAATTGACGTATTTATTATTAATGTGCTAATTTGAATAATTTGGCTATTTCTTGGCAGTGGTAAGGTGTATAGTGATGGGACTTGGTGAAAAGGTGTATTTGGGGCCAGGAAATTGTATGCTTTTTGAAAAGCCATTTTGGAGTCATCCAGGGGTCATCTGAGGTCAAATTCATAATTTTTCTCCTATGGGAATGAAACTTGGTGGGTATATTGTCACCATTTACAGCCAATATTTTTGAAGGTCATTCTGGGGTCATCCAGGGGTCATTTGAGGTCAAATTTGTAATATTTGTTCTATGGGCATGAAACTTGGTGGGTATTGTCACCATGTAGAGGCAAATTCTTTAAAGGTCATTCTTGGGTCATCCAGGAGTCATTGGAAAAGTTTTGTGGTCATCCAGGGGTCATCTGAGGTCAAATTCAGTCTGCCCTTGAGGCTTGAAACTTTATACCAACCTTTGTGTGCCACATCGCTCCCTTTTTGGTGGAGGCATCATGATGGATACTGTGCGTCGAAAATCGCGACATCCGAGAACCGCCGTCCATCTTGTTGGCCTTGTTTCAAAAACCAAAAAACATAGTTATAACTTATGTTATAGAAATGTCTATTTTAAACCATGCTGATTTCCTGTAAAAACCTATGAAACTGCAAAGTTATAGAAATGTCTATTTTAAGCCATGCTGATTTTCCTGTAAAATAGAAAGCTCAAATTCTCATTTTGTTCACCTCAACTAAGTGGTTTTATTTTAGATGCTAAGTGCTGGGCAAGGGACTCCCTCACAGAAATAGAAACAGATTCCTGCAATCACTATGGACCACAATGGCCTCATCCCAATGGCATAGTTCAATAACCTCAATTAAACAATCATAGTGCAAAATTTGACCTCAAGTTTCAGAGTATGAGTTTTTGTACCCAAAGTTTCAAAAGTCATTCAATGCATGTGCAAATGTATTGGGATTAAAGAACTGTGCCTTGATATATGAGCATGTTGTGGATCCTAGTGAATAACCCCAACAACAGTTTTCATTGTCAAGCTTTAGCAACATTTATGGATATTAAACAATGGGTTCATGTCAAATTTTGAAGCCTGACTCAGGCTCCTCCCAATTCTAGTCATCTCAATTAAAGGTCCGTAACCCGATCGACAACATCATCCCCTTGATTTTTGTCATTGTTAATGAGTTTTTGGTATCTCAAAATAGATCATATTTTTTTCATTACTATCCTGAAATTTGACGCTCCAAGTCGATATATAGAAATCAGAGAATTCATGCCAAAATAGCTTCCTTGGTGGCTACTAATTTCTGGAATTTTGGGTAGGCTTATCGTAGATAATTAAAGTCTCCTCAACAGCTAGTTTGGTTTCGCGTCATTCACATTGTGTGAAAAGAGCGAACCATACTAACTTCAGATCGACGACGGTACTATAAAGCTCTAAAAATTCTAAGATGTTGGAAGCGGGCGGCGTGGTGCAGTTGGTTTGCGTGTTATGCTTTTATGCAAGAGGTACCCGGTTCAATACCCGACAGCGGCAGGTTTCTTTTTCCTCTCCATTTTTAATCGGTAGCGTCTGCGTGGTTTACTTACCGGGCAGCTAAAGCTGCCCTCACGAAGAAACCACTCAGACGACGCTGACGCATCGGGTGATGAACAACCGTGAAACATGATTGAATCCCTAAATGAATTAGTTCTAAAATCTTTGCACTTCAACAGGTAAACCATCTACCCTTTCTCTGGTTCCTTCTTCATATTAATCAGCTGATTATAGTATTACACCAGCAGGCTGTACACTATGGACCACAATAGCCTCATCCTAATGGCATAGTCCAATAACCTCAATTAAACAATCATAGAGCAAAATTTGACCTTAAGTTGCGAGGTATAAGTTTTTGTACCCAAACTTTCAAAGGTCATTCAATGAATGTACAAATATATTGAGGTTAAAGAACTTTGTCCCTGATAGATGAACATGTTGTGGATCCTAGTGGTACATATGTAGGTTCTTTGGTAGGTTGTACAGGAGTAGTAAATTACTTGGAATAACCTTCATTCTTGGTTATTAATCACTGGCATTGAACTTTGTGAAAGTGATCAATGCCATAGTTTATGAAGTGACCTTTAGACAAAGTGCATTCCAGAGGGTTGATGGGTATGATGAGTGGCCAGAAGATGCAGCTCTGTCACCATTGAAGCCTGCAGGTTAATTCCATCATCATCATCTCAAAATATGCTCATCTATTTGGCCACAGTTCTTTAACTCCAATATGTTTGTACATTCACAGATTGACCTTTGAATTTCTTGGGTACTAAAACTCACACTCCACAACTTATGGTCAAATTTTCAGCTATGGGTGTTCGGTGGAGGCTATTGAACTGTGCCATGGAATTGAGACTAATTTGCAAATAGATGTACCAAGAATGCTGATAAAAGATAGTGGGCCTATATTCTTCTGGATTCAGTTCCCATGGTTCCCCCATCTGCATCATTGGTCTTCAAAATTATGACAAAATTATTTCTTCCCTTTGTACATAGGCCTACAGCAGCTAATGCTGTCTTTGCCACTTACTGACGGAGAAATGGCATCTGGTCTGTGAACAGCTCCGGCCTGTGGTAATATTTGCACTGGGATGACATCGAGATGAGATACTTCAATATGTTATTTGTTGTTTAATTGATTTTTAAGATATTTTAATAAATAGTAATATTGCTGTAAAAAATGAAATTGTTTGGCCACTTCCTATGTAGAAGCAGAGAAGATGAGGTAGAAGTGATGAACAGTTTTAACCAATGGATAAGGCCCTTCACAATTGATTCTTAGTTTCCTGTTTCATGGTTGAAAACAAGGGATGAGGTGACTTTTAATTATTAATTATTAATTATCTATTATTTTCTTTATTTTAAAACAAGTGGTCGCAACCAACATCAACCCGTTTTAACTAGGAACATGCATTTAATTATTTTACAACTAGGCCTATGTTTGATTTTATACATAAGTAATGGTACAGTTATGTTCTTTGTTTACTCATCATTATAGTTGATATAAGCAAAGTCAGAAAGTAACAAATGGAAGTCATTAACAGTTATTTTAAAAGAGAAAATCCAAAATAAAAATAAAATAATTAATTTTTTTGCAATTCTCTGTTTTGGACGTGGGCGGGAAACAGGAAACTAAGAATTAATTGTAAAGGGCCTAAGGTGGCTTTAAGTCAGTATAACAAGGCGATGCAAATATCAAATTGTGTGATATTTGGACAAATAAAGGGAAATGATTGATGGCAGCAGCTATACATTGACCATACTCCATTGCAAAGCATTGGAACTTATGTATAAACTCTCTCTGAACAAATCATACAAACATTTGTCATACTGCAACTCAGGGCCGTTATATCTCTATTTCAATTTGGGCATATAATTGTAATTTGGCCGCCCCACATTTGTGGTGGCCGCCCCACATTTTTCAACCTTGCTACGGCCCTGCTGCAACTTATCACTTATCAGTCACTAAATTCTTCTTTTCACCATTGAATTAATGCAGAATAGAAATCTAAGCAAATTATGGAAGCCAGTGAAAAAAAAAAGTTGCCTCAATATTTTGTAAAATGTTGGTTTTTCTGAAGTGAAAGTCTTCAAAAATGGCCCAATTGGGCTATCAAATTCAGGACTTGGCAACATTTGAATGACAATTGTATATTTATTCCAGTTTCATTTTATTACCAAGCAATCAAATAATCTGTTTCTAACCTCAATCAATATCAACATCACTAGAAAACACAGTTCATATGTATATTGAACAGTTTACCTCATAGTAGTCACTGGGTGTGATGTTTGGTCCCCAAGATGCAAAGTCCCATGTTGTAGGATGATGTGTAGTGCTTGGACTTAGGGTTCTACAGTGATAAAGATGAGTTTAGTAATGCAGAGTTAGTGGGATCATAACTGGTGGGATGGAGTCTGTATATCCAGGGTCCTGACTTTGTATACTTAAAATAATATTTTCATGGACAATTATTTTCATGAAAAATAAAATTGAAATATAGAAAGTCTCATTTTTAGTGTAAGATACATTTTGCATATTTTTAATTTTTTTTTGTGTAAATTTTTTTTAAAGTAGGTATTCTCTATGAAGAAAAAAAAAACAATATGAAATTTAAACTAGAGCGGTTCTCGTGTTGCGCGGTTTTCGGCATACGCGGTTGGTGTGTAAGGTTGTTGGGTGATGGTATGGTAGTGGTTGTGTTTAAATGTGAGTTTCTTTTCAGAACCATGTATGGGCGAAGCCTGGATGGTGGATGGGGAGTGTGGGGTGATTAAAGAAGGAAATAATATGGAAATGTAATAGGCCGCACAGCTATGTAATGTTTATGTTTTACAAGATGCCTAGAGCACGGGGTGGGATATGGAAAATCCCCTCGTGGTGCCGAGTTCACAACAGGTGTTGGTATTGCTTTACCAAAACAACCCGAGCCGCGTGTTGGAAGATTTTGTATGTTTAGACAGTTTTCTAGCAATGTTGACTGTACCCACCAAGTTTCATGCCCATACGACAGATTTTAGTAATTTGACCTCAGATGACCCATGAGTGACCTTGGATTACCCCCAAAATGACCTTCCAAAATTTGACTCTTAATGTTGACTGTACTCACCAAATTTCATGCTGTTATGACAGTTTTAATTTGACCTCAGATGACCCTGGGTGACCTCGGATGACACCGAAATGACCTTCCAATAACTTGACTCTAAATGTTGAATATACCCACCAAGTTTCGTGCCCATATAACAGTTTTAGTAATTTGACCTCAGATGCCCCTGGGTGACCTCGGATGACCCCGAAATGACCTTCCAAAAATTGACTATAAGTGTTGACTATACCCACCAAGTTTCGTGCCCATATGACAGTTTTTAGTAATTTGACCTCAGATGAACCTCAGATGTGTGACCTTGGATGACCCCGAAATCTATTCAGCTCTGTAAGAACATCAACTACAAATACAACTGACCAAGTTTAGGCGATACACCATGTTGTTAAAACCCCTGGCCCTATGGCATCATCGCACATGTTGACTTCCAAACTTCATCACAACATAAACTTCGAAAAATGATCCATTCATACTGTCCCATTTATTGACATCTTCGGTTTGTATCAATTGCCAGTGAGCAAAATACACATGCTCTGTTCACTATACAGAGCAAGGTATAGGAAGCTATGTGCACGATATTACAACCTCTACCTTGCTGCATTTTATTTGCAGTTCTGACATCTGGCCTGCGCCGGTTTAACCAACCAGGTCAGACCTTTGGAGCGGGACTAGACAGAAAGCTGTGTCGTCATAAATTAAATAAAATGTATTACTTTTGGTAAACAAGGGTTGTCTGAGAAGAAAAAATGTGGAAAGGTGAAAAGCAAAATGAAAAAAAGAGAAGAAAAACAGAAGGGAGAAATGAGGAGGAACAAGAGGGAAGCTATGATTTCCTTACTCCATGCTCAAAATTAAATGTTGAAATTAAAGTTTTCATTTTTCGTTGGAAAGGGTGTGCCCGAGTGATTGCGTATTAAAACAAACGTTAACAAACAAAAACAAAATTCCCTAAATTGTTATGCCAAAATAAAAATAAATTATCTTGTAAATTTTTGGCTCTATGTAAAAGTTTGGAAGGATTTTTGTTTCTCAAAAAAGAAAAAAAAAATCTGGTGTCATAATGAATCAAAAGATGTATGTTTTATACAGTAAATGAAGTAAAAGTTATGATGTGCAGTGATTATGCCATCTTATTAAATTTCTAATCTTAATATTTCGTCTTTTTGTCAAATTGTCAAAAGTATGTGATTTATTGCTCAACCGCACCAAGTATTTAGTTTTGTTTAGTTGTGTCGTTAAAATACCCAAACAATTAAGTTTCCGACGATATAGTTCTTTCAGGGACACCCTGTATATAGCATGTTTGTACTACAGTATCGATTTTATTGAAGGTCACTGGTAAACAAACACTTGATAGTATGTGCCTCGGGCCAGACTGTATGTGGCTATCACGATGTTTGTTCGGATCGCCCGACATAAATTGGATGTGTAGGAGACTAGGTCTGTGCAAACAAATGAGCGTTTCCAAAAAGCAACACAAAAGCAAACAAAAAATACACCCATTGCCCGCTATTTACTGCACGAAATGAACGACTCTAATCAGGTACCGCATTTAAATGAACGACTCTAATCAGCTGCGGCAATTCCACAATCATGCACAATGGTGCATAGGCCTATCTTATACACGTATTCTTATTCGTGCATTTGACGGACTTGGGTGTTTTTGTTTTTGTTAAATATCTCCTCTCCTGAACACATACTATTATAGAAAATCTATCTACTTCTTCATTCGTTTACATACTATATACCCTGCAACTTTCAATCTACAAAGTGGCTAGATAACCCTTTAAACGTGCGAACAAATATTGCAAAACAAAATTAAAGTATGGCTCTCCGCCTATGGCTACGCCCATACAAATATACAAATGTAAAATTTAAAAATTAAAATTGGTAGCAAAAATGATTGATCTACAGCAAATGCTGCACACACATAAGATTTTATCTATTATGAATATCATTTAGGTCTAAGCAGTTTTAGCAGGTTGCCAAATTATCCAAATCATTTAATTGGGCTACTTAGAACTTTCCTACAGTTTTTTTAAAAATAAATCACATACATTTCCATGAAAGGGGAAGGGGGTTAATCGGGATTAAAGCCCTAACCCTATCAGGAACTCTAGCTCCAATAAACCAAATTCTAATCCTAACCATATTACCCCAAATCCTAACCCTAAAAAGATAAATGACTTCACTCAGCACTCAGCAGTTGTATAAAAGCTTTACAAAGCAATAAACATTCAATATGCATATTAAAATGTACCATAGTTCTGTGTGGAACATAGAAAATTAGGCTGTTTGCAAGTCATTTGCTGCACTTGTTACCAGGTGGTAGCTGTACTTTGGGCTGAAAAGATTGTGGCAACTTTGATGACAAAGTCCAGAGATGGTTAATTTTGCAGGTATCAGGAAAGGAGCAGTCTTGAAAGAGTGCTCATGCATAATAATTGATTGAACATGGTACTCACTGATAACAGTAATACATGTATATTGTTTGAATAGTTATGAGTTGAAATGAGCAATTCCATTGGTCTTCCGCTCTGGACGCGGCAGTTGTATTTATGTTGTAATTTTGGCACAAGGTAAGAGAAATTGCATAGGCCTAGGATTTTAGTCTGTGGCCCCCAGGCTGTGACCCTTCATGGACCAGGACCCAGTGCAAAGCATGAGGCCGGCCCAGATAGATGGTGCATGGAGCAAGTGCAGGGTCTTCCTTCCCTAGATAGTGCACTACTGGGCATTAGACCTGATTTAGGAACTACCAAATCTGCTGTTTCTATCCTTACACAGTCTTATATATAGCTTTATAATTTATACCCAGAGAGGTGGATCTTCCACCAACGTGAGTGAATCGACTACTTGTCTCTTGTCTTGGACTGAGTGACTGAAATGGTTTTGTGAAATGAATGTCTTTTTACACATCAGTCCGTTTTTGAGAACAGTTATTTTTACCACATCAACCCTTCCCTAGCACAGAGCCGTGCTGATGATCTAAGTTATAACACTTTGCTCGCTAAAGGTATGTCACAGTTTGCGAAAAGGGCTAGTTCTACCCTTTCTCAGTAAACAGATACACAGAAGGCCTTACAACTTGTAGATGTTGACTATTACAATTAACCATGACATTTTCTTTTCTTCTCTTATTTTACACAGAACGATGATGTATGTGTTAAAAGATAACCACACCTGAAACATCACCACCCAACAGCCTGGAGATCAACCAGCAGAGTGCAAAGTTCAATTTTTCAACCTCTTCTGTTGTTGCCGTGTACCAGAGCGTATTTTTTTCTATAAAGCGCCAACAACCCACCATTCTTGATGCCACAAGTGGCCATGGAATTACCGACCAATCCCATGCACAATGGCTATCATCACCAAGCCATGATTGGTCACCTCAATATGTCGCCGACAGGGTCAAAGGTCAATGGTCATCATCCAGAGTCTCCATCAGGTATGAGATTTTTTGGTAGATGTTTGAAATGTATTGTAATTGCTGCTGTTTTTGTTGTTGTTGTTATTGTTGTCGTCATAGTAACTGTCATCGTTGAAGATGAAATAGTTAGAACTAACTTGAGTACAAACTTGGAGAATGCATGCAACATCCCAAGTTGTTTACAACCAATTGTGCCCATGGGATATAGGCTATATATTTAACTCTCATGCTAAAAGTGTTTTTGGGAAAGGGAAAAAGAAACAAAATAGTAGAAAGAAGATGTGGTTCTCCCCCAGATTTTGACCCCACAACTCCTCTTGCACCAAGCACTCTATGGGCGACCGGTAGCCATGAATATTTCACTGGGTCAGCCAATGAAAACTAAGGCCGGCGTCGACAGGTCCTCTGTCGGAATCCTGTCGACAAAGTGAATTATGTCAACATATCGACAGAACTTTGTCCATGGCGACATAGTGCTCAGGCAATGGCCCAGTAAAACTTCGTCAGGGAAGCTCATTTTCACTCTTATCTTTTACCTACTATTTTGCCAACTTTTCATGTTATTTGCCTTCAGGGGTCATACTTTTGGCAGTATTTTGCCTTGTTTTCCGGTGTAAATTGTACACTTTATCGCTATGTGCTCCCTATGAAGCCGGCCATCTTGAATTATGCTGAAATTGCCGATGGTGTTTCTAGATATTTTAGGTTACAATTTTAAAATATTCCTAAAATCATTAAAGAAAAAAAAAGTCCTAGTATTTTTTCGGAACCCAAATGTATGTCGACACACTGTCGACGTCAAGATACTATGTTGACATTAAAAAATGGTGACGACGGCGGCCCTAACGAAAACATACATAAATATGAGTTATGGTGATTCCGTCACGTGGGAAGCATGTGGGCAATGCTTTGCTTTGTAAGATTTTGTAAGATTTTTTAGAATTAAATGTGAACAAACAAGATGCATGTTATTATCTTGATGCAGCAGTGAAAGAAAACGCATAATTGTGGTGATGTTGTCCAATCTTGTCCATAAAAAGTTAATTTAATGTAGTAAATTTATGATGATTTTGCATAAAACGCTTAGATCTCTATGTGACCTCACGGCTAATTCTTGAATGTTTTGGTTTGTTTCGTAATCAAGCCAACTCCGGTGAAATTATTGACTCTTGTTCGATTGAAAGCCCACAATTGAAAGATACGAAAACACTTCAAAAAACCATGTTGTGACATCGTTTGAAATCTGTAAACAAGCTCACCGCTATGTTACGATCATTGACTAAATTTAAAATAACCCTTGAAAGCTAGTTTGCGGACATCAACAACGATGATGTCAAAATAAACGTGATCGTTGTTATGGTGACAAATATATATATGTACTGAATCTTTGTTTTTTTATGACGAATATAGGGCTATTATTATTTTTTTAGACAAAACTAACTAAAACTAGTTTAGAAATCACTTGTCTTTCATTATGTTGTTTGGATATTTGCTGTGGAGGTAGGTTGTTCTTAGGAAGATAAAAAATATTTGGATGTACTTGGTATACTGGCTTAGTACTGCACTTTGTGAGAAAGTTGAACTACTGCATGTTGTGATGTGCCCTGAGTAATTTGATTTAATTTAATTATTTAACTTTGTTTACAAGCTGAAAGTATTTCATGAGATGGGAAACCCCTTGTATTTTGGAATTCCCCAAATTATTGTAAACAAAGTCAGAGCTATGTTTGGAACTTGGAAAGCCCCAGTTCATTATTGCACCATCAGGAAAACCCCCAGGAAGTGATGTAATGTGAATGTATAATTAATCTTGGGAAATCCCAAGATTGCAGCAATGTTGTGAAAATGTGATTGAAGTAATGGTTTATTAATAGATGATGGGTTTTTGCATGAGTACTGATATAAAAAGCTGGAGGTTTTTGTGGTGACTTTACAGAATGCCATGGGAGATTGATATATTCCACATGTGTGTGATGGTCTTCGTGCTTCAAAAAGAAGTACATTTTAACCAGTTTATATAGCCAATAATTGAGCTAATTATAATACAGCAACGAAGAAGACAGCGAGCACACCAAAAGTGCTCTTCCTCATCAAAGGATTAAAAGTTCTTCTGTCAAATTGCTGGAGTTTGCTGGGTTTGTGAAGGCCACGCATCTGTCAAAAAACAAGCGGAGCTGTGTTAAAGAAACCTGTTCCCTGGAGAAAGAGAGAATGGTGAAAGAAACACCATTTTTGGAGAAAGCAGCATAAGGAGATATATTTGTGGAGAAAGCAGCGCAAGGAGATATATTTGTGGAGATAACAGCGCAAAGGAGATTGGAGAAAGCATCATCATTTTCGTATGAGGATTTTATATGCAAGGATTTATAAATGCAAGTGTACACTGGACTTCGCAGGACAAGCGTATAAGGATATATTACATCAGTCGTCCAGAACATTGCAAGAACTCTAGGATCACCAACAAGAAGACAGCTGGTTAAGTAGTCATAGAGTAAAACTGTCATTGTGTGATTTTATTGTATATGCGATATTGTTATTATATGTACCAATCATACTCTGTTTTCAATTAAAGACTTAGATTTTGTTAGCTTAAATAAACAGTGTATTTGTGTTGTGCATTCGTGTGAGTTCGGGTAAAAGGTGATTTTGGCCTTGAGTCAAGTACGACTCGTAACAAAAATTGGGGCTCGTCCGGAAATACACTGTAAAAAGTTAACATTAATTTACTTAAGTCTTGAACGTGAAAGTACAGTATGGCAGAGTTTAAAGCAGAAGAGTTTCTTGAAACTATAAATTGGGAGAAGTTTGATGAGTTGAAGAAGCCTGATTTACTAGCATTTGCCAAACATTATAACTTGAAAGTAAAGCAAGCTACAAGAAAGCAAATAATCAAAAATGCATTGATTGATGTTTTGGTCGGGAGGACATTTTTGATGAATCCTATTTGGCAGAGAAACTTGGCGTAGAAACTGAAATTGGTGGGGACTCAGCATTTAAATTGAAAGAGTTGGAAATTCAATTAGAACTGAGGAAAATGGAAATGGACCAAAAGAAAATAGAAATGGACCAAAAAGAAAAACTGGAAATGATCAAGTTAGAGAATGAAAATAAAGAAAAACAAGAAAGGCTAGACATTGAAAAACAAAAACTAGCAATGGAAGACAAAGCTCGCCAAGACAAGATGGCGCTTGAACACCAAAAGTTGGAACTTGAAGAAAAAGAAAAACAAACGAAGTTGCAAATAGAAGCACATTTGAAAGAAAAAGAAATTGAGGAAAAGTACAAGTTTGAACAAGAGAAGTTGGCAAAGCTAGGTGACAAATACTCATCAAGTTTCTCCTCAAAGTCAGGGTTTGATGTTACAAAGTATGTAAAGCTTGTGCCTAAATTCAAAGAAAAAGAAGTTGGCGAGTACTTTCAACATTTTGAAAAGGTAGCTACAAATTTGAAATGGCCTCCAGAGCATTGGACCCTACTGTTACAAAGTAGTTTTGTGGGGAAGGCCAGGGAAACTTACTCAGCTCTACCAATAGAGAAGTGTAATGATTATGAAGAAGTCAAACAGGCAGTCCTTAAGGCCTATGAACTGGTGCCTGAAGCATACAGACAAAAGTTCAGAGATTCAAGAAAGCAAGCAGATCAAACCCATGTAGAATTTGCTAGAGTACAAGAACAAATGTTTGACAGGTGGCTTGGTTCAAAAGAAGTCAAAGATGATTTCGGCCAACTTAAGCAATTGGTTCTTATAGAAGAGTTCAAGAAATGTGTCCACGTTGACATTAAAAACCCATTTGGATGAAAGCGCTAGCAAAATTAAGACGCTAAATGAGGCGGCGACAATGGCGGACGACTATGGCTTAACTCACAAATTGAATGGGAGTAGATTTGGTCATAACAGAAGTTATTCAAACAGGTTCAGCCATAACCAACCTAGAGCAAATCAGGGTGGTACACAAGAAGGGAGATCTCAGTCTAATTCACAGCATAGTGCTGGTGGTAGAGGGACCCCAGGGAGTTCAGGTAACAAAGCAAAATTTGGGACTGAATTTAAATCCAAAGTAACTTGTACTCATTGCAAGAGACCAGGGCATCGATGACCCAGTGTTATTTCTTGAAAGGCAGACAAGGCGCTTTTACAAACAGCAGCAAACTGCTAGTAATACTGTGGGATGTGCAGTGTCACTTGAGTCAAAGAAAAAGTCAGTCAAATCAAGAAACAAGAATTCCCACAAAAGGGAGGTGAGACAGACAAGGTGTGTGAAGAATTTGAACCATTTGTGTTAGAGGGAGTAGTATCACTTGGTGAGAATGGTAGTCCAAAGCCCATTAAGATTGTGCGAGATACGTGTTGTGCACGGTCTATGATTCTGGAAGGAACTTTGCCCTTTAATGAGGATAGTTCAGCAGGTAATGCTTTGATCCAGGGTATTGGGATGGAAATAATTAGTGTACCTCTCCACAAAGTTAACTTGACATCTGACTTGGTTTCTGGTCCGGTAACCATAGGAGTTAGACATGAATTGCCAGTCAAAGGAGTGTCCATGTTGCTAGGAAATGATTTGGCAGGGGGAAGGTGTTTCCTGACCCAATAGTTACAGATAAGCCCTGTTTACAGGATGATAATAGTGAGGAAGAGGAGATATTTCCTGCATGTGCAGTGACACGGGCAATGAGTAAGAGAGCCTCATTAGAAACAATTGAGGACAACCAAATTGATGACTTAGGCTACAATTTGGAAGACACATTTGTGTCACAGTTGAATGAGAAAGAAGATAAACTTCCTTCTCCAGGGGATAAGAAGACCCCTCAAAATGACACAGCCTCTGAGCATGAACAAATTGGGGAAACCATGAAAGACCCATTAAGTCATGACAAGCTGATTCTGGAGCAACAAAATGACCCAGAACTCAAAGAGATCAATCAAAGGGCATTGACCCTAGAAGAAGCAGAACAAAATTCTGTCTGTTTTTACAAACAAGATGATGTGCTAATGAGAAAATGGCGCCCCCCTGATGTACCTGCCGATGAAGAGTGGAAGGTAGTGCACCAAATTGTGGTACCAAAAGTATACCACACTGAAGTTATTAACATAGCACATGATAGTCCCATGGCAGGGCATTTGGGTGTTAAGAAAACTCATGACAGAATTCTGAGACATTTCTGGTGGCCCACTCTAAGAAAAGATGTTTCTGAGTATTGCAAAACATGTCACATATGCCAAGTGGTAGGGAAGCCAAATCAGAAAATACCTCCTGCTCCATTGAAGCCAATTCCAGCTTTTGATGAACCATTTAGTAGGGTTATTATTGATTGTGTAGGCCCCTACCAAAGACTAAGTCAGGTAATCAGTACCTTCTGACAATTATGTGCTGGCGTCAACACGCTTTCCTGAAGCCATACCCTTGAGAAATATTAAAGCAGTGACTATAGTGAAAGCTTTAACCAAGTTCTTCACATTTGTGGGGCTCCCCAAGTCCATACAGTCAGACCAAGGATCAAACTTTACTTCTGGAGTATTTCAGCAGGTCATGTATCAATTAGGTATAGAACAGTATACCTCAAGTGCTTACCATCCAGAATCACAAGGTGCACTAGAAAGGTTCCACCAAACATTGAAAAACATGATCAGGACATACTGTTTGGAATTTCAGAGGGACTGGGATGAGGGAGTACACTTGTTGTTGTTTGCTGCTAGGGAAGCTGTTCAGGAAACTTTAGGATTTAGTCCTTTTGAGTTAGTGTTTGGACACACAGTGCCCGGGCCCTTAAAGTTGTTGAAAGAAAAGTGGCTCAATGAGAAATCAGATATCAATTTATTGGATTATGTCTCCAATTTTAAGCATAGGCTTAACAGAGCAACTGATATCGCCAAGGAAAACTTGAAACAGGGTCAGGCCAAAATGAAACAATGGTATGATAAACATGCCAAAGAGAGAGTGTTCAAACCAGGTGACAAAGTTCTAGTACTGTTTCCAATTCCAGGACACCCATTACAAGCCAGATATCATGGCCCATGTGAGGTAGAGTCAAAAGTGGGTGAAGTAGATTATATTATCAAGACTCCTGGTAGACGCAAGAGCAGGCAGTTATGCCACATAAATATGCTCAAAGAGTATGTTGAAAGAAGTGACAGTGGCATTCCAAAACCTGTGTGTACTGTAAAACATGCTGATAATGTAGACAAACAGGCCGATGTAGACAAAATCGCCAATGTAGACAAGAGTAAAGATGACAATTCTGATGTCACATTTGACCAGGATAAAGAGCTGGAGCACAAGGAGTATAATGTAAAATTGAACAATTCTGATGTGCTCACTAATTTGGACTCAAAGTTAGGTCATCTTTCTCAAGATCAACAAAGTCAAATTGCAAATTTGATTCACAAATTGACAATATATTTCCTGATCGCCAAGTAGAACAAATGCTGCATTTCATGATGTAGATGTTGGTGATACAAAACCAATCAAGCAGCATCCTTACAGAGTCAATCCATTGAAAATGGAACATCTCAAAAATGAGATCAATTATATGCTAGACAATGATATCATAGAACCAAGTAGTAGTGAGTGGAGTTCACCATGCATACTTGTTCCCAAGCCAGATGGTTCATACCGATTGATCGCAGAACATGAGGGCTGCAAATGTTCATTCAAAGACAGACTCGTACCCAATTCCAAGAATTGATGATTGCATAGACAAAATTGGGAATGCAAAATTTGTTAGCAAATTTGATCTTTTGAAAGGGTACTGGCAGGTTCCACTCACAGACCGTGCCAAAGAGATTTCTGCTTTTTGTACACCATTTGGTCTTTACCAATACAAAGTTATGCCATTCGGTTTGAAGAACGCGCCAGCAACATTTCAGAGAATGGTGAACCAAATAGTGGCAGACATAGAGGGATGTGAAGCGTATGTAGATGATTTGATTGTTTACAGTCAAACTTGGGAACAACACATGGAACAACTCCATCAATTGTTTGAGAAGCTGTCTGAAGTACAGTTGACAGTCAATCTGGTAAAAGTGAGTTTTGCCATGCCACAGTCACATACTTAGGATATGTTGTAGGTCAAGGTCAGGTGAAACCTATCAAAGCCAAAGTTGAAGCAATTGAGCAATACCCCACACCTGTAAACAAGAAGGCACTCATGAGATTTCTAGGAATGGTTGGCTATTATAGAAAGTTCTGTCCAAACTTTTCTGAGATAGCAAGTCCTTTGACTGATTTGTTGAAGAAAGATGCAAAATTCATTTGGTCAGAACAGTGTGAAAATGCTTTTCACAGAGTCAAATCTATACTCATGAGTTCACCAGTGCTTACTGCACCTGATTTTCAGAAGCAGTTCAAGTTGACTGTTGATGCCAGTGACATAGGCTGTGGAGGTGTTGTGATGCAAGAGGGTGAAGATCAAATAGATCACCCCATTTGTTACTTTTCAAGGAAATTCAACAAGCACCAGAGAAATTACTCCACAATTGAGAAGGAGTGTCTAGCATTGCTATTAGCATTGCTACATTTTGATGTGTATTTGGGTACCACAGTATACCCTGTGCTTGTTTTCACAGATCACAATCCCTCACCTTCATCAACAGGATGAAGAACAAAAACCAAAGACTGGTGAGGTGGAGTTTGACCTTGCAAGAGTACAATCTGGACATCAAACATATTAAGGGAAAAGACAATGTAATGGCTGATGCCCTGTCCAGAATTGCATAAAAAGGGCTGATAAACAAAAATTTCCTTTAAAAGGGAAGTTGTGTGTGACAAGTAGTCACTGTGTATGATGAGTTAAATACTCAAAGTTGATAATATGTTGAAGTTGATGTAAAAGAAGAAAACATTTAAGAAAGTTTTCATTACATTCGAACTTTCTTCTTTTAAGGGGAGGTGTGATGTGCCCTGAGTAATTTGATTTAATTTAATTATTTAACTTTGTTTACAAGCTGAAAGTATTTCATGAGATGGGAAACCCCTTGTATTTTGGAATTCCCCAAATTATTGTAAACAAAGTCAGAGCTATGTTTGGAACTTCGAAAGCCACAGTTCATTATTGCCCCATCAGGAAAACCCCCCAGGAAGTGATGTAATGTGAATGTGTATAATTAATCTTGGGAAATCCCAAGATTGCAGCAATGTTGTGAAAATGTGATTGAAGTAATGGTTTATTAATAGATGATGGGTTTTTTGCATGAGTACTGATATAAAAAGCTGGAGGTTTTGTTGGGACTTTACAGAATGCCATGGGAGATTGAGATATTCCACATGTGTGTGATGGTCTTCGTGCTTCAAAAAAGAAGTACATTTTAACCAGTTTATATAGCCAATAATTGAGCTAATTATAATACAGCAACGAAGAAGACAGCGAGCACACCAAAAGTGCTCTTCCTCATCAAAGGATTAAAAGTTCTTCTGTCAAATTGCTGGAGTTTGCTGGGTTTGTGAAGGCCACGCATCTGTCAAAAAACAGCGGAGCTGTGTTAAAGAAACCTGTTCCCTGGAGAAAGAGAGAATGGTGAAAGAAACACCATTTTTGGAGAAAGCAGCATAAGGAGATATATTTGTGGAGAAAGCAGCGCAAGGAGATATATTTGTGGAGATAACAGCGCAAAGGAGATTGGAGAAAGCATCATCATTTTCGTATGAGGATTTTATATGCAAGGATTTATAAATGCAAGTGTACACTGGACTTACGTGAGGACAAGCGTATAAGGATATATTACATCAGTCGTCCAGAACATTGCAAGAACTCTAGGATCACCAACAAGAAGACAGCTGGTTAAGTAGTCATAGAGTAAAACTGTCATTGTGTGATTTTATTGTATATGCGATATTGTTATTATATGTACCAATCATACTCTGTTTTCAATTAAAGACTTAGATTTTGTTAGCTTAAATAAACAGTGTATTTGTGTTGTGCATTCGTGTGAGTTCGGGTAAAAGGTGATTTTGGCCTTGAGTCAAGTACGACTCGTAACAATGTTGGTTAGTACCAGTTCCGCACTTGACGTTTGCTCATCGTAATGAAGTACATAACATTAAGGACTGTTTCATTGATTCTACTAAAGAATGATTTTGCTGTTTGGATGGAGAATGTGTAATATATTATTCAAGATTGTTCAATCTGTTGTTTTAAGTGGAAATGTGTCTTTGGTAATAATCACTCAGGAACACTAATTGCATGTAGTTCCTTTGAGATATCTTGATAACTCTAGTGTTTCTAGAATGTTAGAATTAAAATATTTGGTAATACACCTTTTCGGCTTATCCCAAAATCCTTTGCAAATAAAACCGAGAGTTTGTCATCACCGATTTGCACATCGTCACCCTTGACCATTCAAATGTGTGCACTAACAATGCTAATCGACAATGACATATTCTCAGGTTTTTTACTTTTAAAAGGCTGTTGTGAATTATCAAAATGTTTTATCCATGATATATGATGACATGCTCATTTTTCAAAACACAACCACAATTTCATCAAAATATAGTGAATTGATCAAATCAAGTTCTCAGAAATACTACATCAGAGTGTCCAAGATTCGGAAAGGGAGGTGGATTTTGTTTTATGAGAACTACCTGCCGATTGGTCAAAAAGAAGTTTTCATTATCAATTCGACCAATCAGCAACATTGTTAGAATAATTTCATCACACAAAAAATTTGGGGTGAATTATTTGCAAAGCTCCATTTTGATTGGTGATTAAAGTTAAGATATCATGTAACTGAAAAATCAGAGGCAATGTTACATCGGCAGGTAGTGCTCAGGGGGTTAAAGTGGAACTGTGGAAGACAAGATAAGAACTGATCCGGTTCAATGTAGTTGTTTCCAGTGCTTTGACAACAATGATGAGTTCATTGATAAAGTGTGACTTGATAGAACTTCTCAACAGTTTTGGATAAATGCCATGTTTTGACTCATCACAGCATTCATAGTAATCAAGAGCATCAAGAAAGAAAGCAAAGATGACGTACGTCTACTATCCAACTGACACACTTTTTCAAAATTGCTCATTATCGGAAACAAGCTCAACTTCAAATATGCCAAGATAAGAGGCTGGAGAGATTTTTTGAAAAGCTATAAGTATTTCCAAAGTGGATATCAGGATGTAGAGCAAGATTTGGCCTGAGTGTGCCCTGACTATGAGAGCTTGATTTGTTGTCACTCTACTGAAAAAGTTTTGAATAAGATTCAACAGGTTTGGTAAGTTTAGGCTATTTTGAATGGCAGTTATCAAACCAATTGAAAACCTTTTTTCTGACAATTTTCTCAGTGTACCAATGATTTTCTCAAATCCTGGAAGTTATTCGCTGTAGAAGTGACGTAGTTAATCGGATTAACAATAGAGGAATACAATTTTGACTCTATCGCCCTGCACTACAGTGTTCACTCTGTACCTATGCATTGAACCATAGATGTCAAAGAACAGGGACAAAGACCTGTATTGTAATTCTATAGAATATGCATATAATGCTGATCACCCGCACCTGCTTGTAGTGCAGGGTGATCTATTCAAAAATTGTATTCCGCTATTGCTATGGTAGTTAATACGATTATGGCGTCACTTCTACAGCGGATTATTCCACCACTCAGTTCAGTTGATGGATGAGCACAACAATACCAGTAAGATTTGGGTTTGCATGGTTTTGACAAACAGCATTCAAATATTTTCCAGGAAACGTTTCAATTTCTCAAAAAACTAACCAATAATTTGTTTTTTATTTGATTTCAGATGATGTTGACCTGGATGCATTAGTGAATGGCATGAGTTCGTTTCCCTCGTATAACGATGAGCGCCCTCTATTAGAGAGCATGGAGAATCTTTCCAACATGCCCTCTCTGACGGACATTAAGAACACTTCAACGTGTAATTGCGGCACTGGGAAACGAACCAGTGACGGTAGCCACATTGGAAGAATGATACCAAAACCAAGACTAGATTGGGCGTGGCGGAGTAAATCGCTCTCTGTCGAGAAATCAGAGGATGATTCATCAAACTCTTCTTCTAGTGATTTAACGTTAAGTTCATCGTATCCTGAAAGGGGTTTTGGTGATAAATCAGTGGAAGACGTACCAGATCCGTTTCCAGACCTCGGTGGGAGCCCACCTGGTATTAAATGTGTAAGTTGACCTGTGAAAATTGTCTGTATAATTTGTGACCCATTCTGATCCACTTAGGCCAAAGTCGGAAATTTTGGAAATTGAGTTACTGCCATTACTAACTTGCTCAGTACCTACTTATGTTAATGTTTAATCCCCAGGTCTTTTGAACACTTGGTTGCAAAGTTATGAACCTTTTATATTTCCATATTTTTACGTTTTTTATTGTTTTTACTTTTCCCTTTTGCCTATATATCAGTTTATTGCTGACTTTAGCCTGATTGGATCAGATCTGGTCACTTTCTCTGTCTTTACTCTAGTCTCTTGTGCTGTTAAGTTGTGAAAGTCAATTTCACTTTTCTTTTGAAGTCGACTACTGCTCTCATCTTGGTAGTGTATATGATGTAAAAACCGTCAAAAATGTGCTAATCCTTAGTCGCAATCTGAATTTGATGTTGCAATTGAAGTTTACTTCTTTCCATGTCAACAAGGTCCAATTTACACAAGTTTTGATTGGCAGGTTAGCTGTTGTACTTTGAGGTACAAGTGTGAGTAAACATGTAGAACCTATGTGTAATAAAGATTTGATCACGAATACCTGTCCAGTAAAGCGGCATTTTATGATTAAATCTTCACATACTTGAGTATCACACTCAATATGCAAGTTTAACAGATCTACATAATTACATCGACTGCTCAGTGGCAGAAGTGGGTAAGTGCAATAGCTGACATGTGTAGCTGCCACTGCCATGTGTAGATGAGTACAATATACTGTGTGTAAGTTCACAGGGCAGCTATTGTACTTACCCACTTACTTGCTCGTCAAAACAAAAGTTGATTCCACTTGCAATTTTAATATTCTAAAGTGAATTGTAAAAATGAACCAGTTGGTTTTGACCAAAAAATATTTTATAATTGTATATGATTAGCAAACTTACGGAACTATTCACCCATGTATTTTGTCTTTTTAGGAGGATTCTTTCATTCGTCAGAAATTCAGAGATTTCAAGAAATTACATTTTGAAATTAATAGTAGTGACCATGGGGACATGAATTTAAAGCAGGTAAGCCAAAAAGATTATATACAATAGAAGCAAGCCTTGAAATAAGCAGGCGCTGGGAGCAAATTTGCCCTTGTAAAGCTACCAAATGGTCCTGGTCTTTGTAAAATTTACATGAACCAGGAGTAATTTTCTAAAACAAATTGCTCCTGGTTTCAGTATTGCACTTGATGCAGCTGTGATGCTGTATTGTATTTGCAGAAAATAATTTACTTTTTGAAAATTGCTCCTGTTTTTTCAGAAATTGCTCCTGGTTCTTGTAAAAAACAGTGAATTGCTCCTGGTTCCAGTCCGCTTATTTCAAGGCTTGAATAGAAGAAATAAAAATTGCTGAAGTAAAATGTAGTATGTGCTAAATTTTATGCCAAATATATGAAAATTCAATTATGAAAAAAAAAAGCAACCCAATTATTTCAAATTTTTCGGTTTGTCAGAAAAGGGCAATACAATATTTATAGGCCTAAGATAGCAGATACTGATATGTTACTTTGGAGGGCAGAATAAAGCACCCACATTGGATTGGATTTGGGGAATTTCCGCCTATTATACAGGCGCACCACTGCTCAGCAGTGTACATGTACTTTGAACATCTATATATCACCATTTCACAACATTACATTAACACAACTAATATACTACCGGCACAACTACTACTGCCCTGGGACCTAGGGAGGGTGCAGGTAACAAGCCCGGGGATGATCCCTCTTTTCGATAAGGCCTGCAACTTTTACGTGCTTAGGTTTGACTCGTCTGACACACGGAACCGCCATCAACTCTCCCTAATGGTCCAGCGCCTTAGACCACTAGGCCACCTTGCCCTCTTGATGTATACTGCCCTTCCCCTTCCCCGAAGGTGTCACCCATGATAACACTTGCCTAAAATTATCTTTATATTCTCCTGAAATGGACTTGTGGTAGCCTGTAGTAAATATTTTATTACTTCTGTGATCCGGGTATGCACTGGTGATCAGCGATCGCATAGAAGTGGCTAGGTCTCCTCCCCTTCTACACGCCGACAACCAATGGGTCAACCGTCTTGTTGTCAAGACTGTTGATCAGCCAATCAGCGTGATAGTTTATCGCTTCTGTGTTTACACTCCTGTAAAAAGTAACTTTAATTGAACTGAAACCTTAAGATCCAAGTTTGCATAGATATAGCTTCAGCATCCGTAACCCTTACATCATTTCCTTTCTGAAAATGTATACTTTTATTATATCATCATTACTTGTATAGATACATTACAAAAACCATTGTCTAAAATGACCCATTTTGAGTAATCCTGCATGCCCCCCTTAAGTGTCTAGCCTATTGTCTTAATTCACAATGTGAACAAATTGCAAAGCAGATACCGCCTGGTGCCTGTCTGCTCACTAATCATGTATCAAATAGCTGTATCTGCAAGTAAATTACCATGGATAAGGTATATTTGGATATGACTGCTAGTCAAATAATATAATAGGTATTGTAAGCCGCCATTACCCTGCCATTGCGTATCCTGGAACACTACCGTGATTTCTACCCGCTTCTGTGCTCCGCGTTCAAGCAAGAAAATTTCTTGTAAAATCGTCTCTTGCTGCATCCACGTTTAGACTTTTTCAAGCCTGGCTATAAAGTATTTTTTACAAATGTTGAACAGCTATTTTAATGATATTTTTAGCCCATTATTTATTAAATACATCAAATTGACCAACAATCTCGCGATCCTGGCCAAGAATACAACAAAATACTCTTTCAATCATGAGAATTAACCTAAATTTACACGCCCTACACGCAAGACTTGGTAACAGTCTATTCAGATATTGTTGTCAAGCTCGAGGTGAGTGACCCCCGATGATTGACAGTCGGGAAAGCGTACTGTTACGCGTAGTCATGGTGCTGGGCGCGTTAGGGGGTGCTGGTGACTGTCGAGTCGACGGTCGTCAGCACCCCCTTTTTCCAAGATGGCGGCCTCCATGCGTGTACCGGGTGCTGGCGTGGAACCAAAACAACAGCAGGAATCGCTGGTTATATCGAGCTGGGATGGAAAAGAACATGGGGGATCAGCGAAATTTACTGTCAGGGGCCTGAAATTACCTAATAGATACTGTACTTTGAGTTCTTTGGGAGTGCCTAAAAGTAAAAGGCAGTAGCCGCTAACACTAATCAAAGCAGGTACTGTAATTTCACTTTGGATGGCAGAAATACAGACTTTTGTTTTGCAATGTGGGGTGTATTATGCATTCTTGCATCGTTAATTTAGATTTCAATGCGTGTGCGGGGAAGGGCGGGAAGTTGTTTTAATTTCTTGCCCTTCGATGTAATTAGGCCTATGGCTTCAGCTTCAATAAGGATTCTGTGCGTAATCAAAAAAGTAATTGAATAAATGTTTTCAGCGAAAACTAATGCCACAAAATGCTGTGTCATCGAGATGGGTACAAAATTCATCTAAGACAACATAATTTTGTCTTCACGGTATGGACCCAGTTCTTAGCAACAACTATATGGTCGGAATCAGATTTTGCCTGATCTTTCTGACTAGGAAAAACAATAGATTGACCATTAGCTCCAATTGGGCTCGAAATGTGGGGGGGCAATCAACCTAAATTGTCAAAAAGTGGCTGAAAATAATAAGAACCATGAGGTTGACTGATACTTTTGTACACGGCTGTTTGATGTATATAGAATTGGCTTCATTATTAACTAAATGCAAACTATAGATGGCGCTATTTATCCAAGATCATATTTCTTTATTTGCAAGGGTTATGTGATTAATACCACCATTAAAACAGCTGGAATAGGTAGAACAAGCAACAAGGATATTTTATAAACATATTTTATCAAACAATAAAAAGACATTATTTGTATTAAAAGCTTGAAAGGGTAATTTCCAGTAACTAAATAGCGCCACCAATTTTGGCATTAATACATACATTTTATATCTGAAAAAGCTTTGAAAAATACTATAAATGTGAATAATTTTGTAAAAGAGAGGAAATTAAAGTTGAGAACGACTCAAAAGCATCTGTATATATTAGCACGATATCACTTTTAGCTGTTTAAGCCTAAAATTTTGTTATACATGATGTTTTGTTTTAAAAAGTAATAAATGATCCCATCAAACAACCGTGTGTACAACTAGAGATCAAAGTCTAAAATGTCTCAGCCTCAGATAGTGTCAGAGCCCTTTATGCTTGTGTGTAGCACACTGTGAATCACTATACTTTTTTTTACCTCTTTGTTTACTGACAGAAAACAGAAGAAAAGGGGTCTGTTGGTCTGACCTTTCCATAGAGCAAACGCTCATTTCTCCAGACAAGGCTTGACCAGATTTCTATTTTATGGTGTTAGATATGATGGGCAGACTTAATAAAGTTCTGAAATATTAACATCCTATGCAAGGCAGCGGTTCTCAACTTTTTTACAAGCATCCCAATTTGTGCCTGACTAATTTGTCACCTGAACTTTCTGCAGATATTCAGGAGTGGAGGATGGGTTAGACCAAAGTTACTAAACTTGCTAGCACAAACCTTACAAATGCAAACGAATCACACACAATATGTGATGCGATCAAGCAAAATGAGTCGGATGTCGGGAATATTGATTTTGAGCTGTAATCAATAATAATTTTCAACTTCCTTTGTATTTTATTGTTCTGAGCAGCACTAAGGTGGCAATATCTCTGGAACCTTAAGTTTAATTATGATGGGGGTTTTCAGCAAAATAAAGCTATGAGAATGGCTCAAATAATGAGACTGAAAACTGAAATTTGATTTCATCGACATCAGACTCATTTTGCTTGATCGCATCACATATGCATTGTTGCCTTATAAAATAAGATTCAACAGTATCTATAACAGTATCTATCCACAGCAGCAGATAGGTGTATCCCATCATGCTCTGCAGTACCACAGTAGAACTGCACATGCCATAGAAAGTGTATACATAAAATCGCTCACTTCAACTTTCAATTACTCGCTTATATTAGGGGAGTTAAGACTTTTGTTTGAAAAAATATGATCTCCAAAGTATTGTGAAACTATCCATAGCTCTCAATATCTAAGCCGCTCTTATACTTATGTTTTGTATGTATTTGCTATGGAGTAAGCAGATGCATGATGGGACTCCCTTCAGCTGCTGTGGTATCTATCTATAGTATTTATAATTGTATGAGGGCCTGCTTGGAAAGCAGTGCTTGACACTGAAGTGGAATTACCCTCAATAAAGAAAGATTATTATTATTATTATATAATAGCTTGACTTGAAATTACTTCAACATGTTCAAAAGGTTTTACTGCTAAATTGCGCTTAACCTGAGAAAATCTTGAATTCAGGTACACAATGCAGCTTTAGAAAATGTGATTCTTAGTTTGGGTTGTTAAATTTTCATTAACCCTAACCCCACCTGTGGTTTTTTTGCTATCGGAAGGGAAAGAAGAAACAAAAAAGGAGGGAAGGTGAAGAAAGAAGTCACTTGGTACCCCCGGGATGTGAACCCGGGACCCCTCGCATGCCACGCACACGATCACCGACATGTAGCTACCGAGGTTTGGCTGCCCCGGGCAGCAATTCCCTGGGTATATATGACTTAGGCTGATTGGAATGCATGCACGCAGAGTGGTTTTAATAGTGTGCTTTAGTGAGACTCATTTGGGTTAGGGTTAATATCTACTATTATAATACTAGAGCATGCTTTCATTGGTAAGTGTGTTTGCTCACAGAGCCTCACAACTCGTTTTCAAATGGCACATGCCCCCAAAAGGGTCACCACCCATAGTTTGGGAATCACTGTCTTAGGCCAAAGGAAAAAACAAGGGTCTGCACTTGATACCATCAAAGTCTCGCCCAAAACTCAGTATTTCGGTTGGTAAAATACGACAGCAAGTATATACTCAGTTCAATTCGATAGTCATGACAATTTGTTACTATATATATTTTTTTTTACAGGCTTCTATTAAAGTATACAGCGATGATGGCACTTGTAAACTATGTCCTATAGATCTGAGTCACACTGTACAAGATGTATGTAGTATGATGGTCAACAAAAACCACACCACGGACGATAAAAGCTGGGCTCTTGTCGAACAACTTCCAGATTTAGAATTAGGTAAGTGTAGACCGCTTCCTGATAGACGGTCTGTTTATCGCATTAAAAGAACTAACTCACGCCAGAATCATGGGAGCTATATAGCTTCCGGCAGGGGGGGACTCAAGTTTGGTTTTGGTAGGGACGTGCCGCTGAGAATTTGAAAGTGGACCCATAAATATACCAATTTTTCAAGAAATTTGGACCCATTGATATAGCAAAAGTCAAAATGTTTGGCCGAATTTAACCCAAATTGTCTTAGTTTTTACAAATTTTCCCAAAATTTTGGGAAAATTTTGACAATTTTGGCTAGATTAAAGAAAAATTGGGCTATTTTCCGAAAAAATTGAGAAAATTTTAAAAAAAGGACCCATTCATATACCAAAATAGGCTTTGAAAAAGGGGTCATTGATATACCAAAAGGCTGAAAATGCTACCCATATTTTCGGCACGTCCCCGTATGGTCATTTGTACTGAGTACCCCCCCGGACCGCTTCCTGTATAGACGGTCTGTTTATCGCACTAAAAGAACTAGCTCACACCAGAATCATGGGAGCTTCCGGCAGGGGGGGGGGACTCAAGTTTGGTTTGGGTAAGGATCGATGTGCCGCTGAGAATATGCCAATTTGCCAAGATATTTTGACCCATCGCTATACCAAAAGTCGAAATTTTGGGCCAAATTTAATGCAAATTGCCAAAAGTTTTCACAACTTTTTCACAAATGTTTGGCAATATTTCTACAAATTTGGTTAAAGTGAGGCAAAACTGGGCTATTTTTTGAAGGATAAAAAAAGACCTATCCATATACCAAAATTGGTCTAGAAGAAGAGTCATCAAGTCAAATGGCGAAAAATGCAACCAATGTTTATGCACATTCCCAAAATTCTAGGCACATGTATTTTCATGTGCATTGTTTTGTAACTGTAAGACAATCGTCTTACAGTTACACATTAAAAATTTTTTAAATATGATTCTCCAAGAAAATTTTAAAATATGATTCTCCAAGAAAACTAGTTTAAATGAAGTGAAACCTGTTTAAGAGTCTATTTTAAGGTTTCCTCTGTAATGAAGCAATTTACTACATGTAGTCACCAACATAAAATCCACAGCCATGGAAATTATATTGTTTGTTTGCCGTAACATACATAAAAATATGATTGTCCGCCAACTGCAGCGGTAAAGGCTTAAACTCGTAATCTAGCTTGTAGTCATGGGTTCGAGTACTTGCAGCGTCATAGTATTATCATTAAAGATTATGCACTTAATTACTTTGCGGTGCATTGCGTTGCTGCACTGCATCGTACTGCATGCATTGCGGTATCGCAATAAAGTTGAATACATTTTAATAAATAAATGCAGCCAAGTTGCTTTGAGTTGCGAGAAAAGTAATTGATATATCGGGAATGCAATGCATCGCAACGCAAGTGCAGCGTAGTACGAACGGACCTGAAGTGCTAAGAGGAGCTGCACTACAGTTGTGAGGCAAAAATAAATCTAATGAAGGGCTGTGTCAACTCTCACAAATTTAGGCACTTTCTCACGCCAAGGTAGTTAAAGGTAGTAAAAACTCATGCATCTTCAAAATATTCTTGTTAGTTGTGTTTTTTGTCCCTAACCCCCTTTAACTTTGTCTCGCCAAGAAAGTAAAATATCACACATCATCTAAATATTATTGGTTGTGGTATTTTGCAGTCCCTATCTCCCCCCACCCTCAGGCAGATCAACGATTAAAAGCTTTAGTTAGCGAACTATATTTCCGTCCTGATATGTTCGACAATATCTCACTCCAACCAATTCTGAAAAAGTGATAGCCCTGTTCTAATGTATCACAGTGGCGGAGGAATAAATCATTGAAGTGTGCTGGTACTGGGGGACTCTATTTGAAATCTACATCCCCTGTGTGGGAGATTAAGGCCATGTCTTCGACAGGGGTGTATAGATTTCAACTGGAATAACCCATTACAATCGGGTAGAGGAAGTCCCGCTTTACCAGTTCGCCACAGAAGAACTGACTTACACCTGTTACTTTGATGTCAGACAGAACAGAATTTACATGGATAAATTTTACCTTGACTAAACTTGAAGCAAAAGCGGGGCTTCCTCTTTAACATTGGAAAAATGAGTGGGTTTGTAGGCCTTTTAGTTGAGTTGACCAGGTTACAGCAAACAAGACCTTTTTATGACATAAGCAGGACATCAGGTTGACCAAGAACCGATGCTATAAAACAAGTCAAGTAGTAGGTCCCATACACATTTCATCTCGCAGACTCACACTGCATATGGTCATAATTGTAATTGTCTGTTAAATATTGAACTTTACAGAACGGAGTATGGAGGATCATGAAGGAATACTGGGGGTGTTCAAGAGATGGCCCCTGTCGACCAGTAACAGATTTCATTTTAGGAAAGATTTTCGAAAGTATGAAATCTTTCAAAATCCAGGGGTGAGTAGAATTGTTTGATTCACATATTTTCAGTAGTTGTTGTTTAATGCTTTGCATGGTAACCATAGGTTTCAACATAACAATTTTAATAGATGTTAATTTGTGCTTCATCATTATAACACAATCAGCTACAATCACTATTATGTGATATGATCAAGGGGAATGAGTCACATGTTGGCAATTTTTAATTCGAAGTTTTTTACATCATTTTCTGGCTGTTTATGAATGCTACATTTTGATGCAAACCCCATCAAAATCGGACATCTGGTTACCAAGTTATGAGCAATTTATCAATGGCTGAAAACAGTATAAAACAAAAGAATTTGAACACTGTTTTTTCCAATATCTCAAAAACAATATTAGCGACATCCGACTCATTCCTCTTGATTACGTCACATATCATGAGTAGTATTTCAGTACGGTGTGTTTTGGATCCCCCCCAGACAACTTGCATATTTGTTATTTTAAATTGCGCAACACTTATCCTGAGTGAACAGACAACCACCTTTTGAATGCCAGCTTTGTTTTAATTTTGTTTTTTGTAAATTTGCAAGTTTTATTGCATATGCTATGGTATATTTGCCTAACTTCAAACAAAGACTAGGCGATATCTTGGAATAAGTTGCCTGTTGTGTATGCAAGCGAAATAAATGAAATTCATGTTATTCATCTAAACCAAGCTGCTCATGAAATTGCCCTTTTGTTGTATGCTTGTTTTACATGTATACAATTTGTACTTGACATTTAAATCTTATCTTTGGCTAAATGAAGTAAAATCTTCCTGAAATTGAATGGTACGATAAATATGTATCTCTTTCTGTTTGTGTATGCCATGAGAGAAATGGGCTATTCCTTCCAAAATCCATACAACCCCTATGGAAGACACAACCTTAATCTTCCACACAGGGAGTGTGAATTTCAAACGGGGTTACCTGAATGGGTGACTCCATTTGAAATCTACACCCGTCTGTGTTGGAGATTAAGGTCATGTCTTCCATAGGGGTTGATGGATCTCAACGGGAATACCCAAATATAATAAAATTCATGTGATTCATCTCATGCGATTGCCCTTTTGTTTTGTGCTTGTGTAAGAAATATACATTTATGGAAGCGATACTTGACATTTATCACATCTTTGACAAGGGAAGTGAAGTCTTACTTGTACTGTTTTTATATTTGCGAGAAATGAATGAAATTCATGTTATTCATCTCGGCAAGCGGATGGTGAAATTGCCGTTTTATGCTGTGCTTGTTTTATGTAATCTATCTATGCTCGACATTTAAATCACAAATTTGGAAAACGGAAGGTTGGATTTTGTTTAATGCAAAGGTACAATATTGCATTTTTATAACTCTAGGCCTGCATCTTTTATTTGTCATCTGAGAGACAAAACTAAATGATCAATGTAAATTTATATTTGTCATCTGATCTGAGGGACAAAACTAAATGATCAAAGTCCTATGAATAAAACTTAGATTTGTTAGGGAAGGAGAGGTTAAAAATGCTGATTACGCTTCTGCTAAAGTGTGCTCTTAAAAAACAAGCAATTTTTGACAGGCTGAGAGGAGGATTCAATTTTTGACTTGCTGTTTGGAAATTATAATTATTGCACAGCCCCTAACCCCAAAACCTAAAATTTATATTCAATAACCCGAAAACCTACCCCACATCGTGACATATTGGGGTTGGTGACAGTTCACAAATCTTGCCAATTTCAGGTTTAATCTCATATTTCGTCTCTTTCAGGTTGGATTTCACACCGATTACCATACTGTGGCACTGCTCTTTCAATTCACTAATGAAAGTATTGCATTTTTTGCCTCATTCATTTCAGCAATTTTTTCCAGCCAGTATGACAGGGAGGTCAAGTGACGATGAAGGAGATAGCACAGCTAAGAAACCAAAACCGCCATCATTAGTAAGTTGTTGTAGGGGTGTGGGGGGTGTGTGTGTTTGTTTTCACCAACAAACGTGGACCAACCTAGACATTTCACTCATAAAGTGCAGGTATGGGTTCCCTGTTGTAGGTGTAATACCAGGTTCACAATTTGGCTGTTAAATATTGTATCTTATCACAATTTGGCGGTTAACAATTTTGAAAATGCGGAAGGGTTCAAAATTGGCAAATCGTAATAATGTGTGCAAAAATGTCCAGGTTTACAGTAGCTCTTTAACATAGTTCCAGATCCAGATTGCCTTATTTGGGTTTATGGTTGCAATGTTAGTTATATTTTCTTTCTCTTGTTTATACTTCTTGCAGAACTTATTAGCCTCAACAGAAAGAATACCAGAGATTCAAGGATACCTGTATGCCAAAGAAGGACACAAACGCTCATGGAAGAAAATGTACTTTATATTACGAGAATCAGGCCTTTATTATTCAACTAAGGGCACTTCTAAGGTACGTGTTTCTGGAATCTGTATGTCATCAGTTTTTGAAATGGCCAGTATTGCTTGGCAACATCAGAATAGCCTGTATTGCACAGCAAAATAATGCAGTCAAGTTAGTTTAATGATAAGGCTTTTTAAACTCCGGTGCATTGGTGTGTGGCGATCCGGGGGGGGGGGGGGGGGTACTCAAGTTTGGTTTTGGTAGGGGTGTGCCGCTGAGAATTTGAAAGTGGACCGATAAATATACCACTTTTTCAAGAAATTTGGACCCATTGATATACCAAATTTTTCGGCCAAATTTAACCAAAATTGTCTTAGTTTTTACAAATGTTCCCCCAAATTAGGCAAAATTGGGCTATTTTTCGAAAAAATTGAGAAAATTTTGAAAAAAAGGACCCATTCATATACCAAAATTGGCATAGAAAAAGGGGTCATTGATATACCAAAAGGCTGAAAATGATACCCATATTTGCGGCACATCCTCGTATGGTCATTTGTACTAAGTACCCCCCTGGGGTGGCGATGGAAGTTCAAAATAATCCTGGATTGTGATTCTGTAGAATTGTAGATAGGGGAGGCTATTTACCTTTGATGGATACTTGTGTAATACCAGCATGGCACTTATGAAACAGGGGCTTAGAGAGCTGCCAACTAGCACTGATTTTTAAAAATGTGAAAATACCGTAAAAATGTTTTAGAATGTAGCTACTCGTTTTCTATTTACTCAAACTTTTGCATCACAAAATGGACCAGTGTTCTGTGTCTAAATGTGATGTGATCAAGCAAAATCAGTCGGAAGTTGGAAATATTGATTTTGAAATATAGCCAAATATAGGAAGTATTTCCTTTGGTTTCCTATTGTTTTGGAAACTCTTTAACTGCTCATATCTTTTAAATTGGATGTCCAAATTCAATGGGCTTTGCAAATACGCTTTACAATCATTTAAGAAACTCAAAATTGAATATGTCTGACTTCAGATTACAATTCATACTTGCAGTTCCGCCATTATGCACTATATGCGGGAGAGCCTCGAACTGGCAGCATACATGAATGGGAATTGAACTAGTCATAACGTTCTGTGTAAGGTTACATAATTCTTCCTTTCATGTATGCTGCCAGTTCGAGGCTCTCCCTTAGTGCATAATGGCGAACCGCAAGTAGCGAATGGGGTTTCCTGCAAAATGTAGCTTTGCAAATACGCTTTACAATCATTTAAGAAATTGAAAATTGAATATGTCTGACTTCAGACTGATTTGGTTTGATCACAGCTTACTTGATCATGTTTAACCCCATGGACATCTAACAGCATTTCTGATTGGTTGATAACTTGAAATGCTAATTCCAATTGCCAATGACTAGACTTGTAACTATTTATGGTCAAACTTGCATTTACAGATGATCTTATTAAGACCCTCCTTGATTGGTTCAAAATTGGACACAATATTCATTTTGGCCAATCGGCAGGTAGTTCTCATTAATAACATTTATTTTTGTATTTGATGTGTCCATTAGGATCCCAGACATCTCCAGTTTTATGTGCAATTTAGTGACGTAAATATCTACCAAGCAACAAATGGAAAGAAAAAATATCACTCACCAACAGACTTCACATTCTGTACAAAGGTAAGATATATCATGCACCATTCACTAGGATACACAATATGCTCATCTATCAAGACACAGTTCTTTAACCCCAATACATTTGTATATTCATTGAATGACCTTTGAAAAGTTGGGTACAAAAACTCATACTCTGCAACTTGAGGTCAAATTTTGCACCTTGATTGTTTAATTGGGGTTATTGAACTATGCCATTTGGATGAGGCCATTGTGGTCCATAGTGATTACCATTGAGGCAGTCCACATGAGAGTAGAAATCCGGATTAATGACTATAATGTACTACATCTAAATTAGGGTATTGGGATACTCTGCTGCACTTCCATTTTATTTTAAGGATGTGACACAATTATTTTGATATTCTATCCTACTTACCAGGCTACCATTACCACAATCCACCTTTTTCGTAATTGACCACTTTGTTGCAGTTGGCGGCATTTGGCTCTGCTAACTCCAATTTATTAAGCCGAAGTTAGCAAAGCGGAAAACTGAAAGCGAGGCTAAAAATGTTAATTACATAAACACAATATGTTTCCCAATTTTGAGTTGTATTGCTCCAGCGGTTTTGATATGAAAAGCAAAAACATTTACCAATATCTCCTACACTCTTTCTGTTGTGGTTACTACAAATTGCCACATTTTTGTTCACACCGTCCAAATGAAACATATCTTGGGTATCAACTGGGGTTAGGAGAAAAATATAAGCTTACTTTTGATACCAAAATCTTAGTTTTGATGCTAAAAATGGGGGATGAGGCTGTCGATCAGACACAGCCCATAATCCTGGATAAATCGTTTGAGCGTTGCAACACTGCTCTGCCATCATGCCCAGGCCCCAGGGTGAACAAACAGCCAGGTATGAATACCCTGATTGAAACAGTCACAAAATATGCTACTAAAATCTAAATTGATCTGGAACAGAAGTACAATATTCTACATTGAAGTGGATTCAGTATCATGTATGGACTGCCCAGTAATGCATAAACCCTATTAGCAAGACAAGGAAATGATATGATATTTTATTAGTGAGAAATAGACAAATTAAATCTACATAAATCTGGACCAGAAGTACATTGATGTGGATTCAGTATCTTCATATGGACTGGCCCATAGTAATGCATAAAACCTATTAGTAAGACAAGGAAATGATGTAAGATTTTATTATTGAGAAATGGACAAATAAAATGAATGCGACATGATCTGATACACGATAGCAATGCACTCAGGCCAGGTCACAATTTTGAATTTTGAATAAAAACAAACAAGTTTATGGATTTCATTGTTTTTACTAAATAATAATTGATGGTAAAATTTTCCCACAGAGGCCACTTTTGTGATGTGTGCTCCAGATGGGATCGAGAATTAGATATTTTGGGCTTAGATGATCTAGAATTAGATATTTTGATTATAATAGTGTTATTGATAGTTTTATGGTATATTTGTATATTTGTACTGGGCGTATATTTCTTTTTTTATTGGCTATCAGCTTTTAATACAGGGTGATCCAAAAAGAACTTTACCTTTACCCAATTTCAAAGGTTAATTTCATGGAGTTTAGAACATCAATTAACAACATTGTTACATATTCAAAATAAATATTCTTCAGAGTGTATGTTGCGAAAAATTGAAAGACAAAAAGAAGCTAAATTATTAAAATTGTGGTAGTTTTAAGTATAAGTGTCCAAAGTCACTCCCTAGTATGACACCAGTTTAATTTAGCTTCTTTTTTTTCTTCTTTTTTTCACCGCATTATTAAAAAATATATATTTGGAATATGAAACAATAATGGTAATAGCTGTTCTAAACTCTGAGAAATAAACCTTTGAAATTGGGTAAAGTTCTTTTTGGACCACACTGTACAGCATTTACTGCACTTGGTACCCTGCTTAATTAGCCATTGCAAAGAAATTACACATGGCAGCCATTTGATATATCTTGCTTGAATGGATCTCATATTTAATACAGCATATACTATACTTGGTGCTCTCCCTAATTAGCCATTGTAAACAAAACACACACAGGAGCTATTAGAGATTTGCATTTTACATCGGAAATATCCTCCATGACATGACAGCTGAGAATATTAATTACAGTCCGTGAAAACTATTAATTAATTACACACGGGTCAATAGTCTTATGTATGTAAGACTAATAGGGCATTATTGATTGATTTTGTTTGAATGGCATATACCTAGCTGACCACAGTACCTGTATGACAAGTGTGAGTGTGTGACTGGTGTGTGTCAATGTAACTGAGCAAAAGCTGGGACTTTACGCACAATTTAGTCAAAACTGAAATAATGTTTTGCACATTATTAGTTGAACAAACTGAAACTGCCGTTGCATGGATCACAGATCCTGAAAAAATGGATTCAGCCGTAAGTAGTAATTTTTGTTTTATTTTGATATTTTCACGTACTAGCCAAGTGAAGGTAAATCAGACCTAAAGGATATGAAGTGCTTCTGTGCGGAAGACGAGAAGTCGCGACAATGTTGGCTCGCGACGATGAGACTTGTTAAATACGGGAAACAGCTTCAACAGAACTACCAAACGGCCATGGAAAGGACACTCAGGAGTAAGGAAGCTTATAGTCAGATAGCACTTAATGTAAGTTATATCTTTCCTTCCAAGAAAAAATGCAATATCAGTAAATAAGTCCTGGGGGATACTCAGTACCCCGGGGGTTCTTTAAAAAAAAAATTACGGGATGTGCCATGCAGACTTTCGGATGCTGACTTTCTCTATACCTACTTTTTGCTGTTTTTGCTACCCATCAATATACCAATTTTCAACAAAAAGCACCAAAAAATCATCCAAATTTGCCTTAATTGGGCGCTTTTAAGGGCACTTTTACCAAAATGCGCCAGCATTGGTCTCCACTGAAAAGCCACCCATCGATATACCAAAATCGCTGAAAAGGTACCCCAAAACCGTGGCACATCCCCGTATACCTTCAACCAGGGAGAACCCCCTCCGGGCTCAGTACAAATGACCGTACGGGAATGCGTCGCAAACATGGGCCTTTTGGTATACTATCAATGACCACTTTTTCTGGGCCAATTTTGGTATATGGATGGGGCCTTTTTCAAAATTTGTTTGGAAAATTGTCTCACTGTAGCCAAAATTTGGAAAAAACTAAGACAATTTGTATTACATTTGGCAGAATATTTTGACTTTTGGTATATCAATGGGTGCACATTTCTTGAAAGATTGGTTTATTTTTTTATTTAATATTTCTTTAACAAGGGTAGCTCCTTCAGTAATTTTTGATACCACCGGAAACCATGGCTATGTAATGTTTGTGTGCGAAATATTTGCTTTTCTTGGGAAATATCATCAAATTTGTATTTATGTCTTGTTAACAGAGCAAAATTACAGCACAGTGGCATATAGAGCAATGTAATACACATAGTAATCACGCATAACTTGCAAATGCAAAATTGGAATCAACTGAAATTTTGTGAATACGCTTTGATTGTGGATATCTCCTGAAATATGCCATAAAAAGAGGATATTAGGATCATGAAATACTCTTTTAAATTTATTTTTAGTTATTCCTTTGAGGTTTCATTATACAGGTAGCTCCTTCAGTGCAAGGCACCAATATCATTTATATAATTTACATAACAAAAAGTTTTGAGTTCATACTTTTTTATCCATCAAATGAAGTGGAGTATATAAATTTTAACATTTTGTCAAATTTTCTCCTTTTTTTTTCTAGAATGTTAAGAATTGTACAGAGAGAGCAGCCATTGATTTCTCAGGCAACCAAGGCCGAGTCATAGAGAACCCCTCAGAAGCATTGTCAATAGCACGGCAAGAGGGATACACATGGAGGGTAAGTTGCATAATACCACCAGACACTGGACCAAAATGGCCTCATCCCAATGACATAGTTCAATAACCTCAATTAAACAATCATAGAGCAAAATTTGACCTCAAGTTACAGAGTATGAGTTTTTGTACCCAAATTTTCAAATGTCATTCAATGAATGTACAAATGTATTGGGGTTAAAGAACTGTGCCCTGTGGATCCTAGTGAGGGATATACTCTGAAGAGAGCTTGATGATTTGATAAACCAGAATAATTTACAATCCAGATTTGCTATTTTGGAACAAAATAAAATGAGTATTAAATCCGTTCATCTGGACTTACTATTTTAGATAGCGACAGTAAATAGTAAGTCCAGATGAGCAGATTTAATACTTATTTTATTATGTTTATCTTCTTGGGTGACTTACTATACTGGATATTTGCAGGGGTAGCGCTAACTTGCGCCATGGGGTCATAGGCGCATTGTTTTAGCTTTTGGCGCACAAAATTACCATTTTGAGGTTGCTAAAGGGTCATTTTCACCCTTTATTTCTATTGTTTTGGATCCATAGCTTCACAAAATTCAAAATTGTTGACCCCTTGTTTGAAAACCTAGCACTACACCTGGATTTGGTCTAGCATTTCAGCGGCTTCTATTCAATTAGCCTATCATGAAAGTTAATTACAAATTCAATTATAGGGATTGTAATTTAAAGGTTTCAATGACAATCCTTTAAAATTACTTTATATTTCCCTATTCACCCCCTGGGTTCACCTTATGTTAATTTATACATGAAACACTATTTATTTTGGAACAAGCATGTGCAAATGATACACGTGCAGACATTTTGCGTTTGTGTGGGGGATGAAAACATATTGACGGGGTGCCCTGGTTTCAAAATCATTCTTCATTTCTAGGGGTAATTTGTACTGAAAACAAAATAATAATAAATATTTCAAATAATTATCTTGATGAGAATAGTTCATTTATCCAGCGATGTGGCAAATACAAGTAACAAAATGATTTAATAATCTCATAAAGCTATATGTGACCCACTCTAACAAAACCCGGAACAAGTCGATAGACATGTTTTTTGAATTCTAGGTTTCTAAACATGACATTCCCATAAAAAAATTCAAATTTTGAAAATCTTAATTTCATGGTTCTTGACTGTGGGACTAAGTGGACTTTCAAATCCTTGAAAGTACTTATTAAAAGAGGTATATTTAATCTGTAAAACATGCAAACATGAAGAGCCCCATCCACAAAAGTGTTAAGGGTTTTGAGCAAATCATCGATACACATAGTTATATACGAACAAGTAAACCTGCAAAAGTGTGTCTCAGCCCCATTAGCTCAGTTGGTAAAGCGCCGGACTTTGGTACAATTTCATGTTTTCAAAAGCGCTCGATAGTAAGCACATCTGCTAACTATCGGGTTTTAACGGTAGTAAATAGTAAGTCCAGATGAACAGATTTAATATTCATTTTATTATGTTTATCTACCTGGATGACTGAGAATATTCACAATTTACTATAATGGATATCTGGTCTAGCATTTTAGAGGCTTCTTTTCAATTAGTCTATCATAACAAATTAAATCATACTTACCTTGGAATTGGAATTTAAAGGTTTCAATGACATCAAGAAACCTTTAAAATTACTTTTCATTTCCCTAATCACCCTACCATAATTAATTTATACATGAAACACTATTTGTTTGGAACAAGCATGTGCAAATGATACATGTGCAGACGTTTCATGTTTGTGCGGGTGTTGAAAACATATTGACGGGGTGTTCTGCCCTTGTTTCAAAAATCATACCTCATTTCTAGGGGCAATTTTTACTGAAAACAAAATAATAATAAATATTTGAAATTATTATCTTGATGAAAATAGTCAATTTGTCCAGGGATGGGGCAAATAAATGATGTAAAATTTTCAGAAAGCTTAATATAGAACAAGAGATCAATAACCACCTACCACTTACCATATTTTTTACAGAAACGAGGAGGTCAGAGGTCATTCGACTCAGCCCTTAGTAGTCCCAGAGCTCAGCAGACTAGCAGTCCACGGTTTATTTTCAATTCACATAGCTCGGGTCACCATGGCAGCAGTGGCAATGTGCACAGCTCAAGTGGCCACAGTAGTCCAAGGAGCACTGGTGGCCACAGTAGTCCAAGGAGCACTGGCGGCCACGGTAGTCCAAGACATAGCGGTGGTAGTCCAAGGCATAGCCCACGCAGTGGTGGTTGTAGAATGGGAGGCTTCAGTTCAGGTATGGATGCATCTTATAACATTAGGCAAAAAAAAAGTTGTTTGCTTGTCCTTGTCCAACTGACCATTTCGGCAGTCACAACTGTAGAAGTTCTTTTTGAAAAAAGGGTTTTTTTTTACAATTTTTGTTTGAAAAAATGAAGATATAAAAGAAATGTTGTTATATACCATTTCCTGCATGGTTCCCCCTGTCCAGTCGCCCCTAGATGAGCATCCCGATATTTCGTATTATCATCCTCAGTGTCTACACAAGTAAAATATTGTTGAACTTAAAAATGCAGTATTTTAAGTCTGCCAGGCATGTACAATGTACATATCAAATAAAGTATGGTTTACCTTGAATTTGTCTTTGGTGGAAATTCTGTGGTCAGTGAATGTTTTACACACAAACAAGTATTTCACATTATACTTTTGGTACTTGGAATTACTCATTTATATCAGAGGAGCTTAGACTTTTGTTTGAAAAAATATGATCTCTAAAGTATTGTGAAACTATCCATGATAGCTCTCAATATTTAAGCGGCTCTTACTTGTATTTTGTATGTAATTTGCTATGGAGCAAGCAGATAGACTGCAATGCATGATGGGGTACTCCCTCCAGCTCCCTGTGGTTTTGAACAGAGAACATGAGCATGAGCTGGAGTATCTTTTTTTCTCAAATTTGGTACATATTTCAGGGACAGTTTTCAGAATACCAGCCCCCAGGTTTGACCTGGTATTGCTCATTTGCATATTATGTAATTATGTAATTATTTAATTCCTTGCAGGTATTCATATGACACAGCCGTGGTTTTATAGCGGTCTTACCCGAGAAGAAACACACGAGTTGGTAGGGAAACAAGGCCTGGTAGATGGCTTGTTTCTGGTGCGGGAAAGTCAACGTATACCGGGAGCTTACGTACTGTCTTTCTGTCACAACAAGAAAGTGAGACATTATCAAATTAACACGGTAAGTGTGATTGCATTTACTCTTATAACACTATGGACCACAATGGCCTCATCTTAACGCCATAGTTCAATAACCTCAATTAAACAATCATAGAACAAAATTTGACCTCAAGTTGCGGAGTATGAGTTTATGTACCCAAATTTTCAAAGGGCATTCAATGAATGTGCAACTGTATTGGGGTTAAAGAAATGTGCCCTGATAGATGAGCATGTTGTGGATCCTAGTGTAATCAGAGCCAGATATAAAAAAACTAGTTAGCGTCTGACATTCAACTCCCCACAGCCCATGATTGGTTAGTAAAAGGAAGGTTGTTCTGGTGCCTTCATCAGAAAAAAGGAATCACAGAAAATAACGAAAAATATCAATCCTTTTCTATGCATTCTTGACATGGTGGCATCAGCAAAGAAAATTTGCTATTACAAAGACCTAACTTTTGAGATGGTTTGTATGGTTGAAGGTGCAAAATCAACGGCATGCTGTTTACCACTACCTTCAAAAATAATCACAACAAATCGTACGCATATCGTTTCCGATTTCACAGATTACGTCTTTTTAATTCAGTCTCGGATTATAAAGTCGGAATCATGCTAGATCATATTTAGCCTTAATACGCTCTTGGAGCGGGGGCACATCATAAATTTTTGGTGGGTATGTTCCCCCCGGAATTTTGAGGTGGTGGGTCTTTGGGAGCTGACGTCATGCCAGTAAAAGGGGGTCTATTGGAGCTGCAAACAGGTAAAAGGGGCTGTTTTGGAGCTGCAAACAGTCAAAATAGTCAAAATAAAGGGTCTTTCTTGGCTTTTTGGTTGAAAATCACCTGAAAAAGAACCAGAAATGTGAGGAATCAACAATTTATGGTCTTTATGAGCTGGAACTTTTGGAGCTCTATTTTGGTCAATTTTAGATGGTCTTTCAGAGCTGTGAAATCCAAAAAGGGGGGGGGGGGGGCTTTCTAGGGAACATACCCGTATGGTCATTTGTGTTAAGTTCCCCATACCACCCCCACCCCCAACCCATGGGTTTTGGAACCTTGTTCAAAGTGATATGTGTAGAAACATTAAACATTTATATACATTGACCTGACCTATTCTGTCAGGCCTTTTACTCCATCTATTATTTTTTAGGTTTCCCTATGATTGAAATGTATCTTGATAAATTTTTAATTAAAAAGACCTACATTATTTGATAGGTTTCTTGACGTATATAGTGTTTAACGTATGAATTGACATTTAGGGTAGGGTGATTAGGGAAATGAAAAGTAGTTTTAAAGGTTTCTTTATGGGTTTCTAAATTTACATTTAGGGTAGGGTGATTAGGGAAATGAAAAGTAGTTTTAAAGGTTTCTTGATGTCATTGAAACCTTTAAATTCAATTCTAATTAGGAAACTGTAATTGAATTTGTAATTAAGTTTCATTGTAGCTACTAATTGAATAGAAGCCTTACAAGAGCATCCATCCGCAATGTTGACAAGTACGGTTAGGGTTAAACTTTTCAAAAAACAATAGAAAACAAAGGAATTTTGAATTCTTTTACTGATTTATTGTAAGGGAACAACCCAAAAGTTTGAAGCCCTATAAATGAAAGTCCTTTCGTTAGAAGGCTACCCCCCTCCCCTCTAACGTAAGTGTCAAATATAGAAAATTCCAACCCGTATTCATTGGCACAGGGCTGTCGCTATGGTCGATGGGGTTGTGGAGGGGTGCGATATTGCTAAGATATTGATCACGTTTAAGAAACAATAATTCTATTTCATTTTGAAATATTTTTCTTCATACAAAATTAGGACTTGATGGATTTTCAAATAAAAAAGAATCAAAGTGCAGTACAGCTGCTTTAAAAAATGAACTTACAAGTTGAAGGTTGGGAGTACTGCACTCTATATTAATTTGAAATAATTTTGAAGCAACCACTGTAAAATGAATTATCGTACTTCAGAAAACTAAAATTTTACAATTATATTAAATCCTGAAAAAAAGATCAACTTTGACTACTTTGACTACTGATGTTTTAACTACTTCTTTACAAACGTAATCGGACTTTTTGACACCCGTTCGTTTATAGGACTTCATCGAACTTTTGGTTTGTTCCCTAAAGCTTAGTTTGAGGAGAATTTTTCAAAAAATAAAAATGACGATATACAGCTCATTTGTGGTGGATGGTCACATTATGTTTAACAATGTTCTTAATGTTTGTCTGCAATGTTCTTTATGTTTGTTTGCAGGTTTATGAAAGTAGTCAAACATTCTACACATTGGATGAAGGAAACACAAAGTTCAACGACCTCGTACAGCTGGTGGAATTTTATCAAGTCAATGCAGGAGGCTTACCGACTCGGCTCTTACATGTCTGCAGTAGTGTATAAAGGTCAGGGTTGCCAAAAGATTTCAGCCCGAATCGCGGGTCAAATAATCGAAAAGTCGCCCAATTTTTCTCTTTACCATTGGTTTGTATGGGGCAGGAAACTATCGGAAGTCGCGGGAGCCAATGTTGAAAAATCGCCCAATTTTTTCTTAACCATTGGTTTCTATGGGACAGGAAATTGTCAAAAGTCATGCGGAAAAATCTTTCAAAAGTCGCCTAATTGGGCTACCAAATCGTGGGTTTGGCAACCCTGATAAAGGTGGTGGGAATGGACATTAGTGTTGCCAGTTCTGCCATGTGTTTGGGCTCTGTTCTTTACTGTGCTATATGGTGCATCTCGCTAGTTGTGGGCACAATTGCAGGCTATTGAATGACTTAGCTGCTCCAGTGGATAATTATCATTCTGTGTTGGTGATCCAAATTGATTGGGCTTGTTGTCTGCAACATGGCAACATTGTTGGTAGTCACCTCAACTAGCAACTTTGCTTGAGAGCTAAATGCACTGAAAGTAGATGAATTCTGCTCAGACCACAGTCGTCAGCAGTGTTGCTATACTTCATATACAATAGCGCCATTTTCAAACTGCCTGCTGCACCTTGGGGGTGTTGGGGAAGTTGTAGTGCTAAAAAAAAAGCCTGCTGCTAATTGCTTGGTACATGCTGCATCTTTGCGGTGAAAAATTGTGTCAGCTCAGGTTGTGAGAATTATCAAAGAAATTGTTAGAAAGAAAAATTAATAATTTGAATTTAACAATGAGCCTCAGTGTTGTTGATGCTCTGATGTCTAACTTATGGGTGACTGGTGTAGAAATAGACTTTGGGTTTTGACAAAACAAGAAAGCTTGCTGGATGGAGAGCTTCAGCATTGCTGATGCTGTAATGACTAACTAATGGGTACCTGGTGTAGTAACTAAATAGATGTTGGGTTTTGACAAAACAGGACAGCTTGCTGGATGGAGAGTGGTGTGTAAACTGATTGTTGTGAGCAGTGTCTTAGCTAGCCACCCATCAGCATTTGGATGGAAAGTTTGCTCCTGAGGTGGTCAAAATTAATGCCCTTAACAGATGCTATTTAAATGAACTTTGAAGTTGATCAGGTTTACCAAACTAAGTCATATCAACACATATTTGAATGCCAAATTAGATTGGGCAACTTTGTTCATGATGGACAAACATAAATTTCTAGTTCAGACACTGGTTGTGAAGTAGATATCATCATATCAGACATCCCAGTTATAGGTGGGTTGATAACCCGTGCAGGTTTAGGTGGGTTGATAATCTTGTTTTAGGTGGGTTGATAATCCAAGTTTTAGGTGGGTTGATAATCCAGTTTTAGGTGGGTTGATAATCCAGTTTTAGGTGGGTTGATAATCTAGTTTTAGGTGGGTTGATAATCCAGTTTTAGGTGGGTTGATAATCCAGTTTTAGGTGGGTTGATAATCTAGTTTTAGGTGGGTTGATAATTTCATACTTGATGGTTCACTTATATACCACCTATCAGACTGGTATAATTGATAAGACCCCTTGCAATGACAAAAGCTTCTAATGTCAGGTAGATCTATGATATATGTGCTGTGTTGTTTGACCTTTGACCTGTCACATTTTGATGACAGTAATTAGTGATGAAATTGATAAGATTGTGACAAGGATAAAAGATATATACCAACTGGTATAATTTATCAGTCCCTTAATGATGGGAAATGCTTCTTAAATCAGGTAGATCTATAATATAAAAAAATATGTGCAGTGTTGTTTGACCTTTGACCTGTCACATCTGTATTACAATGATGGTGATGTATGATGATAAGAGATATATAGCTAGAGGTGAAATGTGTCAATGTCAAGATCCATCTGATTCAGATTCAGTCCAAGTCCAATGCAGATCCAGTTTTAATTTCACCTGGTGCCAAAACTTTTTTGAGTACATGATATTCTGCCATTTTGGGTGGAGGGGAAATTGATCAATAATACTATGCCATTTTCTTGTATCTTTGTAAAGATTCTATCCTGAATCTTAATTTACATGAAAATAACAAGAATTGATTGGTTCGATTTCTCTCTAAAATGTGACACAAAAATGATTCTGGACTGGTTTTGACTTGATATTCATTATCACGCTTTCTTTTCATCCCGTCAGAGAATTATTAATTGGTTTTGTGACAAACATGCCATAATGTTGTACGGGTAGTGGTCAGTTAACTGATGTTTTTCACTCTTGGAAAACAAATTGAACTTTGTAGTACATAAGAATTTTGATTGAAATATCTAGAAAATTGGTATAAATTCTTTTCTAGAAAATTGGTACAACTGCTTTTCTAGGAAATTTGTAATTTTCTTCATGGTACATGTAATGTATTGATGTGATTGTCAACATCAATTCAATTAGATTGATAGAGAGTTGACAAATTAATAATTTTGTGACAACATTCACTCCAATGTTGAATGAGATGTACAATGTTAATAATGGGTCATTCCAGTTAGGGAACAAACCAAAAGATCAATGACGTCCTTTAAACGTAACTGGTTTCATTTCTCAGCCGACCCCCTCCCTCCCTGCCAGAAACGTAATAATAAAATTTTGAAAATGTTGACATAATAATAATAATGACACATTTTTTCAAACCGATGTTTTTGTACAAACGTAATCGAGTAGTTTTACCCCCTCCCCCCTAAACGAAACCAGTTACGTTTATAGGACGTCGTCGATCTTTTGGTTTGTTCCCTTATAACTCATAACATATACACTCAAGATATGACTTTTTTCCACACAGGGAGTGTGAAATTCAAATGGGGTTACCTGAATGGGTGACTCCATTTGAAATCTACACTTCTTGTGTGTGAGATTAAGGTCATGTCTTCCATAGGGGGTGTATGGATTTCAACTGGAATAGCACAGTGATCAGCTGGTGGCCTAGTTTGGGGGGATCACATCTGATTGACAGGCTGTATCAAAATTGTCATTTTTCATCTCTTCCCCTTCTGTTTGTGGTGTTTTTGAAATGCATGCCTCTTCTAAATGCATGGATCTAGCCTGAATCCTTCTGGCCTCTAATGGCGGCGCCTTTTTTTACCCACAATCCTTCACGTTGCCTTATACAGCACAGTGGAGCGGCCGTATGTAAGTATTCGAGGACTGGAGGATCAAGTCTAGCATGGATCCACTTCAAGTGACCAGACATTTTAAGTCTGATCCAGTGGTTCCTTCGGAAGAGGCAGGCTTTTCAAAAACACCACAAAACGGGTGGAGAACAATCTTTTTGATACAGCCTGTATACTCTGTCAGCTGTGCATGAAATTTGGCATGCGATATGTTCACATTAGACAATACCTTTGTTAACCAGGTTATTTAAGCATTACACGATAATTAAACCCTGTTTAAAGTTAAATAAGAGGTCAAGATGTTTCTAGAACTAATGAGTATCAGCATGTTTCTACTGGGCTCTTTTGCATCACTTCATTAACCTTGCTTACCAATGTACAATCTTCATTTTTAATATTAATCTAATATTGTAACTAAAATTTGCAAGTCACTTTGCTATGTTGCAAAGTGAATGGCAAAATTCCAGTATTGGAGTAATTAAAAAAATATTGTTCTTACTTACTAGATGAATAATCCACACCAAGATACAATATACAATCTGTTTTACTATAAAACCAGCAGGTTTTTGGCGAAGCTCAAAGCATGCCATACTCCTTACTCATATGTCGGAAACATTGAAATTTCTGTCAACACCTGCTAGCTATTTTTAACAGGTACCTTGTAAGAGTTCAACTTCTGGTTAAATTAAAGCCACGATTTCTCCGCAATACGGAAAAACAGAAAAATTAACGGAATTCGTGGTTTGCTCACGGAAATTTGAAAAAGCTGTGTAAAATGTCTAACTGGTGTTGATTTGCAAAATAAGACAAAAAAAAGTGATTATTTAGCAGTAACCAACCATTAAACAATCCATTCTAGCATTCTAGGCCTACGATGCAAGATTCTGGCCATACTACAGTAAAAGGTAAGGCAGAATACACTTTTAAAACATTTTTGTTTTAACTTTTCAGTGCTTTATAGTGGAAAACAGAAAATCACGGAAATCGTCCAATTTGTAACACGGAATTTAAATTTTGTAACACAGAGAAATCGTGGCTTTAGGTTAAATAGTTTACAAGGTGTGTCTTCGGCCACAATGGTCAGTAAAAATTTGTAAAGTGTGCAGAGGCCTGTGAATTGGCATGTTGCACTATAAATCCCTAAATTTATTAGTATTATTAAACTACATATCCTGGCAACCTTTCCCCTGTGGAAACATGCTATGCTCTATCAAAGAATACTCTTTAGATGGAGTAGTTGTGTCTATGGAAGGCTAGTAGCATTTTATGTGAAAACCTATCGTCATGGATAAAACAGTAAGTGTTGAAAGATTTAATATTGAAGTCTTTGGTTATTACGTCTCTAAAATACTTTTTTATATAATCAAAGTTTTGTGAAAGAACAATTTGATATTGTGATTCCGTAACAGATGTTTGAGATACTTTTTTTATACAAATGTTTTGACAAACTTGTGTAAATGTGTTAACTGTAATGAATACTGTGGCTTTGAAATGGACTGTTATCATTGTGTCTACATCAATCAATGTATTGCTCAATGGGAATTTACAAAATTCAGTCCTGGGTGGCTCTGAAAAGAGCTGTTTGATTTGATGGTGCTGAATGTATTGCACAATGGGAATTTACAAAATTGATACCTCAATTAATTCAAGGTAAACTAAGGTGTTATGTCTTGAACAGCACATGTAAATTTTTGTGATATGCTATTGAAAGATATATGGCTTACGCAGCACAACAAATGCGCAATAAATGCTTTACACTGCCACTGCTATATGATGACAGTCTGTACAAGCCATGAAAATATCTCAGTACAATGAATTTCTGGTACTTGCAAAGTTCAAATTTACAAAAATAAGCATAAATCGTCAGTCCGTATTCCATAGTGGCGATAGTGGGCGCCCAGCGAATAAACAACTTTTCGAGAAAATCGGGTTTGAAGAAATGCCAATTTAAAATCGAGTTGTGTAAATCAGACATTCATTATATTTTGTAAATGATGTGAAATTTCTATAGTAAACTAAATAGATTTTATTGTTATACATTTTTCAAAATAAATAAATACATACTATTGCTGGCAAACTGACAATAAAACTATACGTCACTATGGAAAACGAACAAAAAACGCAATACCCTAACCTTACATTAACCGTATGCCACCTCGGTCGCCGTGTAATCCCTATGGCGTTACTTTTTCGTCGTTAAGTATTCCATAGTGGCGTATAGGTCCGATACGCGTACGCGCCACTATGACATACGATGTTTTTCATTTTTGCCGATATTTCATAATTATAAAATGTGTATAAAAAGTGGCGTATGGTCGATACGCCACTATGGAATACAAAAAATGTCACTTTGTAACTATACGCCACATTTAATTAATTAATTACTAATTAATTAGCTAATTATGACTGATGAGACTTAGAAAAATGAAAGAGAACATCATTAAAAATATATGTGCCAATTTTTAAAAAATGACCAAAAATCACTATACGCCACTATGGAATACAGCCACTAAATGTACAAAGAGGTTTTATTGTTGATGTTATATGCCAGCTATACACAAGAATATGGATTGTATTGTTGACTTTTACATGCCACGCAAGCAAGTAGATTTTGAAATTGTAACTGCTTAATAACACAATTATGCATTGCCGCTCTTCCAGTCCTGGGTGGCTCTGAAAAGAGCTGTTTGATTTGATGGTGCTGATAATGATTTGTTGATTAAGATGACTGGATGGGAGAAAGTTTTAATTATATCACATGTGGCAGGAAGTAGGGGTAGTGGTCACACCATATGGTGTCTTTTTATTGAGCCTAAATTATGACATAAGCTAAGCTTGAGTCTATGCTCATTAAGGGTTAATAAGCATAATGAATCTTTTGGATGCACTAGGATCCGCAACATGCTCATCTATCAGGGGCACAGTTCTTTAATCACAATGCATTTGGACATTTATTGAATGACCTTTGAAAATTTGGGTACAAAAACTCATACTCTGCAACTTGAGGTCAAATTTTGCACTATGATTGTTTAATTGAGGTTAAAGAACTATGCCATTGTGATGAGGCCATTGTGGACTAGCCATGTGAATAGAGAGTACATTATCTTGGCTCTGAACAGGGACAGGCTTTTCCTCCTATGATGTTGATTTGTTTATGGTGGAACAATTTGATAAAAAATGTTGACAGAAATTCTTTCCTAGTTCTTGAATGGAGCTTGTTAAGGTTACGGAGGGTGAAAATTCCACTCAACTTGTCTTTTGTTTTTTAATTTTTATTTATGAAGTATATGTATATATTAAACATCTCAGAGATGTAGATTGAAAAAATTGTATCAACAAAGTATTTTTTAAATTATTTTTGTGTATCAATATTTGCTCTAGATATCCCACAGCACTAATTCTTTTTTTAAAGACAGTTCTTGTTTTAAGGGGACACTACACTAAATCCTTCCGCATTTGGTGTAACTCATGGAAGAAAGAGAAGGTGTGAGGGGCTATCATTTTCTTTGGAAGGGGGAATCCCAAATATACATGGGGGGCCCGTGGGTTAGATTTTAAAAGGTATGCCAACATTTCCTGTCATCCTCCCTGGCCCTGCTCTCGCCAGCCTAACTTTGCCAATGTGGAAACTTTAAATGGCCTAGATATTATGATGCAGATTTGAATGTTTCTGAAGTGTTTCCTAAGCCTTATAAAGATGCACTGTAAATGTTTGCCAAAAACTGCTCCCCCCTCCCCCATTCTACCCTCCCCCAGGACTCATAATTATTATGCACCTAGTTACTTTATTGTATTTTCACATGTATTTCAATGGGACATTTATTTAGTGATGTGCCCCTTATAGTGATTATTATTCCAGTGCATGAACTGGCAACCCTATCATTTTCATTTGATTGCTAAAATCACTGAAGCATATGCACAGTGGAGCATGAGTATTCAACCAGCACTATACTAGACAAAATCAACAAAATAAGTACTATCACCTTGGCCCTGGCAACACTAACTAGCATTGTAAACAAGTTAGCACATGGTTTGAACATGATAATAGATAGTGTGGAAGTTTTGGCAGAAATTTGTCAATTTCTGCAAGTTTTGTGAAAATCAATTGATACTTCCCATGCAGTAAGGATTATCAGTAGTAATACAGGAGCACTGCACCTGGAATATTATGAGATTGTGAATTGATACTGTGAAATAGCAGAAAATGTGAGTACTTGAAACTAAATGTGTGGATATCTCAGAACTCCATTTTGGACCATTTGGCCTGATATGCTGAGATGAAATAAATTATTTTTAATGTTTCCGTAGCTGATTCATAAAATTTTGATATGCATGTGTTAGCTGATACTTCAAAGAAATAATGTAGGGAATAATTGTGTCAATATATTGGCACACTAAATTAATATTGTTGTTGCAAAAAAGACGACATTTACCTCATCATTTTCATTGACATTCTGTGAACATGTAAGCTTACTGTTTTAAATCAGGAGGACCTATCGAAAGAATAAATAGGTACATTATTTCATTGGTTTGTTTGTAACACATATGCGAAATCGTAATGAAATCGGACCCTCTCCCCATATTTTCCTGGCCTCTTTCCCAAAAAACCTCATGCTCATGAAATTGAACACAAATTGAAACACTTACAAAGTACATTTGTGTATGAGCTATGACGTTAAAAGTATTACAATAATAATCATTAGAGTGTCAACTTTAAGATGAAGTATGATTTTTAGGCCTGCCATGTTTATTTTTTGAAAAACAAAATATTTTAGGTGGCTACGTGCAGCCAATTTGCCTACACAAGAGTTCAAAATCCTGTATAACCTTAAGTGCATGTTGATATTTATGGTGATAATATGTTTCTTACTATGATTATTGGTATTGATTTGCATATTTATATACTAAAAAGTGGTATATGACATACATAATCTGATGTTATTGTAAAATCAATGTATATTTATATTTGAAAACAACAGATGATATGGATGATATTAAAACGGGAGTACTTTAGCATGTTAATTATAATCTTTTAACTTTGTACATGTGATGAATTACTGCGGATTTGAATTGTTGATGATAATTATGGGGTTCTATTGTTTTGTATTGTAACATAATTGTCCTAATCATTGTGTCAAATGATGAGAAAATATTATACAACATGTTTGCATATATCAAATAGTATTTATTCAAATTAAAACTTACAATAATTGATTGTACAGAAGTTCCTGTGTATACGCATCTCTTACTCCTTTTGTTTTATTTTGTTTTGCTGCTTTTTTTATATATATAGAACTTTTTAATGCAAATTGTATTCATTTTGTTATTTAATCAAGTAGTGCTGTTATTAGTAATGTTTCTTGCGTTGTCTACAAATTAAGACCTGCTCCCACGTAGCCCACATAAAGTCAGGAAATTATGATTTAGAGATATGTCCAAATTTAAAATGCCCAGATGGCAGATTGAAAATGATATACCACATGTGACATGATCAAGGAGAATGAGATATTGCCATAAAACAGTATTCAAATTCTTTTGTTCTATATTGTTTTCAGCCGTTGATAAATTGCTCATAACTCGGTAACCAGATGTCCAATTTTGATGGGGTTTGCATCAAATTGTAGCATTCATAAACTGCCAGAAAATGATGTAAAAATTTGTAATTGAAAATTGCAGACATGCGACTCATTTCCCTTGGTCATGTCACATAATATTATGATTACAATTTATGTGGTCCTTCAAAAATACTGGCTTCAAAATTTCTTTTTGATTTTTGGCACATTTATTTTTTATTGGAATGCATCTCAAATAAAGCCTTGGCGACTTTGTCCGGCTTTTGTGGGAGCAAATCTCAAAAGTTAAAGAAAGGGGGACAAATATCTGTCAATAAAATATATATTTAACCTAAAAGTGGCAAGACGCATAACATGATTGATATTTTAATGGTATGCACATACAGGCTTGTTGCCAGAATTTATGCACACAGTTGGGCACAAATAACACGTATATGCGTTCACACACTTTGCGTACCCCTTCAAAGTCCCAAGTCCAATACGTATAAAATCATAAAAACGCATACGCTCAAATATGTCATGATATAGAAAGAGCAGATATTTAAGAAAAAAAGATGAATTGCCAGAGGGGGTAAGACAGTAGTTACTAATAGCTAATGAAAAAAAAAGGACAAAGAAAATTTATGGTCCCTGACAGCCCCCCACACACACTCTTCAGATTCTTGAGGGCCTTGGCAGAAAAAAAAAATGGGTCTACAATTCAGTGATAAATTGAGACACACAGTGTTAAAAAAGTCTTCCAAAATAAAATATTACCCCCTGGGTATAATGTGTTATACCCCTTCAGAGGAGAAAAATTCACAATTTTAAGGGTATAAAAAATTGAATATACCCCTTCAGCAAAATGCTTAAAGAAATCCCTGTGCATTACAGCCATTTTATGGACAATAGTTACGCAGAAGTGCCATGTTCACCATTAAGCATGTTCATAAAGCCACCAATAGGGCCGTAGACATTAAGGTCTGATTTCTCGAAACTTGGTCAGTGGTCAGGGTTCCTAAGCCCTACCAATGTGGATCCATTTTATTGATTTAACTTTTTAGGTGATGTACGATGCGAAATGGTAAGCACTGGTATAGGACTAATTGGGCTTTAGCCTGATGGCTTAGGAAGTCTGACCACTAGCCATGCTTCGAGAAACTGGTCCGAAAGGTTTATTTGTAGGCAATTGCATAGAAATGCTTACTAATAACAACACTAATTGCAAAATGTTGATTCACCAGATTTGGTATTCATGTAATTTTTTTTTTCTTTCGCATTAATGCACCATCTTATTACAAAGGACTTCAAACATTTTACTTTGTAAAGCTTTTTCCATAAACCTGATTCTGTACAACAAATGTTGCACTATTTAATTTTGTGAATCCAAGTTGTTTGTAACATTGAAATGCATTTGAAATAGTTGTGTTCACCAATACGAGGTTCTTTTGGGTCTTGTGGTTAGGTTCCCATGACCAGTGTTGCAAATAAATTTCAGCCCAAATCGCTGGTCAAATAATCAAAAAGTCACCCAATTTTTCTCTTAACCATTGGTTTCTATGGGACAGGAAACTACCTGAAGTCGTGGGAGCCAATGTTGAAAAATTGCCTTTAATTTTTCCTTAACCATTGGTTTCTGTGGAAAAAATACCACACCCAGTCACATGCTGGCTACACACAAAATTTGATACCCTTTTCAATCTTAAATCTCTCCACGCGGGTGTCAACTGCAGATGACATGTTTTTTTTAATTGAAAATTTCAGAATTGTAAATTTTCACGACCATATTTGGAATCAGCATGAAAAATGCATTAAAATGAGTACAAACAAGTGGTGGTTCAGAAAATATCACACAACTGGGGTATTTTTATGTTGCAGCCTATGGCTAGCACACAGAGCATTAAGTTGCTGTTTTAATATTCTATCGGCTAGGTTTTTTTTTTTGAAACACCAGCTTTAGTCCGACATAAAAATGGGAACCTGACTAAAAGATGTAACAATTGTATTGCAATTTTTGCCTAGTTTTATCAGGGTCAAAGTTCACCTTCTGTCGATAACTTGATGCAGTTAAATATTTGACAACATTCAACTACAGGTAAGGACTGTCGATGTCAGGATTTTATTAAAAAAATCGATGTATTGGCGACTCAATATCGATAAAAATCAATAAATCAATTTTCCTCCCAATTTTAGTCATATCTTCTACATGCCTATGTAACAGGATGTATCATGCCATTTGGACTCAAAAATGCGGCAGCCATCTTTCAGCGACTTAGGGAGCGTTTTGCCATTTGGACTCACAAATGCACCTTCCAACAACTTATGGAGCTCAATTTCAGTTTTTTCCCCGATTTTTTGAATTGTGTTTCATTATCAGCAACTTGGATATGTTGATTTTCTTCAAATGTGATGTCAGTAATATTAATATTATTGGATAGTTGATTTATTGATTATTATCGATATATCGATGGTCATTAACTACAGGTATATTGTGCTTTTGTGTATAAACCCTGTTGGTTGTAACAGATCCCTATCACATCAAAATAACCTATTGTTGTTCTATCTCCATTTATACATTGTAACAGTTTTGTGATAAGAAAAAAACATAACTGCATTTTATGTTAAGTGAAATAATTAACCAGTCAGAGACAGGCAATTTATAAATTTCAATTTACAAATTTAAGTGTCAATCCTTTAGGGAGCAGCCATATTGGTCATTACATCAGGATCGGTTGAATGCTATTTCACATGTGTGGAAGTTGATTGTATGATGCTGTGAAAGTCTGTTATGGGAAAAAAACTTGGAAGGGGTTCAAGTACTTGCCGATGGTACGAATGAAAACAATTCTGTGTAATAATCGCTAATATATTTGCGTCACCATGATGCGTGTTTAGTATCCAACAAGCACCACTTAGTTTTTTGGCTGCATTTTGAGCAAAACACAAATATCTCAATTTGGGTGCATGTTTTAACTATTTTAAATAGTTGGGTCAAGAAAATCAAGACAAAATTTTATCCTTTTTACCAACTGTTTGGTTGTGGGTTACAGAGAGCAACACAAGTTTGTGTTATTGGTCTATTCCAGTTGAAATCCATACACCCCCTGTGAAAAACATGACTTTAATCTTCAGCACAGGGAGTGTGAATTTCAAATGGGGATACTTGAATAGGTGACTCCATTTGAAAGTCACACTCCCTGTGTGGGTATAGATTTCATCATTTGTCCTAAATCGTCAGTTATCAATCAAGTATTTGTAACCTGCTCCCATATGAGCGTGAAGTTGCAAGTTAGTAGTTTCAAGACCTCATGGCTACTGAATTGATGTTCTTTGTTTGACATGCACCTGTACATGCCAGAAGTATGTCTTTATCTTCTTTAGTGGGGATGTGCATTTCAATTGGATTAGCCTATTGTGATAAATCAACTAAAATGAAAGAATTGTGATGGATTTCAAACAATAAAATATTTAAATTGATGTTAAATCATGAAACAATGAAAGAAAATCAATAAATATATACCTGCTTGTTGTATGTTCCTGTCCATGGAACTGCTAATGAAAAGAAATGAGTTATGTGTATGTTATTTTGATCTGTCTTAAATTGGTGTGGATGAAAAAGTAAAATGCAAATATTGTGTAACTTTCCCCCAGAACTTTTCCAAGAAAGCAATTGTTTATTTTATGGCCAAATCCTGTTTCTTTCCATCATAAGTTTTCAATTTTTGATAACTTTTAATTTTCCAATACCACCTCTATATCTCTTAATGATATTACTACAACCCTATTATTGAAAATCAGCACTCTACTACTCGTACAGAATGATCAATGCGTTCCGTATATTCTCTAATAACCTGCCCCGATAAATGCCCCCATGGTTTTTGTGATGAAAAGAACCTTTAACGCCACCCTGACCAATTGTATAGAAATTTCCATGCGATAGCATGTAAGCATGGTAAGCTTAAAACGGGCATATCATAGTGGAATGTTCATAACTAAATAAATCACATTCTTGCATAAAAATGCACTTACAGATCTAATTTTGTAGTAGCCTATTTTTATCGATAATGTGGCTCTGCGTGTGCACCGCCCATATGGTATTTCAAATTGGAAGTCATATTTTGCTGCAATTTTGCTTGAGGTGTTTTCATTGAATATTCCTGGAAAATTCACTTGTAATAAATGCCCCTTTTCGAAAATGTTACACCCTGGGGGTCTTTATTAGATAATTGTATGGTACTCAGCACATTGCAATGAGGTACAAATGCTCTCAGGGTCGATAGTAAAACACACTTGACTTGACCATGTATAGGCCGCCTGAGCTGCCACACTGTACCATGCATATTATGTATGCTATCAGGAGTAGATAGCAGCACACACTACCATGCATACTTTTCTGACATACTGTGCTATCAGGTGTGTCAGGTAGCTAGCAACGCACTATACCATGCATTCTGTGCTATCAGGGGTAGACAGCAACACACACTGTACCATGCATACTGTGCTATCAGGGGTAGATAGCAACACACTGTACCATGCATTCTGTGCTATCAGGGGTAGACAGCAACACACACTGTACCATGCATTCTGTGCTATCAGGGGTAGACAGCAACACACACTGTACCATGCATACTGTGCTATCAGGGGTAGACAGCAACACACTGTACCATTCATTCTGTGCTATCAGGGGTAGACAGCAACACACTATGTACCATGCATTCTGTGCTATCAGGGGTAGACAGCAACACACACTGTACCATGCATTCTGTGCTATCAGGGGTAGATAGCAACACACTGTACCATGCATTCTGTGCTATCAGGGGTAGATAGCAACACACTGTACCATTCATTCTGTGCTATCAGGGGTAGACAGCAACACACTGTACCATTCATGTGTATTCATGATATTGTTATTTCATTTCATTTCATTCATTTCATATTTATTGAAAATAACATCGTGGCAAATAGCCAAATTGCGTTACTTTTTACAATATTAAAACATCAAAAAATTATTTACTATTATTACACATAAAAGTTATTAAAATACATATTACAAGAAATAAGCATAAGAAAAACATATAATATTTATAATTATATTGCACATAATTATAAAAGCTTATCTCCACACTCACCCCATCACACCACACTCACACACACACCCCTGACACCTAAGCACACCTCTTACTCCCAAACACAGTGACCACAAATAATACGCGCCACACACCAAATCAAATAAGCATCAAAAAAAGCATAAGAGAAACACAAAATTATATTGCACATAATTATGAAAGCAAACCCCTTAACTAATCTTATCTCCACACTTATCCTCACAAACACTTTCATTCTGTGCTATCAGGGGTAGATAGCAACACACTGTACCAGGCATTCTGTGCTATCAGGAGTAGACAGCAACACACTGTACCATGCATTCTGTGCTATCAGGGGTAGACAGCAACACACTGTACCATGCATTCTGTGCTATCAGGGGTAGATAGCAACACACTGTTAGTGCCATGCATTCTGTGCTATCAGGGGTAGATAGCAACACACTGTACCATTCTTTCTGTGCTATCAGGGGTAGACAGCAACACACTGTACCATGCATTATGTGCCCTGCATCCTGTGCTATCAGGGGCAGACAGCAACACACTGTACCATGCATACTGTGCTATCAGGGGTATATAGCAACACTATGTACCATGCATTCTGTGCTATCAGGGGTAAGCAACACACTATGTACCATGCATACTGTGCTATCAGGGGTAGATAGCAACACACTGTTCCATGCATGCTGTGCTATCATGGGTAAGCAACACACTATGTACCATGCATTCTGTGCTATCAGGGGTAGACAGCAACACACACTGTACCATGCATTCTGTGCTATCAGGGGGAGATAGCAACACACTGTACCAGGCATTCTGTGCTATCAGGGGTAGATAGCAACACACTGTACCATGCATTCTGTGCTATCAGGGGTAGACAGCAACACACTGTACCATTCATTCTGTGCTATCAGGGGTAGACAGCAACACACTGTACCAGGCATTCTGTGCTATCAGGGGTAGACAGCAACACACTGTACCATGCATACTGTGCTATCAGGGTAGACAGCAACACACTGTACCATTCATTCTGTGCTATCAGGGGTAGACAGCAACACACTGTACCATTCATTCTGTGCTATCAGGGGTAGACAGCAACACACTGTACCAGGCATTCTGTGCTATCTGGGGTAGATAGCAACACACTCTACCATTCATTCTGTGCTATCAGGGGGAGATAGCAACACGATGTACCATGCATTCTGTGCTATCAGGGTAAGCAACACACTATGTACCATGCATACTGTGCTATCAGGGGTAGATAGCAACACACTGTTCCATGCATGCTGTGCTATCATGGGTAAGCAACACACTATGTACCATGCATTCTGTGCTATCAGGGGTAGACAGCAACACACACTGTACCATGCATTCTGTGCTATCAGGGGTAGATAGCAACACACTGTACCAGGCATTCTGTGCTATCAGGGGTAGATAGCAACACACTGTACCATGCATTCTGTGCTATCAGGGGTAGACAGCAACACACTGTACCATTCATTCTGTGCTATCAGGGGTAGACAGCAACACACTGTACCAGGCATTCTGTGCTATCAGGGGTAGACAGCAACACACTGTACCATGCATACTGTGCTATCAGGGGTAGACAGCAACACACTGTACCATTCATTCTGTGCTATCAGGGGTAGACAGCAACACACTGTACCATTCATTCTGTGCTATCAGGGGTAGACAGCAACACACTGTACCAGGCATTCTGTGCTATCTGGGGTAGATAGCAACACACTCTACCATTCATTCTGTGCTATCAGGGGTAGACAGCAACACACTGTATCATGCATACTGTGCTATCAGGGGTAGACACTAACACACTGTACCATTCATTCTGTGCTATCAGGGGTAGACAGCAACACATTGTACCATGCATACTGTGCTATCAGGGGTATATAGCAACACACTGTACCATGCATTCTGTGCTATCAGGGGTAAGCAACACACTATGTACCATGCATACTGTGCTATCAGGGGTAGATAGCAACACACTGTTCCATGCATGCTGTGCTATCATGGGTAAGCAACACACTATGAACCATGCATTCTGTGCTATCAGGGGTAGACAGCAACACACACTGTACCATGCATTCTGTGCTATCAGGGGTAGATAGCAACACACTGTACCAGGCATTCTGTGCTATCAGGGGTAGATAGCAACACACCGCACCATGCATTCTGTGCTATCAGGGGTAGACAGCAACACACTGTACCATTCATTCTGTGCTATCAGGGGTAGACAGCAACACACTGTACCAGGCATTCTGTGCTATCAGGGGTAGACAGCAACACACTGTACCATGCATACTGTGCTATCAGGGGTAGACAGCAACACACATATTGTGTAACTTTCCCCCAGAACTTTTCCAAGAAAGCAATTGTTTATTTTATGGCCAAATCCTGTTTCTTTCCATCATAAGTTTTCAATTTTTGATAACTTTTAATTTTCCAATACCACCTCTATATCTCTTAATGATATTACTACAACCCTATTATTGAAAATCAGCACTCTACTACTCGTACAGAATGATCAATGCGTTCCGTATATTCTCTAATAACCTGCCCCGATAAATGCCCCCATGGTTTTTGTGATGAAAAGAACCTTTAACGCCACCCTGACCAATTGTATAGAAATTTCCATGCGATAGCATGTAAGCATGGTAAGCTTAAAACTGGCATATCATAGTGGAATGTTCATAACTAAATAAATCACATTCTTGCATAAAAATGCACTTACAGATCTAATTTTGTAGTAGCCTATTTTTATCGATAATGTGGTTTCATGCAGTGCACCGCACCCCCATATGGTATTTCAAATTGGAAGTCATATTTTGCTGCAATTTTGCTTGAGGTGTTTTCATTGAATATTCCTGGAAAATTCACTTGTAATAAATGCCCCCTTTTCGAAAATGTTACACCCTGGGGGTCTTTATTAGATAATTGTATGGTACTCAGCACATTGCAATGAGGTACAAATGCTCTCAGGGGTCGATAGTAAAACACACTTGACTTGACCATGTATAGGCCGCCTGAGCTGCCACACTGTACCATGCATATTATGTATGCTATCAGGAGTAGATAGCAGCACACACTACCATGCATACTTTTCTGACATACTGTGCTATCAGGTGTGTCAGGTAGCTAGCAACGCACTATACCATGCATTCTGTGCTATCAGGGGTAGATAGCAACACACACTGTACCATGCATACTGTGCTATCAGGGGTAGATAGCAACACACTGTACCATGCATTCTGTGCTATCAGGGGTAGACAGCAACACACACTGTACCATGCATTCTGTGCTATCAGGGGTAGACAGCAACACACACTGTACCATGCATACTGTGCTATCAGGGGTAGAGCAGCAACACACTGTACCATTCATTCTGTGCTATCAGGGGTAGACAGCAACACACTATGTACCATGCATTCTGTGCTATCAGGGGTAGACAGCAACACACACTGTACCATGCATTCTGTGCTATCAGGGGTAGATAGCAACACACTGTACCATGCATTCTGTGCTATCAGGGGTAGATAGCAACACACTGTACCATTCATTCTGTGCTATCAGGGGTAGACAGCAACACACTGTACCATTCATGTGTATTCATGATATTGTTATTTCATTTCATTTCATTCATTTCATATTTATTGAAAATAACATCGTGGCAAATAGCCAAATTGCGTTACTTTTTACAATATTAAAACATCAAAACATTATTTACTATTATTACACATAAAAGTTATTAAAATACATATTACAAGAAATAAGCATAAGAAAAACATATAATATTTATAATTATATTGCACATAATTATAAAAGCTTATCTCCACACTCACCCCATCACACCACACTCACACACACACCCCTGACACCTAAGCACACCTCTTACTCCCAAACACAGTGACCACAAATAATACGCACCACACACCAAATCAAATAAGCATCAAAAAAGCATAAGAGAAACACAAAAATTATATTGCACATAATTATGAAAGCAAACCCCTTAACTAATCTTATCTCCACACTTATCCTCACAAACACTTTCATTCTGTGCTATCAGGGGTAGATAGCAACACACTGTACCAGGCATTCTGTGCTATCAGGAGTAGACAGCAACACACTGTACCATGCATTCTGTGCTATCAGGGGTAGACAGCAACACACTGTACCATGCATTCTGTGCTATCAGGGGTAGATAGCAACACACTGTTAGTGCCATGCATTCTGTGCTATCAGGGGTAGATAGCAACACACTGTACCATTCTTTCTGTGCTATCAGGGGTAGACAGCAACACACTGTACCATGCATTATGTGCTATCAGGGGTAGACACTAACACACTGTACCATTCATTCTGTGCTATCAGGGGTAGACAGCAACACACTGTACCATGCATACTGTGCTATCAGGGGTATATAGCAACACTATGTACCATGCATTCTGTGCTATCAGGGGTAAGCAACACACTATGTACCATGCATACTGTGCTATCAGGGGTAGATAGCAACACACTGTTCCATGCATGCTGTGCTATCATGGGTAAGCAACACACTATGTACCATGCATTCTGTGCTATCAGGGGTAGACAGCAACACACACTGTACCATGCATTCTGTGCTATCAGGGGTAGATAGCAACACACTGTACCAGGCATTCTGTGCTATCAGGGGTAGATAGCAACACACTGTACCATGCATTCTGTGCTATCAGGGGTAGACAGCAACACACTGTACCATTCATTCTGTGCTATCAGGGGTAGACAGCAACACACTGTACCAGGCATTCTGTGCTATCAGGGGTAGACAGCAACACACTGTACCATGCATACTGTGCTATCAGGGGTAGACAGCAACACACTGTACCATTCATTCTGTGCTATCAGGGGTAGACAGCAACACACTGTACCATTCATTCTGTGCTATCAGGGGTAGACAGCAACACACTGTACCAGGCATTCTGTGCTATCTGGGGTAGATAGCAACACACTCTACCATTCATTCTGTGCTATCAGGGGTATATAGCAACACTATGTACCATGCATTCTGTGCTATCAGGGGTAAGCAACACACTATGTACCATGCATACTGTGCTATCAGGGGTAGATAGCAACACACTGTTCCATGCATGCTGTGCTATCATGGGTAAGCAACACACTATGTACCATGCATTCTGTGCTATCAGGGGTAGACAGCAACACACACTGTACCATGCATTCTGTGCTATCAGGGGTAGATAGCAACACACTGTACCAGGCATTCTGTGCTATCAGGGGTAGACAGCAACACACTGTACCATGCATTCTGTGCTATCAGGGGTAGACAGCAACACACTGTACCATTCATTCTGTGCTATCAGGGGTAGACAGCAACACACTGTACCAGGCATTCTGTGCTATCAGGGGTAGACAGCAACACACTGTACCATGCATACTGTGCTATCAGGGGTAGACAGCAACACACTGTACCATTCATTCTGTGCTATCAGGGGTAGACAGCAACACACTGTACCATTCATTCTGTGCTATCAGGGGTAGACAGCAACACACTGTACCAGGCATTCTGTGCTATCTGGGGTAGATAGCAACACACTCTACCATTCATTCTGTGCTATCAGGGGTAGACAGCAACACACTGTATCATGCATACTGTGCTATCAGGGGTAGACACTAACACACTGTACCATTCATTCTGTGCTATCAGGGGTAGACAGCAACACATTGTACCATGCATACTGTGCTATCAGGGGTATATAGCAACACACTGTACCATGCATTCTGTGCTATCAGGGGTAAGCAACACACTATGTACCATGCATACTGTGCTATCAGGGGTAGATAGCAACACACTGTTCCATGCATGCTGTGCTATCATGGGTAAGCAACACACTATGTACCATGCATTCTGTGCTATCAGGGGGAGACAGCAACACACACTGTACCATGCATTCTGTGCTATCAGGGGTAGATAGCAACACACTGTACCAGGCATTCTGTGCTATCAGGGGTAGATAGCAACACACCGTACCATGCATTCTGTGCTATCAGGGGTAGACAGCAACACACTGTACCATTCATTCTGTGCTATCAGGGGTGTACCAGGCATTCTGTGCTATCAGGGGTAGACAGCAACACACTGTACCATGCATACTGTGCTATCAGGGGTAGACAGCAACACACTGTACCATTCATTCTGTGCTATCAGGGGTAGACAGCAACACACTGTACCATTCAGTCTGTGCTATCAGGGGTAGACAGCAACACACTGTACCAATCATTCTGTGCTATCAGGGGTAGACAGCAACACACTGTACCATGCATACTGTGCTATCTGGGGTAGACAGCAACACACTGTACCATGCATACTGTGCTATCAGGGGTAGAACACACTGTACCATTCATTCTGTGCTATCAGGGGTAGACAGCAACACACTGTACCATGCATACTGTGCTATCAGGGGTAGATAGCAACACACTGTACCATGCATTCTGTGCTATCTGGGGTAGATAGCAACACACTGTACCATGCATACTGTGCTATCAGGGGTAGATAGCAACACACTGTACCATGCATTCTGTGCTATCAGGGGTGACAGCAACACACTGTACCATGTGTGCTATCAGGGGTAGATAGCAACACACTGTACCATGCATTCTGTGCTATCAGGGGTAGACAGCAACACACTGTACCATGCATTCTGTGCTATCAGGGGTAGACAGCAACACACTGTACCATGCATTCTGTGCTATCAGGGGTAGACAGCAACACACTGTACCATTCATTCTGTGCTATCAGGGGTAGACAGCAACACACTGTACCATGCATACTGTGCTATCAGGGGTAGACAGCAACACACTGTACCATTCATTCTGTGCTATCAGGGGTAGACAGCAACACACTGTACCATTCATTCTGTGCTATCAGGGGTAGACAGCAACACACTGTACCAGGCATTCTGTGCTATCTGGGGTAGATAGCAACACACTCTACCATGCATTCTGTGCTATCAGGGGTAGACAGCAACACACTGTACCATTCATTCTGTGCTATCAGGGGTAGACAGCAACACACTGTACCATTCATTCTGTGCTATCAGGGGTAGACAGCAACACACTGTACCATGCATACTGTGCTATCTGGGGTAGACAGCAACACACTGTACCATGCATACTGTGCTATCAGGGGTAGATAGCAACACACTGTACCATTCATTCTGTGCTATCAGGGGTAGACAGCAACACACTGTACCATGCATACTGTGCTATCAGGGGTAGATAGCAACACACTGTACCATGCATTCTGTGCTATCAGGGGTAGATAGCAACACACTGTACCATGCATACTGTGCTATCAGGGTAGATAGCAACACACTGTACCATGCATTCTGTGCTATCTGGGGTAGATAGCAACACACTGTACCATGCATACTGTGCTATCAGGGGTAGATAGCAACACACTGTACCATGCATTCTGTGCTATCAGGGGTAGACAGCAACACACTGTACCATGCACACTGTGCTATCAGGGGTAGATAGCAACACACTGTACCATGCATTCTGTGCTATCAGGGGTAGACAGCAACACACTGTACCATGCATTCTGTGTTATCAGGGGTAGACAGCAACACACTGTACCATGCATTCTGTGCTATCAGGGGTAGACAGCAACACACTGTACCATTCAAACCATGCTAGCAACACACTGTAAAATTTGACATGTAGGCAGCAAACTTCATTTCTCAGCATAACTTTGGCATACTATGTTCAGAATGACTCATTGGTAACAAATGTATTAAGACAAAAGGCCAAAACTTATGAGAAGTCAATTTTTACAGACGATGGTGGACTACATTATTCACTGTGGCAACAGCCAATATCGTAAACAAAACAGACAATATGACGGCAACACTGCCTGGACATTAGACGCCCCGCGCTGAGATGTTTTTTAGCTCTATTCGCCCCGTTACAGAAAAAAAAATGCACAAAATATATTTCTCAGTGAATGTATAAATTTTCACATAAAAATAAATATTTTTGGATTCAAAATAAATGTGAAGAAAAAAAAAAATTATAGCCGGGAGTGAGCGGGACTCGATCTCGGGACCCTATGCACCGCAGGCGAGACCCGCTACCATTAGACCAAGCGAACCGTGATACACAATGGGGAAATTTTAGGTATATATCATAAACATACCGTGCGTTATTCATACAAAACATTCAAAAACAGTACTTACAATGAGGTTCACTGGCGAACCTCAACGGATTTAGACTGATAAAATAGTGCTTAATAACATACGTACAGTTTTGGAATAATTTGAGACATTTTTGTGTTTACGTGTAAAACCAATGACAACGTCAAAATTCAGCCAATCTTGGCCGGCCCCCCCTGAATTTTTATTTATTAATCAAATTGTATAACAACTATATCCCTTTTCGCAAAATGTTCAAAAATATAATTTCTAAGAATATATTTTTTGTACAGTTGCAGATATTGCACTTTAATATAATTCATTGCTGCAAACAAAATGTATTCTCCTAATCGTATGTTACATAAATTATTATAATCCAATTACCATGATAGTAGAAACTGTTAAAAATAAGACATTCCTGTTTACCAATGTCCAGTATCAACCAATATGATTGGTTAATAATATCCCATTGTAGATGACAAGAGTGTATGGATGTTTAAAAATAACATGCACCCCTGTTTTTAAAATGTCCCACTCCAAATGTCCATTATCAAGCAATCTGATTGGTTAATGACAGTCTGGAAGGTACCATTTCAGACAACTAGAGGAGTGTTGAAAAACACCAATAACAAAATATCCCAATCAAAATTCCACTATTAAAACAATTCAATTTATTGATAACAAATTATCTGGTAGATACCATAATTGCAAGAATGTTCAAAATAGCATATACCCTTGATTATCAATGTTCAAACCCAAATTTTCCCTATCAAACAATTTGATTGGTTGATGGTATCAGGTTGATACCATTATATCTGACTACTAGGGATGATCTGTGGGATTTTACGTTGCTGCAACCACTGAGAGAAATATTCTGGGGGTGCTAGGATGATGTTGTCCATGACAAACTGAATGGCCTGCTGCATGGGGATGGTAAGGAGTTGACTGGCTGGCATTGACATCATCAGTAAACAGAGCTTCTCCTAAAAGAAAAGAAAGAAACCAAAATAAGCAAAGGAGTTGTCAGAGAGCGGAGCTACAAAGATGTTAGAACAGATTACCAGCCTCTTTCGTTATTTGTCCTCATATTTTGAAGTAGTGTTGCTAATAATATGACACCTTCATCTATTTCTTGATCATATCAAAGAAAAAAAGCACATTAAAACCTCCCAGTCAGTGACATAGGTGCATTTTCCAAAGGTAGAAACAATAAATTGATTTGTATATACGCTAGTTCCCAAATGCTGCAAAATTTAACTCATGCAATATAGTTGCGTAAAAGTGTGATATCACTCTCTGGAAAACTAAGCTGAAAAACTATAGGAATGTCTTTATCTCTTGAATTGAATCAAATATCCAGAGTCATCCAGACATTGATGCAGTGCCTAATAATGCTCAACAATCAACTTGAAATTTGACCACCCTTTGGTTTGATTGTTTCATTTATTTAGTAAAAAAAATACCTTTGAATTTGGTATAGATCTAGAGTCCTCCAGGTAGAATCTAGCCACTTTCTGTAGCAATTCTGACACTTCTGGGTCGTCTTTACCTACAGCAGACTCGGCTTCTGCTTTCATGTCTACGTACCTGTTACAACATAAAATGAAAATAAAAATAGGGCTAAACTTTTGTACTCATGAGCAGTGATTTTTTGTGAGGGATGGCTTCAGAACTTATAGTCGATTTGACTGCTGGCATTCTGGGTTCTATTGTTCGTAACAATAGCAGCTAATTGTTCTGAATTGATACCAAGATCAAAGACCTGTCAGCCTCCAGAGATCTTTCTTACCATGTATCCCACATATGGAATGCTCTTCTTGTGCATAGCCCTGTACAGACTCACTTACAAAAGAAATATGTGACATGATCAAGGGGAATGAGTCGGATGTCGCTAATATTATTTTTAAGATATTGGCAAAAACAGTGTGCAAATTCTTTTGTTTTACACTGTTTTCAGCCATTGATAAATTCCTCGTAACTCGGTAACTAGATGTCCAATTTTGATGGAGTTTGCATCAAAATGTAGCATTAATTTGTAAACTGCCAATGTATATGACTCAGTCCCCTTGATTATATCACATATATTCCCACATTGTTTTTATTAGCTGCTTCGAACCCAAAATCAAATTTAGCGCAAAAATGTTACAGTACCTTCACATTAATCAAAGCATAGCAAGCGGGTGCACAGGATGGACAAAGTCCAGGGGCCCAGAGGGTTCAGGGGGCCCAAGCAAAAGCAAAAATGAGAAAAATGATAAAGGAGATATTAAGGGATGTGGTATGAACATTTGGACAGTATTTATTGTCGGACATTAGAGCACATCAGAAATATCGAATTGCATTCTGAATATGAAGAATGGCCTTCTGATATCAAATAATTTTGATTTTTTGAAATTCGCAATGTAATACACATTTTATGGCAAATTATTAAAAATTCATATTTTTGATATTTAACAGTACTCGAAGTAAACTTTATAAATCTGATGATTTATACTTAAAGTGTATGTAGGTGGGATGAAAAGCCGACAATCAATTGAAAATGTTGACCTTTCGTATTGAAGATATGGATTTTTTCAAAAAAAAAAAAAAAAAATTAGGTCTTTTGGGAAAAATTTTCAATTGATCGTCGGCTTTTCCTCCCAGCTACATACACTTTAAGAATATATCATTAGATTTATCACATTTACTTCGAGGACTGTTATATATAAAAAATGTGAAAAATATAAAATTTTAATAATTTGTCATAAAATTTGTATTATATCGTGAATTTCAAAAATACTGTCAAACGCTCATTCCAGATCCCTTAAAAGGGCCGCCCACTGCTCCCTAGCTTGTCCATGGGCCTTGAAGCTTTTGCTACACCCCTGACATGGTTTATCTTCAAAGGATCAGTCTTTAAATCCAAACATATTATCTATAATGTCTTACGTACCATTTTGATGGTTTAATTTCAATATCAGTATCATCCGGTACAATACCAACTTGAGTGACAGGGGCCACATCCCTCATATGCTTCACTGTCTTCTCAAATAAAGGACTGCTATCGCATGAGTGAAATTTCTGACGAAATGTACGACATCGTTCCCTGAATAAAAGAAAACAAATCTTCTCATAAGGTATAACAAGAAACGTATAAAAAAGTTACATTCTTACACACAATGGTTTTTTTATACTGATTTCAAGTGTCAATCTTAGAATTCTTCCGACAAATGCCTTAAAAGTATGTTTTAACCCATATTGGTAAAATAAAGTTGGGAAAATTTCTCTCTGGGACAAATGCACACTGCAAAATGAATGTGTGCTGATATCGGTCTCCCCTACACATCAGTTAGACCTTCATCATAATACTAATCACGGCGTGTCCGTCCGTCCGCGCGCTATCGTGTTCGCGTGGTGCACTATTGCGTGCTCGCGGTGTGCTATCGCGGAGTGTGCGCGGAGTACAGTGCGCGCATAGGAAAGCATTACAGTGTGACTAACAGGTGCATCTCATCGGACCAATAGGCCTATTTTCAACATATATCCTCCAACTAGCAGGACTGGGCTTGGAAGAGGCGAATGATGGGTTTCCAGATTATGGGTAGGCCTACCGAACTACCGAAGTAAGCATCAGAGCTACAAAACAAACAGAGTTGATTAAGTTGTGTCAAGTTGTGTCTTGATCATTGAGAGATGCATTTCATAGTATTTTAAAAGGTCAGGGCAGGTATATGGGTAACGGGTGTTGGGTAAATAGGCCTATCACGAGAACCGCCCGACCCGAGAACCGCGAAATCTAGTTAGTTATAAAGTTGCTCATAAACATGGAACAACATAACGTCACATACCTTTCCATTCTCTCCAAGTCAGTCATGATTTCTCTGGTTAATTTTCTCTGGGTTTTTGTGAAATTTTCCTTCAAAGATTGGAGCGTCTTTTCGGGGTTGTGCTTATCCTTAGCTGTGCCATTGGCTGATACCTGGATGGGTCTCTTAGCTGTTTTAAAGAGGAAAAAATTAACAAATCAACATCATATAATAGACCAGTCCTATAATTGGCACCTTCCTGCTGTTGATGGAGTAAACAGAGCGATTACCGAATAGGGTGCAACTGTACTAGTGTTATTACAAGACTGCTCTACCCCAACCCCAAACCCTAATCCTTAACTCCGTAAACGAGGACTGGACTCAAGTCTAACAAGTTGCACCCTATTCGGTAAATTGTACCATGTAAACATCAATATCACATCGATATCATGTAATAACAAGCAAGGTCATGATAGGTATCATGTGATTATAAAATAATGAAATAATTAGGCCAATGTGATATCTTTCTTGACTTCGCTTTTGCTACCCTAATATTGATGTGATATCGAAGTTTACAGATTAAACCGTGGTTTTATTGGTGAACTGAACAGCCCAATTTATTGGTCAGTTCACCTGCTAAACTACTTTTCAAAACTTCAAAATGTGTACTTGGTCTCATTTGACTCAAGACACTAGGATCCACAACATGCTCATCTATCAGGGGCACAGTTCTTAAACCCCAAACGTTTGTACATTCATTGAATGACCTTTGAAAATTTGGGTACTAAAACTCATACTCTGCAACTTGAGGTCAAATTTTGCACTGTGATTGTTCAGTTGAGGTTATTGAACAATGCCATTGGGATGAGGACATTGTGGTCCATAGTGAGATGGCGATAACCAAAATATTAGTGTACATTTCGGGTGCATTTGTAGAGTGACACACAAAGAAAGAGCTCATGGTGCTACTGCTCATTGACATCAGAATCGGATCACTCAATTCACTTCCTCCATCATGTAAATACCCACTGTCAGTGGTATAGCATCATAGGGGCAAGGGCACGTGCCCCCCCACCATCGATTGCAAAATTGAAAAAATCCCATAGGAAAATTCTGAAAACTGGCTTGTGCTCCCCAATTAGACCCGGTACCCCCCCCCCCCCCCAATATGGTGATCCATGCTACGCTACTGCACACTGTCAGGGGTAAATAACATGTCAGTTAAGTGCCTTGATTCATGATATAAAATTAATGTCTCAATTTTGTTCCTATTCAGACATTTACTTATGTTGAGTCACATAATGCTTTTCATGACAAATCGGTCCAATTTGTTGTGACTATTTTGTTATTAAGAAATTGAAATCTATTCAGCTCAAAAAGGATAGATTAGGATAGCTCAGACTCCATTACATTAATCCTGAACTTTTTAATTATAACCAAATAGAAATCTGGTAGAGCGTAATTAGCAATTCATATGGAAAGGTTTCTATACAAAAACGATTCTCTTATAAACCATCTACGCACAGTTTCCACCTCGTTACACCTGAGCACACATTTTCTTCCAAAAGCTCTCACGCAAGCAGTGAATTGTCTCCGCACAGTCTTTGATTACACTACATGGTTGAGTGCATAGCAATGTAAGAGCTGTGGAGCTTCTAGCTGAAAAATGGGCCTCTTTGATTGGTTTTTGTCGAAACCGCAAGTGTTCCCTTCATCCAATCAGAATTTTTTTTAAAATCAAATGAAAGCTAACACTTCCCCCTATAACACTTTTCATCACTAGGTCAACAGATAAAACAATTCAATGTTATACTATAGCAAGGGGAATGTGGAAAACTCTGTTGAAAACTACCTATCCAAGCACATTTTTTTGACCAAAAAGCAGGTTTTAAAAGTCAAAACCTCAAGTGTTCCTTACAATATTTTTCAAATTTTATGTCATTAACTGAAAAAGCACACTTATATTGTCCATATACTAGCGTCACTAGAATGAGCAATGGCCAATTATCTTTAAATTGCAAATCTTGTGCAAAAAGTTACTATTTTCGCCTGTTTTGTCATACGGTTTTAAATTCAATGAACTGTGAGTTTGCTAAAGAGTGCTTACAAATTGATATGTATCAATTTTGCTTCCCCAGATAAAACCCTCATTCATTTGTATTCGGCCTATGTCACATAATGCTCTTCATGTTAAATTGGTCCAATTTGTTGTGACAGTTTACACTGACCAACTCAGTGCCATATCCGCTATGTGTACAAAGATGTTATGACAGGATAGCTCAGACTCCATTACATCACCCAGGACTCCATATAGCTCACTGTGCAAGACTAACATGGCTATAATCACCTCATATTGAATCCGTATTTATGGGAACTAAATTAGTGTAGACCTGCCTTTCTTTTTGTTGAACGTCCAAAATCAAACAATTTATCAAGGTTGGTAACATCATTGATCTTCATGATCAACAAAGATTTCAAGAATCTAAACCGCAACTGAAACTTGGAGCCATAAATTTCAATGCTGATGACGCACTAAGCTTGGATAACACTGGTAGGCGGCACTATGCCAAACAATACCAAAAAGCAGGCCCATATAATGCAGGGGGTGCAACCCCCTCCATTTGGAAAAGTATTAAAAAGTCCCAAAAATCACAATCAAAAAATCAGGTTTTTACACTTTTTGGTCAAAAAAAGGTCCACATTTTGGGAAGAAAGTCCACTTTTCACAAAATTGCCCCCCCCCTTTGGAAAAAAAGTCCCACTTTTTCAAAATCAGCACCCCCCCAAAAAAAATCCTGCATGTGGGCCTGGCGACAAGGTGTAACAGAATATGAAGAAAGCATGGCATCCTTCAATCTGAAGTTGCTTCCTTCAGCAATAATTGACTGAAGATCTTGCAAGGGATGGACACTTTGATTCTTACCCTTTTCAGCACTTGATAAGCTTACAGAAAGCCAATATGGCTGCTTGTTGGGTTGGTGATGATCATGATGTCTGTGCAGATGAAGCCATTTCATACCATAACCTGGATTCTTTTCTGGAATATAATCATTCATTGAGACAATGGGTTATGTTTAATGTTGATTAATGAAGACATAATGTGTACATTCATATCAAAAGGATGCACTTGTCGGCTGCTACATGTTTCTCATTTCACACAATAACTGGGAATAAATACCAGACTCATTTCAAGTGGGAATCACTTTATATCATCCCCAAATCACATGGCTTAATAATACCGAGAACATTCCATAACCATGTCACCTGGGGACGATTTGAAGTGACTTCCACTTGAGATGAGTCTGCTATTTATTCCTAGCTGTTAATATTATGTCAAATGAGGCACATGTAGCAGCCGACAAGTGCAACGTTTTGATATGGATGTACACATATTTGAGTCAGGCATTTGGATGTTGGGTGGGGGGGTGTGAGGGGAGGCTTTTGTTAACATAACACCAGCATACATGATATAGGCCTAACATTGGATGCACAGGAACTCCAGAAATCCAATAATTTGTAGTTTTTTATTTGATTTGTGTCAACAAAAATTTCGCAAAATTACCGTAAAAAGTGGAAATTTTCGTAATTTTGGGTTTTTTCTTGGGGGCAACAGGGGGACAAGAGCTCATGCCCCCCGTCGGCGCCGCCACTGAGCCCATTCAAAATAGACGGTTAGCCTTTACGAATACAAGCAACATACTTAGAGTGGGGTACTTTGCCAAACCTCAACGGTTTTTGAATAATATAATTTTGCTTTGACATCACATAACACATTATTTTTTGTGAAGATTTCATGATTATGTGTTATTTCAATGCCATTGTATATTTGTGGCAGAAGCATACCACTCAATGTGTTTAATCAAAGGGAAAATGGAAAATAGTAATTCCACTGGAAAAACATAAATAATTCTGACTTGGAATTGATTTGTCCGTAAATCTTGGATTGTCATGCATAGGGGACAAAAATAGTGGCATTGATTGGCAAATTCCAAAATCTAACAATAATTCAGACGATGGTGGACGACGTCATTTTGCTGCGGTAACAGCCAATATCGTAAACAAAACAAACAATATGACGGCAACACTGCCTGGACGTTCGACGCAATTTAATATTATTTTTCCCCGAGCTCTATTGGCCCCGTTACAGAAAAAAAGTGCACAAAATATATTTCCTAGTGCAATATAAACATTTTCACATGAAAATAAATGATTTTGGATCCCAAATGAATGTGAAGAAAAAAATTCTTGCGCTGGGGCGGGGATGGGGATCGAACTCGGACCGTGTGGGTGGCAGGCAATCCTGCACACCACTAGACCACGGAGGGCTATTGCGAAACATGGGTGAATTTTAAAATATTGTATCATAACATAGTGCGTTATTCATACAAAAAATTCAAAAAAATAGTACTTACAATGAGGTTCATTGTCGAACCTCAACGGATTTAGACTGATAAAATATTGCTTGATAATATACATACACTTTTGGAAATATTCGAGACATTTTCATGTTTACGTGTAAAACCAATGACGACGTCAAAATTCAGTCGATCTTGGCCGGCCCCCCTGCAATAATTTGCATATTTAAGCTTGAGTATTTCAAAAGTGTTAGCACATAGCACATAGTGTGTGTTCTTGGCACATAGCAAACAAGTGCATACCCCATTAGAACTATCTGCCAATTGGCCAAAATGAATATTGTATCCAATTTTTAACCAATCAAGCAGGGTATTATAATAAGATCATCTGCAAATGCAAGTTTGACCATAAATAGTTTAAAGCCTAGTCATAATTAGCAATTGAAATGAGCATTTCAAGTTATCAACCAATCAGAAATGCTGTTAGATGAGGGGGTTAAATCAAAGTTTCCTGCTTGCATCTCAAAATACTGAATCCAGAGGTACACTATTTCACCCTCCAAGAGTGACAAGCAAATATGACAGAGTTGGTACTCCTTGGTACCAATCTCTTTGGTTGTCATACACATACAGTCAACAATAGGTAAATTTTCACGGGAATATTTTCTGGACACATGACCACCTCGAGCCTGATCCTTGACCCCTGGCAGTGACCTCGCTATTCAAGTCTTAGTAATTTTGAATTGGAATAGTATTCTTGGCCGCAATTTTGATAGAAATGTGTGCATTGCAAATTTATTAAATATTATGTAATCTTAATTTCTTCACAATATCATCAAAACGCAATTTCAAAAATATCTATCTACGGAAAAAAATATTTATCTACGGAAACTCTTACCATAATATTATTAACTTGCGACAAGTAACTTATTTTGTATCAAAGGGAGAATTCTTCCTATTCAAATACATTGGAAGAACACCCGCTGTGCTCGGGGTCACACTCCATAATGCTAATATGTCTGCACCCATGGGTGTCACATGTCCAGAAAATTTTCCCGTGAAAATTTATCTATTAATTTTGACTGACATACCAGGATTAACACTAAGTCTATGTTGCTGTCCTCCAGTGTTATGGGTTTGTACTGCCAATAAGTCCTCCCATGTCTCTATCACTTTGCCTGCCACTTTGGGGTCTTTCTCTGGAGGTTGTGGCTTCATCTTACTAATTATACCACCGACTCTACCAAACCTGCAACAAAAATTGTACACAAAAGTCATTCTTGTAAAAGTGAAAAATGAAGTCCATGCTCCAGTTATGCACCACAATTTTTTTTCCGTGGGGACAATTGGGTGGTGGTGGGGGGGGGCATAAAGTGAAATCAGGGGGAATTTGAAAAATTGTCAAATTGAAATTTTGTACAAATATACTATGTCCCGATTTTTTTTTCTGACCAGAGAGGGGCAGTGGGAGTGGGGGGCATGGGGGAAAACAGGGAGGGACCCATGTTTGGGGAAAAATGCCCCCTCTTCCCAAGATGATAATAAGGTGGTCTTAGTAATGCCCATAAATAATGTATTCTACATTGAATTAGTCGAAAGAGTACCTGATATTTTCTTAGTCATCTGAGTATAGATGGTCTGGTTACTAAGAAAAAGGACCCAGCAAACACAAAAAAAGTTTTAAAAATGTTTTAAATAAGTTATATTTTGGCTTTTGGTTTAGGTAAATACGTTTTAATAACATTAAAATGTTGGGTTATATCAAGATCATGAAAACGTTTTAAAACGTTTTGTATAAAAACACATTACAACAATATTTTAAAAATGTTTTCAAAATTGTATTGTAAACTATTTTTGTTATGTTAAAATATTTGCATGCAGTAAACACAAAAACATTTAAACGTTTTCTGTAAAACATTTTGTGTTTGCTGAGCAGTAGATTATCAAAAATGTTTTTAATGTTATGAAAACGTTTTATACCCTTAATATACCCTTTATATAACCCGACATTTAAACGCTTTTCTGACAACCTTTTTTAACCTTTTGCGAATGATGTCGAAAACGTTTTGTGTTTGCTGGGGACCTACCCGTTGGACTACTCTAAATTCACTTACTTTTTCCAAGCAATTTGTGTTGGTGAGAGATTTCCATCTTGTGTCCTGCCACCCTGTGCAAAACTGGGTCGTGTCAGATGCGATCGGGATGTTACCTTACCGCCGCCACCTGCATGCCTAGCGCCACCCTGCGTCTGGGCTGAACTCAAGTCACTGGACCCACCAAAGGTTGCTGATGATCGGATGGTTTCCATTGGAGCCGTGGGTCTTGTAGATGTCATGGTGCAGGCTGTAGTCATGGTTCCAGCTGGCCGACTTCGTAAGAAAAAAGTAATAATACAAATTAGATTCAAAATAGATGCTGGTCTTTGGTGGTTTTTGAAAGTTGTGATCTATATTTCATAATTTACTTTAGTACTGAGTTAATGTGATGAGAAAATAAAAACACACCGTTTTATGGGCCCGACCGATCCAGATATTGCATTTTGGGAGATTTTTTTTGTTTTGTTTAAACCATGTAAAATTAAGATTAAAATCAAATAATAATATAATTGCTATAACTGCAAACAATATGCGCCTAATGAAAAAAATAAATTAGAAAAATGGAAAAATTTGTACCTTATGCCACCTCTCTCTGCAACTGGAACCTCTCTGTACAGGTATTTGACAGCTTCATGTGGGAGTGGAACCCTGGTCTTCAAGTCACGACTTTTCATGTTATGCAGAGCATTCATTACCTTGTAGATGGCATCAAGTTTTTGAATAACGGCTCTTCGGTTACGATTAAAGGAAAGCCTGAAGAAAAGCACAGTGAGAAGAGAAAGTGATAGTAAACAACATTAAGGGGGTACTACACCCCGGACCAATTTTGTGCCTCTTTTTCCACTTTTCTCAAAAATTATAGCGCATTGGTGACAAGTAAGATATGTATATTATAGGGGCAAGGACTACAACTACTGCACTGGCAATTTTATTTCAGCACAAACAACAGTTGTGGAGTTACAGTCAAAAATGAGGGAAACCAATATTTGATCAATAAATCAATAACTATTTGCCGTGAGTTGCTGAATTTTCAGTGCAGTAATTGCAGTCCTTGCCCCTATAATATACATATCTTACTTGTCACCAATGCACTATAATTTTTGAGAAAAATGCAAAAATATGCACAAAATTGGCCAGGGGTGTAGTACCCCCTTAATGTAACAGTAGCAATATAAGATTGTATTTAATGTTTATCATCGGAGAAATAATTATGAACAAAATCATTTTATCTTTTTAAAATATCATTAAGCTTTCTCTTAGTGTTCTACCAGTGGCATAGCACCATAGGGGCACCGGGGGAATGGAGGCACGTTTCCCCAATCGATTGCAAAATTGAGAAAATCCCATAGGAAAATTGCCAAAAATGGCTTGTGCCCCCCCATCAGACCCGGCCCCCAATCATGGTTGGTGCCCCCCACCCAATATGATGCCATTCTTGATATGCTTCTGCATTACATGAAGAATGAGATCTCATTTGGGTGCACCCATGGGTTAATTCGCCGATCGCACTCTTAAAACAAGGTTCTACCCACAAAGTGTGTGCGGTGTGTGTGTACGCCTGCCAAATGCATGCTTTAATTACAGTGTAAGCATTGCAAAAGCCTTCTGGCATGTTGCTAGCAAAGCGCGAGAAACAAATATGCACATTTTGCGCATGCATTTGCATGGAGAACCTTGTTTTGGTAGCAAGATGGCGGATCCGTGCGAAGGACGGATAGACCCCTATATATTCAGATTAATCTCATACCCAACCCAACCCTCTTGTTAGGACCATGTCATCAGTAACATCATAGCCAGGGGCAAAAAAATCAGGAAGGCAATGAAAAGGAAAAGGGGAAAGGAGGAAAAAAGGAAATGAAAAAAATGAAAAGTGGAGGAAAAAAATGAAAGAACCATCCCAAATGCCCTATACATACTTTGTGTTACCCATTTCACATCAGCTTGATTATGGGCCAAAATAGTGTAAATGCCAAATTTGTGTGCACATATCATAATACTAATCATGGCGTGTCCGTCTCTCTGTGCTCACGGTGCGCTATCGCGTAGTGCGTGGAGTACCGACGGGCGCAGTGCAAGCATCGGAAAGCATGACAGTGTGGCTAATTGTCAAGGTGCATCTCATCGGATCAATAGGCCTATTTTCAACACATATTTCGGGGTATTTGGGGGGGACCTCATAATTAGTGTGGTAGTAGGACAGGGCTTGGAAGAGGCGAACGATGGGTTTCCAGATTATGGCCCAGTAAGCGCTACAAAAGTTGATAATTGTGTCAAATTGGGTCTTGATCATTGAGAGACGTATATCATAGTAGTTTAAAAGGTCAGGGCAGGTAGGCCTATATGGGTAACGGGTGTTGGGTAATTAGAGATAGTCCTATCACGAGAACCACCCAACCCGAGAACCGCGAAATCTAGTTCCCAATAAAGCCCCCCTTTTAAAACAGGAAGACCTTACAGTCTCTCAAAAAACATATCTTGGTATACATTATATGTTGCCAATATCGAGCCATAATAATGCCCCCAAAACCAGGACAAAAATTTAATTTTGCCCACTGTGACCAAGTAAGCTGACCATGCCCATGCTTGTCATCCAAAAAACCCTTTACTATTTTTTTTTTCACCAAATGACCATCATTTTCAATCTCAAGGGTTCAAGCCAGCCATTGTAAATATAGGTAAACACTGGATGAGAGCAATGAGAAGGAGGTCACGGTTAGGGTTAAGGTTAGAGGAGGTCATATTTAGGGTTAGGGTTAGGGACCTCCTTCTCATTGTCCTAAACCAACGACTTAAAGGAGGATTTCGTGATCCTAGCATCCTCTTTTTATGACATTTTTCAGTAGATATCCACGAAAAAGCTTATTTCCAAAATTTCAGTTGATTCCGATTTTATGCTTATGCGAGTTATGCATGATTATGTGTATTACACTGCTCCATAGACAATGTGTTGTAATTTGTGCACCAGAACGAAATTCAAATTTGGCGATATTTTTGCTAAACGAATTAATCTGCAAGAAATATTTGGTACATAAACATTATGTAGCCAGAGGTATCCAGTGGTGTAAAAATCTCAACTTTTTTGGGAAAAGTGGGGGATGAGGCTGTGGATCACGAAATGCCCCTTTAATATAGGAACATTTTGAATTAAAAACGTAGGACAAATATATGATCACTTGAAGCCCGGTAATCTGCTGTTGTTGCAAATTATCAGCTTTTCGCAAAAACAATAATTACAGCAAAATTGTCACATTAGCAAAATTGTCTCATTTTATAAAATTCACAAATCATACCTCATGCGTTCCATTTCTACTTCACTATCTACTGGTTTTGTTCTTGATGCCGTTGAGAGCGTACTTCTCATAGACTCAGTAGATAAAGCGGATGCAGCACGATCATACTGAAGCGGACTGTAATGAGATGATGGAAAGCCTGTCACGTCACGATGTGACATCTCCGGTGGTAGGAAGGTTATGGTGTTGTTACTTGTGTCAGCATCTTCTGCCAGTTGACGTTTTCTTTCCTATAAAATTGAAGAGTGCACACCAGTAAATACAAGTCTCCTACACCCTGGGAGGAAAAAATCAGTGTTTCAAACGAGGAAACGTGCAATACAACTAAATTAAATACATTAGCAAAAGCTTTTTTAAAAAACTTGATTCATTTTTAATCCTCATTTAGGCCTGGGAAATAGATTCTCTGTGAAAAATGAGCAGGATCTGACTTTTTATGACAATTTGGCTAAACTTTCAAAATGTGTTACATTTCAGAAACACCAAGCTATTTGTTACGTGGCGTAAGCTGTGTGGGCTATAGGGTGATCTAGTCGGCATTTCTGCGAAAAAATGCTGGACTCCATATATAATTTCTTCAATGAATGTCTTCATCTGACCTTCGACTTGCAGAAAGGGTGAGTTTTGAAGAACTGAGTCGCTCTAGAGTCAAGAAAATGACGTTTTCCCAGACCCTGTTTGTACACAAAGTCAATGGGAGCTATTTACTGGTGTGCACCCAGAAACAGGGTTTTCTTTAACGCACAAAACACGCGTATTTACGCGTTCAGGCACTTTGCTGACTCCTTCAAATCCAAAGTCCCAAAGTCCAACGCTGCATAAAATCTTGAAAACGTACGCGTTCAGATATTGCAAGATTTGAATAGAGAAACACCCGATATTGTGCATTTATTCTCGGCTTTTGGCATTTAGGACCTACTCCCGATATGTAGGGCCCATCACATTTTGTCAGCATCGATCCATGCATGTTTTAGTGATTAGTAAAATTTGAAAAATTTGAAAAAAGTTTGAAATCTTGCAAATTTGGTTCGGGTCCTTTTTTCTGTTTAAATGATGCACCAAATGCCTTCAGTTGGACTTTAATTTTGCAAAATATTCCCTCTCATGGGGGAACATCCCCCTCAGACACCCCCATGCCTAGTGGATAAACAAGTGACCATTTTTCGCATCGGCTTTCGACATTTGCCAATTTAGGCCCTATGTTTAACACAATTTATAGGCCTAATAGGGAAAACGTGACAACGAAGGCTTTATGGATTGTCATCTCACAATTTTCGGCTTTTCAACTTAAATTTTACACAGTAATAGTGCCAAAATGGTCCACCAAATCACTTCAATTAGGTCTTCATTTTGCAAATTTTCCAAGTTCTGAGGGGGGAACATCACCCTGCGTAGTTGATAAACAAACGGCCACTTTCACTTCTGCTTTCGACATTTGCCAATTTATGTTTAACACAATTTGTATAGGCCTACCATAATAGGGAAAAGTTGCCGTCCACGAAAGGCTCCATGGACTGCTCATTTCACAAATGTTCGGCTTTTTAAACTAAAATTTTACACTGTTTTTTTATAGTGCCAAAATGATCCACCAAATTGCTTCAATTAGGTCTTCAAGTTTTTTACTTCTTTTATTATTATTATTATTTTAAATGTTATTATTTTCTTTTAAAATTGCCCCACCCCTTCTGACTGCTCTAGATCCGCCACTGCTCCCAAAAGTGGCGTATATTTCTTATTGACTGGGGGGGGGGGTGAAAAATGTCTTGAAGTATAATGAATCCAGCACCTTTTGGCGAAAGAATAAGTTTATGGTACAAAACATTTTACCATTTTGAAGCTAAACTGTTGAAATTTGGTGCAAAAGTGGAATAAATTCGCACTATTAAAGCGCGCAACAATTTGCACTTTTGGGACTATAATGGCCACTTATGAGGTTAATTTGGTCAGAAACCCACATACAGGCGTCAACATTGGGGGATAATTGTATGGACCATCCCCCTGGCAAAAAATCTACATCTATGGCTCCAAAAACACACATATTGTTAAAAATGTCTTCAAAAATAGTATTATAAAAAATACCCCTTGGGCAATGTCTTTGACTCCTTCAGAGGAAAAATTCACAATTGAAAGGGTCAAAAAAATTTGAAAATACCCTTTCAGCAAAATGCTTAAAGAAAACCCTGCCCAGAAAGATAAACTGTGGTGGTGACTCAATTGTTTGTTTGGTTTTTTTTGGGGGGGGAGGGCAATTGGGGGAAGGGAACAGGGTGCCAAAAATTTGTTGGGCCTACAAAGGGGGGCATTTTTGGAAAATGTTGTACTTTATAAGCCCATTCAGTGATCCCAGAGATTCAGTGATCCTAGCGAAAGTGAAAAATAATTAAAATTGTAATATAAATTGCCTAAAAGTGAAGAATAGGAGTCATTAAAATTGTCATTAGGTATTTTAGAAATGAACAAATTTGACCAAAAAATGTAGGCCTATTGACAAAGTTAAAGCACCATTCAAATACATGAAGCTAATTTGAGAAATTGCAGATTAGACTATGCTAGCACATGACAATAACAAAGATGTTAAAATCTAAATTTTATGATTTGTAAGATTCCCCGGATGAACAAATCACTGAATACAGGCTGTATCAAAATGATTGGTACCCATCAGCTTTGTTGTCTAATGAAACGTCTGCTTTTTACACAATATTCAACATTAGTTTCTTTTAAAGGAGTGTTTCGTGATCCTAGCATCCTCTTTTTATGACATTTTTCAGTACATATCCACGAAAAAAGCCTATTTCCAAAATTTCAGTTGATTCCGATTTTGGGTTTGCGAGTTATGCATGATTATGTGTATTACACTGCTCCATAGACAATGTGTTGTAATTTCGTTCTGGTGCACCAGACCGAAATTCAAATTTCACGATATCTTTGCAAAACGAATTAATCTGCAAGAAATATTTTGTACATAAACATTATGTAGCCAGAGGTTTCCAGTGATATAAAAATCTCAACTTTTTTTTGAGAAAAGTGGGGGATGAGGCTGTGGATCACGAAGTGCCCCTTTAAAATGACTATTGTCAAGTTATTGTTTAATGACCTAAGACATAAATCAACAAAAACGGTGGATGTTATGCTCACAGCATTTTGATGCGGCAGTCTTGTCCATACTCACTGGATATCGATGGGTACTAATCATTTTGATACACCCTGTATGCCTTAATCCTATGAAATTGTTAGTGTTTTTTGTAAACAAATAATATTATTTTTGTTTTATTTGTAGTCAGGTAAACTATCTGAACCATCCCATCAGACATAAAAATGTTATAAACATGTTTTGGTTGTGATCAAAATGTTTCAATAACATTTAAATGTCTAGATTTATATGGTCGAATCCAACCAAAAGTGTACACGGCATGTTCAGGGCCATAACTTAAAAGTATTAATCAATTGACATTCGTTTTTATATTGTGTTTATTCGCCTTGATCATACGCTTCGCGCCATATATAATAAAACCCCTTCTGTGAAAAATTTAGACACAGAGACCCCAAAACATGCTATTTTTACCCATTTTTTCAAAATATTTCTTAAGGTATTTTTAAAAACATCTAAATCAGTTATGAAAAGAATTCATTGGATTGAATCTAAATTGATTTCCTAAAAGGTGTGTATTCAAAGATTGCCTGTTCAATTTTTCACATATTTGTACATAATTATGAATTTTCTGTGATTATTTTTTGAGTGGTATTTTTTTACATTACCTACGAATACAATTTTTCATAGCACTAGATATATCTTTAAAAATGGAAATCACTAATAAATGCGCAATTGATACAAGCTTTGATATGTCCAATACTGAAATGCATTGTATTTGGACATCTTTATTATTGTGTTTAGCTGCCAGAAATTCTAAATGGCACAAGGGTAGGTTTGGTAAAAAAATATGCATTACCTCCGAATACATGTTAAAAGCTGTGTCATTTCCACAAAGTGAGAGAATAGTAAACAATAGTTAAGGAATAGGTGCAGGGTAATACACTCTTTATTTCTACCAAGTTTCAATAGCCTGCGTTTAAATATTTCTGAGATGGCAACAATAAAAGCAAGTATTCGTAGGTAAATTTCGGTAACCGAATATTACCTACGAATACAATTTGACATCATGACAGTATTGTGAAACACCGCCATTCATGCCAATGTCCATATTGGTACATAACGATGGCCTGTATGTTTGCTATCAAATCATATGTCAATGAAAGTTGCGAATTCACATACATGCCCACCATGCAAAACCGAATACGGCTTAATTGTTGAAAAATATGTACTGAAATAGACGACGGTCTGCACATTTGAAAGAAAAATCAGATTCAAAGAAGATTAGAAGGGGATAAATACTTGGATTTGTCAACTGTCATGTGTGCTTCATTTTAAATGTTTACCGACCTTCTGGTTTCTGAGTAATTTGTGTCCAAATTCATTTATTCGAAAGTAACTTTTGACGTTTTCGCTAATGTTACCTACGAATACCATGGAAAAAAACGACTGTTCTCATTGTCTCATGATCTAGACAACACAGTGATGGACCCTGGTATAAAGCTAATTGTAGTTGCCCTCAAAAGAAAGGCCACAAGACGTAACTGACTCCAAGATGGACTTCACAAGTCTGCAATAACGGTTTTAAGCGATTTGTGTGCAATTAATCAAATTAAAGTCACTTTCGTGCCTTTGTTTCTTACTTCAATCCTCTTTCAACCGCTGTGAACCGACATTATTAATACATGATAGGGTCTTAAGTATCAATAAACGCACATAAAGAAAATATTACATTCAAAGTGCTTTATAAAATGAAGTTTTGATTGCGATATCCACCAAAAGTCTAATTCTTACCTACAATTACTGAAATGTTACTTACGAATACAGCATAATACATGACATGTGTAATGAAGTGTCCCTACCAATGGAAATTAATTGTCAAAACTTTAAGCGGTACCCCAGGACACTATTATTACCCATATACGGATTCATTCAACAATTATTTATTATGTAAAATTGCTGATTAACTACTTGTGTATCAAAATGAAGTGGTCAAAATCTTGCTAAAAGCATCAAAAATGTTTGATCTAAGGTAATAGCATTTATTCATTTGGACGTACCATCTGAAAGAGATCTAAAACTACCATTTTATTAATTCATTACCATAATAGCCAAATTTAAACCTCTAAACTCAATATAGATATTGTTAAATCGCTCATGTTACCTACGAATACCCGGGTTTCTTCACCTTTTCATTGTATAAAACGTTAGGTGTATGCGTATAATTCCTAATATTCTTGAAAACATATATCCTACTCGTTCTTATACAATGTGTAAATTGATTCATACTCATTTGATAAATAAAATACAGAAACTGACCTAAACTTCATTTTCAAAAATAAACTAGCATAAATTGACAAAGATCATATTGATCGCGTTATAAAAATAAAAACAAATATTTTCTGGTTGAGCTAGCATTTTCCTGACACCCTGTGGTCTACATTACACGAAAAAAGCGTTAATGGGAATATTCCATTTGTTTTAGGTTGATTAGTATTACGATAGTGAAAGCATCCTAGTGGTATTCGTAGGTAACATTGGGTTTTGATATCACATTTACTATCACATGTCCTGGATTTATTTTTCAAGATTAGTAATGGCACTTTTGGTTCCTATAAGGCCAATATGTCATCAATCAATGGGCAAAAGGAAAAAATTGTGGAGACATTTTTATTTCGGACTTTTATTTTTGGCCCGTGGACACTTTTGGTTGGATTCGACCATATAGAGATCACAAAAACATTTTTAAACATTTATCAGTATTGGTCCGAGTATAGTCCCACCGTTTTTTATGTGAAAATTTTCACAATTGGGGGTGGGATTATACTCAATTTCAAAAAAAAAAAAAAAAAAAAATCCTGGAAATTCAATGCATTTTGAAATCATTAATAGAGTATGGCATGAATACAAATTATCAATTTTCATATTAAAAATACAAAATATCTTGAATTTTTTTTTTTTTTTTTTTTTTTAGGTCTTGCCATGAATGATCCTAGCATCTAGGTCTAGGTCCAGGGACACTCCAAAACCGAAAAAAAAAAAAAAAAAAAAAAATATGGGGGGTGGGATATAATACTCGAACGTGGGACTATACTCGGACGAATACGGTAATATGAAAACACTACAGCAATATAAAACATTTTTTAAATGTTGTCGAAATGTTATTGTAAATTGTATTTTGGCACACCTTTTTGCAAACAAAAAAACATTCAGTTCCAAAAATGCTATTTTAAGGTTTTATACCCTTTATATATATAACCCAGCATTTGAATTTTCTGTAAAATGTTTTGTGTTTGCCTGGATGTTTCAAAATCAGGGCTACTCACCTCAATTTCTTTGGCACACTTTTCAAATGCCTGTCCACCTTTACCGGTTACAAGCAACGCCCTTGTATCTTTAAGGTAGTCGCGTATGAATGTGAACCCTGCTGTTGCCATGTCAACCTCGCTTAGTTCACCACCCTTATCACCTGATGGGGATAATTGCTGAAAAAAGTGACAAATTGTATTCATTATGGATAATAATTTCATTATAGAGACTAGTTTTTTTTCTTCCACTTTCTACTTCAAGTTTCTCCTAGTTTGCTTGAGCCCTTTATCATCATCATCATCATCATCATCATCATCATCATCATCATCATCATCACCATCATTGTCATCATCATCATCATCATCATCATCATTGTCATCATCCTCATCATCATCCTCATCATCAACATCATCATCATCATCATCATCATCATCATCATCATCATCATCATCATCATCATCATCATCATCATCATTATCTTCATCACCATCATCATCATTGTCAACATCATCATCATCATCATCAACTTCATCGTCATCATCTTCTTCTTCATTGTCATCGTCATCATCATCATCATCATCATCATATTCATCATCATCAGCATCAGCATCATCATCATCATCAGCATCATCATCATCGTCATCGTTGTCGTCGTCGTTGTCATCATCATCATCGTCATCATCATCATCATCTTCATCATCATCAGCATCATCATCGTCGTCGCCGTCGTCATCGTCGTCGTCATCATCATCATCATCGCCATCATCATCACCATCGTCATCGTCATTGTCATCACCATCATCATCATCATCATCATTGTCATCATCTTCATCTCATCATCATCTTCTTCATTGTCATCGTCATCATCATCATCATCATCATCATCATATTCATCATGAATCATCATCAGCAGTATCATCATCATCATCATCATCATCATCAGCATCATCAGCATCATCATCGTCATCGTCGTCGTCATCATCATCATTTTTATCGTCATCATCATCATCATCAGCATCATCATCGTCGTCGTCGTCGTCGTCGTCGTCATCATCATCATCATCATCATCATCATTCATCATCATCATCATCATCGTCATCATCATCAGCATCAGCATCATCATCATCATCATCACCATCTTCATCTTTATCATCATCATCATCATCATCATCATCATCATCACCATCTTCATCATCATCATCAGCATCAGCATCATCTTCTCACCTTATGCCTGGCCTCATTCTCATTTGTTGGTGACACAGTGACATGATGTCCACCTCCAAATCCTATACCAGGAAGAGGTAACTGAACACAAAGGAAATATAAAAACTTAAATTTGTTTTTAAAAAAAAGGACACACATAATTTACTTAACAAACAGTTATTTCCAAAGAATATCATGAATATGAAGACAAATTTTCACCAATTTATATCCTAAAAAATAAAAGAAGACCAGGTGCTTACCATGAATACTGAGGCCAGAGTTTAAAGCCATAATATATGATTTCCTACAAATTTTAAATTTGTTATTCTATAATCAAAATGCTGAAACAATACAGTTATTACCAGTAGTGTTTCTTTCACTTTCCCTTGTTATTTCCTTAAAATGGACAGAAACCCTTCCCGACAGGGTTTCTGGGTTTCTGTCCATTTTAAGGAAATAACAAGGGAAAGTGAAAGAAACACTACTGGTTTAATATGCAGTTCTATGGGAAGACATAATGACTTTATGAAGTACTTTGCTTTGTTGACTGACATACACAACAAATTTGGTTGGTTTAAGTGCAAGTTGGGACATGTGAAAGCATTGCAAAATAAAGCCAAAAAAATCAGGTTTGAAAAAATTTAACCAATTCCATCCATATTACAAGATTGTACATATAAAATGATATAAATGCAAATTTATTGATCTCAGCTGGTTCAAAACAACTATACATGCACATTATAACTGAAAATATATGATACTCTTAAGAGTTAAATTTTGGAAAACATGAGTAAAATGGAAGATGCATACTTTTCAATTTTAACCAAGTATTTTGAGTCATGAACAGGGTACAATTCATGGGACAAAGTTTTTGCGAACACTTCTTGCAGCCTTTCCTTAATTAAGAACAGTTGGCATGGTTGGGGAGCCTTTTACAGTGGTGGTGCCAAGGGAGGACCTGTGGAATTGCTCAACTTGTGCTCCCCCCCCTCTTGATTACCTTCCTCTCAGTCATTTCATGCCCCCCCACACAATTTCACTCTCTTATTGACTTTCCCTCCCCCAAGGAAAAATTCCTGATGCCCTCAGAGTGGGCCCTTTCACAACTCTCCACCAACATTTCAAAACTAAGTCTCTGTTTTTAAAATGTAGCTTGGAAGTTAGCCATCATGATGCTGCAACCAGTGGTGGTACCAGGTATGGGGGGGGGGTAATAAGTGGGAAAAAGTGAAATAGGGGGGTAAATTTCTATATCTTCCCAAAATAGTACATTTTTCATAATTTTTGTTCTGAGTTTGGGATTGGGGGAGGGTAAAGCCAATTTTTTGTTTGTTTTTTGTTTCTTGGGAGGGGGTCATGGCTTCTCTTGGTATCGCCACTGGCTGCCCCCTGCATGAATGCAAATATTTGTGACATGGCTTACCTTTTTAGGCAGACATTTAGCGAGGACATCAAGCACCATATGTTTAGATTCTAATTCAATATTGCCAATAGACTGGTAAGGTTCACACTGTGATGTAAAGAACCCTTCATTCAAATGGTCTTGTCTTCTGGCAAAATGCTTCCGCCATTTTTCTTTGTCGTATTCTCCTACACATGTTCTACTTGTCCTGCGAGTCAATTTCTCGGCCTTGTATGGCTGTGCTGTTTGTTAAAAGAATAATTAAATGGTTTCATTTCAAATTACTAAGTGGAGGACACTCAACTTGAAGCCATAAAAAAATAGATTAGTATTTATTGTCCATAAAATGTTAGCTTTGATTGTCAAATATGTCCTATTTTAATTTTAAGCCGAACAACTAGCAAAGAAAATTGGAATTTACTACCATTTTGACATAACTACAGAACCTAAAGTCTTAATTTTTGCAGGGTATGTTACTAGATGTTAGTTTAATAAAGTACATTACAATCGTGTACAAAACAGAATTTTGAAAAATATTGAGGGTGCCCTCCTCAGCAAATAGTGATGGGCTGGCAGTGGTGATGTCAGGGAGACATTTTACCATCATCTTGGATTTCTCCCACTTCTTCCTCCTCCTCCCAGTCAAAATTTGAAAAATGTCCACTTGTTAGGCCTAAAATGCAAAATTTTATATAAATTATTTTGATATATTCCCCCTATCCTAAAATTGTTTACCCCCCTTCCCCCCCCCTGGTGCTACCACTGGGTATGCATAGATATCAATATAAAACTTGAGGTATTACACTGAGAGATTTGATACCAGCTAAGAGGGCATTGGTTTACAGATGTTATCTTCAGTAGATAGCACTGGTTTACATATAAATCGGGTCGCAACACAAAGTGGCGTACGTGAATATCAATATAAAACTTGAGGTATTACACTGAGAGATTTGATACCAGCTAAGAGGGCATTGGTTTACAGATGTTATCTTCAGTAGATAGCACTGGTTTACATATCGTCGGTCGCAACACAAAGTGGCATACGTGAATGACAAAATATGTCTCCGAGCAAAACGTTTTTGAAGAATATGACACTAGTAACGGAGTCGATACTCGTCCAATGTTATCTCTCAGTGGCCTAATTCTATTTGAAATTGAAGTTTAAGGTTCAACCTATTACACTGTATCTTTAATAGGAAACAGGGAAAAACTATTATAGGACAATAGCCAGCTCTAAACCTATAATACGCCACTAAGTGAAACAGAAAGTTTGAAAAATCACTCTACGCCACTATGTGTTGCGACCGACGATATGTTATCTTCAGTCAGTAGATAACACTGGTTTACAGATATTATCTTCAGTAGATAGCACTGGTTTACAGATGTTATCTTCAGTAGATAGCACTGGTTTACAGATGTTATCTTCAGTAGATAGCACTGGTTTACAGATGTTATCTTCAGTAGATAACACTGGTTTACAGATGTTATCTTCAGTACAGTAGATAGCACTGGTTAACAGATGTTATCTTCAGTAGATAGCACTGGTTTACAGATGTTATCTTCAGTAAATAGCACTGGTTTACATTATGTTATAGTAGATAGCACTGGTTTACAGATGTTATCTTCAGTAGATAGCACTGGTTTACAGATGATATCTTCAGTAGATAGCACTGGTTTACAGATGTTATCTTCAGTAGATAGCACTGGTTTACAGATGTTATCTTCAGTAGATAGCACTGGTTTACAGATGTTATCTTCAGTAGATAGCACTGGTTTACAGATGACTATCTTCAGTAGATAGCACTGGTTTACAGATGTTATCTTCAGTAGATAGCACTGGTTTACAGATGTTATCTTCAGTAGATAGCACTGGTTTACAGATGATATCTTCAGTAGATAGCACTGGTTTACAGATGTTATCTTCAGTAGATAGCACTGGTTTACAGATGTTATCTTCAGTAGATAGTAGTGATGTGGTCGGCACCGTTTTTTATTGTCGACATGTCGATATAATTCGTATACCGACGTCGACGGTGTGTCGACATAAAAAAATTCTAAAAAAAAAAAAAAAAAAAAAAAAAAAAAATTTTAATTTTCAAAAATATTTTTGGCCAGAAAATCAAGTTATAGGCCCAAACTGACTTGTTATTCAAGGTTGGAAACCAGAGAAATACTGCTACTCAAAAAAAAAAAAATGCCAATTTTTTTTTACAAAGTTGGAAAAAGTTGTACATTTGAATTACTTTTGTTTCTATTGAACAGCTAGCAATGCATACTAATTCAATGTGTCCCTGACTGTCCAATAGAAGCAAAGGTAATCAAAATGTACAAGTTCATCCAACTTTGTAAAAAAAAATTGGCATTTTTTTTTTTTTTTAGTAGCAGTATTTCTGGTTTCAACCTGAATAACAAGTCAGTTTGGGCCTATAACTTGCTTTTCTGGCCAAAAATATTTTTGAAAAAAAAAAAAAAAAAAAAAATTTTTTTTTTGTCGACATGATTTTTTGATGACGACATGTCGGCATACGTGCCGACGTCGACATTATGTCGACATAAGGCATGTCGACCACATCACTAGTAGATAGCACTGGTTCACAGATGTTATCTTCAGTAGATAGCACTGGTTTACAGATGATATCTTCAGTAGATAGCACTGGTTTACAGATGTTATCTTCAGTAGATAGCACTGGTTTACAGATGTTATCTTCAGTAGATAGCACTGGTTTACAGATGTTTTCTTCAGTAGATAGCACTGGTTTACATATATATCTTCAGTAGATAGCACTGGTTTACAGATGTTATCTTCAGTAGATAGCACTGGTTTACAGATGTTATCTTCAGTAGATAGCACTGGTTTACAGATGTTATCTTCAGTAGATAGCACTGGTTTACAGATGTTATCTTCAGTAGATAGCACTGGTTTACAGATGTTAGGCCTATCTTCCGTAGATAGCACTGGTTCACAGATGTTATTTTCAGTAGATAGCACTGGTTCACAGATGTTATCTTCAGTAGATAGCACTGGTTTACAGATGTTATCTTCAGTAGATAGCACTGGTTCACAGATGTTATCTTCAGTAGATAGCACTGGTTTACAGATGTTATCTTCAGTAGATAGCACTGCCTTTGCAAATGTTATCTGCAGTAGATAGCACTGGCTTTACAGATGATATCTTCAGTAGATAGCAGTACAATCAAAAACAGTGTGACATTTAGACTGAAAATGAAGCTCTATTGGTCCAAAATCAGGGTCTAAATAGCTAAATAAATTCCAAAACAATTTTAGAAGGGGGTAGGACCCTTCCCCAGAATCCATCCTTGAACCTACCTGTGGGTACCTTGAAGTGTTGTTTTAAGAACTTTGTAAGTTCATGCGCATGCACAGCATGTTGGTTGACGATGGTGATAGGATGCCCCACATGTACACCCGTTTGTACCCCGCCACTCTGCTGATGGCCTTGTGTGCTTGGTGCCATGATCACTATAAAATCATTATGTATGTATGCTGTGATTGTAAAAACAGAATATCAGAATCAACTTCATCATCATTATCGTCATTGTAAGCTATTGGAAAATGTTATCAATATCATAATCAACATCATCATCATCATTATGAACACCACCAACGCTACCACCACGATTATATCATAAAAGTGTCCACTCTCCCTCCATGCAATGCATCAAATTTAGTTAATTTACCATCATTCTGCGGACAACTTTCTTAGAAAATTACTTGCATCATTATGCAGTCATGTCTACATGTACAGCAGAATTCACCACGACCTTTGGAGGACTTAAACCTCATTCAAAACAGCTCAACTATGTTAAATCAGGGATGTGTCTCATATCCCTGGATAAATCTATAAATATATGTTTCTGATTTACCTGTGCTGTGATGAAATAGGCATTATAATTTCAGTTGGATGCACCATTACAAAGCAAACGCACATTTACAATACTGAGCGTGGCCTTTGTTTCCAAATGAGAACAAAAGTCTGCATATTGTTATCCAGCCATGTTGATGGTACAACTCATGTCAAACTTGTCACATTTATTGTGATCGTATCACACAAGTAAATGAGAAACATGTCGTTTTAGACTTAACACGGTTTGGAAAAAGTTTTTCCATTTTTAGCTCCCTATCGGGCAGTCAGAACTCCATATTTGGGAGGGCTCGACAACAATCTTCCCAAAATCGCATTTTAATCATTTTTAGATGACCATAGTCAGGGAAAGAATTGAAGTTTTTTTACAGCTTCTATGGCGAAAATTGATCAAACCGATCACACGATGGTGCTCGCTCGAAGTTGGAGCTATCTCGAGTCAGCTGTTGAGCACAATTTGCCATTAAAATTACACGTCCGACTGTTATGAAATTTAGGAAGTCTCTCTTCGTAAAAACAGCTCGACAACAGCTTTCCCATGACATTTTTTACTTCAAATTGTAGTATGTTAAGGATGAACATTATAATTCACACGTGAGCCTCTATGGCTATTATTGGGTGAAGGGTTTTCCCTCCAGCCCACTAACTAGTCTATTGCTTATACCTAAAGTAAATCTGAATCTGAATCTGATAGGTACTCTCAACACCTCCTTCGGAGGTCAGGCGAGAGGATGTTGAGGGTGCTTTCGGTTGCTTATTCTCGTTGGGTGCTTTCTTCCTGGCTGAAGATGTGCTCAGCCACGGCTGTCTTGAATTGTGTAGATAGTTTAATGTCCACTAGTTGTTGCGGCAGGTTGTTCCAACTCTTGGTTGTGAGTGGGAAATATGAGTTCATGTATTGATCAGTTCTTCCTGTTAGTCTGCTGTACGATTGATTATGGCCAAGGCGTGAAGATTTGCAGGCGTTTGGACCGGCTGCACGAATTCGTGTGGCGGGATGGCTACCTGATTGTTGACAATCTTATGGAACATAGATACACATGCGACTTTCCTCCGCAGGTGGAGTGGTTTCCAGTCTAGTTTCTTCATCATGGTGGTAACGCTGCTGGTACGTCTGTAATCACTGAACACGAATCTTGCTCCTCTTCTCTGGATGGTTTCAATTTTATCAGTCAACTCTTTGGTATGAGGATTCCACACTGTTGAGCAATATTCTAAGTGAGGACGGACCAGTGTCTGGAAAGCTTTTGATCTTAAATTGCTTGGACAAGATCTCAGGTTCCTTTTGATGAAACCGAGAACCCTAAAGTGAGTGAGCTAAAGGTCAATCATCAATTGGAGCGCTGTGTGTGCACTGAATAGGAAAAACGGACAGTAACTGCATAATGTCGTGCGACTAAAAACTAAAGCCGAAAATTCAACTTTGTTAAGCTTACCTTGGTAACTTTGATGAACTTCAGGCAATGCAAATTTGCTGGACGAGAGACTTTTATAAAACACTGCTGCTTCGGCTCGGGCTGTTCAAGTTGCCAGGGCTGGTTGCTATTTATCAACATCATGCAGGTGCGCGCGTGCATTGTGCGTGAACAAAGGCACACGCAATGGTATTACGCCGTGACGCGCTGACGTTTCTTCAAAGTTCCCGCGGTGCCCATGCAGCCACTAAGTAACAACCCGGTGCAACCTGTAAGTTTTTTTTGTCTTCATTAGGCCACAAAAAGAAAATTGTTTGATTGGCGTAACATTAAAAAAAAATTAGGGTAGGTAGGTCGGATTTTTGTTGTTGTTGTTGTTTTTAAAGCTGTTAAAATTGCGTTTGATAAAGGTCTTGGAACTTTTTTTCTTCCTAAATTGATTTTTTTGTGCAAAAAACAAACAAACAAAAACAAAGGAAAAAACTCTAGGGTCGGGCCTAATTTTATGGTCGGTCGGGCTATGCCACTCAAACATTTTTGTGGCCTTATGGTGAGAGCCAATACAGTGGCTGCGGAAGCATTAAAATTGAGGGGTGGGGTACGGTGGGGAGGGGAGGGGGATGGGACGACTCACTAGCATATTTTGGTCCGGTTTTACTGGGACTTTTTTCAATAATTTCATACTATTTTAGCCCCAAATGATGTGTTTTTTGCTATTCTGTTCATTGCACACGAAGCAGCGCAACCAACCAAAATATGGTGTTTTACGTACTAAAAATTTAATGTTTTCATTATTTTATAGTATTATTGTTTTTTTCTGGGTTTTTTTAATCGTAGGCCTATTGTCATAAATAATTATAAATAAATAATTATGACATATCTTGTTGCTGAATCCAGGTACCTGGCTGAATCGTAAAGTATTAAACGTGCCGCCATAGCCAAGGCTTAATTCTACGATCTTGATCAGTTATCGATAGGCCTATACATCGATCACTTAGTGGATTAAGTATTGGACACAATAGATGAAGTATTTGATTGACAAGGTTACCCCTGCGTCCCCTAGCCGCTTGTGATCAACAGGGGGGGCTAATATCCCTGACTTTTTGACCTGGGGATGACTAAATGTAGGTCTAATCATATTAGATCCACATAATTTCCCAGTTCCCACACTTTTGTTCATAACCGTAAAATGGGGTAACTTCGGTCAGCGGGGTAACTTTGGTCGGTCAAATATATTTGTTTAAATGGTCATATTTCCGTACAGCAATATTGTTTTTAGTCATATTTGGTCTGAATTTGTTAAGAAATATATTTGGAAGAAATACTAGTCGCTCATGTCCAATTTCCTTGAAATTAACGAAAATATCGGCATTTTTGACCATAAATGAGCATTTAAAAAAAAAATTTCAGAAAAAATAAAAATCGATATTTGTGAGCAAGGATGTATGCTTGATTAATTTTGCAAGGGCTCAAATGTCACAAAAAACAAAAACTTGCCCATATATATACAGCGAAGATCATTTTTTTTATATGGATGGAATGTAGGCCTAATACTCTGACCAAAGTTGCCCCAAATGCGGGGTAACTTTGGTCAGACTATTTTAACCCCTAGGGCACCCTTTCAAAATTATTTTAAAATCTTTTTCAACTTCAAGGTGTAGAAGGGAACCCTAATGTCATAAAAAAGAGAAAATTAGAAATATAATTGGTTTTGTTTGGAAAGCAGTGGTTTAAAAACTCTGAAAAGTGCCCAAAGTTTTACGGTAGCCTATTATTCAATCTCCTGAAGAAGAAATTCCCCCTTTTCCTTAGATATGGATGTATGGGCTATGTCTTAAAGATAAAATCCCTAGACATGTGTCTCCTTTGAAAAAAAGACAATAAATTAACCGATTTTGGAATTTGGACCTAAAATCACAATGCTTCGTGACTCCCTCCAGCTAGCAGTTAGCGGTGGAAGCATTAAAAAAAAATTAAGGGACAAGCAGGTTTTGACAAGTTTTATTGTCAAAATTGACTCGCAAATAGTTGTTCAATTCAGATTGGCAAAAAAAAATTGATTGCTTGCCCTCCACCAATCGACCCAAAATTGGCCAAAAATCGGTGCAGGGTCGACCCTTCAAAGAAATGTTCTTTTTTTTTAAAGTTTTTTAAAACTTTAAAAAAAAAACATTTCTTTGAAGGGACTTAAAAGTTAATAATTAATAATTGTTATCACTTTTTCTGTGTGTAAATTTCATTTCAAAGATAAATTTGGCCAACATATTTCGAACTTTTATTTCAGCGCATTTTGATTGGTAGAAAGTTTTTGGTCCACGTGAACCAATCAGCAACGAAGTACATCATATGATATATATCGAAGTCACATGTTGTGGTCACATGCAAGCCAAAAGTCAGCCAAAAGTCATGTGATGGTCTCTCTCGGTGATTTTGAAAGTAGAAATACTCTAAATTATATAGGTTTCTTTAAAACGAAATTATCCAAAGTTTTGGTTCCTAAATATTTAGTAAACACCAAAACTGTTCCATTCTTGTAACATTAAATATGTGTGATTTAGGGGTGCAAATTCAGGAGGGAAACTATATTACAGAAACGAAATAGGAACACCGGTGATCAGAAAAACAAAACATCGTCTTTCTTACTTCCGGGTTACACACGTCGTTCAACTTCTGACGAGTACTGTGAGTATTGTCGTTTAATTTCTTCATTTTCTGAAAATATTTGTGTCTAAATGAATGTTTATGTGAAATTTAAGATGTAGAATAGGAATCGTATTAAATCAATCGATGTATACTGTTAATTTGGAGATTTTATAAGCTTACTGATCATGTGATCAGGAATCGAATCTTAATTATCATTTTCCATTGTTTTGATCATGCATGCGAATGATGATTCATGATCACATGATTTTAAATGATTGCACCACTCAATTGTGATTTTATCGGTTAGGTTAAGGGTTCATACTAGTGATGTGGTCGGCACCGTTTTTTATTGTCGACATGTCGATATAATTCGTATACCGACGTCGACGGTGTGTCGACATAAAAAAATTCTAAAAAAAAAAAAAAAAAAAAAAAAAAAAAAAAAAAAATTTTAATTTTCAAAAAATATTTTTGGCCAGAAAATCAAGTTATAGGCCCAAACTGACTTGTTATTCAAGGTTGGAAACCAGAGAAATACTGCTACTCAAAAAAAAAAAAAAATGCCAATTTTTTTTTACAAAGTTGAAAAAGTTGTACATTTGAATTACTTTTGTTTCTATTGAACAGCTAGCAATGCATACTAATTCAATGTGTCCCTGACTGTCCAATAGAAGCAAAGGTAATCAAAATGTACAAGTTCATCCAACTTTGTAAAAAAAAATTGGCATTTTTTTTTTTTTTTTTTTTAGTAGCAGTATTTCTCTGGTTTCAACCTTGAATAACAAGTCAGTTTGGGCCTATAACTTGCTTTTCTGGCCAAAAAATTTTTTTGAAAAAAAAAAAAAAAAAAAAATTTTTTTTGTCGACATGATTTTTTGATGTCGACATGTCGGCATACGTGCCGACGTCGACATTATGTCGACATAAGGCATGTCGACCACATCACTAGTTCATACCACTAAATCCGCCTGTGAAGCGGTTTCCGGTAAAAGTTTATCACGACTATAGTCCCAACTTTGCATAAAAATTGACGAAAATCGGTACAATATTAACAATTTTAGTATTAAAAATCGTGTTTTACTAGATTTTGTGAATGTGATCTCTGCAAATTTGAAAAGAAAATGCGAAAATTTAAGTGATGTTTACGATTATGGGCGCATGAACACACGAGGTCAAAACGCGGTTAGCAGTCGGATGTACAATGTAAACACGGGAAAATCTGGCCTTTTTATTTGACGCTAATTTTCTAAAAAAGTAGATGGAAAATGTTGTGTCATTTTCAGATATGTTATGCAGAATTTTGTTCTGATTAAGATGATATCAAATATATATTTTAAAGTAAGAGGTAACTCGACTTATGGCCTAAAACGTAACCCCTATTTTGCACGTAAAGTCTATGGAAAGCTATTTTGTGTTATGTACCCTTTAAAAAGATTATATATTGCATATATAAAAAGTTGTAAGCATGCGTGTGAACAAAAAGCGCGGAATATGGGTGGTTTTTTCTACTGCAGCACGGGCCCGCACGGGCCCGTGTTAAGGGTCTCAAAATCATTGATTATAGCAAATAAGGGTGTCTTTTTTGACACCATGTGTCCGTGCTAAGTGTAGTTAAATCTAATCACATTCCTATACCCCTACAATCGTCATAATAATGTATAGGCCCTACTGCCCTAAATAATGCAGGCGATAATTATGTAAATGTTGAATAATGATAACTGAGTAGGCCTAAGCCTACCAAATCCAGTTAGGAAGTATCCAATTAGAGTATAATAATAAAGGAAATAAGAAACCTTGAAAGTTGATGTCTTTTACTTTTTTCTTCAAAATTGATCATGCATCCTTGCTAAGGGTTGGATTTAATCCACTTGTAACTTTGTCCTTGTTAAGGGTATGGTTAACAAACCATTATCCTTGTTAAGGGTCATTTTGAAGACACAATGGTTGTCCTTGTTAAGGGTGCTTTTCTGAAGTGCATTCACACGCATGCTTACAACTTTTATATATGAGTGGCCCCCCTGGGATTAATAACAGCTGTCCCCGGGACCAGTTGTAGCAACTACAAATGTTGAACGTTTGAGGACTTGTTCTCAAGTTGTAGCAGGTGCCATAGGGTGTCTTCAGTGTTAATTGTTTTCAGTATAAATGTCGCAAATATTAATATTGACAATAATTAACAATCTGTTTGACCTCTCCATATATTCATACATTGCTCACCTGTGTGTTTTCATATCTTATTATTTGTGGTGAAAAATGATTACAAATGTGTAATTTGCAATCATTATTGAGCAACGATTTCTTCATACTGACGGCTAAGTAAAGTATGTATGTGAATGCATGTTAAACACATATGTGACCCCTCAGCACAACTGAGCCGGATGTCGCCAATCATCATTTTTGAGATATTCAACCAAAATATTCTACTTGAAATTAGCTTTAAAATGATGTATATCATGTCTATAGTACTTGACATTTAAGTAGTGAAAAATCAATAAAACAGTCAATAAATCCTTTGTTTCCTATTGTTTATTGTTAAGTTCAATGGAGCATATCTCAATAGTGGCACTGGCGACATCCGGGCTCAGTTGTGCTGAGGGTCACATATAAGCACATACACTGATGATACACAGCACCTGTTGGAACTCCCGGTCGGAGCCGGGAGTTTCAATTATTGGAACTGATCTTTACCATGATTTAACAGCTTCCCTGCTGTATCAGTCTGATCGGTGGGAATCATCTGTTTTAAACAAACATTCACATATTAGGTCTTTTTTCATGACCAAGCATGTGAAAACTTGAAAAGGGTAATAAAAAAACAAAAATTTAGGGTTTTTACTTGACCATAAAGGGTACAAAATGTGTTGCTTATTAGGGTTGCAAATCATGAGGGGCTGTGCAAAAATTATGAGCCACAGGGGGTGGGGGGGGATTTCCAAATCACCCCGCCAAAAATGCCTCCCCCTCTCGGCCTGCCAAAAATCTTTGCCCCCCCCTTTGCACATGCCAAATTTTTGGGATCCCAATTTGCTAAACCTTAAATGGTCTAGAAGTGCAACTGCTCCTCCCCAGGAATGCATCAACATCAGAGTGCATGTGTTTGACCTGGATGTTGTTCTTGGTTTTTCTGGCAAAGCACAAACATGCCAGATCATCCAGATGTGCACTAAATTCCGGGGACTCCCACTTTGGAGTGACGCGTACCGTATTGTTTGTAATAGAGGCTCTCTCTCTAATAACGCCCCCTTCACAAAAATGCAAACATTTCCATGCTATATCGTGTAAGTAAGCTGGCATCAGTCATGTCAGTCTTGTCAGTGACGATCGCTAAATTGCATGGACAAAACCTATTATGACTCACACTTCCATCCATTCCATTGCCTAATTATGGTAGAATTTCACCAGATTCTTGCTTGATGATGCACTTACGGGTGTAATTTTGATGTATTTACCATAAATATTTTCCATGGCGTCGCATAATACTATATTAGTATAGATGTAAATCCCTCCTTTCTACAGGAGCAGTTTTTTTCACTGACAATTCACCTTCAATAAACGCCCCCTTTTGGAAAAATGTGACGCCCACATGGCGTTTATTACCAACAATACGGTATGTAGGGCTGTTAAGACTAGTGATGTGGTCGGCACCGTTTTTTATTGTCGACATGTCGATATAATTCGTATACCGACGTCGACGGTGTGTCGACATAAAAAAATTCTAAAAAAAAAAAAATTTAATTTTCAAAAAATATTTTTGGCCAGAAAATCAAGTTATAGGCCCAAACTGACTTGTTATTCAAGGTTGAAACCAGAGAAATACTGCTACTCAAAAAAAAAAAAAAATGCCAATTTTTTTTTACAAAATTAGAAAAAGTTGTACATTTGAATTACTTTTGTTTCTATTGAACAGCTAGCAATGCATACTAATTCAATGTGTCCCTGACTGTCCAATAGAAGCAAAGGTAATCAAAATGTACAAGTTCATCCAACTTTGTAAAAAAAAATTGGCATTTTTTTTTTTTTTTTAGTAGCAGTATTTCTCTGGTTTCAACCTTGAATAACAAGTCAGTTTGGGCCTATAACTTGCTTTTCTGGCCAAAAATATTTTTTGAAAACTAAAAAAAAAAAAAAAAAATTTTTTTTTGTCGACATGATTTTTTGATGTCGACATGTCGGCATACGTGCCGACGTCGACATTATGTCGACATAAGGCATGTCGACCACATCACTAGTTCATACCACTAAATCCGCCTGTGAAGCGGTTTCCGGTAAAAGTTTATCACGACTATAGTCCCAACTTTGCATGCAAAATTGACGAAAATCGGTACAATATTAACAATTTTAGTATTAAAAATCGTGTTTTACTAGATTTTGTGAATGTGATCTCTGCAAATTTGAAAAGAAAATGCAAAATTTAAGTGATGTTTACGATTATGGGCGCATGAACACACGAGGTCAAAACGCGGTTAGCAGTCGGATGTACAATGTAAACACGGGAAAATCTGGCCTTTTTATTTGACGCTAATTTTCTCAAAAAGTAGATGGAAAATGTTGTGTCATTTTCAGATATGTTATGCAGAATTTTGTTCTGATTAAGATGATATCAAATATATATTTTAAAGTAAGAGGTAACTCGACTTATGGCCTAAAACGTAACCCCTATTTTGCACGTAAAGTCTATGGAAAGCTATTTTGTGTTATGTACCCTTTAAAAAGATTATATATTGCATATATAAAAAGTTGTAAGCATGCGTGTGAACAAAAACGCGGAATATGGGTGGTTTTTTCTACTGCAGCACGGGCCCGCACGGGCCCGTGTTAAGGGTCTCAAAATCATTGATTATAGCAAATAAGGGTGTCTTTTTTGACACCATGTGTCCGTGCTAAGTGTAGTTAAATCTAATCACATTCCTATACCCCTACAATCGTCATAATAATGTATAGGCCCTACTGCCCTAAATAATGCAGGCGATAATTATGTAAATGTTGAATAATGATAACTGAGTAGGCCTAAGCCTACCAAATCCAGTTAGGAAGTATCCAATTAGAGTATAATAATAAAGGAAATAAGAAACCTTGAAAGTTGATGTCTTTTACTTTTTTCTTCAAAATTGATCATGCATCCTTGCTAAGGGTTGGATTTAATCCACTTGTAACTTTGTCCTTGTTAAGGGTATGGTTAACAAACCATTATCCTTGTTAAGGGTCATTTTGAAGACACAATGGTTGTCCTTGTTAAGGGTGCTTTTCTGAAGTGCATTCACACGCATGCTTACAACTTTTATATATGAGTGGCCCCCCTGGGATTAATAACAGCTGTCCCCGGGACCAGTTGTAGCAACTACAAATGTTGAACGTTTGAGGACTTGTTCTCAAGTTGTAGCAGGTGCCATAGGGTGTCTTCAGTGTTAATTGTTTTCAGTATAAATGTCGCAAATATTAATATTGACAATAATTAACAATCTGTTTGACCTCTCCATATATTCATACATTGCTCACCTGTGTGTTTTCATATCTTATTATTTGTGGTGAAAAATGATTACAAATGTGTAATTTGCAATCATTATTGGAGCAACGATTTCTTCATACTGACGGCTAAGTAAAGTATGTATGTGAATGCATGTTAAACACATATGTGACCCCTCAGCACAACTGAGCCCGGATGTCGCCAATCATCATTTTTGAGATATTCAACCAAAATATTCTACTTGAAATTAGCTTTAAAATGATGTATATCATGTCTATAGTACTTGACATTTAAGTAGTGAAAATCAATAAAACAGTCAATAAATCCTTTGTTTCCTATTGTTTATTGTTAAGTTCAATGGAGCATATCTCAATAGTGGCACTGGCGACATCCGGGCTCAGTTGTGCTGAGGGGTCACATATAAGCACATACACTGATGATACACAGCACCTGTTGGAACTCCCGGTCGGAGCCGGGAGTTTCAATTATTGGAACTGATCTTTACCATGATTTAACAGCTTCCCTGCTGTATCAGTCTGATCGGTGGGAATCATCTGTTTTAAACAAACATTCACATATTAGGTCTTTTTTCATGACCAAGCATGTGAAAACTTGAAAAGGGTATTAAAAAAACAAAAATTTAGGGTTTTTACTTGACCATAAAGGGTACAAAATGTGTTGCTTATTAGGGTTGCAAATCATGAGGGGCTGTGCAATAATTATGAGCCACAGGGGGTGGGGGGGGATTTCCAAATCACCCCGCCAAAAAATGCCTCCCCCCCCCCTCTCGGCCTGCCAAAAAATCTTTGCCCCCCCCCTTTGCACATGCCAAATTTTTGGGATCCCAATTTGCTAAACCTTAAATGGTCTAGAAGTGCAACTGCTCCTCCCCAGGAATGCATCAACATCAGAGTGCATGTGTTTGACCTGGATGTTGTTCTTGGTTTTTCTGGCAAAGCACAAACATGCCAGATCATCCAGATGTGCACTAAATTCCGGGGACTCTCACTTTGGAGTGACGCGTACCGTATTGTTTGTAATAGAGGCTCTCTCTCTAATAACGCCCCCTTCACAAAAATGCAAACATTTCCATGCTATATCGTGTAAGTAAGCTGGCATCAGTCATGTCAGTCTTGTCAGTGACGATCGCTAAATTGCATGGACAAAACCTATTATGACTCACACTTCCATCCATTCCATTGCCTAATTATGGTAGAATTTCACCAGATTCTTGCTTGATGATGCACTTACGGGTGTAATTTTGATGTATTTACCATAAATATTTTCCATGGGCGTCGCCATAATACTATATTAGTATAGATGTAAATCCCTCCTTTCTACAGGAGCAGTTTTTTTCACTGACAATTCACCTTCAATAAACGCCCCCTTTTGGAAAAATGTGACGCCCACATGGCGTTTATTACCAACAATACGGTATGTAGGGCTGTTAAGACCCCTTTTTTCAGCATTGCTATCACCCAAAGACCCCATATTTTTCATGAGCACCCAAAGACCCCTTATTTTTGATCTGTCACTCAAAGACCCTTATTGTTCCATTTGAACAGCAACAAGTCATCAGTCACTAATTTGGTAAACAAAGCCATTTGAAGCCATGATTTAGAACTAGAAATTCACTTTCCTAGGCTTAGTGGCTCTCACTCAAAGATCCCATTTAAAAAAAGGCCATATTCTCACCCAATGCCCCCTAATTTAGATCTAAATGGTCCATCTCTCACCCAGTGACCCCCCCCTTCGTGTGTTAGAAATATGCCTCAAGTTACATGGCAAACAGGCCTGTAACTTTGAAAAGTTACCGGCCCAAACTTTTTAGAGCTTTTAAACAGGAATTTAAAGTGTCTTCAACTCTTCATGCACAAAAGAAAAAAAAGGAAAACATAGTATTGTTAACAACATCCTGTTTGTGGTTTTAGAAATGGATATCTATGAATATTAAAATGCAATATTTGTCTACACTACAGTAAATCACCAAAGTAGTAAATAAGATACATTAAAGCATTGCATTTTCAGAGCAATATCATGAAAATTGGGGCAAATTAATTCTTAATTACCGTCAGGGTTGGCCGGTTAAAACTGCCCCGGTTTAAACCCTGTGGTTAAAACCAGGTTTAAACCGCCCAGTTTTGACCGCTAAAAAGTGGTCAAAACTGGTCAAAACCATTTTGATGCTACAAAATAAAATAAAGGAAAAAGTTTGAAAATCTACCTCACTTGACATTTATTTTGATACAAATGTCACTCAAAAATGTTGCCAGTATCATACAAGTGCAACAATTTGATGTCACTTTTTGTTACTCCGTAGTGGCTATGCTAGAGTTTTAAATCCATTAGCCTAATTATCAAAATTTTAAAAGCAATGTTTTCCCCCATTGGTTTTAGTTTTCTTATTAATTAACATGTTCAGACTAAGTAAGTTATTTGGCACATTTGCAATAATTCTTCCTCAACTCATTACTTTTAATCTATAATACCTATTCCACTACATCTTATTTGACATCAGTATTCAATTTATTTTCATATTAAATGCATTGCATCCATGTAGATCTTCAAGACTTCAAAGTCAAACATGTTTTGGGCCAAATTAGGGTACAAAAATTGCAAAATTTGTGCGCGCTTTACGCGCACTGGCCTGTTATGGGCTAAAATAGTCTGAAATTGGAATTTTTTCATGCACTTCAAGCGCGCAATTGTCCTATTACAATCTAAAAGCTTGGCCACTTGAGTACACATGCCTTCCTCACGGTGCGTTTGGGGCCTCCAAATTTTGGCCTGGCCCAGGGCCCCCCAAAAGGTAAATCCGGCCCTGTTACTTATTTAGTAGAGCATTAATGCTTCAAAAGTACAGGTTTTGACCGGTCAAAAGTCCAACCCTGATACTGTACTTAAAATATCTCCATTATCTGCTAAGATAATTGCTTATCAGTAAGTTATTCTATGCTATTTTTAATATTCTGATGCCTGCAAATTTTTAGACATCAGGTACAGGAAAAATTATACTCAAACAGGGGTTGTTTTTCGCGGCAACCTGTCAAGCATGCTGAATACGTTGGTACTAAATTTAATGCACAGAATAGGTTTGTCGAAGCGGCGGGTTAACCATTCAAAGATCTGGAATTTTTGAAATTAAATTTATTTTATAACGTCTTCGTAAAGTGATACTTTGAGCTTTAAAAAGTTCCCGGCCGACCAGGCCGGCAACTAGACTGCTATAATAGTCTACACGGTTGTTTGATGTATATAGAATTGGCTTCATTATTAAGAAAATGCAAACTATAGATGGCGCTATTTATCATAAATCATATTTCTTAATTTGCAAGGGGTAGGTAATCAATACTGCCATTTAAACAGGTGGAATAGGTGAAACAAGCAACAAAAAAATTTTATAAACATATTTCATCAAAAAATAAAAGGAATTATTTTTATTAAAAGTCTGAAAGAGTAATTTCCAGTATCTAAATAGCGCAGGCGCGGATCCAGGCATGGGCACACCGGGCCCGTGCCCCCCCTTTTCGAGGGTCCTAATTTTTTTTTTTTTTTTGTACAATTTTGTTGGAAAAAAAATAAAACCCCTTTGTTTTACTTTTCATTTTTACATCAACTGCCTCCCATGCCAGTGGCGGATGCATGCAGGGGCACACCGGACGGTACCCTTTCATGGTCCATGAATTGGCTTTAATTCGGCCTTTATTTTTTATTTTTTTCCAAATATTATGAGGGTTTCATCCTCCCTCAGACACCCTCCCTCCGCGTATGGATAAAAAAGTCAATAGGCTTCTTTTTTTGGACCAGGCGCGGATCCAAATGGAACGGCACACAGGCCCGTGCCCATGCCAGCCCCTTCACGCTAAAAGAAATGAAGAAGGAGAGAAGAGAAAGGCGAAAATGAGAAAAGAAGAGGAAATGGAGAAGACCGGTGAGAAGAAGGGGGAAATATTTGCACGTAATTGAGTGGGCCCAAGCCTATACTTGTCTGTGATTATTTTAGGCATTGCTTGAAGGCGAGTCCTCTGCCCAAAAGCCTGTGAAATTACTGCGGGCCCGCCGATACGCAGGGCCCGTCACATTTTATCACCAGTATTACGACGGACTCAATGTTGACTTCAACACCAATCCGTGCATGCTAGGCCTAATAAAGTGTCAGTCGGGACCAGTCCCGGGACAAGTGTAATATTTAAAATTTTGCAAATTGAGTTCGGGGCCTTTTTTGTTTTAAGCAATGATAAAAGTGTAAAAATGATGCACCAAATGACTTAAATGGGACCTTCATTTTCCAACTTCTGAGGGGAGATAAACAGGCGACCGTTTTCACTTCTGTTTTGGACATCCGTACACTTTATGTTTTAACATGTTTAAGCAATATAATTAGGCCTTCAGTAGCCTAATAGTGAATAATGGTCTAGGAGTGGCTTCAATTGTGCCTTCATTTTCACACATTTCCTACCTTATCGGGGGGGGGGGGACATCTCTCCTCAAACACCCCTGTGGGTAAACTGCGTATGCATAAAGAAGTTGCCATTTTCACTTCTGCTTTGAACACCAGGCCCTTTATGTTTCATAGCAATAATTGACACAATAGTGAAAATTTTCCACCAAATGGTTTCAATTGGGCCTTTATTTTGCAAAATTTTCCAACTTCTCAGGAGGGAACATCACACCTCTGCGTATGCATAAGGAAGTTGCCATTTTCACTTCTGCTTTTGACACCAGACCCTTTATGTTTAAAGCAAACATTAATAGTGAAAAATTGTCGACGAATGACTTCAATTGGGCCGTCATTTCACAAATTTTCGGCTTTTCAAATTAAAACTTTACACAATAATAGTGCCAAAATGGTCCACCAAATGGCTTCAATTAGGTCTTCATTTTGCAAAAGTCTCTCAATTCTCAGGGGCACATCCCCTCAGACACCCCTGCGTATGCATAAAGAAGTTAACCTTTTCGCTTCTGTTTTGGACACCCGACACTTTATGTTTAAAGCAATAATTTACACAATAATAGTGAAAGCTTGTCGACAAATGACTTCAATTCGACCGTCATTTCAAGAATTTTCGGCTTTTTCAAATTAAAATTTTACACAATTATAGTGCCAAAATGGTCCACCAAATAGCTTCAATTATGTCTTCATTTTGAAAAAGTTTCTCACTTCTGAGGGGGCCACACCCCCCTTCAGACACCCCCCTGCGTCGCGCAAGCGCGACGTACGCCGCTGTCGCGCCGATGATTCTAGGTTTGTGCCCCCCCTTTTCAAAAATCCTGGATCCGCCACTGAAATAGCGCCACCAATCTTGTCATAAATAGATACATTTTATATCCGAAAAAGCTTTAAAAAGTGCTGTGAAAGTGAATAATGTTGTAAATAAGAGGAAATTAAAGTTGAAAATGACTCAAAAGCATCTATATACATTAGTATGATACCGCTTTAAGCTGTTTAAGCCTAAAAATTGGGTTGTACATGATGTTTTGTTTGAAAAACTAATAAATGATCACATCAAACAACAGTGTCTAGTTGGCCCCCCGGACTATTTTTAACTTTTTAATTTCAAATTTTGTATCAATTTCTTTCTACACAGATTGTCACCATGAAATTGTTCTTAGTTTGTCTAGCAGCCTTGGCAGTGGTTAGTTCTGCCAAAATACAAACATGGCAGAGGGACATGATCGTCAAAATTAACAGGCTACAAACATCATGGAAGGTAAGATGTGCTTCATTGTAAGTAAAATAAAAATGGGAAATAGATCATTTAAATTTTAATGTAACTTCTAGCAAGCATCAACACAATTTATTTTTGAGATGGCTTTCCTATCTTCTTTTATCCTATCTTTCTTTTTGAAATGTCAGATATTGTTTTATTGCTTTTATGTTTTCTATTTGCCATGTTATTAGCAAAAATCACAATCTTAACTTAATTAGATGAATTTAAGTGTATAAAGTAAGTCACTGATTTTTCCAAATAATTGATGATGATGTATGAGCTAAGATGAGCTTTGTTTAGGTAACATGGGAATCAGAATAGTGAAGTTTTAATGCATTCCCGGGGAAAGCACCCTAAACAAGGATTTAACCCTTGGCTAAAACGATACCCTAAACAGGTAACACGTGCCTGTTTTCATGCCCTAAATTGGGATTTTATTCCTTGCATCAAATTTCATACCCTAAATTTCATTTCCGCGTATTTGCCATTGCAATTTTGCTACCCTTTTTCTGATTTTTCATGTTTTTGACACCCTAAACACGATACGCGCGTATCGTGCTTACCCATGAAAAGCTGCCCTTTTTACGCGTTTTTATTATCGCGGATGGGATGGTGTACTGTACAGGCCACAATGGGAGTGACCCCCCGAGAATGCATTTCAAATCCTCTCAAGCATCTCAACAATTGTTGAGATGTGGAGGGATGGCTAAAGTTGGTCTGTGAGCGTAATGCAGAGCCAAATTTTTACCAATAATTTATGTGCCTCAGGTAGTTTTCATTACAAGAGTTGGGACGCATCGTACGTCTACAAGTCCTGCAACCAATTGTAAGCCCAAAACCATCACAACAATGGGTTTGGGACTTCAGATGGGATATACCGGTACCGTACTGTGAAATGGACATTTAAGAAATACAGAAAAAAGAGTGTAAAAAACATGGCAACATCTTTTTATACTTGATGTAATTCAACTGTTTTTGTGGATGATTAAATTATGTTGGACTTCATAGAACTGATGACATTCTTAAATACATGTAGGCAATCTGGTTTTCTGTAAATGTCTGATTCTGTAAAGGTTAGTGGCTAATCCCAGAATGCGGACTGATTGCGTCTCTGACAGCCTCACTTGTACAAGAATAAGTATGTTTGTACTTGTACTTAAATATCATACAAAATTCAGATCTTGTTTGTATACATGCATTGCTTTTATGTTTTCCATTTGCATGGTTAAACAAAATTTTAAGTTTGATTTAAAACCTAGCACTGCCCATGTTTTTTTTTTGCTATCGGAAGGCAAAGAAGAAACAAAAAAGGAGAGAAGATAAACAAAAAAGTCACTTGGAACCCCCAGAATTGAACCTGGGACCCTTCGCGTGCCACGCTCAAGATCACAGACCGGTAGCCACAGACCGGTAGCCAGCGATTCCCTTGCGTATATGACTTGGGGGTGATTGCACCATGGGGTACAATTGCTGAATAGGGAGCAACTTGCTAGACTTGAGTCCAGTCCTCGTTTATGGAGTTTAGGGTTAGGGTTGAGGGTTTGGGTAGGGCAGTCTTGTGGTTTAGGGTTAATTTGAGGGCTGGGTGTTCTGCTTTAGCAAATCACTGATTCTTCCAAATAAAATTGTGAACAAATAATTGATTGATAATGTATTCATACAGGCTAGATATAACTAATGATGCATTCATTCATACAGGCTGGATATAACTACCCATTAAACACCACTCTTGATCATCTGCGTGGGTTGATGGGTGTTCTTCCAACACCAGAAGGCATGAAGCTTCCACTCATGGTTCATGAGATCAACAAAGACCTTCCTAAGGATTTTGATGCCCGCAAACAATGGCCAAACTGCAAGAGTATCCAGGAGGTCAGAGATCAGGGATCCTGTGGATCATGCTGGGTAAGATTATAATAACTAACATTTGAAGCTGTTTCTGACACATTTTCGTGCCTGCATGCACCCATGGCCTGTCTGCAAGAGTATCCAAAGGACAACGGTCATGTGGATCATTTTTAAGTTCATACTTACAGCATTTTGAGTGCATTGACTAAATCGATTGTTAAGGTTATTAACTATTTTAAACTGTTGTGATTAGGTAGTTCACAGCATCTTACGAATGGTAGTGAGCTTTGGCAAAAACTGCATGCATTGCTCAATTCATAGCGAGCGTGTAGAAGAATAAAAATATTACAGATATACTTTTATAGGTGATGCGGTTCTTGAGTTACGTTGTAAAGAGGGCTGAAACAACAACACTTTTGTAAAACGTACATAACTCATTTAACAACAATAAATTTAAAAGCAAGTTTGCGAAGTATATGATTTGTAGAATGAACATTTGCAAAACATCACGGTGTTATTTTTCAATAATATATTGATCTAGATAATGAAAATCGATTTTTAGGTTGCTTCGACCAACAATACCTCATCTACCCTTAAGCAATAGCATTTCTTAAAATTCACTGCAAGTCATCTTATGTCAAAAGAGGTCACTACATGCAGTATACTCGATTGCACAAAGGAAGTATACAGAATTGGTACTGCTTGTGGCCAGAATGAAGATTTCTCTTTGAAAAGGTCTGCATTTACAAATTCCATCTGAAAAAATCCTAAGTACAGGCATGCTGGTCTCAGTATCAAATCGCACACATAAAGCACATACACGTCCAAAGCTTATTTCAAGTTGCACCAAGATAAATCTGAATAGCACGCCATTGAAATCCATGCACCTCTTGATAATGTTGCATACATGTTGCAACACTATGCTGCATGCCTGGATTATCTTTAACTAATAGTTATAAACTCTGCAAATTAAATAGTAAGTATTGCAACTGTTGTTTTAATTGAACTGTACTAATTATGCTCTCCTAATTTCTGTTCCATATTTGTTAGGCCTTTGGTGCAGTAGAGGCAATGACTGATCGTTATTGCATCCATTCCAATGGAACTCTGAACCCACACATCTCTGCTGAAGATCTGACATCTTGCTGTACATCTTGTGGGAATGGGTGAGTATCGAGATTATTATGAACGAGTAGCAAAAGAAGGTGTGCAATACGAACTGTCTTTATTACATGATCAGTCCAGAGGGTCAGATGCCTGACGAAGTCTGGAGGTCACTCTTTTATTAAGGGGGTACTACACCCCTAGCCAATTTTTTGCTTATTTTTGCATTTTTCTCAAAAATTATAGCGCATTGGTGACAAGTAAGATATGTACAGGGTGTCCCAGAAAAAATTACCGGGCAAATGAATTTGGACGTAAGTCGCAAATTAGACATCAGAATCCAAAAATCTAAACATCAACGTGAAGCCCATCTTATGCTGCATTTTATACGCCAATTTTACTGGAATCGGTTGACTGATCGTGAAGAAATGAGCGATTACATAACGCATGCGTCAATTCACTTCATTCCAAGTTTGCCTGAAAGATCATTCAACACGTCACAATGCGCGCTAGTGGTTAAACTGTCAATGAGCTTCATATTTTGTTCTATGAAATCATTTTCGTTATTTTTAAACAACCTGTTTCTTGCAAAACATTTAATTAGGTTTTGTTCAAATTTGAAAACCTACCCGATATTCAAAATAAAAGCTTCATGTAACATGATGCTCGGTATTTGTAAATATCTTTTTTCGTTAATGTTGATATAAATGTTGCATAAAGAATTACTACATAAAGAATTCCAGCTGGCTTAAAATTCTCACACACATTAATGTTTTCGAATATTTCCAAGAAATTGTAATGCAAAGTTTAAATCTTTTAAAACTTCAACATTAATGTTATGTGGTATCAAAAATCACACGTAAAGCTGTAAACACTTGATCATTGTCATTCTTCATGTTCTTTGCTCAAATGTTCTTTGTAAAGTATATTCGCACAACCTAAAGAATTAAATTTGGAGAGCTACCAATTGCAGAAATCAATGTTTTTTCGGACAAAATGTTATTCATCTTCAGTGAAAGCATGAATGACATAACACCGTCGGATTTTAATAGATAATGTGGACTAAATTTAATGAGATACACAAACTTTAGGAAGCAGTGAGCGAGAATGAAAAACGGGCCTGTTGATTAAACTTGGAATGAACTGCAAAGATGCACGCATTATGCAATCGTTCATTTCTTCGGAACCAGTCAACAGAATCCAATAAAATTTTTGTATGTGATGCACAACAAAATAGGCTATGCTATACATTTTGAATTTTTGATTCTGATGTCTATTTCTCGACTTACGTTCAATTTTATTCACTCGGTAATTTTTTCTGGGACACCCTGTATATTATAGGGGCAAGGACTACAACTACTGCACTGAAAATTCAACAACTCAAGGCAAGTAGTTATTGATTTAATGATCAAATATTGGTTTTCCCTCATTTTTGACTGTAACTCCACAACTGTTGTCTGTGCAGAAATAAAATTTCCAGTGTAGCAGTTGTAGTCCTTGCCCCTATAATATAAATATCTTTCTTGTCACCAATGCTCTATAATTTTTGAGAAAAATGCAAAAATAGGCACAAAATTGGGCAGGGGTGTAGTACCCCCTTAACTTATTGAGTGTGAAATATTGAAATATCACAAAGTTAAATATCATTCGTAAACACTTGAGAAAGTTCCTGCAATCTTATTGGATCTTAGCTCTAGCTGTGATATGACACAATATAATGTGGTACAGCTACATGTGCGCATCGATGTGATACGCGTACTCATTATTTGAACAAATCGGAGGCGCATAGCAAAAACAGGACTGATCGATTTAAGAATGAGAATAAAGGTTTTTGGCGTAAAACAAAAAGATATTTCATGTGCCAGTAAAGGGAGAGAAATGTACAGGTTCCGTGATAATCCGTATCCGACCCTAAATCAAGCACAATAACAAATTTATCATACCCAGATGAAACAGAATCATACAGAACTTTTAATACAGTCACTCATTAACACAAAGTTGTCTGGGCCTCATGATCTAGTTTGTGTTATCAGGTTGTATTACAATGTAGAATAATAAGCTTGGGACTTTAAAAACACTTCATCTTAGGGAGTGTTCAGAAATACTCTGGTGGGGGGGCTGGAAAATATGTAGGGGGGTCATAAAATTTTAGGAGTTCTGAATAGGGGGTTAAAAAGTTTTGGGTGTATGAACAGGGGGTTTAAAAAAAATAGCCCGTGGGGGGGGGGGGGGTAAAAATTTCGCGCGCTGTGCGCGCAAATGTTCCACTTAAACCAGAACAGGGTCTTAGGGGCCGTCCATAATTTTCGCCATTTTCACTTACGTACAAAGCGTACGTAAGAGGGAGGGAGGGGGTAAAAATTCTGGGCATGTGTACGTAAGAAAAATGGCGATTTGTTTGAGCAATAAAAAAATGAAAGTGAAAAATTATGGTATTTTCCAATATATTTTTTATTCATAAGTTATAACCAATTGACCTAAAATGGTTCAATTCGTTTTAACAGTTTCTATAACATGCCATGCAAACAATGATTTCTCTTTAATTTTGAGTCTAATATGCACAGTAGTGGTCCTATTTTACATTATACTTAATTTATTTCATACCAAAATACTTAACAAAGTATTTTCTATCTGCGCTAGGATCAATCGCAGCAAAGGCTCTAGTGTGGATTGTCACTGTTGCGACAAAAGACATAAACCCCATAGTTTAATGGCAAGAACATACACCAAACATACCAAAGGGATGTCCCCCTGTCAGTTCGATGTGACCCCGGGGATTCTCAATGGAAAATCAATGGAAAAGAGAGTATAGGATGTTCAGCAGATTTTGGAGTGCATTAGTCATTTAGTTTAGATTCCGGCTGCATTTTAAGCTGTACTTTAATTTATTGATGGCTTTCTCTTTCATGAAAATATGGTTTAAAAAAAGTTTTTTCAACATTTCTCAACTTACGTATCTGTAAAAACATTAAGCAAAACCAACTGCCCTCCTGGAACACTAATATAACCTTAACCCCAAACCTAATCGAACCTTTAACCTAAACTCTAACCCCCCACCTCAACCCGACATCTCAATTTTGCTATTAGTAGTAGGCCTACTCGTGGAAATCTTTCGCCATTTTATTTGTACGTAACTCGAGGGAGGGAGGGGGGTAAGAAGTTACATACGCTTTGTACGTAAGTGAAAATGGCGAAAATTATGGACGGCCCCTTAGCTAGCCACCCGTCTGGCTGTCATTTTAGGGACGGGCAAAATTAATGCCTTTGACAGATATGCTATATTATAAATTGTATGTTTTGAGAAGCTAATTGACCTTTTTAGTAAACCCAATTTGTAGAACAAAGCCATGTCAGCACATATTTTAATTCTTTGAACCCCAATGGGCTTTAGACGTCTGATAAATGTTTTAAAGGTCAAATTAGGACAGGCAATTTTATTCAAATGACGGGCAACCCTCAATTTCTAGCTAAGACTCTGAACCAGAACATTTGATAGGGTGCTTTATGTATTTTGATAAATCATTCAATAGTCAGAGATATATAACTATAAAGTGTTAAAAATTGTCTTGTCTATAACTTGAGGCAGTAGCATAGCCAGGGGGGCAAGGGGGGCAGAGTGTCCTTGACGAAAAATGAAAGAAAAAAGTGCAAAACAAAAAAAAAATGAAAGACAAAATCTGGAGGGCAAAGGAAAGGAAAAGGGGCAAGGAGTCCCTTTTCCACAAAATTTCACCCCGATCATGTAAATTACGACAATTTTGCGCACTTCGCGCGTACATTGTCACAATGGAGCCCTTTTCACACATCGTCCAAGTAACGCCTTTCTTTTAAGCCAAAAGACAGTCTCTCTAAAAACAAAACTGGTATATGTATTTAATGCAACTACAATGTTCGTCTGTGCCCCCAAAATTTTATTTTGCCCCCCCCCCCAGAAAACTGGCTGCGCCCCTGTATTTTGGGCTAAAATAGTCTTAAGATTTTTGCACACTTCGCCGCAACAAAAAGTCCTAGTAAAACCAGAACAAAATATACTCGTCCCCCGACCTCACCTAAATTGTAAATTGTAATGCTTCCGTCGCCACTGATTCCAATCATAAATGCTATTAATACTGGGTTGCATAAACATACTTATGAGCTACTTTACAAAATGATAAAACATTTCCACAATTCCACATATTTTATATCAATGACATGGGTACAATTTCCCGGGACAATTTCATTGCATGAATACAAATTTTAGTATCATTAATGTAGAATGGCACATTATAATGGGGGGGGGGGGGGCAAAATAGTTTTGAAACTTATATGAGGGGGGTCAAATTCCAGCCCCCCCACCAAAGTATTTCTGAACACTCCTTATCGTGTTAACTAGTTGCCACTGTAATATGAGAAGGTAAGATAGTTATGTTCTCTGGGTCGGTCCTGGCTGATCAAATAAACTTTGATATTTTTGAGGCTTTGAATTTGATAAAACACTTTTGTATTTGTATAACCTGTAAAGGCAATACATTGGGATCATCTTGGCTGGGTATCATAGCACGCACATATTTTGGGGTGGCTTTGAGGGTGTGAGCCCCCGGGGTAAAAGCAGGGGGCGGCAAAAAAGCAGGGGCGGCAAAAAAGCAGGGGCGGCAAAAAAGCAGGGGCGGCGGAAGATGGAAGGGGCGGCAAGAAGAATTATTAAAGAAAAAAGGGCAGGGTAGAATTGGCGACAAGAAGAATTATTAATGAAAAAGTGCGGAAAATTATTGAAAACTAATTCTGGAGCACCATCCTGGATGGAAAAAAATTGGGTCAACCTTTTCGGGCTTTTGCTGCAAGAGGCGTAGTACAACATTGGCCAATTTTGTTTTTGTTTCTTTTTACTCATAAGATGTGAAGGGGGCTACCCAATGGCTGCATGGGATTTCTGGAAAAGTGAAGGCATTGTCACTGGAGGACAATACAACAGCAATGAAGGATGTCAGCCCTATGAGATCCCAGCTTGTGATCACCATGTTGTTGGCAAACTGAAGCCATGTGGTGAAACCCTACCAACACCTAAGTGCAAGAAGACATGTGAAGCTAGTTATAAGGGCTCATATGAAGATGACAAACACAAGGGTAAGATTTTTTAAAAGCCTATTAAGGGCTGGGGTATGAACGTTTGGACAGTATTTATTGTGGGACATTAGAGCACATCAGACATATCGAATTGCATTCTGAATATGAAGAATGTCATTCTGATATCAAATAATTTTGATTTTTGAAATTCGCAATTTAATTCACATTTTATGGCAAATCATTAAAAATTGATATTTTTGATATTTAACAGTACTTGAAGTAAACTTTATAAATCTGATGATTTATACTTAAAGTGTATGTAGGTGGGATGAAAAGCCGACGATCAATTGAAAATTTTGACCTTTTCATTATTGAAGATATGGATTTTTTCCCAAAACACCAAAAAAAATTAGGTCTTTTTGGGAAAAAAATCCATATGGGAAAGGTCAAAATTTTCAATTGACCGTCGGCTTTTCCTCCCTGCTACATACACTTTAAGAATATGTCATTAGATTTATATAATTTACTTCGAGGACTGTTATATATCAAAATTTGAAAAATATCAAATTTTTATAATTTGTCATAAAATTTGTATTATATTGTGATTTTCAAAAAACTAAAATTATTTGATATCAGAAAGACATGCTTCGTATTCAGAATGCAATTCGATAGGTCTGAGGTGCTCTCATGTCCCACAAAAAATACTGTCAAACGCAATAAACGCTCATTTTAGATCCCTTAAGGGCTATTAAAGCAATATTGTTATATAAAAAGAGATTTAGATTTTTATTTTTTACCCACATAATGTTAGTTTTCACTGTCAGATATGTCCCAGTTTAATCGTGAAGCAAACAGATGAGATAAAACAAAGAAAATCGCTATTTAGTTCCAGTGCCGCCTGTGTGTATGTGTGTCTCTGTCAATCATGACTGAGGTTGGTTGACCTGATGTGTATGTAAGTAATGTACGTACAGTGTTATGAAATCATTGTACAATACTTCATATGCCGGAGGACCTCCCTCTTCTGATATAAAAAGTAAAATTGTGGACTAACTTTTTTGTCGCCGAGTCCCAATGGTTATATATTTCTCAATCTGTAAATCACTGTTTTGTAATGACCTTTGACCTCTTGATCAACAGGGGCATCTGCGTACTCAGTCCGCTCTGATGTAGATCAGATTCAGACTGAGATCATGACAAATGGACCAGTGGAGGCTGCATTCACCGTCTACGCCGACTTCCCAACCTACAAATCGGGTAAGAAAACACCAAGGAGTAATAATGCCCTGGTCCTGGCGTTGCCTGAATAATACCAAACCGGTCTGACCCGCCATGAACAATTTGGACTGATTCTGCCCGCTCCGGGCCTATTTGATTTCCAGATCTAATCCTATCATTAATGTTAATTTAAAGCTAGAATGGTGACCAATTCATGCCATGATACCACATGCACTTGTACTCACCTGAAGTGAATAAAGTTAGTGAACATCATATGTTGTGTTGATATATACAACAATCATAGTGTTCTTACTCAGTTCACATGGCTGATGGAAGCATCGATCTGTACTTTTTATTGTTTATTTGATATTATATTGAGATTTAATATATTTTTTTGCTGATCCTGACCTGAAAGAACACTAGCTCGTTAAAACTTGGTAATAAATCACCCCAATGCAGCCCAACTTATCTGTATATATATATATATAAAGAATTTGGATTTGGTTGACACTACATAGTTTTACAGAGCTGTTTCGTAAGGGCCAATAGGCCCTCACTCATCAGAAACTTAATGCAGAATGAGACATAAACTAAAATATACACAACACCTAGCTTCAAGAATAATCATGCACAAAAGGATTACATAATGTTACATAAAATCATAATTTCAAGTGCGTAAAACCATAGAAGTCAATATGCCATAATTAGTCAGGGAGTGAAAGCAGTTTAGGTAGAATTAATTCCTCAGTCGACGATTTTTTTGTACCAATGGGTGTAGAATATATTGTAATATTGTATAACAAAAATCGACTAAAAACTACTTTGGGCAAAAAAATTTACAAACCTTTGAAAATTGCACTTATTTTAACTTTGAGCACGTTTAATTCAAGAGATAAATAAAAATACTTTTATGAGCGTGGTCGCATCGGCTATCGCGACGGCATTACGCGCTGATACATGAGCGTCAAATTGCGTATACTGCGTGCATACACCGTTTTCCGCGCTGAATCACATTTTATTATAGGCCTAATTATCCTTCCGCTGACACAGCTGCAGCATTGATTGCATAATATATTTTGCCATTTATTGACGGCGGACTGTTTACGTTTGTTTTACCAATGAAATGCGGTTGTTAATTTGGATCTTCAGCATATTTTTAGCTTACAAGATATTTCAAGGCACGCTGTTTCAAGGTGTCGTATTTAGTATTAGTCTAATAATAATTATGTTATGCACCTACGCTCGATACCCCACTAGGTCTATTAGGAAAAAACCATGTCTCTCGCCCTCGGCTCTAGTCCGGTTTTTAAAAACAAAAAGAGGAAGAGCTGCTTTTTTATTTCTTATGAATAATCTAACGTATACAAAATGATATGTCTGGAAAAAGACAAGGGCTTAGGGCCTAGTTATTTGTTCTGAGAGGTAGGCCCCCGGGGGTAGGGCCCATCTAATTTGGCTAGGCCTATATGTGATCACAGAACCTTCCATGATATTTGGTTCTTTTAAGTGGATCGTAGGCCTATACCTATGTCCAGGCACAGGGTCCAGGGTAGCGTGTAGTACGTGTCCCGATTGACCTTTTCCCTCGTGAATCACGGTGTCAAGATGGTGAAAGTCTAATAGAGTAGAAACTGGATTTATCAATCATAAAAATCTAAACGTGTTTTACTTCAATCCTATACAAATCTACAAATAAATGTATTAAAGCTATAGGTTAAACTAAGTTCCGTCAACTTTCGCTTAGAAATAAAATAATATTTGAGCAAGGTTGTTTTAATGATAATCCGCCATCATTGTCAGTGACTCAATTTCATGGAGCGATAACATTTCAATCAAATCAATATAATGACCCAATAGGCTACGTTCACGTTTAATAACTCTTGCCTACATTTCTTCCCGAACAAAATAACATTAATTACCATAAGTACCCAGCAAACACAAAAACGTTTTAAAAACATTTTAAATAAGTTATATTTTGGCTTTTGGTTTAGGTAAAAACGTTTTAATAACATTAAAATGTCGGGTTATATATCATGATCACGTTTTAAAACGTTTTGTATGAAAACACACTACAACAATATTTTTAAATGTTGTCAAAAAATGTTATTGTAAACTATTTTTGCAAATATTTTTTGCCAAATATTGTGTCAATACTTAAATAACATTATGTTAAAATATTTGAACCCAGCAAACACAGAAATGTTCTTAAAATGATTTTTTCAAAACCTTTTAATAACATTTAAATGTCGGGTTATATAAAGGTCATGAAAACGTTTTTAAAACGTTATTGAAAATATTTTGGGCAATTATTTTTCACAAAATATTTTTTTGAACCCCAAAATAACATTCTGTTTAGAATGTTTTGTATCAAGCTTTCAAGAATGTTTTTGAATGTTATTAAAACGTTTTTATACCCTTTATATAACCCGACATTTAAACGCTTTCTGTAAAACATTTTTGTTTGCTGAGCAGTAGATTATCAAAAAATGTTTTTTAAGGTTATGAAAACGTTTAATACTCTTAATATACCCTTTATATAACCCGACATTTAAACGTTTTCTGACAACCTTTTATAACTTTTTGCGAATGATGTCGAAAACGTTTTGTGTTTGCTGGGTATCATTAAACTGATATCGGATAATATTGCCAACAATTATTTTAATCAACAGATCATCATTTAGGCTTATAGTCATGGATTATGGTATAGGCCTAATAATTATCAAATAAATGCGATATCACAGGTGTATTTCTGAGAAATGCATTCAGGGCCCACGACCGTATAATACTATTTGGTGGTGTGAAATCTGAAGGGAGCAAATATTTTTCAAAAGGATTATTTTACATCATCTTCGGCCTATCTCAACATATCTTGACCATTAAAATTTAAATAATTCAAGTTTAAGTATGATGCTGACTCAAATTAATACAGCATGTGCATTGCTAACCACATGCTATCTACTGAAGATAGCAACATTCAGATATCATAATTAGGCAGGGCCTAATTCTTTGTATCTCAATCTTTTAGATGTTTTCAATTGAGTCACAGGGCACATGTAAAAGTTGAAACAAATGTTAATATATCCAGATCTATTTTCAAGTAGGCAGCACCATAATTAAACTTACTCATGGACACCAGTATCTCTTTTTAAAGGCTTTTTTGTTCAGGGTTTTCTTTGTTAATCTTGCTGGTAAATAGTCACAAATGCTTAAAGGGATATTTTCTATCACTTTATCCCTGATGCCATGATTGTCACACACCTGAACAAAAACAAAATTGAAATCAGACAGATTTCTGCAACTACACAGACCTAACATAACTCAGTCATACGCTGTCAAGCCTACTCGACAAAACCCTGATTTTTCAGTTTATAGGCCTTGAATGTCAGTCATGTGCAAGTTGAATTTTCTAGATTAGCTGTCTACATGTACTTTAGCATTATCAAGCTCAGCTCAGTGTAAGAATATTTCCTGTAAGCTTAAAGTCAACACTTCAGTCTAAAGTCGTCATATCTAGCACCCCCCCCCCATTGTAGGCCTACATTTAACAGAAAACTTACCCAAAACAGAAGAAAAGCACTTAATCTGGTTAAATATTATTGTAAATGACAATTTTCTATCACAGAGATGTAAACAAAGCGTGTCGCCTATACACCAATGTTCTTATACACAGCCCAATATCACACCACCAAATAAATCCCCATAGAGATATGTACTAAATTACCTCAAAAAACGTCATTTTTTCTTCATGAAGCTTCAAGAGCAACTCAGTTCTTAGCGACAGCTATGATGGTTGAAATTAGCCCTAGCCTGATCCCTCTGACTGGATTAAAGTATATGTTGACCGTCATTATTTTTTACGACTGGCCCTCGAAGTCTATGATGTCCGGGAATTGTCCTAATTTACCCCCAAAAAATCATTAAAATCATTAAAAAAATACTCGATCTCTCCCATCTGTGGTAGGCCTACACTTGCAGGATTTGATATTACTAATCATGACCAATCCAAATTTAGCCAAAGTTATGCAAATTTCTGCTCATTTTAATGCTTAATTCTGAGAAATGCATTCAGGGCGCACGACCGTATAATACTATTTGGTGGTGTGAAATCATAAGCATACTGTGCATGCAGGTATATAATGACGTAGGCCTATAGTCCTATTACTAATAGGACGTCAGTTATATTATAGGCCTACATTAGGCGGGACATTAGGAAAATAAAAACACGATAAATCTATTGCATTAGCAAAATAATTGCATATAAATAGGCTTATAGACCACCCAGTTAGTACATACATACATACATACATACCGACGGCATTTATATAGCGCAATTTCAAAGAAATGATCATTGCACTTTACAGAAAACTTACCCTACAACTAAAGACTACAAGAAAACAAATATGGCCAATCTGTTAGCTGACTAAATGCTTGTCGGACCAAATGGTTTATAGATCAAATGGGTTATTAGACCAATTGTGAGACCAAAAGGTTATTAGACCAAATGGTTTTAGACTTATAGGAATTAACTAAATGGTTATCGAACCAACTGGTTAAAAAACGGAATAAAGGTGCATGGAAAAAGAGGGGAAATGAGAGAAAGCCAATCCACAGAGATACTTAGGTTTAAATAACTATTAATTTCCGTTGTAGGGCCTAACTTGTAGGCTTCTTGTAATGTCTGATATACCGATCTAGTCTGGCCTATACCATGTAGGCCTATACTTTAATATCTTTTTCATAACAAAGTCCTATACTTTTTCCACAGAAAACAATATAGGCCTACATTCTTGTCGATCGTTCTGATAAGTTTGTATTTATTTAGGCTGTAAGTGTTAAGGCCTATGGGCTTATTTATAGACCTATATAAGGTCTAAATTGATTAGACGTTTAGTACGCCTATACTATAATGACGTATAGGTCTAGGTTTAATGACTAGGCTTAATTACAATTAATTGGTGAATTGACATCAATGTATTTTATACATTAAATGTATTACCGTAATGGTCCGAGTATAGTCCCATGTTCGAGTATAATCCCACCCCCCATTTTTCGAAAAATTTCAGAATTGTAAAAAAAAAAAAAAATTTTTTTTTTTTTTTTTTTTTTTTTTTAAAGTTTATTTTTTTCCGGTTTTGGAGTGTCCCTGGACCTAGACCTAGATGCTAGGATCATTCAGGGTTGACCTAAAAAAAATCAAAAAAAAATCAAGATATTTTGTATTTTTAATATGAAAATTGATACTTTGTTTTCATGTCATACTCTATTAATGATTTCAAAATGCATTCAAATTCAATGCATTTTGAAATCATTAATAGAGTATGACATGAATACAAATTATCAATTTTCCCATTAAAAATACAAAATATCTTGAAATTTTTTTTTTTTAAATTCGAGTATAATCCCACCCCCCAATTGTGAAAAATTTTCACATAAAAAGCGGGTGGGACTATACTCGGACCAATACTGGTACTTAAATATGTATTTTTTTATATCCATTCAACAAATGGGGACATTTTAATTCAGGTATGACAGGTAAAACTTACACAAGGTGTCGATCAATTAGACACTGACTTTGTGTCGTGTGACGCGATCGCGACGCTCTGGTTTACGCAGTATGCAACGCCAACACGCTCACTTGTTGCGCGCGATGCAAATACAAAACAGTAAGCGTGGACGCCGCGTAACCATGTTTATGTAATTGCGCTTAACAGTCGGAAACGTTACGTGATTTGTGTATTTTTACTGTAAAATATAGTGATTTTCAAATGCCTGTAGATATTTTTGCCCAGGGTGGATTTTGGTCGATTTTGGATATGTGATAGAAAAATTGAAGCCACGTCTACCAGTACAAAAATTGTCGATTGAGGAATTAATTCCAGCAGACAACCTTCCCAGAGCTCTCTCTCCCTCACTAAATTTCAAGTGCGCAATACCATATAATTCAATACAGATTGTCTGAATAGACATCATAAAAAACTTGATCACAAAGGAATATAAGTGAGGAATCCACTTCAATATGTCAAGTGGACAGGATCATATAAAAGTCAATGCAAATTGCTTGGTGATCAGTCAGCTGCATTTTCAGTCAGCAGTCAGTCAGCTGCATTGTTCAGTAAACAGTGATCAGCATCAGGTGTATTAGCAACCCAGACTGTTCTTTCTTTTTTAGCAACCTAGATTTTACTAACTATTATTTCAGCAAACTCGTTGTACTGGCTTGACCGGTTAACGGACTGGGGAAATAATAATAACAAATCTACTAATTATTATTCCAGCATACTCGTTGTACTGGCTTGACCGGTTAACGGACTGGGGGAATAGTAATTACAAATTCACTAACTATTATTTCAGCAAACTCGTTGTACTGGCTTGACCGGTTAACGAGCTGAGGAAATAATAATCAATTTTCTAAACAGTTTGGTCAGTTTTTACACCGATTCTAGTTACTTTGCAGTATATACAGTACGGTCCATAAGAGGCCAAAACACTCCTGGTAAGCCGTATACTTCTGTTACAGTATATGCAGTTCACATTGTAAGTAAATTTGAACGGCTCTTTTCAGAGCCACCAGCTTTTTTGAACAGCTCTTTTCAGAGCCACCAGCTTAATCGCGCAAACGTATTTCAAGTCATACCGCGCTTTTTAAACAACGCCACGCATATCTAATTATCCACACTTTCCCAGTAAACGTATTTCAAGTCATTCAGCGCTTTTAAACAACGCCACGCATATCAAATCGTCCACGCTTTTCAAATCACTCAGCGCTTTTCCGCCATGACCAAGAGGGTACACGACGAGGAAGAATGGATTACAGCAACATACTCGAAGAAAGGACGCCGCAGCCCACGCGCCAAGGAGCTACACAACAGTATGAACACCAGCAACATCAGCAACGAGGCTTCATCGATTATCAGGATCAGCACCCCAGCAAAACGCCGAAGGACCACTGCGCCACCACAGGAGAGAGGACCTACAAAATGGCCAACGTATGGAATAGTACTCAACAAGCAAGTCAACGCAGAATCATTAGCGCTAGTTATATTCGAGAAGTACTTCAAGAACCTCAAAGTCAAAACAACCAGGACTACATCAGGAAAACGACTACTGAAACCACAGGACGCCACTGCAGCAGCCAAGCTAGAGGATATGACAGCACCAGACTCAAAACCCATCCAGCTCCACCGACTCCCAGAAACCAGGCAAGCCGTGCTCTTCAGGATTCCACCACACATCTCGGAACAGGACATAATGGACATCATACCGGAGGCAAGCACGGCAAGAAGATTAATGAGATACGACAAAGAAACGAGACGGAACTACAGCACACTATCGGTACGTGTTACATGGAACAGCCGAGATCTACCGAGCTTCATACGGACACGATTCCTAGGAACCATCCAAGTACGCCCATGGACACCAGACCCAACCAGATGCTACCGTTGCCAGAATTACGGACATATCGCCAGGGAATGCACGGCCAGACAGGAGAAATGTGGAATTTGCGGAGACAACCACGATACCAGGATTTGCCTAGAAAAGAGGACCAAAGGAGAGAACGTACAACGGAAATGCGCCAACTGCGAAGGGAATCACGTAGCAGCATCTGCATCCTGCCCAGTTCGTCGACGACAAGTACAAGCTATGAAACCAAAGGCGACTCCAGCACCGAAACTGACGGAACAACCACGAAAGACAATGGAAACCATCAAGACAACCAAGGAACAACGACCAGCCAAGCAACCAGCCAGATCACCAAAGAAACAAGAACAAGCAGCAAAGAAACCAGCCCCCACCCAACCAGCATGGCTACAAGCACTCCAGACACAGAATCATCCTTCATCGACAACCGCACCAGCAAGTCAACCCGACAAGGAAAAGAAGGACAAGGACCCAATGGACTACAAGCTACCACCCGTGGACAAGGAACAACAAAGGATAAAGCAGAGACGCGACAACGAGGTCTTCAGAATGATTGTACCTTCATTCAGGGCACTCCTAAGGAACTTCAACGGCCGTTACGTCAGCCAAGCAACCTGCCTACTACTCGACAGCCTCACCAAGACCATCAATCTCATCGACCAACTCAGCCATCAAGCGTAAGGGACATCAAGCTACTTCACTTCAACTGCCAGTCAGCCAGGAACAAGAAACCAGCAATCGAAGAAGCAGTCTCCAAAGGATCTTTCGACATCATTTGCCTTCAAGATACTCGTCTGGAACCTAGAGAAGATAACCCTGCGCGCTCAAAATTCAATCTTACTAATTTCGATATCCACCAGCGTCCAAAATCTGATAATTGTCATGGCATATGGACAGCAATACGTAGAGATTTTCCGAACGAAGACGTTAGCTCAGAATATAATTTTGGCACTTCCACCGAGCACGTCAGCACGCGCGTCCACCTCAAGTCCTCCACTTTCGTTGTTCATAACATTTATTGTTTAGACGGTAATATTGATCTACGACAAGCCATTGCCAACCAAGAACCGTCCATATTTTGCGGCGACCTTAACGCTCACCATCTGGTCTGGGGTCCGACCCAAGACCGCGCAGGCGAAGCTCTCCTTGATCAAATTGAATCTTCATCAAGTCACACTGTTCTGAACACTGGCGAACCTACTCATATAAGCGGCACAGGTATTGACGTCACAATTGCATCAAATAGCATCGCGGCGAAGAGTGAGTGGTCAATTCACCCTTTTTTGGCTAGCGACCACTACGCAGTCCAGATAACAATCCGTAATACACCACTTCCACCCCCCGAGTCCTTCGACTCACGGTGGCAACTCCGCAAAGCCGATTGGTCTAGTTTTCAGGTAGCGATTGAGGAATATATGTCAACACATCCCGCGCCCGGCGACAATCGAATCCCTGGAGGCAAAATCAAATTATATTACAAATGTATTTAACGCAGCGGCTAGCGATTCAATCCCAAAAAGCTCGCCTGGCTCGAGACACCCAAACGATTGGTTTAGGAATGATGCTATGAAGGTCACCAAAAATGAAGTCAACTACCGTTTAAAAAGACATAGAACAAATCCTACGGAAAATTCAAAAGCCGAGTTGACAGCAGCGCTCAAAATTCACCGCGAAACATGCAAAGAGGCAAAAACCCAATCGTGGGTCAACTGGACAGAAAAATTAAATGATCAAACAAATGCCAGAGATCTCTGGCAGCGCGTTAAAATGGTTAATGGCTGTAAAACGCTGTCTACGCCACGTCACCCAGACCCTGCTACCAAAGCTGACGAACTGTGTAAAACGTTTGCCGATCGGTCAAGCTCACATAACATTGCTGCAGATGTACTCCAAAAACTTCAGACCCTCCGCGCTTCTAGGAATAAACAGGCCGACGAGGCAATTAGCAAAGATCACCCAGCCGACATTCCATTCACCATGCACGAGCTCAATAATGCGTCAGCGCATAGGCAAGATACAAGCCCTGGAGAAGATCAAGTGACCTTCTCCATGGTCAGGCACGCAACGAAATCCCTGAAGTCTTTCATTCTACAAGTGATCAACCACTCGTGGAATGAAATGACACTCCCTGAAACCTGGAAAAAGGCCAACCTCGCGGCGATCCCAAAACCTGCGCAAGACGCTTTTAGGCCAATTTCCTTATTATCATGCATCAGCAAGATTATGGAGTCAATGGTTCTCCAGCGCATTAATAGCTCTGCTAGGCCGTTCCACCCTAACCTTCTTGGTTTTCGTAAAGGCGTGGGCACTGAAGACGCCATCGCATCTCTTATAAGCCACATCTCGAGTGCAAAGAATGCTAAAACTAGCCGTAAAGTAACTGCTGTCTTTCTTGATCTTGAAAAAGCGTTCGAATTAGCAAATAAAGATTCTATCATTCAGGCCATGATCAACGCGGGTCTAGGCGGGAAACTTCTTGGCTGGTGCAGAGACTTTCTCACTAATCGACAAGCCAGAGTCAAATTCCAAGGAGCCTTTTCAGGCTACCAAACATTTCACAACGGGACCCCACAGGGCAGCCCGCTCAGCCCAACTCTATTCAATTTTCTTATCGATGATATCCTTAGAACCACAACTTTCCCGCCAATGACGCATATGTTCGCTTACGCTGACGACTTGGTTATCGTTTCTACTAAGAACTCAGTTCGCAACTGTCAGAAAACACTTGATTCGCTTCAAAGTGTCACAGACACCCTTGGGCTTAAATTCTCAACGGCAAAAACAAAAGCCATGTATTTCCAGACGGGTTTTCCAGATTCCCATCTCAAATTGCGCAATGATCCCATCGAGTGGGTCTCCGAGTTCAAATATCTAGGTGTCATAATCGACAGAAATCTTAACTTCTCTAGTCACATTAAGTACACGACAAAAAGAGTTCGCTGTCGTCTAAATGCTATGCGAGCTATCAGCGGCATCACCGGTGGTGCTAACTCAAAAGTTCTTCGTAAAGTATATCAAGCCACTGTTCGCCCTATTTTGGACTACGGCTGTGTAGCGGTGGCCTTCGCCCCCAAGACAACTTATAGCCATCTCGAAAAACTCCAGAACCAAGCAATTCGTACAATCCTAGGCGTCCCACGATGGTCCGGTACCTCAGCCTGCCAACTTGAAGCTGAAATTCTGCCACTCCAATTTCGTCATGAAGCGCGCCAGGCCATTTTCGTTGATAAAGTTCTTCGAAAACCTGATCATGCTATTCACAGCGTAATTTCAAAAAGCATAGAGAAGTCCAGAGAAGTATTTACCGACAGGACTTGGCTACTAAAAGCATCTGATGCCTATCATCTTCACAGCAATAGCGACCAAGTTCCAGCGCCAGAAATTGTTCAAGTCCCTAATCCATGGTCGTCTCCTACCGCGGACTTGCGCGTCCATCGTCCTTATGACAGCAAAACATCAGCTCCTCCAGAAATTGTAGCGGCGGCGCGCGATAAAAAGTATCACCGATGCCGAACAAGCTTTCAGTTCACCACCACTAGTGTACTATACCGATGGCTCAGTGAACGAAGACGGATCGTGTGGATTTGCGTTTGTAGCCCCTCATGCGAAAAAATCTTTTAGAGCATCCGATGGTTGTTCCACCGTGCAAACAGAATTAGCAGCCATTCGTGAGGCAGTCCGAGACGCCAACAGCCAGCCAGAAACAAGAGTCGCCATTCACACCGACAGTCAAGGTGCAATTGACAATCTCATGAAAGCCCCACCGCGACAATATTCTGCTTAACAAAGATATTCAAACAGCTATTCGGCAAAGCAACAAAAACTTCATCATTAATTGGATCCCCAGCCACATCGGTATACCAGGCAACGAGGAAGCGGATGCCGCAGCGAAAACAGGAACGACTAAAGAACAACCAGATATCACTATTCCAATTAGCCGCCGTCAAGCACGCACTTCTTTCCATAACACTGCACACCACAGGTGGCAAGACCATATCCAGCAATCGCAGTCCGGGTCTGTTAATTGGAGGCTTTCGCTTCCGAACACACCAGGCGCCGCAGCGCCCTAAACAGGCAACCAAGACGAACGCAGATCGCAATCAACTCGTTGAGGGTTAAAGCAAAAACTGCTAGGATAGTTATAGAAAATAATTTCACTTGCGCATACTGCGACCAGGATATCACATGTCAATGTGTTCATGATCTCACCGAATGCCCACGAACAGCGGCGCTTCGCGAACAACTCCTTGAGCACTTAAAACCTGATCAGCATGTTATCGATAAACAGCTTCTAGCAATTAACATTTTGTCCACCCAAACTCTTCGCGAATACCAGGAACTTAAAAACTTCAAGTTTTTCAGACCGCGCCAACAGCGCTAATTTGTTTTGGATTTTAGTTTTAGTTAACTTAGTCACTGTTCTATGAATAGTCTTTAGCAATCCAGGGGTCAAGCTTCTCAGCAATGACCCGGCTCCTGAAGGAGCGAACCAAATAAACTAAACTAAACTAAAACTTGGTGATTCTGACATCATTGCTAAGAGGAACACAATACACTTGATTACTCAAAATGATAACAATTGTGGAACCAGGTAGACATCATAATAAGATAATGAACATTATGACACTTGATCATACACAGAAATGATATTGACTATAAAGGCTTATACACAAATTGCAAACAATCATCAATCAAATGATTAGTGTCTTTCAGAATATATTGGTTTCAGAGTCAGGCAATTAATTAATTATAATTACAGAGCAAATGTTTTTTGCGATGACGGCAGGTGCTAACGAGTTCATTCCTTTTGTTTAAAGTAGATAGTTCAGGTTTGTAGATTATGAAGTACTTTTCTTCAATACACAAATTGCAACGTTTACTGGAAGTCGAGTAAGATTTTGCTCTGCTCATGATCTTCCACTTGATTGCGAATGGGATGTTGGAATCTTTCAGTGACCATACATACTCACTGAGAGTTGTTGATCCTGTGATCCTGTCCACTTGACATATTGAAGTGGATTCCTCACTTATATTCCTTTGTGATCAAGTTTTTTATGATGTCTATTCAGACAATCTGTATTGAATTTTATGGTATTGCGCACTTGAAATTATGGCATATTGACTTCTATGGTTTTACGCACTTGAAATTATGACATGTTGTCTATTGATTTTATGTAACATTATGTAATCCTTTTGTGCATGATTATTCTTGAAGCTAGGTGTTGTGGATATTTTAGTTTATGCCTCATTCAGTGATGCCAACGCCGCGCCTTAGGCGCACAATTGGGCTACTTGGCGATCACTTGCCGCTACTCAAAAAAGCATGCCGCTACTTGCCTAAAGTTGGGCTACTTTTGACAGTGTCAGGCAGCGCAGTAATTTGATGTATTTTTCTTTCAATTTAGCCAATTTATAAAGGTTTTGAGTCTCTAAAGCTCCAAATGGCAATTACAATGGGTTTTGTGACCATTTATTGATCGATCAGTAACTTCCTAGTAAGTACCGGAAGTTTCAAAGGCAAGTGCTTTTCCGCCCAATTGGGTGATTTGCGTTCTAATTGCGTAATAATCCGCCCAAATATTCAGTATTGGGCGCTTTTTTGGAAGCTTAAAAAATTGGGCTACTTGAGAGTCCTTTACCGCGGCCTGGCGAGTCAATGCGCCGCGCCTTGGCGCTGAAAAGTTTTGGCAACACTGGCCTCATTCTGCATTAAGTTTCTGATGAGTGAGGGCCTATTGGCCCTTACGAAACAGCTCTGTAAAACTATGTAGTGTCAACCAAATCCAAATTCTTTATGTTTATGCTCCCCTAACGGGTTGAGTACTTTTCTTTTGGATGGTTTCAACTCACCTGAATTTAATTATATATATATATATATATATATATATATTCCCCGATCCGTCTGACTTATAAAATCCAATCCGCTTTCAGTCTGAGTTGGTCCTGAGTATTTTGGATTTTCGGGTTGCCTTACAGGGCATTAGTGGGGTAGGGTTCTCTAAAAATGTACCATTATGTGTTTAATCATAAGACAAGCTAAATCATAACAACAACTGTGTTTGATTGACAGATGACATCAGATGCAAACTAGTATTCTATCTCTGGCTCCGATATCTAATTCTGTGAAATAGACTATGTGATTCCACTTCTACTTTCTGTCCACAGGTGTGTACCAGCATACATCAGGCGAAGCCCTTGGAGGTCATGCCATCAGGATCCTTGGCTGGGGTACTGAAGATGGTACACCATACTGGCTTGTTGCCAACTCCTGGAACCCAGACTGGGGTAACAAGGGCTTCTTCAAGATCCTCAGAGGCAAGGACGAATGCGGAATTGAATCGCAGATCGTAGCTGGAATGCCTCCTAAAGCCTAAAATGTAATTGGTAGTCTGAAGTTGCCTTACAGTAAAGTGGGATTATTATATGTGTGAAACATAAAGTTTATATTTAAGTTAGTCACGTTTACCTTATATGTGACCTGCTACCACAAATGAGAGTAAAGTCGCAAGTTGGTAGTTTTGAAACATCCTGACTGCTGAGCTGAGCTGATGTTCTTTGTTTGTTGTGCACCTATATAAGCCAGTAGTATGTCCTTTGTGAATGGCCCATTTTGCCCCATTCAACTTCAGCTTGTTTTGTGGTAGCAGATCACATATTAGAATGTCTTCAAAAGACATCAAACATTTCTGTAATTCCTGGGAGGGTGGTGTCTTGATTTGGTCAGGAGATGTTCAAATTGGATTCTGAAACCCAGTAATTTTCTAAAATTATAGAAAAAGCAATTAAAAATGTGAACCGCGGCAAATTCTTTCTGCCATTTTAAGAATGCAACCTTCTATAAACCAGCTTTCTGCCATTTTAAGAAAACACCTTTCTATATAAACCAGTTTTCTGCCATTTTGAGAAATCACCCAAACTAGCATTCTGCCATTTTGAGAAAGCACCCAAACTAGCATTCTGCCATTTTGAGAAAGCACCCAAACTAGCATTCTGCCATTTTGAAAAAGCACCCAAACCAGCATTCTGCCATTTTGAAATAGCACCCAAACTAGCATTCTGCCATTTTGAAAAAGCACCCAAACTACCATTCTGACATTTTGAGAAAGCACCCAAACCAGCATTCTGCCATTTTGAGAAAGCACCCAAACTAGCATTCTGCCATTTTGAAAAAGCACCCAAACCAATTTTTTGCCATTTTGAGAAAACACCCAAACCAGTTTTCTGCCATTTTGAGAAAGCACCCAAACTAGCATTCTGCCATTTTGAGAAAGCACCCAAACTAGCATTCTGCCATTTTGAAAAAGCACCCAAACTAGCATTCTGCCATTTTGAAATAGCACCCAAACTAGCATTCTGCCATTTTGAAAAAGCACCCAAACTAGCATTCTGCCATTTTGAAATAGCACCCAAACTAGCATTCTGCCATTTTGAAAAAGCACCCAAACTACCATTCTGACATTTTGAGAAAGCACCCAAACCAGCATTCTGACATTTTGAGAAAGCACCCTTCTATAAACCAGTGTGCCATTTTCTAAAAAGCATGGAGAAAATGTGGTCACTGTCTCATAGACGACACCCAGGAACCAATTAAAATTAAGGTTTAAAAGTTGAACCACGCCCACTGACTAAGAATGTTGAATACTGGCGGTATGGTACTTAAAATAAATATATTCTTAATTCTGCACTTCACAGTATTTAATCATATCCAACATATATTTTCTTCTGAAATTTAAAACTTATGTATAACTTTTGGTATGGGTGTACACTGCATTTGTTAATTATTCTGATTTATATAAAACAAAACAAAAAACAAACAAGTAATTATAAGGCCACACTTTTTTATTGTCTCTGAATGTGTAGATCAAAGTATGAATCACATTTGAGTCGGTGAGCTTCCGATGCAAGAACTTATCATATGATCATGCTGTAAGTCCCTGTAAGTAAAGCATTAGGTTCCACTGCCTTAATTTATCATTTCTCGCCTCCATTTTCAACCAAATCAATGGTAGTAGTGAACTGCCAACATTTAACCACAAATTGCCTCAGGGAAAACTCACTTCCTGGGAACTAAACACAACTCAAGATCATCTTATCTAACTCACTTCCTGGGAACTAAACACAACTCAAGATAATCTTATCTAACTCACTTCCTGGGAACTAAACACAACTCAAGATAATCGTATCTAACTCATTGACTCATCTGCCTTTAGTATCACTAGGATCCACAACATGTTCATCTATCAGGGCACAATTCTTTAATCCCAATACAATTTGCACATTCATTGAATGACCTTTGAAAATTTGGGTACAAAAACTCATACTTTGCAACTTGAGGTCAAATTTTGCACTATATTGTTTAATTGAGGTTATTGAACTATGCCATTGGGATTAGACTATTGTGGTCCATAGTGTATAATAATATCATGGTGATCTGGTCAGCTCAGTACCACAGGAGAGAATTTAAGTTGCGATCAATTCTGTTAAGGCAGTGGCATGTAATGCTATACAACAGTATCAATCCTTGTGATTTCTGGTATCTTTGATTAGCACTCAGTACTGCAGATGACAAAACAAAAATAGTACTCAGATCACAATATTATTTACAATAGTTATGACAAATTATGACCATGGAGAAATTCTAAAGTAAAGAAATAATTTCATTTTGTTTTTATATATCTATCTACAATTTAAGACTTAAAAAGAAAGAAATGATGACAATTAAGATTTCAAAATGCTACATGAGTCTGCCTCGGAATAACCCCATATTGGTTTGTCATGCATGGGGGACTAAAATAGAGTGTCTCATGCATTTATTTGGAACCCAGCTATTGGTGTTGTAAAGCTTGAGCATTGGGCTATTCTATTGAAATACACCACCCTAGATGGAAAACATGACCTTATTCTTCCACATGGGGAGTGTGAATTTCAAATGGGGTTACCTGAATTGGATGATTCCATTTGAAATCTACACCCCCTGTGTGGGAGATTTAGGTCATGTCTTCCATAGGGGGTGTATGGATTTTCTACTGGTATGACTCCTTACAACTATTTGCATACGATGCACTAGTGTGCATTATTGGCCCAGTGCATTACATGCATAATGCAAACAGGCACTATGCTTTATATCAAAGTTTGCCAGGTGTGATGTTGGGCTATTCTGGTTGAAATCCATACACCCCCTGTGGAGGACATGACTTTAATTTCCCACACAGGGGGTGTAGATTTAAAATGGAGTCATTCATTGAGGGAACCCCTTTTGAAATTCACACTCCCTGTGTGGAGGATTAAAATCATGTCTTCCATAGGGTGGTGTATGTATTTCAACTGGAATAGCCCAATGCTCAGGTGTGATATTGGGCTATTCTGGTTGAAATCCATACACCCCCTGTGGAGGACATGACTTTTAATTTCCCACACAGGGGGTGTAGATTTCAAATGGAGTCATCCATTGAGGTAACCCCTTTTTGAAATTCACTCCCTGTGTGGAGGATTAAGGTCATGTCTTCCACAGGGGGTGTATTAAATTCAACTGGAATAGCCCATGGTAAAATAATCTACAGATACCATATTCATTCCATTAATTGCCCATGCCCCTATTAGCGCCCACCCAGTAACTTCACAACAAGCGAACTGTGATGTTAGTTTATTAAATGCCCATGCAAATCTAAATAATGGTCTAAAACCTATGATACACTGATGATGATCAATGAGTATTTTGTGCCTTTTTACGTATTGTCGGCTTAAACAATGTAAAAAAATAAGCGCCCACCTAAATGACTTTGTTAAGTGGTCTTGGCGGTAAATGGAACAAATACGGTACTCTATTTTGTCCGCAATAAGTGACACACAAATATGGTAGAGTCCCATCTCTCTGTGTAATCACTGTTTTTAATTAGATTTTTAAACCATCAATGGTTGTAAAATATTGAAAGAAATTTATAGTTCTATTGTAAGAAAATAACATAAAGTACTTCCATTTGTATATTTTGTTTTTATATGCAAATTAAATAAATAAAGATGATTTTTGTATCAATTATAATTTAATTGTATATTGTGTGCTTTATTAACCAATTGATTGTTTGCTTGAAGTGCATTGGATACTGGATAGTAATCCAGTTGAAATCTATACACCTTAACTCTCTTCACGCGGGTGTCGACTGCAGACGACAAGTTAAAAAAAAATATAAAAAATTCAAAAATTTCAGAAATGTAAATTTTCATGACCATATTTGGAATGAGCATGAAAATTGCATTAAAATGAGTACAAACAAGCCTAGTATTGAATTCGGTAGTTCTTAAGATAGTTCTTGATATTTTGAGAAAATATTTCAAAACTTTTTCCATTGAAGTGCATGGCTAGCATTGCAGAGCATTAATCTTCCACACAGGGAGTGAGAATTTCAAATGGGTTTACCTGAATGGGTAACTCTATTTGAAATCTACACCCCTTGATTAAGGTCATGTCTTCCACAGGGGTGTATGGATTTCAACTGGAATAGCTCAATTTGCAAAAAATGTTCATGGTGGTTAGGCCAAAAAAAAGTTATTTGTTTGCCCAGACATGGGGTAGAAAGGAGTGGGTCGGCAGGTTGATTTCCTTTTTTTCCTCTTAGATCTGTACATGTGTTACAGCAAGTGGGGTAAGAGAAAATATACAACATTCGGCCTTGCAATTTGTACATGTGTCTCAACCTTGCCATATAAAGTTTAATCTCTTTGGCAACAAATCTTGATAAAGATTCAGTATAAATTCAGTATAAGGGCTGGAAGCCTGTAGTACAAAATCCCAGATCATTTCCGCTACGGGATTAGGGTTTAGCATAACTTGTGTACAGTTGTACACGCATACTGAAATAAATTGTTACTCATGACATTGGTATGTCACAGTGTCAGGTGCTTTCATGCATCCCTATATTTTTACCGTATTAATTTTATTGTGAGTTGAACAGTTGAGTGAGATGGCCGAGTGGTTAAGGCGTTGCGCTGCCGGCCGGGAGATACGATCGACGAGGGTTCGAGCCTTGGGCTTGCCTTAGGTGAAAATTCTCTTCCCTCCCAAAAAGTTCCTATATGGTCAGGAATCCTTCAATTCAGTTATTAATTTCAGAATTTAATTGAAGAATTTCTTCTCGCCCCCATACACTGCTTATCACGTGCAGATATAGGTAGTGTATGAGCTTCGTCCATGATACGGAAGTCACGTAAAGCCATTGGTCCCGTGTACAGGAAGACTCAAACCCTGTGCACGTTAAGTGTCAGAGCTATTCGAAAAGAGAAGGGGGACCATCCCCGGTTCTGATATCTGCAATCAATCCTAGGTTCCAGGATCGTGCATAGGTAAAAAAAAACTGCACGTTAAGCCCGTGCGACAATACTCAATTTGAGGTATGCACGGCCACGTATATAGGAAGAAGAAGAACAGTTCAAAGCAGATTTTCAGTTTGTAACATTTACGATAACAAACAGTTACACATAAAGCCTTATGGGTAAAAAATATTTTGTGGGCTTTTAAATTTGCGGTTCTGAAATTAACCATTAAACACACAAAAATAAAAGCTTGCAAAAATTTCTCATAAGGATAACAATGAAGACACAACAACTAGTTTCATTCAGCTTGAATATCGGACACCATGCATGCAGCACCTATTTTATTATCATATATTAATACATGATAACTAATTTTAATCACATGAAATCATTATTACAAATAATTTATCGACAAAGTTTTCACGTGACATATGCTACACAAGATATAAAGCTCTCTAATATATTACAGACAAGGGTCCACTTTGAGTACATAACCTATATGTATGGAACAAACCAAAATCTTGATGATGTCCTAAACACGAAAGTCCTGGGGGGGGGGGGGTCAAAAGTCTGATTATGTTTGTAAAAAACTAGTTAAAATATCGGTAAATGTTGATCTTTTCTTGTTGAAATTTTCAATATTTCACACTTCAGGGAGGGGTCAGCTTCATAATGAAAGCACTTTGTTTGTAGGACTTCATCAAACTTTTGGTTTATTTGGTAATAGTTGGGCTACTCAGCATTTGAATTGGTACATTTTGAGTAACAATTTGATTGAACTACATCCATTTCCAACTTTGTAATCAATTTTGGACCTTGTTGCTGATAATAAATAGTTGGAGAGGTTTCTTTCACTTTACCTTGTACTTTTGGTTATACAGAAACAGTTATTACTAATATTATTTTAGCAACCAAAATTTTGATGACGTCCAAAACACGAAAGTCCTTTCGTTAGGGGCAGGGATTGTATATTTGTAAAAAAAATAGTAATAAAATATTGGTAAATGTTGATCTTTTCAGGTTGACATTTCCAATATTTCACACTTCCGTAACAGGGTCAGCTTCGATTCCTAACAAAAGCACTTCGTTTAAAGGACTTCATTGAACTTTTGGTTTATTTGGTAATAGTTGGGCTACTCAGCATATGAATTGGTACACATTTTGAGTAACAATTTGATTGAACCCCATCCATGTCGAACTTTATAATCAATTTTGGACCATGTTGCTGATAATAGTTGGAGGAGTTTCTTTCACATACATAGACCTATTGACATCTAGAATCTAATAATAACAGCATGATTTGGCATAAATAAAACACTTTACAGTCTGACAATACAATAGAAGTTCAAGGTTATATTCCAATCATTTTCTTTTTACAGCTAGCAAAATATTTTATGGAGCATTTATTTTACTTTAGTTTCAACTAAATAGTAGTGAATTTAAAAGTACTCACTTATTCATTACAACAAGTATAACATATTTTCAATCAGTATGTTGAAAGTTATATGCTGTTCTGTTATCAAGCAAACATCTATTTTAAACCTTTCAGCGCTGTAACTGTGGACATTTTTGTGAGGCATTTATTTTCACACTGTATGTGTTAAAAGCAGCTAAAGTGGCGGCGCCAGGAATTTTTTCTTGGGGGGGCATGGGGAAAAAATTAATTTCAGGGAGCAAAATTAACCAATTTTGGGTTTTTAAGGGGGGTTAGAATTCTGACTGGGGGTTCCCCCCCCCCCAACCCCCGCTAAAGTGAAAATAACAATGCACAAATATATTCCTTTTGTGTAAAGTTTGATGTAAGGAAGCTTAGAATTGCAAATATTAAAAAAATGTGACCCAGTTCCAAATTTAGCAAAGAGCAAAAAACAAATTACACACAAATCTCCACTTTTACATAATGTTCTTGCACATTTGAAACCTGTTCCCACAAAATGAGACTAAAAATTGCAAATTTATATTTTGAGTTATGTCCCGATTCATATTCTCTGGATCATAAGCTTTACCATGATATATAGCTATAGTCCATATACCTTCCTAGAGTCAGTAAATTAAAATCAAATTTTGAGATTTTTTATTTTGGCAGGAATCTTTTATTCTAGTTGGATTCCTTGCATCATTTTATTTCTGAAAATGTATACTTTTATACACTTCTCATCATTAGATTTAGAGATACAATAAAAAACAACATATAAATTACTAACTCTAGCAAGGTATATTGTAAAGCCATGATTTTTCCGTGATACGGAAAAATTCACAGAATTCGGGGTTTGCTCACGGAAATTTGAAAATGCCACAAAGTAGTAAAAATCTGTGTAAAATGTCTAACTTTTGTGTTGATTTGCAAAAAACAAAACAAAGAAAAGTGATAATTTAGCAGTAATCAACCAGTAAACAATCCATTCTAGCATTTATTCTAGGCCTATGATGCAAGATTCTGTCCGATACAGCATCGGAAGTACACACAAGACAATTGATGATGCTTAATTTTAATGGGGATGTTGAGGGGAGACTACAGTAAAAAGGTACATATAATTATATAAGACAAATTACACTTTTAAAAACATGCTTGTATGGGAATGTATGCACTTTCAGTGCTTTATAATGTAAAACGGAAAATCACGGAATCGTCCAATTTGTAACACAGAATTTAAATTTTGTAACACGGAAAAATCATGGCTTTAGTATATGGACTATAGTCAGGGTTGCTCTCTACTTGGTCTTCAAAAGTCAATATTTCAATGAAAAATTATTTTGTTTTCTATTCTTTTCTAACATCTACAATGAACCATAATCTCCTTTTCATTCCTAGCAACTTTCCGCTCATTTTGTGAGAACAGATCTGGAAAATCCCAAACTTTACCTGAAATTGGACATCTTCAAGTAAATATGGGTCTCTTGGATCACATGAGGCACATGTCCTTTGCTCAGTCAATAAGATTCAATTAGCAACAATAAGGACCCCACTTCCATTTCCTCAGTCAATATATGTGACACGATCAAGGGAAATGAGTCGGATGTCGCAAATATTGATTTTGAGATATTGGCAAAGAAGGTGTCAAAATTCTTTTGTTTTATATTGTTTTCAGCGATTGATAAATTGACGTAACTTCGCTAAGAAAAGTCATATCAACATGGGGTTTCAGTTTCAGTTTCAGAAAGCTCTAAATGTCCTCTTTATAAACGTATGTAAAACTCATTTTCGACCAGGGTTGACATGCGATTCATTCCTCTTGATCATGTCACATTATACATGTACATTTTACATGAACATTCTAAAATCAAAATAAAGCAAAAACTTGCGACATATTTTGTAGTAAATATTGTTATCTATTCTGCAATATTTTCCATTTAAATCAGACTTTTAACCACAGAGCAATATAGGTGAATTACTCCACAGCAAAACCATGTCAACAGTCTATGAATCGTGAGTTGTGCTTTAAATCCTTTGTTATTAAATCACGCCATTGCCAATAGACTAAATGGTGCAAATAAAGTATGTCAAAGGGCTGTGCACACAAGCATGACCTACTCCATATTCCAGAAATATACAGCACTAATTTTTGGGGTTAAAAAATGTTGTCCTGCTTTGCCAAATGGAATATAGCTAATCATAATCCTTTAGTTAGTCCTAACTGGCAATGAAAGACAAATTTTAATATGATATATTTGGTCAATTTTTGGAAATTGGGGCCAAAACATGCATTTTTAGGGCATTTTTTCGTATACTGAGACAAAAATCCCGAAAGACTTGTATAAGTTACGCAATTTAATTTTTAGAAAACACATTTCCTAACATTTTTCAAAACCAATTATCAAAAATCCAAAATAACATAAAATATTGAAATTATGAGCCAACTCTTAGCCTATACTATAAGATTTTGAATGCTTAGACTTGTGCCAAAGCTTACAATTTTGTGACTACTAAAAATTGCATGTTTTTGGCACATTTTCCCTCAAATTGCACAAATATTGTTTTATTGCCGGTTAGAACTGAAGGATTTAGCTATGTTTCATTTGGCAAAACAAGATAATTTTTTTTTAATTCCAAAAAATTACTGCTGTATTTTTCTGGAATCAGGAGTACTACTGTAACAAAGTCATATGCATCAGGCTCTTCCAGGTGAAATCCATACACCCCTATGGAAGACATGACCTTAAGGGTATACGAGGTATTGTTAGTCGAAGCAGCCAAACAAAAAAAATCGATTTTCATTATCTGAATCAATATATTATTGAAAAATGATACTTTGATGTTTTGCAAAAGTTCATTCTACAAATCATATACTTAGTTATGTACTTTTAACAAAAGTGCTGTTGTTTCAGCCCTCTTGACAACATAACTCAAGAACCACAGGACCTACAAAAGTATATCTGTGATATTTGAATTCTTCTACATGCTCGCTATGAATTGTGCAATGCAATTTTTGCTAAAGCTCACTACCATTCGCAAGATGCTGTGAACTACTTTTCTTTCTGTTGCTTCGACAAACAAAACATCGTATACCATTAATCTCCCACACAGGGAGTGTGGATTTCAAATGGGGTTATCTGAATAGGTGACTCCATTTGAAATCTACACCCCCTGTGTGGGAGATTAAGGTCATGTCTTCCATAGGGGGTGTAATGATTTCAACTGGTACAGCTCATCCTGCATAAACATATCAAGGAAATGAATTGTGTAATAATTTCATGCTGTAAAAGTTGGACTTCTCTCCAAATCAATCAAACTTCCCAATCAGTTTACACCACTATAAATTTAAATTGACATATTAAAATAAAATTCATGATAGGCCGTAAAAATACGCGGTAAGTCACCGTAAGTGCAAAGCAGTTTTGCAAGTCGCATTTCATTTATCTTTTTCGTCCATAGGAATAGTCCACTTGCTCTTATGAATACTTGCACTCAGAAGATATCTTGCACTTCGCACAATACATTTCTTTCCTGCACCGATTTGCTATTCAGGACAACATGGGTCGATAAGGTATATTGCTGATAGCAATCACCAGGCAAACATGATGCATGCTGGGAATGAATAGGGCTCAAAAGTTATCGAATTCATCACCCGCGACAGCCAATTTGATTTTGAGCCCTTTTCATTCCCAGCATGCATCACTTTTGTCTATCAATTGCTATCAGCAATATACCTTATCCTTCAATTGTTGCTCTTCATGAAAACTAGCACTCTGGCTTGGAAAAAAATGTGGAATCCACTAAATAATGTGGAATCTTTCCAAACAGATTGATAGAGCCAGGCCAAACGAGAGTTTGGCGAGTGTTATATAAAATATATATGACATACAACAGAGTAAGCCCAAATAAAGTTTTATAGAAATATAACGTTACTGGGATAGAAATTTGTCCGCCACAATTTGGCTGTAATGTCGGTGTTTTCACTTTTTGAGATATTGGACAGGCAAATTCTCCTCAAAATAAGCTTTACAATGATATATTAGGCAAAAAAAAAAAAAAGGTTTTGTCTCAAAGGTTGCCCGCGCATTTGTAAAATCGCGAGATTTGAAAAAAAAAAGGAAATGCAGAAATTTAATAGATTTTTCCGGAAAAATTCTGCGAAAATCAGACTTTTTTTCTCAAAACACCATAAAAATACCAAGTCGGGAATAAAAGAAAAAAACCAAAACAAACGTATTTCACAGTTGTTTTCAAACCACTCGTAAGCTTTGAGACAAAACTTTTTTTTTGCCTTACATGTCCTTGTTGCTTGTTTCTTCTTCTTCGTGAAGTCCAGGGGCACCATGTGGAAACTTGTAGATGGGACAGTTGTTTGTTTTCAAAAATGAGTTAAGAAATCCTTTATTATCAATTTTATTTCTGAGAGAAGCTTAATGGACAATATCTCAAAACAAGCTCTGCTGACAATACAGTACATTTCGTGGTGGATGGTCACGTTTGTTTTAACTTAAGTGTCACACCTGCTGACAACACTAGACTAAAGTCACGAATTGCCATCTGCATCACATACTGTTATATCTCAAAAGGCTGCCCTGTGTGATTTTTTTTATTAGTGTCATCTAATAAGTTAGGAGTAGGCCTGGCATTTTCGGGTAATTTTATTAATGGACACGAGATTGTAATATTGTGATAATACTTCAAAATTAATATATAAAGATAATTTTACAGTATCTCATAACTAAGGCTGGCATTTTTTTTTAAATTTTTTTTTTTTTAATTTTTTTTTTTTTTTTTTCGGTTTTGTAGTGTCCCTGGACCTAGACCTAAATGCCAGGATCATTCATGGTTGACCTAAAAAAATAAAATTAAAAAAAATTCAAGATATTTTGTATTTTTAATATGAAAATCGATACTTTGTATTCATAAATCATACTCTATTAATGATTTCAAAATGCATTCAAATTCAATGCATTTTGAAATCATTAATAGACTATGACATGAATACAAATTATCAATTTTCATATTAAAATTTTTTTTTTTTCCAGGTATTATTACAATCTCGTGTCCATTAATAAAAGCAAGAAGCATGCTGAAATACTGGTATAAAATAACAATATGAAATACAACAATGATAATAAAAATCGCACAAGGCAGCCTTTTGAGATACCGCAGTATGTGATGCAGACAACAAAATGTGCTACCCTACAGGAAACACACAAACACAAAACTTGAATGTACATACAGCTGTTGCAGATTTGAATAAGTTGCAGACATGATTAAGTATTGTACAAGTCTTCACAGGAACAATAGTTGATATCATACAAAAAATATTCATATACACAGATTTTTGAAAAGTTCCATCAGGATTTATATGCTTCAGAGGCACAAAGACGTATGTCCATTAACTGACGTACAAATAAATGCATCTAGGTAGCCAAGGGTTCAAAAGACAATGTGCAACATAACTCCATTTTGTCCTTGTGGACCTACATCTTTATGTTGTTAAATCGTTCATAGGGCAGCTTAGGGACTTACGTCTTTGTGCCGCTGAGCCAATGATGTACATTGTTTAACAACCCCGACTTTATACACAAGTTTATAAAAAGGAAGAAAACAAGAAAAAATACAAATGGTTCATATTTGAGTTTTTGGCAGTATCTTAGTTAATTATAATTTATCAATGCTACACTTTGTTCAGCATTTAATGGGAAAGACTCTTTAACATTGTCGCATTGACATGAAATGGCTTACATGCAGTTGGGTGTGCAATGCATACGTCAGGGGCTCTCAATAGGCGACGCGTGGGCCAGATTCGGCCTGTCAACAAATTGTCGTTGGCCCTAGCACTGAAATGTAAACATAGCAAAAAGGAGTGTATCTGGCACTCAAATACAGAGTTTGACCCATGAGCAGGGACAGGCGATTTGTGTGGAACTGTTTTTCCGCGCAATTGGCTATTTTTTTTCCCTATGGGCAGGGATACATGATTTGCACTGAAAAAAAAGTTCCGTGCAATTTGCTCTTTTTTTCCGTGCAAATCGCCTGTCCCTGCCCATGAGCAAATAAGATTAGAAACCCTGGGCCTTCACCTAGTGTACTATCTATGTTTTGTGATTGGTTCGCATATCATTTATCGTCTTTTTTTCTTTGCCCATTACCAGATGAACAAAGTATATAATGACACTAAAACTAATTAAATAATGATGAATATGCAGATGATATTCTATTACATACATTTGTAAATGACATGCTAAAAAGTAGATAAAATGGCAAACAAAAAGTTCCTACTGTAAAATTTATAGACCAGAAAGAAATGAAGTCCCCAATCTTTGCAGGAGAAATTTCCATCTTAAATAATTGGCAAATATACATTTACAATTTATTATCAATCAAATATAATAATCAATTCATTTTTTTTAAATTTCACAAGACTTGTATATTTCAAGTCAAACATGGTTCAACTGGATACTTTGGATAGCTTTTAGGCTTTTACACCAAAGAAGATGTTTGCAGTGTCCCACAATTGGGCATCTGTTACAGGTAGAAAATGTGCCCATCCGTCCCAGGAGCAAACTCCGCCCGGCGTGTGTCCGTCCAAAATTACAGGTAGACAGGTGGCTAGCTGATGACACCCTAAATTACCCATTGAGTACCCCAAGGTATTTGATCTGACCAATAAACATCATTATTATGTTTTGATGAATCCAAGTGTATGAAAATATTGGATCCAAAACAATTATGATAAAATTGGATGCTTTGCGCCCAATATTTATTGGTCTCACTATGAGTTTTTAAAATATTGGACTCGACTATGTCTTGTCCAATATTTTAATTCATAGCTCAACTATCGATCCAATTTTATATCATTATGTTTTCAGAATCTTGCATCCTATACCATTGTACATAACCAAGCTGTCCGATTATTTCACCACTCGGACATTAGCCGTATTTGTATAATTTTAAAGGCTATTTATTCTGAAAACATAATAATGATAAAATTGGATGGAGATTTCCCATGGTACATGAATTTATCAGCCTCCCTTAAGTTTTCAAATACCATAAAAACTAAAAGGACGTTCCTTTGTGGACCTGCTTCAAGTAGACACAGGATAAACAATGGCAGAAATTGAGACCAGCATGCAGGATAGGCGGTTATGGCGAGCAATCATTGATGCCCGACAGCAAGAGTCGATAGAGTAAGTAAGTAAAAACTCTATAGCTAGCATATGTGCTTACTATCGAGTGCTTTTAAAACATGCAAACATGAAGAGCCCCATCCACAAAAGGGTAATGGGTTTTAAGCAAATCATCGATACACATACATGTAGTTATACAAACAACTAAACCTGCATATGTGGGTCTCAACCCCATTAGTTCAGTTGGTAAAGCACCAGACTTTGGTATAATTTCATGTTTTTAAAAGCGCTTTGTAAGCACATATGCTAACTATCGAGTTTTTACGGTATCGTGCTTGACTTTGAGAAAACTGTAACTCATGTATCATTCTCAATCTGTCCTATCACACTAGACTTATGTTATGTGACCAAGGATGAAAATAAGAGCTTGTCCATCATGTGTACCAGAACTCAGCTTGGGAAAATAGTAAGTCCTGGTTCACCTGATTTAGGTGGGACCAGGACTCGCTTTAGTCTAAATATGACTCATTTTTGTTCTAGCTAGTGTCAGAATTGATGCCAGAATGGTCTAATATCAAATGGTTTACTTTCAACAATAACAGCTCAAATTCTGACCTCACACTGCAGAGAAAACCCATTTTGGTTCACAATTTCGTATTTCTTGGCTATCTTTTAATAGACTCCGGGGCGGATCCAGGAAATTTCAATAGGGAAGCCGCCATATGCTTTTGTGCTTTGCGCCCACACAAAGTCAAGCGCCCCCCTAAATCTGCTTCTGAGACTGTATGGTGACAGACTATTGCTCAGGACAAAAAGTGTAGCCTGGTATTGTGATATCTCAATAGGCTACAGTAGGCCTAGACAACAAATGAATGATGGCCCGTAGCCCGCTTATTTTCACCCTTGTATATGACGAACATGATGTAATTGTGAAATGCTACAAATATCTTCCTTTGGCTTTTACATGTACATAAGCTAGGTTTGATCATACCATCAGAGGCATTCCCTCTTTCCTTCTGTGAGGAGTTCTGAAATATCATACTAACCTTCCAGAAACCAGTTATGCACAATTCCAAACTGCAAGCAATTTACAAATCGCCTTGAAATGTCGAAGAAACACTACTGCTGATTTTCTATCTCCGAAGATTGTTCCATTAAAACCTGATAAGATGACTGATTCTGACTCGACTCGGCGTCGCCGTCAAAGGTGCGGACTTCTGTGACAACAGTTTGAACATTTGGATCTTTATCCTTATAGTAGTCAATGACAGTTTGACCTTCCATTTGCGCCAGGAGGGTAACGACGCAGCTCTCTTCTTCAGGAAGGGCTTCTTGGAGTTGTGCTGTGCTTTCAGCGAGGTTTGTCAATGGAATTTCAACAGTTTGTTCATCATGTGGAATATCTTCTTGATTTTCCTCTTTACTGGTTGATTCTCCTGCTTCAGGTACTGGTGAGTCTTCCCTGTCCTCCACCAGAGTTTCCTGGACATTTTCAACCTCCATTTCCAACTCAACTTCTTGTATATCACTTGGAATATTCTCCTGCTGTGCTGCCTCTTGAATGACATCTTTGAGTTGCACTTTCCTCCTTTTTGCTCCTTTTCCGCTCTTGGATGAGCCCCTTCCTTTTCCGCGTTTTGTCGGTGTTGACGAGGGCGCCAGAGCAACGGAGATGCATTCTTCCAGTAAGTCTTCCACCTGTTGTGTCGCTTGATCGAGAAGCTTCTTCCGAACTCTCGCGCTGCGTTCAAACACCGAGACGAGTTTCTGGCAAGCGTCGCGTATCCTCGCCGTATCCGCCTGCACTTTGATGGCGTGCAATTGACGCTTGTTTAAAACGCGAATCAACGCTGGTGTAACCGGTGGTGACATTTCAGTTTCAGAAGGTGATTGATGCTTACGCGGGGACTCACGTATTTTTCTTTTTTCATCAGGAGTTGTAGGTTTCTTTTCTTCATTTTCTCCTTCAGGTTTTTCTGTCTCTGCTTCTTCATCCATTTTAGGCTCTTCCGGGGGATTTAAAACTGATTCACAACATTTTTGATTTCACGATGTACCTGCTTTACCGGAATTCCTTTCGCAAACTGCTCACTTAGTTGTGCAATTGTCCTCTTAGGAATCGGATGGAACTGAGTGTCTGTAATACTAATCGCATGACTGTGAGTTTTTGTATAAATAACGCTTACTTTTCGCTCCCCTTTTTGGTATTTAACCGACATTTTGGCTGGACACGCTATACCGGTCTTTGTCACACCCTTTTCGCCCTTCTATTTGTCTTTCTTTCAGGCTGTCCCTTTTGACGTGCGCCCTACCGCCGAGCCATCTCGCTGACAGTAGAAATGTTGATCGTACCATCCTTTATGGAATCGCAGTCCTCTTTGTTTGACATAGTAAACATGGTTTTCTGCTTCTTCGCTTTCTTTCCAATCCAAGAAAGCATCCATATTTTCAAACTCGTAATGTTCTTGTTCTGTTTGCACACCATGGTCCTGTTCCAAATGTTTCAGCATGGTCTTGCGATGAAAAAAGGACTTACCACATCCTTCCTATAAAATAAATAAAGAAACAAAAATAAATTCAATACTCTTGTCATTAGTGCTGCTCTACAGTTCGGGTAGAGAAGAACGGCAGTTGTTTACATTTTGAGAGCACGCACAGTGTAAACACGGTCTAAGTGGGGTTCTGATTGGCCGATTCAATCAACAAACAGATAATCTGATTTGCTGATTTTGCATCAAAACGTTGGTCAGCGCAAAACAGTGCTCTCTACGTATGTCGCTCATTAACAGGGCACTCGCGTCAATTGAATCAAAAGAGAAATTTGCACCAAAATGTTAAATTTTGTTCAAAAAAGCCTGATTTTCACCCAATTTTCAAATATTTTTGGTGAAATTGATCAAAAATCAAAAAATTAAAAAACGGTTCCTAGATATTTTTATCTAGTTCTTAACAACACATACAATTTTTTTTGACTCAAGAATTTTTTTGTTACGTGGTCCAAAAAATTTGAGCCAAAAACCTGGTTTTTTAAATATTTTTTCCAAAAATGAGCATTTTGCCCAAATGTGATCTGCTGACTCTCCTTCTCTATTTGTGTGATGACATGATACTTACATATGGGCATTTGGTGTTGTATTGCTTCTCCACACAGTCTTCCTTGTGTACATTGGTGTAATGGATCTTCATATTTTGCCAGCTCACAAATCCTTTACCACAGCGCTCACAGGCACAAACCTTGGCCTTAGATACCTGCAAAGATGACAATTCATCAACAATTGACATTAGTGAGTTTATTCAATCACTATCAGTATGGTAGACTTGCCAACTGTCCCTCATTTTGAGGGACTGTCCTGCTTTCTGAAAATTTCAGTGATGGCAAATTTAAATGTTAAGAATAGCAGAAAATGCTGCAAATTTCACTTTAAAATTTTGTGTAATAAACTTCACAGGTTAGATCAGGTTAAGGGGTACTACACCCTCGATAAATTTAGTGTCTATTTTTGCATTTTCTCAAAACTAATAACACAGTGGTAACAAAAGTTATGTATATTATAGGGGCAAGGAATCCAATTACTACACTGGAATTTCAGTGACCCAAGACAAGCGGTTTGTTATTTATGATCAGAAATAAGGTACCGCTAGGATGTACTTCGTTTTCTATCATATATACTGAACCGCTTGTCTTGAGTCACTGAAATTTCAGTGTAGTAATTGGATTCCATGCCCCAATAATATGCATAACTTTTGTTACCAGTGTGTAATTATTTTTGAGAAAATGCAAAAATAGTCACAAATTTACCACATGGGTGTAGTACCCCCTTAATATTATAATAGTAAACTGTTTATCATTCTGAAAAACTCACTAAACAAGACTGGTACTACTACTATCACTATTTTTTTCTTGAAATTTTTTTTAAACGTGCAAGAAATCCACCTCTATCATATTTGTTGGTCTTGTGGACACCGTGCCACATAGAATATTGCTGGACTGACTCTACAAGAAGACAATGTGACTAACCTTTTTCTCTGTGGGCTTGTTAGGATCTTGTTCAGATGAACCAGCTTCTTTGGGGGGTTTCTCCTTGGGTGGTTTCTTCACCTTTTTGCTAAAACAAAAGTACAAAATTAGTTATTAAGTAGACATTTATCATTCATGTTGAAGAACTAGTATGCAATGAAACAGATATTCCAAAAATTCCAAAATCGGTGCAGGGACACATCCCACATTTTGCCCGCATTAACTGTTACCCATATAGTTTCTTATCCCTGCAAGAAATGATGTTTTCTTGCTTGTTTTTTTGCAGGTATAAGCCTGCCTCCTTTTCTGTGCATAATCTCATAAAAAAGAAACCTACACTTAAGGGGTAGGGTATGAACGTTTGGACAGTATTTATTGTGGGACATCAGAGTACCGTACATCAGACATATCGAATTGCATTCTGAATACGAAGAATGGCCTTCTGATATCAAATAATTTTGATTTTGTGAAATTCGCAATGTAATACACATTTTATGGCAAATGATAAAAATTGATATTTTTGATATTTAACAGTACTCAAGTAAACTTTATAAATCTGATGATTTATACTTAAAGTGTATGTAGGTGGGATAAAAAGCCGTCGATCAATTGAAAATTTTGACCTTTCGTATTGAAGATATGGATTTTTTCCCCAAAACACCAAAATAAATTAGGCCTTTTTGGGGAAAAATCCATATCTTCAATATGAAAGGTCAAAATTTTCAATTGATCGTCGGCTTTTCCTCCCAGCTACATACACTTTAAGACTGTATCATTAAATTTATAAAATTTACTTCGAGGACTGTTATATCTCCAAAATGTGAAAAATATCAAATTTTAATAATTTGTCATAAAATTTGTGTTATATCGTGAATTTCATAAAATGAAAATTATTTGATATCAGAAAGACATTCTTCGTATTCAGAATGCAATTCGATAGGTCTGATGTGCTCTCATGTCCCACAAAAATGCTGTTGAAACGCTCATACCCCTTCCCTTAAGTGGTTAGGGAATTATTGTATGATATATCCATTGGTTGTGCATTACTTCCTATTCCAGAAAAAACATGAAAAATGCAACACTAACTTTTTGGAATTTATAAATTATCATCTTGTTTTGCCAAATGAAACATAGTTAAATCCTAATCCTTTCACAAGTTCTAACTGGCAATAAAAGTAAATTTTACTATTTGGTCAATTTGTAAAATACGGGCCAAAAACATTCATTTTGATGGTGTTTTTCATATGCTGTTACAATCAACACCAAAGACTTGTACAAAGATTCATTTCAAGTAGTGAAAATATCAAGCTTGCAATCCTGTTAGTATGTATACCATATTGTTTGTAATAAATCCCCCCCATCTAATAAACACCCCTGTCCAATTTTTCTGTGAAAAATTGACAAAAATGCAAACATTTCCATGCTATATCGTGTGAGTAAGCTTAAAACTGGCATCAGTCATGTCAGCCTTGTCAGTGACGATCGCCAAATTTATGCAGTCACAGGTGTAATTTTGATGAATTTACCACAAAAATGATATTTTCCATGGCATTGCCATAATACTATAATTAGTATAGCCGTAAACCCTTCCTTTCTACAGGAGCACCATTGGGAAATTTAACCCGATATTTAAGTTTTTTCATTGACAATTCACCTTCAATAAACGCCCCCCTTTTGGAAAAATGCAACGCCCCTGGGGCGTTTATTACAAACAATACGGCATAAGTCACTGAATGGGCTCTATCCCTAGTATATCAATAATTATCTTGCAGTTAAGAAGTTGTGTCCTGATTCTGTTACCATGGTTACCAATCCCTCTTTTCATGGTCTAGATTTTTTCACTTTTTGTTGTATATCCGAGTTGGATAGAGTTAGAATTCTACTACTATTTGTGTGTATGGTTTGTATGTTCTGCATTTTTTGAAAAGTGCAATATATAAGTGCCTGGTATTTATTCATATACATGTGTAGTGTAGTGTACATGTCATGATTTTGGAGAATTATGATTTCTTATCAACTTACATTTTCTCTTTCGCTCCTTTGCTCTTCTTCACCGCAGGCTGTTCCATACGTTCTGCTTCCTCCCCCCCATCCCACCACCACCACCACCACCACCGCTGCCACCGCCAACATCGCCCATCATCCGCGGATCTCCATTCCTCTCCAAAGGAATCTCTCCCCTATGATAAGCATGCATGATGTCAGCTTGACTTGTATGCGTAAGGGGCATACCCTGCATGCCCTGTGACATGTTGGGCATGCTAATGGGCGGTGATGCTGACAGGTTGTGGGGTTGATGAGGGTGCATATTCGGGGATATTGATGGGATGTTTGGTCCTTGCATTATAGGGGGCATGTTTGATGTCATGTGGGGTGGGGGCATATTGGGCTGCATGGTGGAGAGGCTGACCGGGACAGGGTGGCCACCAGACATGCCAGCGGCATTGGACCACAAGATGGTCTGCTGTTGGTGGTCCTTGTGAAGCATTGGTGGTGGGTGACGAATGTCTGACGGAACATCCTGTAAAGAGAATGATTAGAGTGGCGTTAATGGCAACGTATGCGCCTTTTTAATATCAGTACAATTCAATTCAGTCTCATGTGGGAATTCCACACAATCCCTATGGAAGACATGAGCCTTATTTCCTGGGGGTGTATGGATTACAACTGGAATAGCTAAAAATGGTGAGAATAGAGGGAAACCAAAGCATTATGTGCCAAAATATATACAGACAAAGTTTCATTTTAATTCAAATGACGATTGATGAGTTTCTGGTCAAATTCGACACCTGTAAACTGCTAATGACCACAACTACAGTTCAATTCAATGTGTGTTTATCACTGAAAATGGTTACATGCACACAAATAACCTGATAGTCACATAACCCCAATCTGCTTTGCACTGGCTGCTTCTTCTCACATACCACACTGTAAATGGATGAATACTGGTCACAGTGGCGTACCAACAGGGGGGTTTGGAGTGGTGGTGGGGGTGGTGGGGGGTAGAGCAGAGGGCAAGTTCACCCCGGCTAGAAATACCGGGACAAAATTGACCAAAAGTTGTATAATGTTCATCTTCCTTTGGCCCAGTTTGAGGCCATTTATAATTAAGGCTGGCATTTTCGGGCGGGTATTCGGGTACCCGCCCGAGATTACATTACCCGGGCAGGAAATACCCTGTCCGGGTACCCGAAATTTTTTTTTTTTTAGGTCAACCATGAATGATCCTAGCATTTAGGTCTAGGTCCACCGACACTACAAAACCGAAAAAAAAAAAAAAAAATTTTTTTAAAGCAATTTCGGGTACCGGTACCGTACCCGGTTACCCGCCCGAAAAATGCGCCGGGTACCCGGGTACAAAATTACCCGAAAATGCCAGGCCTATTTATAATGATGTCTTCTCTAAAGTGGCTCAAACTAGATATCAGGTGGAATAATCATATTCTTATTATGTTATATAAATGCCTTACTGTACTGGTAGAGCTCCTGATTCCAAATTTTCATTTACCAAATGCACTCATGATCATGATACAATTTAACAATAACTCTGGTAAGAGATTGTTTCAGGTAAGAGCAGCAAAATGAGCAAATCTGTGGAATAGTTCTGTTGATGTTGACACTCTACTCGGGGAGCTAGAGGCACCTCCTGTGCATCCCCCCCAGGACTAAACCAAACCAACTTTTTTAGGTTCCTGAGATGACCCCAAAACATAATCAGGATGTTCCCAAAAATATAAACTGGCCCCAAGTGGGTTTTTCCAAGATGGCGTCCAAAATGGCCCCCAAATGCAGGTAATCACTATAAATGACCATATATGAATACTTTTTCTGAATCAAAATAACTTTTCTAGCTTAATTAAAGAGCCCAACATAAACTCAAGTTGATATAAAGGATAAAACGTTCCAAAAGTCAGTGTATTTTCAAAATGGCGCCCAAAATGGCTGCCGAATGCAGGTAATCACTATAAATGACCATTATATGAGTACTATTTCTTAATCAAACTAACCTTTTTAGCTTAATTAAAGAGCCCATCATAAACTCAAGTTGATATAAAGAAACATAATTCCCAACAGTCAGTATATTTTCAAAATGGCGCCCAAAATGGCCGCCAAATACTGAAAAAAGACTGTAAGTTATCATATAACGGGATTTTTTCTGAACCAAACAATAACTTTTTGGCTTGATTTAGGGTCTAATATACTTCTAAGATAAGATAAAGGAAAAAGCATCCAGCCATCAGTGTCCTTCTGTGATAGCACCTAAAGTGGCACTTGAAATTGGCACCAATACTAAAATGAATAAAAATTCTCAAATATTAATGCTTATTCAGTCAATATAAAGTCAAACCTGAGACATCTTTGACCCTGAATGAAAAAAAAACCAATTCAAATATATAGCAAATATTGTTTCCTCCCTATTACATCACTAATGATATAAATAAATAAATAAATGGGAGTTTCCTATAGCGGATGTATACTTTTCTCACTAATGCACAGGTTAGCATCAGCAATGACATCAGTAAATAAATGGACATTTTCTAAAGCGAGTGTCCACCGCTTTCTACTCACAAACATTTAAACCTGTTAAAAATGAATATATAGTATTCTTTTCTCACTATTGAAGAGGTTAACATAGATAATGACATTTTCTATAGCAGGTGTCCACGCTTTCTACTCACGAACGTGTAAAGCCGGTGACGGGTCAGCCATTGCTGAGGCTGAGGGTGGCAAGCAGTTCCCTCGCCTTCCGGGAGGGCGGCCGCCGGGTGCTCCAGTGTGGCTTTCTGGCCTGGGAGGGTAAGGGGACAGCTGACAGGGTTGGATGTCAGCGAGGTGGGCCTGATGGGATTCCCACGCTGGTTCTGAGAGCTGCGGTACCTAGGCTGGCCACTCCTCTCGCGCGGCTCTTCCAGCTCTGTTTCGGCGAGAACGCATGCCGGCCTGGTGGGGGGGTTGCCGGTGTGGTCCCATGTTTCAAGAAGGGGACAGGCACTCTCCAAGCGGCTGCCGGCCCGTCTCTCTCCTCCCTGTTCTCTCCGGGATCATGGAGAAGTTGGTCAACGGGGCTGTGTGGACACATTTCGGCGATCGGAGGCTGATGTCTAGACGGCAGTTTGGTTTCAGAGCTGTCCACTCGACATCAGATGCCCTCGCTTATGTTTCCCTGCGTCTCACCAGCGCCTTGGGCAGCAGGGGAGAGGCTTTTGTTGTCTGCCTGAACGTCGGCAAAGCATTCGACCGAGTTTGGCACCCTGGACTCCTGGGGAGGCTCTCTGCTCTTGGCTTCTCTGGAGGGCTGTTGGTATGGTTGGCTGACTGCCTCTCGGGTCACTCCGTGAAGGTAGTGCTGAATGGCAGGTCATCCAGTCGGTACTGGTGTCCCGCGGGGTCCGTCCTTGGTTCTCTCCTGTTTGTAATGTTCATTGGTGTCGTCTCTCGGAGGCTGACAAATGGTTCCATCTTGTATGCCGACGGTATTACCCTGATGACCTTTATCGAGTCTAGAGAGGACAGACAAGCTGCTGCTGCATCTCTCGGCAGGGACCTACTGAAGATCGAGGTGTGGGCCTCTGCATGGGACGTGCTTTTAGGCCGGGGCAGCTGGATGCCAATCCATCGCGGTTTCCGGCCGCGGAGATTCTGCTGGTAGTCATCCTGGCCTCCAATTCCTTGGTGTAGGGCTCCCGGAGGCGGATGGTGTTGGACTCCTTGGTCTCGCCCTCTGCAGGGATTTGTCTTGGAATCCTGTTATGATTAGGATGGCAGGGGCGGTGGCCCGGCCGGCGCGCTGGTCTCCTCCTTCGTGCTGCGCCCTGCTTGGTGCCGGCTCGGGGGGGGCTTGGTTTTAAGAGTGTGGTCAGATCTGGGATAGTCTGTGTGCCTGTATTATCCATATAGGGAGAGAAACTACTGGGAACCACACACTCTCGGAAACCATAGTGGGCACTTTATGTCATTAATTATGTTAACCTCTTCAATATTGAGAAAAGAATACTTGCTATATATTCATTTTTCACAGGGGGAGGGGCATGGTTTTAAGAGTGTGGTCAGATCTGGGATAGTCTGTGTGCCTGTATTATCCATATAGGGAGAGAAACTACTGGGAACCACACACTCTCGGAAACCATAGTGGGCACTTTATGTCATTAATTATGTTAACCTCTTCAATATTGAGAAAAGAATACTTGCTATATATTCATTTTTCACAGGTTTAAATGTTCGTGAGTAGAAAGCGGTGGACACTCGCTTTAGAAAATGTCTATTTATTTACATATGTCATTGCTGATGCTAACCTGTGCAATAACGAGAAAAGTATACACCCGCTATAGGAAACTCCCATTTATTTATTTATATCATCAGTGATGTAATATTTGAATTTTTTTTTATTCAGGGACAAAGATGTCTCAAGTTTGACTTTATATGTGACTGACTAAGCATTAATATTTGAGAATTTTTAGTCACTTTTAGTATTAGGTGGTATCACAGAAGGATACTGATGGCTGGGATGCTTTTTCCCTTTATCTTATCTTAGAAGTATATTAGGCCCTAAATCAAGCCAAAAAGTTATAGTTTGGTGCAGAAAAATCCCGTTATATGATAATTTATAGTCTTTTTTTCAGTATTTGGAGCCATTTTGAAAATATACTGACTGTTGGGAATTCCTTTTCTTTATATCAACTTGAGTTTATGCTGGGCTCTTTAATTAAGCTAAAAAGGTTAGTTTGATTCAGAAATAGTATTTATATATGGTCATTTATAGTGATTACCTGCATTTGGCGGCCATTTTGGGCGCCATTTTGAAAATACACTGACTTTTGAGACGCTTTATCCGTTATATCAACTTGAGTTTATGTTGGGCTCTTTAATTAAGCTAGAAAAGTTAGTTTGATTCAGAAAAGTATTCATATATGGTCATTTATAGTGATTACCTGCATTTGGGGGCCATTTTGGACGCCATCTTGGAAAAACCCACTTGGGGCCAGTTTATATTTTTGGGAACATTCTGATTATGTTTTGGGGTCATCTCAGGAACCTAAAAAAGTTGGTTTGGTTTAGTCCTGGGGGATGCACAGGAGGTGCCTCTAGCTCCCCGAGTACTCACTCGCACTAATTATATTTCCTTGAGCCTAAGTGAACTTAAATCAAGAGCTCTCTCTGTTCATTGATTTTCACTTGTATATAATTTTTCATGATTTGTGTAATTTCTTTATGATGGTATTGTTTATTTTTTCTTGTAATATTTGTGTAATATTTAAGTAAATTACACTCTGTATGTCACAAGACATCCAAGAATAGCAGCGCTCTTACACTGAAGGAGCTGGTCTGTAAAGAAAGTTGGAATAAATAAACACACCCCCTCTTGTATGCCCCCCCCCCCACCAAGTGTGAAGTTTATGTGTGTTTCCAACCGTGGAGTTTCAAACACCTGCATGCTAACAGTGGAGTTACATACACGCACATCCGTACATAATCGACTTACTGTGGAGGGATCTCAAAATGGGAGGTGTTATACCCTCCTCTATGGCTCAAGGACACTGTTTTTCAACAGTGGACATCTCAAGTGTGGAACTTCCACTGAGGAGCTCCACAGTTGCGATTAGACTCCACAGCTAGAATATATCATGTATAATACATTTATGTAAACCTCTATAGAGTGAATGCGGATACAAGCATCCCAAAGATACATACCGTGTCTGATACGTGGACTGCCCTCCATGCTGTTTGTTCACGTTGAACCTGATGAAGCTGTATAACAAGAACACACAGTCAGACACACATTATTTCATGTTTAAATCACACAGTCATTGGATTGAAGGCAGCTGTAGAAATTATTTTGAACCGGGTTCTGAACTGAACCCATGGTACATATATGGGGGAATGAGTTACATGTCTGGTCGAAAATACACACATTTCTAAAGAGGACATTTAGAGCTTTCAGAAACTGGAAACCCCATGTTGATACGACTTTTCTTTGTGAAGTTACGTCAATTTATCAATCGCTGAAAACAATATAAAACAAAAGAATTTTAACACTTTCTTTGCCAATATCTCAGACTCAAAATCAATATTAGCGACATCCGACTCATTTCCCTTGATCGTGTCACATATACAGATCATTGTTAAGTTGTTATAGATCATTTAGAGAAAGATGGAACATGACTTTGGATAGGGTGTATGAGATAACAAACATCAATGGATGGGGTCATGGTCGATCTTCTACTGCACAGACTATAGTTTACTTACGTGATGCCTCAAGTCCACTCCAGATACAGGGATTGAAGATGAGCCTAGTCTGCTACCTTCCATGGTTGCAAGTTTCAATTCTGTAAGACAAAAATCAAAGAAATGTAAGGATCAATGAGCTCTAAAACAGGTTCTCAACAGATAGCCAGCAGGCCAAATTCCATCCAACAACCACTGAAATTTTGGCCCAAGTGACCAATTACCGAAGTTTTCAGCGTAACACAAGGTCATGTGTCTTATGGTGGGACCCCAAAATACCTGGTGACGTTACATTTTTCTCTCCTCTTTCTGATTTAACTTGTTGTCACAGGGCTATTCTTGGTCCAATTGCATCAAGTTTGGGCTCATTATACAGCCTGATTATTCTAATTTTCAAATATGTTTCTCAATTTGGAATGCCAATTTTTTTAATTGGTGAAAAATACCAAAATGTTAACGAGGATAAACCCGGTGGATAAGCGGTAGTGGATAAGCGGTAGTGGAGTATGTGCATTCTCTATGGGAGACATATGGCATCTTTTTTAATTTTAAATTATATCATTGCCAAATTGTGTGCTATACTTGCAAATCATACCTCAAATGAAAGCTTGATCATTCATTATTCTTATTCAGCTATTAATTTTATCTAATCATGTTTACAAGTATTCACTGAGAACCGCAAGTCACAAGAAGTTCAATTTTTCCTATTCACTTACACACAAATGTTAGATTTTTAGCCACAACATGCGTTTTGGCTTTCAATTGTTGTATCTTGAGAATTATACACCCTAAGAGAGGAAAAGTATACATTTTTGGAAAGCATTTTACCCCAGGAATCCATATATGCAGTTAAAATAAATGTAGGATAAACTTTAAAGAAAATATTTCATGTAATCAACATTTTTTGTGCGAAGTTACATATACCGTATTTCGTCAAATAGTCGCCCCCCCCCCTCAAATAAACGCCCCCCACCACTTTTTTCAACCAAGATGTTTCAAAAATGCCGATATTTCCATGCTATCTTGTGTAGTAAGATAATAGTGTCAATAATTGGCGAAAATCTGGATCAGAAACCCGGAAGTGAGCCAGAAGTCAGTGTTTTTAGTTCATAGTTCGTCATTTTAGCGTGTGTTTTTACTTTACCTAATGATTTTAACGGGAATTATCGTTCTAAAATTGACCTTGAATAAACGCCCCCCCTTGGGAAAATGTAATGCCCCTGGGGGGCTTTATTTGACGAAATACGGTATTTTCACACCCTGTATCACCACTGGTCAATCATAACATAGCAAAAGTATACATTTTATTTAAGCTCATAGTGTTGCTTGCCACAAAATAAGACTACATTCTATATCAGCAGCAAATGCAATAAATTATCAATTTACTAGTAAAATTAGGTTTTTTTCATGATATCACCTTATATCTTTTCTTACGCACCCTGTATACCAACTTCATTTTTGCATAGTTGGATTCCTTGAAACATAAGCTTTCCAAAAATGTTGTTTTGTTGGTGTGAGATGTATAGTTTTAGACATGTAACAATTTAACTGAAAAGGAGGACAAATGATCAAAATCAGTGTTTGTAATGCAAATGTGCCCCACCATATGACACATGCCCACAAGCGCTCGTTTTGACGGTAATTTACGCTAGCGTATCATGCAATTTCAAGCGTGATTGATATCGTTTTACTGCGTGACGCAATTCTGCATTTATGGCGAATTTCTCGAAAAACGTGATGTATTTTACCCCTTAATTTCCCTCATTACTCAAAGAAACTTTATCTGAAGAAGTCAAACTTGAATGTGGAACACCCCAAGGATCCATCATGGGGCCTCTTCAATTTACTACGTATATCCAACCTATTGGTAACATCATTCGAAAGCACAATTTATTTTTTCACATTTATGCCGACGACACCCAGATATACTGTGCCTATGATCCAAAGAAACCGGGTGAAAACATCTCTACTATTCATCGTCTTCAAGCTTGTATACAGGAAATTAGTTGCTGGATGAAATTAAACAAATTAAAGTTAAATATGGACAAAACTGAATTCATTTTATTTGGTTCATCACATAATATCAGAACACACTCTACCGATCATCTGACAGTTGGAAATTCTATTGTAATGCCGTCTACATCTGTTCGCAATCTAGGTATTCACCTGGACTCAACATTATCAATGAATACTCATGTCTCTCATTTGTGTAAAACTCTGATTTTTCAACTAAGGAACATTTCACGCATTAGGAGGTATTTAGATAATGACTCATGTAATCACATTGTTCGTGCACTTGTTACTTCTCGCCTGGACTATGGCAACTCACTTTTAACTGGAACTACAGAAACCAATCTTAACAAGCTTCAACGCATCCAAAATCGGGCCGTCCGTCTTATTTGTGGTTTAAAGCGTCGTGATCATATTTCTCCTCATCTTACTGAGCTTCATTGGCTTCCGGTTAAAGAACAAATAAAGTTTAAACTTCTCATGATCATATTTCAGTGTGTACGGTACATGGGTTAGCTCCAACTTATTTGCAGGATTATGTTCACCTTTATTCATCTGTTAACACCAGACATCATTTGCTTCGTTCTTCTCTTGATAAAACCAGACTTCACATTCCATATACAAATCGCTGCCTAGGGGATCAGGCTTTCCATGTTGCTGGCCCACGGATATGGAATACTCTTCCACAGCATATCCGTGAGGCCCCCACCCTAATAATATTGTTTTTGTTTATATTCCTTTGCATGTTTTTTGTAGCGTAAGACTATTGTAGCTTAAGACTATTGTAATGCGCTTTGATATTTCATGATAAGGCGCAATATAAATTCTTTTATGTATGTATGTATGTATGTATGTACAAAATATTTCTTGCAGATTAATTAAGTCTAGCAAAGATATCGTGAAATTTGAATTTCGCTCTGGTATACCAGAACGAAATTACAACGCATTGTCTATGGAGCAGTGTAATACACATAATCATGCATAACTCGCAAAGCGCCAAATCGAATCAACTGGAATTTTTGGAATAGGCTGTTTTCGTGAATATGAACTGATAAATGTCATAAAAAGAGGATGCTAGGATCACGAAATACTCCTTTAAACAATATTTTAGCTTAGTTGGATATCATCGGAAACATAGATTAGTATTATATTAGGTAGGTCACTGTATTTTTAAAGATTTTTAGATGATTTTTACGATGAAAAAATTTATGTTTTTAAGCTTCTTTTCAAAAATTGGTTTTAGCTTGTTAAAAAACGGGTAAAAAATTGTTTAGCTTGTTGGATATTTTTGCTTAAAATAGTTTAAAGCTTGACTCCTTAGATGAAACTTTTAGTTTAAGCTTGTTAGAATATTAAACCTTAATGAAATAATAATATTTGAGCCCTATATACATGTAGCGCGGGTGGTCTAAAAGTCAGGATCGCCCCAGTTCCAATAATTGAAACTCCCGGCTCCGACCGGGAGTTCCAACAGGTGCTGTGTATGTGTTTGTATGTGTTTAATGTGCATTCACATACACACAATAGCCGTCAGTATGAAGAAATCGTTGCCGCAAAAATGATTGCAAATTACACATTTGTAATCATTTTTCACCACAAAATATGATATGAAAACACAGGTGAGCAATACATGAATATATGGAGAGGTCAAACTGGTTGTTAATTATTGCAAATATTAATATTTTGCGACATTTATAATGAAAACAATTAACACTGAAGACACCCTATGGCACCTTCTACAACTGGGATCGCCCTAGCCCGAGGTACTCACACCTCCGTCATTACGATTTCCACTGTCCTTCTCCGTACGAAGGTCTGAGACTCCTAAGCATAGCTGGTCCAGGGTACGGTACACATAAAATTCCACTTTTTCTCATAAATACCACTTCCTAGTACCATTCCTCACATGAAGATGAGACTTAAACAAAACATATTTGGTGCATGTTCGTAAATTTTGAGCACATTTGAGGATGTAAAAGACCAGACTTGTGACTGTTATCGTCGCCGTGTTTTGAATTCTTCCTACAAATAAATGCTGTCAGTGTGACGTCATCACCGCGACGTGAGTTCACGGTGCCCCGTTTTTACATACGTATGGCACTCATGGCCCTAGTGAGGAAGGAACAGGGCCATGATATTTCGGGCTAGCCTACGATCACCCCCTACTTCAACCAAATTTTGTATTGATGGGTTCAATGAATTAGGAAGGAAGTGGAACAAATTAAGGGTAGGTAGAAGTTCAATGCAAACATTTCTGAAAATTATGGGGCTCCTGATGCACCCTACTCTACAGTTTCAGTTTAAACCACAGCCTCTGGAGGATTATGCTGTAGTATCAACGTAGAAGTGGAAGAAGTACTTTGTAGCAAACATGCAAAGCTTCCGAATTTTGCACAAGTAGAAAAGATCGTTATCTTTACGCCACATTTTTGCATCTTTTGAATGTCCTTCAGATATTAATTCTATGCACATACCTAGCGATTGAAATGGTTTCAATTCTTGCTTATTAATGAGGTCTTTTCTGCTCACGATCTGCTAAATTGCATGCAAACAGTTCATCGAAATTCCACGGCCAATGATAATTAGGACGCCATTTTGTTTTCAACCAAGGGCAAGGGCGGTCTGCGCTAAAAATTGTCAAGCTTTATTTCGATGTGGCTTTTGCTCGATTTTGGTGCACGAAAATGTGTTTTCTGATTTCTAATGTTAAATTGGTGGCTAAGTTTACTGGTAAATATTTGTGAATTGATCTTAATAAAAAAGCCTAGTAAATAGTAAAACAATTAATACAATTTAACAATAATAATTTTGTCTAAATATCTGGAATTATCTCAAGTATTTAGTGGTGCGCGTCCTTAGTTAATTGGGTTGCCAGACCTTTTGTCCAACGTCTCTCGCCCCCCCCCTGCCTTGATCAGCGTACATCAGTGATGATATTGATGAACAAAACTGGCTCAATGATGTAAATAGTAACAGAATCTGCCTCAATTACACATACTTGGCAGTGGGGTTTGACCCCCACCCTTGTTATTTTACCCCCACCCTTTTTATTGAGGCACCCTTTATATTTAAAATACCTGACCCCCACGCTTTTTACTGAGGCACCCTTTATAGGCTACTGAAAATCCTTGACCCCCACCACTTTTTGCTTTTTCCCCTATTGCAATTTGTTTACATTAATGAAGTCACAGGCAATTTGGTTTGAAGTAAATCAAGTACGCCGCATTCTGCACCTATCATCACACGATAACCTAGTGGATGTAAACATGCATCAAATGGAATGTGGTTATTTTATCATTCAATGAAAATAGGCCTATATTGTAAGCTGACACTCCCACCCTTTTTATTTTACTCCCACCCTTTATATCAATCCACCCTTTTTACCAACAAAGTTTAAACCCCCACCCTTTTAAGGATTTTCCAAATTTCCAAGTGGCACCCTTTAAAAGGGTGCCCTGCATGCCAACAGTGTACAGGATATTCAAAGAAAACAAATCATTTGAATATTACCTTGTTAACTTAGATTATAGTAATAGATTAGCATTGTGTAAGTTTAGATGTAGGCCTAGTACCGGTAATATTAGAATACCTGTAAATCTAAAAAGATTTAACAATGAAGTTAGCGGCCCCCCCCCCCCCCCGGACCTTTGCTCAAAAGACTTAGTAGCCTCTTAGTGGGTGATGAAATGCATTATCTCTTTACCTGTAGTTTCTTTAAAAGTGATAGAGAAATCAGTAAACATTAAAAGTGATAGAGATATCAGTAAACATAGATAAAAGTGATAGAGACATCAGTAAACATTAAAAGTGATTGCAGTAAACATTACTACAAAAACCCAAATACTCAAAATACTCAAAATTATCATTAAAAATTTTTCATGATTCAACTCACTTATCTTTCATCCTTTTGTGAATATTGTTGTATGGTTTAAAAATTGGTATTATTACTTGTGTGCTTAAATATTTTATTTTATCTTCACCCTGTACATAAAATTGTATTTATATTTGTTCAGAAATTTATTTTCTTTCATAGCAAACAACCTTAATTAGTATTAGTCTTTAACAAGTAAAATCTGTATTACATAATACATTGTACCTCTAAGAAATTACATGTACATGTATGTATCTTTTTGACTGCACTATTTGGCAGACTGCTATTTGGTTAACTATTTGGCGCCATTGCGCCCTCTGTTGTCTTTGTAATGTTTATGCATCTTTCATACCCCGGAAGGGGGCGACAAGGATTAATAAAAGTTCGTCATTTGACGGACACCATACCATACCATCCCCCCCCCCTTCCCAAATCAATTTCCGGTCAGAAAATCCCGTGCACAGAAAAGAGAAAAGATCAGACATGACAGACACCCGAGACACAGTGTCATCGACCCTATATACCTTCATGGCAGCAATCGCCATGGTAGGTTGAATCCACAGCCACGATTGGCCATTTGGTTCAGACCTTTGAAGCTCTTTGAGACAAATATTTAGTCGAGGGACATGACTAAGGCTACTCACAATAGCCGTGTAATTGATCTTGGTTGTGCGTGAATAAGCTTGTAGGCCTAGGCATATAGGCCTACTTGAGGTCAATGGTCATCGACTTTTATACTGCCTAGTAGTGAGTGCAGCTGTAGGCCTACTACACGATGTAGTCAGGACCAACGCAATATAAAATTAGAGTTTTGGTCCGATTTTGAGTTCAAAGCGCACGGCCAATTTTCAAAGCGCATTCTAGCGACCATCATATCTGTTCAACACGTATTTTCAAGTGTATGAGACCACATCTGGTTTCTTGAGAAAAATTCATTTACGGGAGATAGGCCTATTCATCATTTTCTAACACGGTAGGCCTATCCGAAGATTTTCGTCTGATATCAAAATCGTGCATAGCAATTCACGTGTATCGATCCCGTGTATTCATTTTAATGTCTCTGCTGCACCAAATAATTATTAGCCAGGCGGTGTCGGTGTGCGAGATAGCTCGAGATCAGACAGGGGTCAAATTTCAAAATTGCTCAGATCTTGTTATAACAAAGTCAACATTACGAGTTAGTCGTTTGCATGCAGTGTTACCAAAAATTCTGACTCGTTTGACCTACCCAGAGTGTATGTTCTCAACTCAACTTGAGTTATACGCAAAGAGGTCAAAAGTCATGCACATTTAGGGCATTGGGCTCCTCAGGGGTCAAAATTTATATATTAACTAGAGTAGGCCTACCTGCAGCTGTGAGGGCACTGTATAGCTGGATAGGCTACGTGAGAGCACCACCAGCATCAGATAGTGATGCTGTTTGACCCCCAATGACCCCATATGACCTCTGACCCTAGATGACCTTGGCTTGATCCCCTTTGACCTTTGATGACCTCAGTTTTATTTGATACATCCGTTTGAAATCTAAAAATCATTTTCAGCTATGAATGCTGGGAGGACATTGCAGTCCTCGCAGGGAGTGGTGAAGTCGTCCTGTTCCTGTCATATTGAGAATTTGTTGTACCATGTTTAAGCCCTCGTATCAAGGATTCCACCCACCAAGTCTGTGCCCGATCGGACAAAGTTTGAAATCTGACCCCTCCGTAATGACCTTTGACCTCGGTTGACCTCAATGATATTTTACGCATATACTCCCCTCGTAGCAAAGATTCCACCCACCAAGTTTGAGCCCGATCGGACACAATTTGAAATTTAACCCCTCCATAATGACCTTTGACCTCGGTTGACCTCAATTTCATTTCGGGCATATATTCCCCTCGCATCAAGGATTCCACCCACCAAGTTTGAGCCCGATCGGATAAAGTTTGAAATTTGACCCCTCCGTAATGACCTTTGACCTCGGTTGACCTCGATTTTATTTCGGGCATATATTCCCTCGTATCAAGGATTCCACCCACCAAGTTTGAGCCTGATCGGACAAAGTTTGAAATTTGACCCCTCCGTAATGACCTTTGACCTCGGTTGACCTCGATTTGATTTCGGGCATATATTCCCCTCGTATCAAGGATTCGACCCACCAAGTTTGAGCCCGATCGGACAAAGTTTGAAATTTGACCCTTCCGTAATGACCTTTGACCTTGGGTGACCTCGATTTTATTTTGGGCATATATTCCCCTCGCATCAAGGATCCCACCCACCAAGTTTGGGCCCGCTCGGACAAAGTTTGAAATCCATGACCTTTGACCTTGACCTCCGATGACCTTTAAAACTACCCGGTAAACAGCGCACGCCCGGTACCCATCTATGTCTGAAATATCGGAACGATGCGTCGAAGCGCGGTGAAACGCATAGCCGGACAGACAGACAGACAGACACACGGAGCTCATTATTTTATTAGTAGGCTACTAGTGCACCTGCGGCTATGAGAGCCCAGATGCTGTGAGAGCACTGGCATGATAGCGATACTGTTTCATGCTCCCCTCACACAGTGTCATCGACCCTATATCTTCATGGCAGGAATCGCCATGGTAGGTTGAATCCACAGCCACGATTAGCCATTTGGTTCAAACCTTTAAAGCTCTTTAAAACCAATAATTAGTCGAGGGACATAACTAAGGCTATACACAATAGCCGTGTAATTGATCTTGGTTGTGCGTGAATAAGCTTGTATACCCCATTGAGGTCAATGGTCATCGACTTTTATACTGCCTACAGTGAGTGCAGCTGTACTACACGCTGTAATACAGGACCAACGCAATATAAAATTGTCAGATTTTGAGTTCAAAGCGCACGGCCAATTTTCAAAGCGCATTCTAGCGACTATCATATCTGTTCAACACGTATTTTCAAGTGTATGAGACCACATCTGGTTTCTTGAGAAAAATTCATTTGCGGGAGATATTCATCAATTTCTAACCCACTATCCGAAGATTTTCGTCTGATATCAAAATCGTGCATAGCAATTCACGTGTATCGATCCCGTGTATTCATTTTAATGTCTCTGCTCCACCAAATAATTATTAGCCAGGTGGTGTCGGTGTGCCTCAGTCATACGAAGGATTCCACCTATCAAGTTTAAGCCCAATAGGGCAAAGTTTAAATTTAGCCCCTACATGACCTTTGACCTCGGTTGACCTCAATTTTGGTTTTGCGCATATATTCCCCTCGTATCAAGGATTGCACCCACCAAGTTTGAACCCGATAGGACAAAGTATGAAATCCATGACCTTTGACCTTTGACCTCGGATGACCTCCATATAATGTTTTTCATGCTCCCCTCATACGAAGGTTTCGACCCACCAAGTTTGAAGGTTCGTTCATACTACCACCGCATTTGCGATGCGTTGCTTTGCGATGCGGTGCATTGTCGCACCGCATCTACTGCATTGCGATATCGCAATAAAGTTAAATACATTTTAACCTGGAAATGCGACGAGTTGCGTTGAGTTGCGGCAAAAGTAATCGATATATCGGCATCGCAAAGCAACGCATCGCAAATGCGGTGGTAGTATGAACGGACCTAAAGCCCGATCGGACAAAGTTTGAAATTTGACCCCCTCCGTAATGACCTTTGACCTCGGTTGACCTCGATTTTATTTCGGGCATATATTCCCCTCGTATCAAGGATTCCACCCACCAAATTTGGGCCCGATCGGGCCCGATCGGACAAAGTTCGAAAATTTGACCTTTGACATTGACCTCCAATGACCTCCGATGATCTTCAAAATCACAGGGTCAACATGCTTTTCCTGGCACCTACCCATGTCCCAAATATCGCATCGATGCGGCGAAGCGCGGCGAAACGCATAGCCGGACAGACAGACAACGCTTATGATTATTATAGTACTAGATTTCGCGGTTCTCGGGTTGTGCGGTTCTCGTAATAGCTAGGCCTATATCTCTAATTGCCCAACACCCGTTACTCATATAGCTGCCCTGACCTATTAAACTACTAATAGGCCTCGCCGTCTCTCAATGATCAAGATCCAACTTGACACAACTCTGTTTTGTAGTTGTGACGCTTACTTCGGTACCATAATCTGGAAACCCATCGTTCGCCTCTTCCAAGCTCTGAGTGTCCTGCTACTACGTTGGAGGACCCCGAAAATACCCCGAAATTAGTATCTAGATTGGATGTAGGCCGTTACTAAAGTAATGAAATCAATCGGGAGAAATGTCAACCCAATAAGGCCTAATATTACGGGTTATAGGCCTTACCTGATTATTTTATTAACAGATTATTTTTATCATAATGTTAACCATTGAGGACCTCGGGAATAGTCATGTTGAAAGTAGGCCTAATGCTTTCCGATGCACGCACTGCTCCCGCCGGATGTCTATGGCCGGCACTCCGCATTGATACTACGCGATAGCGCCCCGCGAGCACGCGATTGTGCACCGCGCGGACGCGAACGCGATAGCGCGCGGACAGAGAGACGGACGGACGGACGGACGGACGGACACGCCGTTATTAGTATTAAGATAGATAGATAGACTAGTTCACCCGTTGCTGTGAGAGTAACTGATGGCAATGCTATTTGACCCCTAATGACTTTTTGACACGTTCTCATATCGAGGATTCTTTCTACCACCCCAGCAAACACAAAAACGTTTTAAAAACGTTTTAAATAAGTTATATTTTGGCTTTTGGTTTAGGTAAAAACGTTTTAATAACATTAAAATGTCGGGTTATATAAAGGTCATGATAACGTTTTAAAACATTTTGCACACCACCTCAATGCCTTCGGCAAAATATTTCCCTAAGTTCAGGTGTGCCATTTGCGCATGCGCGAAAGTAGTTTGATTGACAGATTTCACCTCTGACCTCGATCAGCTGTTTTTGCGACAGTCATAACACTGACAGAAGTATCCAGTTGCGAAAATCGAATTATTTGCCTCATTTTAGCGACGTGCTTGGACTAGTTTGCAATAGTAGGCCTAATATTAGTATTCAATTCACTGAATATTTAGAGAAGCAAATGACATGATGGATAAGGACAGTTTAAGGCCACGGACATCGAATATACCACGAAAACTAGCTCGTTCACGTAGCGTTTTCGTTGTCCCACTGGCCTACTACACGTAGATTGCCTGGCGATCGGAGTGTTATCGTCAGAGCACCTCGGACTACACGAAAACATGACGAGATTTGTCCCATTCACCACTGCATCACACAGATCTGTTGTTCATGCACTGTCATGACTGTACATTCATGATCATTGCAATACAGTGTATGTCGTGTATGTGTATACCGTTCTCCTGGCTGAGTATGTTGGGTGTGTTGTCTGTACGTACACGACTCTGCAAGGTGAGTTTCTTTTTATAACTCATTAATTTTTTTAATGCACAAGTAAAACTAAACGACACAACATTAATTTTAACTGGCAGTGAGGATTCGCTATAGTATATAGACGAATCCAACGACAACGAGCCAAGTCATGGTCAGGATTTGGTCGGCCATTAGGCCAAGTAAAATAAAAACATGTTTCACGTCCGGTTTTCGAAAAAAGGAGGAAGAGGGTCTTTTTATTTTCTATTTTTATCACAAAATTGGTGTAAATAGCCATACTTAGAGCTCAGTGTTTTAGGGTATACAATAATGCCTGGAAAAAGGAGGAGAGTTACACCCCTCAAATGATCACAAAACCTTCCTAACGTGTTTCTTGTATCTTAACAAGGCTATAGAAAGCATCCTAACTTCCTAGACATATATTTTGAAAAGTTATAACCGAATTTCAAAAAATAAAAATATATTTGAAGAAACCTCAAAAAGGAAGCGGGAGGGACGTGAAACATGTTTATTTTTTATTTGGCCTTATTAGGGTCCCTGCATGCACCAAACAGGTGTTGTGAGTGCCCAATTGGGTGGATTAAACCTGCTTAAAATTTGATGTGAGATTCTTTTGTGTTGTAAACTGTCATCATTCTTTTGTCTGCGTGTAACACGGGTGGTAGAATGCAGTTGAAAATATCCTTCAAGGGCGCATCATTTCACATTTTAGGTGAGATAGTTTGGTCCCCGTCGCGGCTATGGCCGCCATTGTGGTGCAGGAATGCGTGAAATTTGATTCATCTATAGGAAAATATGATTTTGACTTCATCTTCAGTCTCAATCCCAACCCACAGCAAGTGAGCAAACATAAAGTCTTGATTTTTGCAGAGTATGTAGGCCTACTACTATATGTTTACAAAGCAATCGTGTAAAAACAGAATTTTGAAAAATATTCAGGGCTTTCCCCTTAGCAAATGTTACAATGGCTTTAATTACAATGTCATACTGTATTGTCTTTCCAGAAACTGGCACACGAAAGGTCCATTCTGCAAGGCATATCTTCCAAAAATCTGAACTATAAACACACGCTGAAGCAAAGCACCTGCAACCGAACAGCACAGCTTTCCTTATTGAGGAGGATGTAAGTAATTTCATTTACAAAGTTGTAGCCAAGGGGGTGCAGCACACCACACAAAATGCCAATGTGTTCCTATATTTAATTCTCAGGCACGACAGGTATATATGAAATGAAAGTGCCCCACTGACAAAAAATAAAAGAGAAAATCAGAAGGGCAAAAGAAAAGAAAAGGGACAAGGAACCCTTTTCTACCGAAATTAACCTGATCATGACCGAAAATAGTGTAAAATACGAAATTTTTGCGTGCTATGTGCCATATTAGGGGCTGTGCAATAATTATCTGGGGTAATAAAATGTCCGAACGACCCACCAAAAATAGCTTGCCCCCCCTCTCAGCCTGCAAAATAATCGCTTTCCTCCCTCTTTTAGTCTTTAGAAGCTCAAAGACATACAATCTCTCTATGTATAATTGTATGATGCAACTTTTTTTGCAATGCAGAGTTTTTTTGTGTACCACCTAAGTTTTATTTTGCCCTCCTTACTAAAAAAGATGGCTATGCCCATGAAACTATGCACGACTAGTAGACTTAGTAAATTACAGATTAGTGCTTTAAATCTGTCTCCGCTCTCACAGTTCATAAAAAAAAATTAAAATTGCAAAATGATTGCAAGTGACTACTTTTGATTTTATGACCTTTGACCTCACACCTATTGAAATAGTATATCATGACTCTGCTACAATAATTTATCATTTTGGAAGGAAAATCTAAAAATTTAAAAAGATAGTACATTAAGGCTTTAAGGGAGTACTACACCCTGGCCAATTTTGTGCTTATTTTTTTGCATTTTTTCTCAAAAATTATAGCACATTGGTGACAAGTAAGATATGTATAGGGGCAAGGACTCCCAACTACTGTACTGAAAATTCAGCAACTCAAAGCAAGTAGTTATTGATTTTTTGATCAAATATTGGTTTTCCCTCATTTTTGACTGTAACTCCACAACTGTTGTCTGTGCTGATATAAAATTTCCAGTGCAGTAGTTGTAGTCCTTGCCCCTATAATATGCATATCTTACTTGTCCCCAATGCCCTATAATTTTGAGAAAATGCACAAATAGGCACAAATTGGGCAGGTGTAGTAATTACTATAAGGCACACAAACAACCTAGATACCATAATCCTGATAATAATGTGTAATAATTAATCATTGGCTATTATTTTATTTTATTCCAATTTCCAGGTGCAGCAGTACTACTGAGGATACTGGTTTCGTGAAAGACAAAGAGGATGATGGTTTGGAAGTCAACAGCTGGCATCTCTTATCTGTCGCATCACTCGCTAGCCGTACTATAGGGCTTGTTAAACACACTATATCCGAGAACTGCTAAAACCCACTAACCGCTCCACCCAAAAGGGGGAATTAGCAGTCTGGGTTTAGCAGTTCTCTGGATATAGCCAGGTTTTACGATATAGCATGGTTTTGGACCACCACAGTCAAAAGGCCGTAGTAGGGCTATCACTGCATGCATTGAAAACTTTCCCAACATTATGTCAACAATTAAATTTTTGAAGAAAATCTTTTCTGGAGGGTGAACATTTGATGAGAACTTAAATACTTGCATAGTAATTTATGTGGTGCATAAACTAACTAGTAAATGTTTGCTCCAATTATTAAAATAATAAGGACCTCAACAAATGACTCTGACATCATGTGATGTAATCGTAATGCAGTTCCTTACAGGCTGTAAAAGTTGCATGGAATTATTGGAAATGTTCTAGGCACTTTTCTTTGGTTTGCCTCAAATTCAGCAGTGACGTCAATGTCTTTTCATGGCTGCGCCACACGAACCACCCTTTTTTGCTACACAATTAACTATAAGCACACGATTCAATACGGCGCCCACTAAAATATGCACCTACGTCACTACTGAACTTGAGGGGAACCAATGTATAGCCAAGGTTCCCTAGTCCAAAAATACGGATCGCTAGTCCGAAAAAATAGGGAATGGTTCACAAGTCCAAAAATAAATAAGGTTTACAAGACCTTAGCAATGGAAAATCTGCAGCCATTAGGACTAGCGACCATTTTTTTCTTGGACTAGTGACATTTATGACTAAGCGCACCTTAGGATTAGCGGATGCAGGATAGAGTAATTGTAGACCAAATTGTTTAGTAGCTGCTACTGGTTTACCTTCATCCCCGTAAATATGATGAGTATCCAGTCCACTAATCAAGGGTTTAGGACCAGAAGGCCTAACTGCAATAGCTGCCCCATAGACATTTTGATAATTTATCTAAAATATGACACTTGGCAGCTATTGCAGATAAGGCCTCGTTAATGTCTGTTATTTATTAAATAAATAAAAGAAGACCCTACATGTAAACCCTTAACATAAAACTAAAATAAAAGAAGGTCCTACATGTAAACCCTTGACTTATAAATGCTTTTAAAGGAGTGAATTAAGTGTTCATAGTTTATTATTGGCAGACACTGTTTCTTTCATGAAAGCTGTGACTGTGCATCAATGCATTCACACCCAAAGCCTTCAGGAAAGACTAGCCGATGTCAGTCAATGCTACAATGTAGTCTTTTGTGAAGGCACCATATTAACACACAAACTGGACTCGAATTTCAGTCAGGGCCATTGCCTGCAGTTTTTCAGTTTTGGCCTTTGTGCCCCTGATCTTTGTTAACTTCAAGGTGTTCTTCATTCCTCTTGACAAGTGGTGCCAAATGGCCTTGACAAAGGTCCCCCCAAAATGAAGGTCTGAACAAAAGCCTTCTCAAAAGACTAGTGGCTGCCAATAGACTGTAAATAAATGGTCTTTTTGCACTCATTATCTCATACTTCATTACTAAATGTATTTTTTACACCTATTTCTCTGGTACATAATTATTAGAAAGACAAGAGTTCATGAAATAAACAAAAATGCATGGTGAATATGTAGCTTTGATCATTGTTTTAATTTATTTTGAGATCTGTAAGGAAGTGAAAAAATAAAAGCACTATTTTTTCATTAAAAAGTATGAAGAAGGAAGTCCAACAAACCAAAACAGTTGAACACACCTACTTAATAGATAATAAATGATGGGGATTTTTTACTACATGTATCCTCTATTGTGTGATGGAAGATATCCAATAAAAAGTCTGCACAAAAAGTAACACAGCTGAAATATGCCTATAAGTTCAGAACTAGTAATCATTTCCACAATATTTCTACATAGAAAGAAGGATGATTTATTTACGCTCATTTTGATACCCCATTTGTGAAATGTCGTTCAATACTGATAACACAGTACATAGTGCTTTTAAAGAAAAACCACAAATTTAAAAGTTGCCATTTACAGCAATCAATGGTTTCAATCAATGACTTCATATCAATACAAATAACCGCAACTTTCAATTCGGTATTTTTCTTTAAAAACACTGCTGTGTTGTTATTATTGAACGAGATTGGACTAATGGGGTATCAAAATGCGCGTAAATAAATCATCCTTCTTTCTATGTTGAAATATTGTGAACACAATTATTAGTTCAAACGCTACAGGCATGTTTATAACAGCTGCGTTACTTTTTGTGCAGTCTTTATTTTTATAATACAATTCAGCATATTCCCTCTAAGTGATTGTGATCTGGGACAAATCCAAAAAAAGTCCGGTCTTGATAATAACTGTCTTAAGAACTTTCGGCCAGTTTCTAACTTACCTTTTATTTCTAAAGTTCTTGAAAAGGTCGTCCTTAAACAGCTCCAAAAACACCTCTTTGACAATGATCTTATTGAAGTTCACCAATCCGCGTATAGAAAAGGCCATAGCGTAGAGACCGCGGTGCTGAGTGTCTTGGACGGCCTTCTTAACAACACCGATGTGAAAAAAGTTTCTCTTGTGGCTCTCCTTGACCTCAGCGCCGCGTTCGATACGCTTGACCATTCTATTCTCATTGAGCGGCTGGCGACCACTTTCGGTGTCCAAGGAGTTGTACTTGAGTGGTTCACTTCATACGTGACTGAGAGGTTTCAATCTGTTAATATTAATGGAGTGGTTTCGGACCCATTTCCATTACAGTACGGAGTCCCTCAAGGTTCCGTACTTGGGCCGGTTTTATTCACTCTTTATTCTCAACCTTTATCCGACATCATTATAATGCACAAATGTAATTTCCACAAGTACGCCGACGACACGGAAGTCTCGCAATCTGACACCCCAATAAACTTTGAGCTCACCATATCTTCCATTCAAAACTGTATCAGTTCCATCTTGAGTTGGATGAATAGCAACAAACTTTTGTTAAACACCGACAAGACTGAGATCTTAACTGTTGGTACGTCCTCTCGCATAAAACAAGTTGACAGAGAAGAAGATGATACCATCCAGATTTTGAATTCTGACATATCTTTCCAACAATCTGTTAAATACCTCGGTGTTCGGCTGGACCAAACGCTGTCCATGTCTGACCATACCGTAAACGTTCGCCTAATGGCGCTTTTGGATTCTTAGAAATGTGAGAGCGCCATCCTTGTAAAATCTCAACAGCATTAAGGATACGTGTATGTTAAATTGAGCAACCTGGACATAATGCCTCAGAAAAAAATATCGTGACATGACCCAATACTTTAGGTCACTAGGTTAGTTGCTAGAACAGCAAATGTTTTGGGGTTTCTTCAGGTATTCTTTCTCAAAGTGCCATTGGACTTAATTTGTAAATCGATTCATACGTTATACCTAACTCATTTTGGTGAATCTTTTTATAACATTGTAATTTCTTCATTTTTTTTAAATATTCTTCAGTTCAAAATTACACCCTTCTATTGTCTGACCCGTTAGCTCAGTCGGTAGAGGGTGCGCCTTGAATGGTGAATGGTACTTGTTCGAATCTTGATTTCTGCACCCACTTTTATGTGAAGAAGGGTCAAGAAATGATTTTGGATTTTGTCCCCATTTTACGAACGAATATTATGAATTTTTTTAAATTTAATTTTCTTATTTTTTTTTACATAAATAGGCACTGCGAACAAACGGCAACAAAAACCGCTGACAAAATTTGCTCCACCTGCTACCTATCAATGCGTGATATATTCCACTATATTTAACAGTTAAATGACCTTTGAAAAATAGAAAGGCCTCAATATTGCAAATTGTGTAACTACATTAATTTATTCATTTATGCATTATAAATGATCAGCTATTTTTTTCTTTTCTTAAAAGGATCGAACCCAAGTAGATCAGACCATTGATCATATAACTATCAGACCACGAAGTAGTTACGTAACTCCGTGATGGTATCGGAACCAAGCACTGTTTGTATGGCGATCATTACGATCACGCTATTTGGTATGCCTTTTTTGTGTACTGATTGTTTCGATCGTGGTTCATTACTTAAGTGCGTGATCCCGTTGACATAGTAACATTACGTAACTTCGATACCGGGCTTCGATACTGAATAGTTGTTGAGTGCACATAATATGGAAAGCCATTGGGGTATTGTGTGCCTTCCAAAGCGCCTTATAACATGTTCTCATTGTGTTGTGGAATCCTAGCCAGTATTCAATGATAGCTATAGAGGCCTTGCGTTTATCGATTGGCTCCAAACAAAGGATTTGAACCGGTTTCTTCCCCGTAATCATGGCGCAGTGCAGTCCATTCAATCAAATGTTGTCATCAACCTATTTGATCGTAGTGCATTTTGTTATGTGTGTGAGACGAACTGTCGCGGTAGATGCAATCATGCTTTTGTTGAATGCATTTGAGTAGTCCGCCATATTAACGGGATGATACGTCATATGCACAGCCTCTATTCAGTTGGTCGTTGTATGATTTTGTTCGTTCACTCATTCAAATTTTATTTATATTTGAGCCTATTATGATACATCCTCCGTGGAACAGTTTCAAACAAATATAGCTAGGGATTATTGGGGCAGAGGTTATCTTTTGAATCCTCTTAGAGGGCTATCATTTTTTTTCGGAGGGGGTCCCAAATTTACAAAAAGTCTGCGTCAATAAAATTGCGCACCCCTATTTCGGCAACAAAATTTTATGATCCCAAACCCCAAAATTGTATTGAAATCAGTCTTTTGAATAAAATAATACACTTTCTGTGGTCATCGTGTGACTCCTACATTGTGGTCATAAAACATTTTATGACCCCATCCTATTATTCTTTCCAAGACTTTATGACCCCCGTATATTTGCCCCCCCCTTTCGAATAAAATGATATACCTCTTATGACCACTGATATGATGCATAGGCAAGGACACTCGCGCGAATTGAAAGACTTGTCTCACACACATAACAAATGCCTATACAATCAAATAGGTTCATTACAACATTTGATTGAATGGATTGAGTTACTCTAAAATGAAACGATAAAAACAAAGAATCATGAAAAAAAGACACATACAAAAAAAATAATAAAATAATATAATTATATAATCAATGTTAAAGATAAAATCAAGAAAATAGAGAATAAAATTTCCTCAAAATCAGAAAAAAAAAAAACCATTGACAGACATCATTATCTGTCAGAAATTACTGCATGAGATTCGAACCATCAATCTTCTCCACAAGTTCTCTTTATCCTCGCACTATAGTCTAATGCTCTGCTCACTGGGCCACAACGTATCAGGTGAATGATTACCGCGTTATCATGAACAAGTTTGTTCGATCTTGTTCATAATTGTATGTGTCGATAGGTTTCACCCTTTAACTACACGTACCCTTAATGATCAGTGATAATAGTCGGCTTTTACAGGGATGGCGCTCTCTCATTTCCATAAACTCCATAGCGCCATTAGGCGAACGTTTACGGTATAAGCGATATATGTCGCTCTCTTTATTTATCTTTAAGACAACTTAGCACAATCCGTCCATATTTGTCTGAGAAAGCGACGTCGTGTCTTGTTAACTCTCTTATCACGTCTCGCCTTGATTTCTGTAATTCCACTTTGGCTGGTATCACTTCTGATCAAATTCTCCGCCTCCAGAGGATCCAAAACTCTGCCGCCCGGCTCATTGTTAAAAAACGTAAATATGATCACATCACCCCCATACTTTATGAGCTTCATTGGCTACCCATAAAATTCCGGATTCAGTTTAAATTATGTGTGTTTGCATACCGGCACTTTGAGGGTACCCTTCCGTCTTACCTCTCCGCGGTTCTCTGTACTTATGTTCCTCAACGCTCCCTCCGTTCATCATCTGAAAAGCTACTCAGGACCCCGCGTGTTAATTTATCATCTGCCGGTATGCGTTCCTTTCGTTATGCTGCCCCTGTAGCTTGGAATTCCCTTCCCAACAACATCCGCAATATCACTTCTCTTGCTCAATTCAAATGTAGTCTAAAAACTCATTTTTTCCAACATGCTTTCCCTGATTCCTAAGGTTTTTTTTGTTTCACTGTGTGTCCTTTGGTTCTTTTTTGTTTTCGCGCCCTGAGATCTTTTTGATGATTTTTGCGCGTTATAAATACGCTCCATTATTATTATTATTATTATTACTTTTTGTGCAGTCTTTATTTTTATAATACAATTCAGCATATTCCCTCTAAGTGATTGTGATCTGGGACAAATCCAAAATTGGATCTAATCTATTAGAAATATTCAATCTAGAATTCAATCTTATTTGATTTTTAATCTAAAAAACATTTGGATGGATTTTAAAAATCTAATTTGAATACATCTAATTTGATTTTAATCTAAGGGGTTAAAAATCAATCTAAGCAATTTTAATCCCATATATTAAAATTGAATTAGATTGAATTCTAATCTATTGGATTGAATATTTCTAATAGATCTTAATAAATTTTCACACATTCTGTTACACCTAATTTATGAGTCCCGACTTTCAACACAAGTATTGTTCTTCAATTAGTGAGATTGAAGTGCGTTTCTGAATCCGGTCATTATTTCAGTCCTTTTTAATATTTCATTTGTTCCATGACTTCCATCTGCCTCCGCTGCAAAATGTGACATGAAATGGCTCACAGTGGCATTGGTTAATGGTGTCTGGCAGTTGGTTGTTACTTGTACAGTGTAGCTCTGACCTTTTATTAGGCCTGAAAAAGAAAAAGAGGATTTTAGAAAATTTGTCAGGGTAAAGCTGGGACAGTGGCACAATCCCCCGCATGGGGCTGTTACAGCGGCTTGGTTTGAAATCCTTGCCCACCCACGTCCCCCAAATGAGCACATGCATCTGTATTCCCCAGGCCCCCCCCCCTTGGCGGTGGTGGCAGATTTACCCCAGCTAGCTGTTCCTTGATTGCAATGAAAGTGTAGTTTTGCCACTGGTGCCCCAATCCCCCTCCACCATCGGTTGCACACCACAGGGTTCATTTATGTGCCATATTAGGGGCTGTGCAATAATTAACGGGGGTAATAAAATGTCCGAACGACCCACCAAAAATAGCTTGCCCCCCCTCTCAGCCTGCAAAATAATCGCTTTCCTCCCTCTTTTGGCCTGCCAAAATCTTTGCCCCCAACACATGCCAAATTTTTGGGATCCCAATTTACAAACCTTAAAAGGTCTAGATATGTTGCGAGCACAGCGAGCATGAAAATTTGCATATTTCAGCGTTTCCATACTGTTTTCCTAAGCCTTTTTAGAGCATTTTATTTAAAAGGCACCCCATGAATGTGTGCCAAAAATTGCTTGCCCCCCCTCGGATCGCTTGCTTGCCCCCAATTTTACCCTCCTTCCAGGGCTCATAATTATTGCACAGCTGAGCCCCTTATAGGTATAAGGGGGCTATCATTTTCTTCAGAAGGGGGGGACATGAGGATACTGGGGGGGTCATAGAATTTTAAGACCAAAAATAGGGGGGTTATAATTTTTGTAGCAATCAAAATAGGGGGGTTATAGAATTATTAAGGGCTGGCGACTGGTGTAACTTTTCTTACACTTTTTTGAACAAAATGTGCACACAATCTTTATACAATGCAAGATTTTTGCGCTCTCCGTGCGCCTTCTTTACGCTTATGGTCAAAAATTTTAACGCGTTTCGTGTACTCCGCTCTAAAATTTTGACAGATGGGGGGGTCGTAAAAATTTTAGCTCGCGATCCGCGATGGAGGGGGGTCATAAAAATTGACTTCAGTCACCGACATATTCATGACCCCTGCCGAAGAAAATTACATCCCCTGAAAGGTGAATTCAGTCAAATTTTGCCATCAAACACTGCATCATTTTATATCAAATTAAACTCCTTGATTATAAAGAAAGCCAAAACTGAAAATCGTTTTGTCATAGCACTTTCCGTAGCAAAATTACATCTTGTCACAGATTGACTTTCATGATATCATCAAAAACATTCAGCCAACATTAGAAGCTTCAATTGGCAAAACAAATCAGGATCTAGGCTCATGATGGAATTTCCGGCTCATGACAGAGCAGCTTTTCTACGGTGCGGAACTGCTATCAAAATCCTCTAAAATTCCATGTGCGATTCTCTCATTACAAAAATAAATCATATATTTGGGTCAAGTGAAGTATTGACAACATATTCATATAGGTTTCCTTGACCGATCTTTTCTTTACGAGGAAAATTTACAAAATATTGTTGTATTTTAGCCTAGTCGTAAGAGATTCCCATTGAGTTTACATGTACGAACCTGTTATTCCCACCTAGACCATGCCAAAAACATGCCCACATTTCAACTCGATTATCTACCAAACTGGTCATAGATCTCCTACAATTTTTTGATATGACATAAATGAAAGTGTTACTTACCTAAATGTATCCATTTCAGTCGAGATCTATGACTGGAATTCCTGTAATTCGTTGCCAAATATTGGTATTTTCCTCATTTTGCACCACACAAACCAATGGAAAAAGTTACTTCCGGGTTGCCGAGAAGGCAGGGAAAGTAGGCGGGGCTTGTGAGAAAAACTTCTAGAATCGTTTGAGTCGGGACGGTAGAAACACCGAGTGCATTAAAATATACGAACCCAATGTGGTGGTGTGAACATTTTGTATGAAAACACACTACAACAATATTTTTAAATGTTTTCAAAAATATTATTGTAAACTATTTTTGCAAACATTTTTGCCAAATATTGTGTCAATACTTAGATAACATTATGTTAAAATATTTGAACCCAGCAAACACAGAAATGTTCTTTAAATGTTTTCTTCAAAACCTTTTAATAACATTTAAATGTCGGGTTATATAAAGGTCATGAAAATGTTTTTAAAACGTTATTGAAAATATTTTGGGCAAACATTTTTCGCAAAATATTTTTTCAACCCTAAAATAACATTCTGTTTAGAATGTTTTGTATCAAGTTTTCAAGAATGTTTTTGGAATGTTATTAAAACGCTTTTATACCCTTTATATAACCCGACATTTAAACGTTTTCTGTAAAACATTTTTGTGTGCTGAGCAGTAGATTATCAAAATATGTGTTTTAAGATTATGAAAATGTTTTACACTCTTAAGGGATCTAGAATGAGCGTTTATTGAGTTTCGACAGTATTTTTTGAGGGACATGAGAGCACCTCAGACCTATCGAATTGCATTCTGAATACGAAGCATGTCTTTCTGATATCAAATAATTTTCATTTTTTGAAAATCACAATATAATACAAATTTTATGACAAATTATAAAAATTTAATATTTTTCAAATTTTTGATATATAACAGTCCTCGAAGTAAATTATATAAATCTAATGATATATTCTTAAAGTGTATGTAGCTGGGAGGAAAAGCCGACGGTCAATTGAAAATTTTGACCTTTCATATTGAAGATATGGATTTTTTCCCAAAAAGACCTATTTTTTTTGGTGTTTTGGGAAAAAATCCATATCTCTAATACGAAAGGTCAAAATTTTCAATTGATCGTCGGCTTTTCATCCCACCTACATACACTTTAAGTATAAATCATCAGATTTGTAAAGTTTACTTCGAGTACTGTTAAATATCAAAAATATCAATTTTTAATGATTTGCCATAAAATGTGTATTAAATTGCGAATTTCAAAAAATCAAATTTATTTCATATCAGAAGGACATTCTTCGTATTCAGAGTGCAATTCGATATATCTGATGTGCTCTAATGTCCCAAAATAAATACTGTCCAAACGTTCATACCCCAGCCCTTAATATACCCTTTATATAACCCGACATTTAAACGTTTTCTGACAACCTTTTATAACCCTTTGCGAATGATGTCGAAAACGTTTTGTGTTTGCTGGGACTTTTAAGCCCAGTTGGGCATACTGACCCCATATGACCTTTGCCCTCGAGTGACCTCGGTTTGATTTTGTTCATGCTCCCGTGATATGGAGAATTACTTTCACCAAGTTTTACCCGAAATCAGGCGAAGTTTAAAATGCAGCCCCTGGATGACCTTTGACCTCGGATGACCTGGATTATATTTTTACGCGTTCCCCTCATATCAAGGATTCCACCCACCAAGTTTGAGCCCGATCGGACAAAGTTTGAAATTTGAACCCTCCGTAATGACCTTTGACCTCGGTTGACCTCTGATTTTATTTCGCGCATATATTCCCCTGGTATCAAGGATTCCACCCACCAAGTTTGAGCCCAATCGGACAAAGTTTGAAATTTGAACCCTCCGTAATGACCTTTGACCTCGGTTGACCTCGCATTTTATTTCGTGCATATATTCCCCTAGTATCAAGGATTCCACCTACCAAGTTTGAGCCCGATCGGACAAAGTTTAAAATTTGAACCCTCCGTAATGACCTTTGACCTCGGTTGACCTCTCATTTTATTTCGCGCATATATTCCCCTAGTATCAAGGATTCCACCTACCAAGTTTGAGCCCGATCGGACAAAGTTTGAAATTTGAACCCTCCATGATGACCTTTGACCTCGGTTGACCTCTGATTTTATTTCGCGCATATATTCCCCTGGTATCAAGGATTCCACCCACCAAGTTTGAGCCCGATCGGACAAAGTTTGAAAATTTGAACCCTCCGTAATGACCTTTGACCTCGGTTGACCTCGCATTTTATTTCGCGCATATATTCCCCTGGTATCAAGGATTCCACCCACCAAGTTTGAGCCCGATCGGACAAAGTTTGAAATTTGAACCCTCCGTAATGACCTTTGACCTCGGTTGACCTCGGATTTTATTTCGCGCATACATTCCCCTCGTATCAAGGATTCCACCCACCAAGTTTGGGCCCGATCGGACAAAGTTTGAAATTTTGACCTTTGACCTTGACCTCCGGTGACCTTCAAAACCACCCGGTCAACATGCTTTTCCCGATACATATCCATATCCGAAATATCGGATCGATGCGTCAAAGCGCGGCGAAACGCATAGCCGGACAACCAGACAGACAGACAGACAGACACACAGACTTCGCTGGTTATTTTAGTATAGTAGATATATCATATATATATAAAAAGTCAGATTTTATAAAAACCTGATTGTAAGATGTTGGATACCAATTCAAATATGTTTGCAATTTGATGGACAATGGATCAAAAACATACAATTTTCCTTAGAAAGTTCGATGAAGCCCTATAAATGAAAGTCCTTTCGTTAGAAGGCTAACCCCATCCCCCCTCCCTTCTAACGTAAGTTTTCAAATATCGAAAATTCCAACCCGGATTCATAGGATACAGGACCGTCGCTATGGTGGATGGGGATGTGGAGGAGTGCAACAATGCAATGATATTGATCACGTTTATGGAAGAAACCAATATTCTATTTTATTTTAAAATATTTTTCTTCATACCTTTTTGGCACGAAAAAAAATTATGACTTGCTGGATTGTCAAATAAAAAAGAATCAAGGTGCGGTACAGCTGATTAAAAATGAACTTACAAATTGCAGGTTGCGAGTACTGCACTCTAGATTTGAAATTATTTCGAAGCAACCACTGTAAAATGTCAATATCGTACTTCAGAAAATACAAAAATTTATATATTAAATCCTTAAAAAAGATCAACTTTGAGCGATGTTTTAACTACTTTTTTACAAACGTAATCGGACTTTTTGACCCCTTCCCTCCTATGCCTCCCTAACGAAAGGACTTTCGTTTATAGGGCTTCATGGAACTTTTGGGTTGTTCCCTTAAGGATGAAACTTTTCAACCATGAAGGTTTATGTTTCCCGGTAATGTTTACTTCAAATGCTGACGTGGGAGTCAATAATTGGGATATCAGCTTAATCTAAGGGTCGGTTCATAGTGAATATTCGAAGGCGAATATTCGGCTTCGAATACGTTTTGGGCGTCAAAATATATGCGGCTTCGAATATAAAACTATGAACCGGAGAAAGATATATTTCTACAATTCACAGCGTTGCCCTACTGTTAACAAGTATTGCCCGTTGACCAAGGTAAGCAAAATTTAGAGAATTTCCTTAACGAAGTAAATAAAATCATAATAGGTAAACTCCATTGAACTATTGTCATGATTTAATGTCTATATAAATGGGTCTAAATAGGAGCAGTGGCGTAACCAGTGGGGGCCGGGGGGATGCAAGCTGCCCCCCGGAAAAAAACCCTGGAAGAGTCAAAAATTGGGAAGGGGAAAAGGGGAAAGAGAGAAAAGGGAAGGGAAGAGAAAGGGAAAGAAGAGAAAAAGGGAAGGAGAAGAGAAAAATGGGAAAGAAAGAGGGAATAGAAAGGGGAAAGAAGAAAAAAGAAAAAGAGGGAAGAAAAGGGGAAGGGAGAAGAGAAAGGGAAGGGACTCAAGGGAGAAGAGAAAAGGAAAGAAAGAGAGAGAAGAAGATCTATAGGCCTACTACTTTCATTGTGAAATTTGTACTCTGAAACACTGATATTTTCTAATATGCCAAAAACCAGGAGCTTCATGGCGCTCAGCCCCCTTGACCCCCGCCTGGGCTTTGCCCCTGGACCCCCCGTAGTAGACCCCACCGACTCCACCCGTTTAACGCTTTTCGGGGCATTTATGACCTGCCTGTAACGTACAGGCGCGGAGGTTGACCCATACCTTCTTGTATGTTTCAACTGCAAAGCAAATCAAGAAATTAATGAGTCAATAGATATAAATAAATAAATAATAAATAAATAAGTCAATAAATACATAAATAATTAAATAAATAAATAAATAAATAAATAAATAAATAAATAAATAAATAAATAAATAAATAAATAAATAAATAAATAAATAAATAAATAAATATAAATAAATAAATAAATAAATATATCAATATCATAAGATATGATTGAAGCGACGACAAATATGACAGCCCTCACAAGTGTTATATATGAGACCACCCACGGTGACCAACCAAATATATATCTGTCGAGTTCAACAAAATTCAACTCCTACAAATATATTTCAGGTGAATACTTTTTTCATTGGCTGATATCCACTTGTGATCGGTATCATCAAAGTAGTATTGCTCTCATTTCATGATTCATTGAGCAATCAATTTTGGCATTTGACCGAAATACGCGTCAAAAGATAAAAGGTCTCGTTCCGGACTTGTGTAGGCCTACATTGCTAGGGCCTAAATGTGTTTTAATGCCTGATTCACAAATTATAGAAATAAACAAGAATTTATTTAAAAAGAACACGCAATGATATGGTACCAACGCTCGTGGTTTTGGTTGTTCTGCATAGTTTATGAAGATATTCATTGCAAAGCGCTATATATCCATTCCTACATATTACTTATTTTGCCCTCTTAATTATTAATTATAATTATGAATTTGACTGATAACAACGCATTACATCTTTATTCCGTCCGCCCAAAATAACATCGTTTATAGGTGCCAAAAACGTCAAGAATTCCGCTAGTGCGGAAAAGATGACAAAAATGGGTGAACCTCCATGGCAAATGCATTTTATATCAATAACCAATGATTTACCACCCCAGACCCTCACACATCCTCTGCCAGGGACAGATGCATATGGGGACCTAGAACTGGGGCCAAACATTATTTATGTAAAACCGGGGTGGAGGCATAAATCTGAATTTTTTTCTGCATCAGTCGATTTAAATGGAGCTACGTTAGTATGGAAACATTCACTTGTACATTTAGGTTATGTTTGTAAGCCTAAATATCATATTATTTGCATAAAACATTACTTACCATCACTACAGCATTGGAATGCTATTGCCTGCCAGGCATTTTCCTTTATTTTCATATCATATAAAAATGGGTATGCTTGTACTGCACTAATAAGGGGCACACCACTAAATCAATGCGCCATTTGTGTAACCCTAATGAGTTCCGGTAAAATACAGAAACTATTTGAGGCTTTAGACTTATTAATCAGAAAGAGTGGCGAATTATAGCTTAAATAAAAGTGGAAAGCCTATACATAAATTTGAGTCACCAAAAAGTCGCATTTTTATCATTATTGAGAAAATAGGTCCGCGAATTAAAAATGGCAGAATCGGGTTTGCAGTCTTGAGAGCATGTCAAAACACCAAAAAAATTACGTCTTTTGGGGAAAAATCCATATCTTCAATATGAAAGGGCAAAATGTTCAATTGATCGTCGGCTTTTCCTCCCAGCTACATACACTTTAAGAAAATATCATTAGATTTATAATATTTACTTCGAGGACTGTTATATCAATATGTGAAAAATATCAAATTTTAATAATTTGTCATGAAATTTGTATTATATCGTGAATTTCAAAAAATGAAAATTATTTGATATCAGAAAGACATTCTTCGTATTCATAATGTAATTCGATATGTCTGATGTGCTCTCATGTCCCACAAAAATACTGTCGAAACGCTCAAAACGCTCATTCCAGATGCCTTAATTTTCATTGGGGATTTTTGAAATCATCGTTCGTTGAACGATATTCAGGTGACCTCGAGCCTTTCATATAAATCAATAGTATCTCACTATCAGTTGCGCGATATTTAATCCGGTTCAACTCGGCGTGTCATCATATTTTATTCGTTGCCGTATATATTTTGACGTCACAAAAAGTATTCGAAGCCGAATATTCGCCTTCGAATATTCACTTTGAACCAGCCTTAAATCTCCTCTCTTTTCATCTTCTCTGATTGAATGTAGGAATTGCTTGAATCTGTGGGATTATCTCACCCCCGGGATCTCACCTAACAATGACAGATATAAAATCATCAATCTGATCGCTTTCTTAATTATTAAGGTTAAACGTCGTCTTACATGTAGCATTCTGACACAGATTTAGCATTTAAATATTAGACTAATATTATTATATATTGCAATTGTCATTATAATTTTGTTATCGCTGACTAGACGCTGAGCCGACATTTAATGCCGCATTATAATAGAAGTTGGTAATAAAGAATATCTGAAGGCCAGTTTGCATCACCATGGACTCACTCAAAACGCTACTGACCTGCAGCTGCACTTTTTATTGTAAGCATAGGCGTGGTGGAAGCAGTCGTTCGATTTTTCAGTAATGTCAGAAAAACCACATCTTTTAAACATATTCTGGTGTTAAAATTAGAATTGTGTCTAATAGTGAAATATTTTCGCTTTCAAACTAATATAATTTCGCCGATTATTTATTAAGGCACATCGTACCATGGAAATAACAGATAGTCTATTTCCATGATCGTACACAGGGGTCGCGCATCCAGACCCTCCATTCAAAAAAAAAAATCCACTTTGCGCGTGTTACGGGTAAAAAACACAGGTTTTTATGCTTTTTCGATCAAATTTTCACTAGTGGCAAATGGTGGTCATAGACCACAAACCTAGCTGGGGCATGTTAGTGGTTTGGAGGTATCTGACCCCTGCAAACTGTTCCAAAAATGTTCCCCTGGTCATGAAGTTTGTTGTCACAACACCGAGTTTGAGTAGGCCTACCATACTCCTTATAGATGCCCAGAAAATTAAATTATATGATTTGACCCAGATAACCTTTGACCTGACCCCTGAATAGCGTTCCAAAAATGTTCCCCTGGTCAGTAAGTTTATTGTCACAGAGTTTGAGCCCTGTAGGCCTACCCCTTCAGATGTTCAGAAAATGCATTTCTAAAATTTGACCTCTGCATGACCTTTGACCTGACCCCTGTAAAATGTTCCCCTGGTCATGAGATATGTTGTCACTGAGTTTGAGCCCCACACCCCTTACAGATGTCGAGATAAGGCAATTGTAAGATTTTACCCCCTTAATGACCTTTGACCCTAAGTGGGTTAGTTTGAAATAGTCATGGTTGCACATGCAGGTACTTCTTTTGAAAGTCCTGATCTTAATTGTGATCTCTTGACAACCACACCCCACTGTTATACAATTAAACTTAAAGAAATTTGTGATAATTTCAACCTTAAACAAGTTATAACTGAACCAACAAGGATAACTAAAAATAGTAAAACTTTAATTGATGTAATATATTGTTCTGATATTAACAAGATAAGCAAATCAGGTGTTATTCATACTGGAATTAGTGACCACTCACTCACTTATGCATCAATTTGGGGTAAGACTAAATCTAGTAATACTGATAGCAAAGATGGTAACCATACACAGAAGCAAAATCACAAGTTTAAAAAGTCTCGTAATTATAAAAAATTCAATGAACAGATATTTTTGAATGATTTAGCAAATACTGATTGGAAGGTTGTTTTAAATAGCAGTGATGTTGACAAAAGTGCTGAGTTATTTGAGAAAATACTTCTTCGTATAATTGACAGGCATGCACCTTATAAGAAGCGTAGAACACGAAAGAAAACTGCCCCTTGGTTAAATTATGATATTTTAAATGCAATGCTCAAACGAGATAAACTTAAAGTTATTGGAATAAAATCAGGAAATGATCACACTTGTTGGGAAACCTACCGCAAGGCTAGGAATGAAGTCCTGTGTTTCAATGTTCACTCCTGTGCCTGCTGTTACGCGTGATCTTAATACGAAATAAATGCACATATATATACCGGAGAGTATGTTATGTGGAAACTAGATCTGTTCTCTTGTACACCTACTGGTATCTGGTCTGCTGCTCGTACCACATTACCCTTTTCATCTGCTCTATTCTGATATCACATGTGTACACGAGTTCAAATCCTCACTTCCCGGGGGGGCACTTCAATATGAAATGGATATAGGTGTAGGGCTGGCACTTTCGCACTAAGGGGCATTCGGTGAGAGCAAAATGTAAAAAATATGGGGTCATTGGGTGAGGGCATGATTTTTGGCATTCGGTGAGAGCAAAATGTGAAAAATATGGGGTCATTGGGTGAGAACATGACCTTTTTTTTAAATGGAATCTTTGGGTGAGAGCCGAAAAAGCGCCACAGAAACCTCGAAAATTGAGTATTTAGTTCTAAATGGCTTCAAATTTCCTTGTTTTTTCAAAATAAGTAACAAAATCCATGATAAATGAAAGTTGCTGTTCAAATTGGACTTGCAAAGGTCTTTGGGTGACAGATCAAATGGAAAAATAGGGGGTCTTTGGGTGACAGAGCATGGACAGAGCATGTGTTCGTAAAAAATATGGGGTCTTTGGGTGACAGCGATGCTGAAAAGGGGGTCTTAACAGCCCTACATACGCGTCACCTCCAAAGTTGGAGTGCCCCCCCGGGCCTCACTTCCCATTCCCATCCCCGGCCAGGGGCGTAGCCAGACCTCTTTGCCAGGGTGGGCAAGGCTCCAAAATGTTTCCCCAAGTTAATAAATAAATAGAGCGAAGCGACAACTGGCGTGGGGTCCAGGGGCCCGCTTTAGGGCCCTTGGTGGGGGTTCAGGGGGCGAAGCCCCTGGAAGCTCATGGGGTTTGGGCATTTTTATACCATGAGGAGAAGCCTCCTTGCATACATTTGTAACGTTTTTATGTGAAAATTTTGCCATGTAAAAAATGTAAATTTTGTTTTTAGAATTATCTGAAAGGAAACAAAAGTGAATTTACAATGTAAGAACAATACAATAAAACAATATTATTGATATTATTGAGTTGATTTAACAAGTAGTTACATTCACTATTATACATTCACTTAAATTATTTCCCCCTTCTCACCTTCGTTCTCTTTCCTTCTTCTTTACATTCTTCAATTTCTTCCCCTTTCTCTCATTCCTTCCCCCTTCCATTAAATTACTTTCTAATTACTTCCCCTTTATATTCCTAAGTTTCCATTCTTTCTCTTTCCGTCTTGTTCATATTCTTCAATTTCTTCCCCTTTGTCTAATTCCTTCCCCCTTACATTACACTCACTTAAATTACTTCCCCTCAAATCACTTCCTTAAATTCCCTGTCCTCCTTCATATTTTTCAATTTCTTCCCCTTTCTTACACTCCTTCCCCCTGTGCATTATTGCGTCCCCACAATAAACATGCAAGTTGTTTTTTCCTCTTTCGTTCCCCTTTCCCCATTCCTTCCCTCATCCCTCTTAGGCTTCCCTTTTGTTTTTTCATTTCCCTCTTTTTTTAAATATTTATTCAGGTTTCCTCTCTGTTGCTTTTCCTTCCCTCTTGACCCTTTCTTTCCCCATTCCCTCTTCCTTTTCTCTTCTTTCTCCCCTTCTTTCTTTTTTCTTCTTTCCTTTCTTTTCTCTTCTTTCCTTTCTTTTCCCATTCTTATCTTATTTCTTTCCCCCTTTCCTTTCTCTTTTTCCCCTTTTCGCTCCAAAATTTCCCCCCAGATTTTTCCAGGGTGGGCGAGCCGCCCACCCTGCCCACCCCTAGCTACGCATCCCCCCATTAGCTCTGCAAATATTCTTTGTCATTTACACCCGGGGGGGGGGGTCACTCCCATTGTGGCCTGTACACCATCCGCGATAATCAACTTTTGAAAAGTACCCTAAACAAGGATTTAACCCTTGGCTAAAACGACACCCTAAACAGGGATTTCATTCCTAACATCAAATCTCATACCCTAAATTTCATTTCCGCGTATTTAGAAATTGCAATTTTGCTACCCTTTTATCCAATTTTTCATGTTTTTGACACCCTAAACGCGATACGCGCGTATCGTGCCTACCGACGAAAAACGACCCTATTTACGCGTTTTCATTATCGCGGATGGTGTACAGGCCACAATGGGAGTAACTCCCCCGGGCATTTACATCAATATTTTTGATTATTTTGGATGTATTATTATATATGTATAGTTGTTTTATCCGTACAAACATATTTCAGTGAATTAACTGTATTTCAATCTCCATGATCTTACTACTTTTTGTATTCTATATGCTTGTCATGATTATTAATAAGTTCTGTGTTTTAATGTTCTGAGGTTCACTCCTGTGCCTGCTGTTTTCCATGGCCTTGGTGTAAATTAAAAAACATAATACCAGAGACTGTGTTATGTGGAAACCAGATCTGCTCTCTTGTACACCTACTGGTATCTGGTCTGCTGCTCGTACCACATTACCATTTTCATCTGATCTTTTCTGATATCATCTGTGTACATGAGTTCAAATCCTCACTTCCCATTCCCATCCCCCATTAACGCTGCAGATATTCTATGTCATCCACATCATTTTGATTATTTGTTTTATCTGTACAATTTAATACCTATATATGACGTCATGATTCGTCAGATTATTATTTCATTATGTTTCTGTTATTTCATGACTGATCTGACTATTAGAATTGTTTTCATATTTCTCTATGTCGAAAGGTATTATTAACATGTGCTTATTGTTTCATCTTTTCCATTTTGATACCAAAATAGTTTGATTTACTATACCATGCTCACATTTGAGCTATATTTGTTTTTTCTATTGATGATTTGGTTATTGCTTAAATTATTCAGTTCATTTAATTGGTTTTTTATTCAAGTTCGTTTCGTTCATATTTTACATGTATATTTGAGTCTGAGAGCTTAAGAGACTGGTGCATTTTTTTTCATCACTGGGCACAGCCTCTCCCGCTTCTATACTAATTATTCAAATCTTTTGATTTGTTTACAAGTTGTAATTTAAGTAAATTTATTGGTAGTTTAAGTTTTGTGTTATTCGTATAATGTCCGATTTCATGTCCAATATCAAATTTGATCCATTTTCTTTTAATTGCTCACTTAATTCTCATAATGATTTCTTTGATGACACCTTGAACCTCAATTATAACAAGATCAATAACTGTCAATATTATAGTAGTGAGAATTTACCCGACGCGACTGAATTAGGCGCCAGCGACCTTTCCATTCTGCATTTTAACATCAGGAGCCTCAACAAACATACCAACGATGTTGCAAACTATCTTTCTAGGCTCGATCATCACTTTGATATTAATGGCTTCACGGAAACGTGGTTTTCTCATGATGATTTATATATATGCAAATCTGGCTAATCTGGCTGATCTTAGCAATTATTCATCAGTAAATTGTGTAAGGCATGAAAGGAATGGTGGCGGCGCCTCAATTTATATCAATCCATGTATCAATTTTCGCGAAAGATGTGATCTTAAATTAGATTGCCAACATTGTGAATCTGATTCTGTGTTCGTTGAGATTAACCACAAGTCTCAACAAACTATTGTTGGAATTATATACAAGCCGGAATATGTGATTTTTGACGATTTTATCAATCAGTTGACAAAGACCCTTGAAACTATCTCTAAAGAAAAGAAAAGATGTTATATTATGGGAAACTTCAACATCGATCTTCTAAAATACGATCAATTGCCTAAAGTTAACAGATTTGTTAACCTTTTCTTTTCTCATGATTTTTATCCATGCATCGATCGTCCGACTCGTGTATATCGCAACCGGCATGGCGTCACTGGTTATTCATGTTTTGATGTATTCTCCAACGTTGTGTCAACTAATCACAAGTCTGGTGCTTTAATTACAGATCTCTCGGATCACCAAAGGGCTCCAGGTTCTTCCCACCAATACTTTGTTCCCACCACCCAAACCAACTGTTAGGCAAGCTAGACAATTCAAGCCTGATAACATCAAAGGCCTTAATAATGCTCTTTCTCAATCCGACTGGCATTCTGTGTAAGATATTGATGACCCTGAGGAAGCTTATAATAAGTTTAATGATAAATTACTTACTTTACTTGATATTCACTGCCCAATAAAAACTACTAAATCTAACTACCGCAATACTCCTAAAAAAACCTGGGTTACTAAAGGTCTAATTAAATCGATCAAAACTAAAGATAAATTATACAAAAAATATTTCTAAACCTACTGATAATAATGAAATTAAATATAAATAATATAGAAATCACCTTAATAGTCTCCTCCGTGTTGCCAAAAAATCATTCTACACTAAAGAAATTGAGCTCCACAATAATGACATGAAAAAAATGTGGTCAACTTTGAACAATTTATTCGGGCGTAACAAACATTCAAAACTTCCTGACCTTTTTACTGATGACATTGGTAGCAAAATCACCAATGCCCATGAAATTGCCACCAAATTCAACGATTTTTTCACAAACATTGGTGCTTCCCTTGCTGATAAAACGATTTTCAGGCTCCATCAAAACCGCCACTAATCATGCTAATGAATAGCATTTTTTCATCCCCAACAACACCGGAGGAACTAATCAAATTATGTGCTAACCTATAAAATCAAGTCATAGTTCAGGCATGGATGGCATCAGCACCATCTTATTGAAATCAATCATAAACAATGTCAGCATGGTCCTCTGCCACATTTTCACTATTTTAATTAAACATGGCTTAGTTCCTGATAAACTCAAAATTGCCAAAGTGACACCAATCTTTAAATCTGGTGACACCCATGATTTTTCGAATTACAGACCAATTTCAATCCTTCCAGCCATTTCTAAATTACTTGAAAAGGTTATTTATAACCGAATCCATGATTTCATTTCATCGCACAACATTCTTAGTCCCAACCAATTTGGATTCAAAGGAAAAAACGATCAACCTATATGGCAATTAATGAACTTTATAGCATAATTACCCAGAATTTAGATAATAAAATTCACACTGTAGGTATTTTCCTTGATCTCAGCAAAGCTTTTGACACGCTCAACCATGAAATTCTTTTAAATAAACTTGACACTTACGGCATTAGAGGAATTGCTAATAATTGGATCCGTAGTTATCTTAATAACAGGAAACAGTTCGTTGTATTCAATCAAACCTCATCTGAAATGACATCAATCACATGCGGTGTCCCGCAAGGATCGATATTAGGTCCACTTTTGTTTCTAATTTACATTAATGATCTTCCCCTTTGTTCTACCACAGCTGACTTCATCATTTTTGCAGATGACACAAATATTCTCTTTTCTCACAAGGACCAAAATTCTCTCGAAACCCTGATTAATAATGAATTGGAAACTATCTCCAACTGGTTTAAGCTAAATAAACTCTCATTAAATGTTAAAAAAACTAATTTCATGATTTTTAAAAATAAACATACTACCAAACATCAAAAGGAAATTAATATTCATATTAATAATAATAAACTAGAAAAAGTCCACACAACCAAATTTCTTGGCATACTAATTGACGATAATCTTTCCTGGAAATCTCATACGTCCCATATATCTAAAATAGTCTCTAAATATAATGGCATTATTCGTAAAGTTCGTCCTTTTCTTCCTCAGGAATCCTTATTTACACTTTACAACACCTTTGCAGTTCCCTATATTTCATACTGCAATATTATCTGGGCTGACAAAAACAACTCGCACCTTGAATCACTTTTTCTCCTCCAAAAAAGAATCATCCGCACGTGCACTAACTCCCTTTGGCTGGCCCACACAGAACCCCTCTTCAAGCAACTTTTAAGTGTGTTAAAACACACTTAAGGGCTGGGGTATGAACGTTTGGACAGTATTTATTGTGGGACATTAGAGCACATCAGACATATCGAATTGCATTCGGAATACGAAGAATGTCATTCTGATATCAAATAATTTTGATTTTTTGATATTCGCAATTTAATACACATTTTATGGCAAATCTTTAAAAATTGATATTTTTGATATTTAACAGTACTTGAAGTAAACTTTATAAATCTGATGATTTATACTCTTAAAGTGTATGTAGGTGGGATGAAAAGCCGACGATCAATTGAAAATTTTGACCTTTCGTATTGAAGATATGGATTTTTTTTCCCAAAACACCAAAAAAATTAGGTCTTTTTGGGAAAAAATCCATATCTTCAATATGAAAAGTCAAAATTTTCAATTGACCGTCGGCTTTTCCTCCCTGCTACATACACTTTAAGAATATGTCATTAGATTTATATAATTTACTTCGAGGACTGTTATATATCAAAATTTGAAAAATATCAAATTTTTATAATTTGTCATAAAATTTGTATTTATATTGTGGTTTTCAAAAATGAAAATTATTTGATATCAGAAAGACATGCTTCGTATTCAGAATGCAATTCGATAGGTCTGAGGTGCTCTCATGTCCCACAAACAATACTGTCGAAACGCAATAAACGCTCATTTTAGATCCCTTAAGATTCAAGATATACATTTTCACCAACTTGGAACGTTCATGTTCAATTTCCACCACAAATTATTTCCAACTGACTTATCTCTAAATAACTTGTTCATTACAAACGCAAGTATTCACGATCACCTCACAAGACAAGCCAGTAATTTCCATGTCAATTTAACCAAAACAAAACTTGCTGATAATACCATTAAGATTCAAGGTGCTCTACTATGGAATTCACTTCCCCAGTCAATCAAATCCAGCCCCTCTGTGTCATCCTTCAAAACTAATTTTAATAAAAATACCCTTTAAAAGGGAAGCCCAGCCTCAATGCAGAAGAGGTCTTGTAAATAGTTTGGGTCACCGTGAAAGGCATTTTTTAGGATCACGCTTACATCCATGTTACATGACAGTTCACCAAACCATCAATGGTGAGAACATGCACACTGAAACAGCAAAAAACATTAACTCCTATAACTCCTGTCAACTCTTTAATTCTTTACTCCAAATTGTTCTGTATTTTTGTCTTTACTGCTTTTTACCCATGCTTATTATTAAAATCAAGAAATACACTGCAGTTGTTAGTTAATTCGCTATGTTAACTCAACTTACATGCACATTTTATTTTAAAATAATTTTATATTATTTCGCAATGTATAGTTTACTATAAAGTAGATAGTGGCAAGCGCATGATAAAGGACTGATCATTCACTACAATCTTCACTTTTAAACTGTATTTTTTGAATGTGTTGATTGTTAGTCCGAAACTCCTGCAAAGCTATGGACATGGCATCTTACCTACTCCATTCTGTAATAGTCTGCATTGTGTGTTTTCTCAGTCTTCAATCATTTTGTTGAATGTAATTTTATGAATCAAATAAAAAAGATAGAAATTGGCCTCACTTTAGTTATGTGTCATTTTACAGTATTTATAATTTATAAAGTAAGACAATAATTTATTTATTTTCTTTAAGTGCATGTCAAAATATGGGATATATTGTTCAATATTATAGCTAGCCCCTAAAAACTTTATTTTCAATCGGATTTTTCCCGTTGAAAAGACAAAACTGATGTTTAAGATAGCAATAATATCAGCAATAACATTTAGAGTCATTTTTATCCATAAAACGATACAGGATAGGATAGATAATTACTTTGACTTCAATGTGGTCCATATAATGAAGATTTTGATTCTACAACATTATTAGATCTGTTATCAACATATCAATTATGCACTCACAGGCAATCAAACATCATGCTATACTCAGTAGTCCACTGATATGACCTCGTGATCATTCCCCCGCTTTGACCATGTCATTTTTTGATATGCTGATTGCTGAACAAGTTTATGTTTATATGTGTAGGCCTAACCTATGATAACTTTTTAAGTCATAATTAATTCAAACATAACTTTGGCAATACTCAATCGTTTTCGTTCGTTGAAACGGCAAAACATACTTTCTTTTCCTTGCAAATCGAATTAGCAGACATCAAAAACATTTCCACCACGAGAAGTAAAAAAAATAATTCATACCAATAGAAGAAGGCTATAATCTTAGCTAATCTTTAGTGTACACAAACCCCATCTCAGAATTAGGTACCAGCCCTATGGGCTGGCGAAAAGCATCTCATCAGTAGCTACATTTCTGGCTAATGGATCAAATATTTTTTTATATTTCTATTATTATTATTATATTAAAATATATCTCAGATTGGACTTGTTTTCGTGTGTTTGTGTTATATTGTTCCCTCTGCCTTGCGGGTAGATCTTGGTTGGAGTTTGTCCCCAATAAATTATCTTCCAACTATTTTTTGTATGTAACTCCAATATTGAATATCATTATCATTTGCTATATTTATCATTTACTTTGTAGGTACTAGCCTTTTTGGCGCCCTCTACGGAGGCGCCAAAATATTTGGCGCCCTCTACGGAGGCGCCAAAATATAGGCATGACTTTGTGATTCTTTGTGAAAAGCTTCTAATTTCACTCTTGCTAGATTGACTTCGCAATTGTTTTGCTAAAATTATGCCCAGCTCAGAAATAAAACCACAATTTGCTTGGATTTTATTTTATTATTGTTTTCTGATATGCACAGGATAAAATGGTGAGCGTATATTCTTTGTTTAAAATACAAAATTAGGATTTATAAAAACACCAAATAAATCCTGACCTTTGTATGGGTTCAACCAGTTTACCGTGTGCCTTAGAAACCCGATAGACGGTGACATTTGACCATACACTAGGATCCACAACATGCTCATCTATCATGGGAACAGTTCTTAAGCCCTAATACATTTGTAGGCCTACTTTCATCCTTTTTAAAATTTGGGTACACAAACTCATACTCTGCAACTTGAGGTCAAATTTTGCACTATGATTATGTAATTGAGGTTATTGGACTATGCCATTGGGATGAGACTATTGTGGTCCATAGTGATAAAATCAATTAACGAGGACTCTACTGATGGCTTTTGTTTGCTAATTACCATAGAATCTATATAGCGGTTATTGCCAAAGTTGCAATATGGTGGCACAATTGGGCGGAAAACTGTATGCAAACAACACGGCATATTAATTATACATGTTCTACATTGTTGTATTTTAAAACACTGAAGACCAAAATTGACGTTATTGCCATGATTGGATCATGGAGGTAGTAAGCCTACTACAACTCTGGCGGAAATTCGTTGCCACACCAGGGCCACACCAGCACGTTCTGGTGTTAAAAGCACGCAATCGAAGCTAAATATGGGATAGTTCCGTATTATTTTGTATAATAGTTGCAAATGCACATTCAGATTACACTTGCCCCTTCCCCCCCCCCCCATTTTCCAATGTTGGGAGACTGTAATGTAGAAATGATGACGATTTTGTCCAAATCAACATTGCAATAGGGGAGCGGGGAAGGATGTTGGCCAATTAACGCTCAGGTGTGGCAACATTTTTCGCCAAGGTTGTAGCTATACTACCTCCATGATTGGATTAAGTAAATAACTAAATCCTGTTATCTACCCAGCAATGTTTGCTTATCATAATAATTGTAACAAACTGTAGACAGAAAAGGCAAACAGATAGAAATTTAGAGTTTTAAATTAGAGAGTTGACAGGAAGTTGTATGAGTTAAATTGTTATGGATATGATTGGTGTAAGAAAAAAAAAGTTGAATGTCAGATCAAAGTCATCCGAGGTGAATTAAGTAATGTCAATCACAAATTGTTACAGGTCATTTGAGGTGGACTAAGTTTATATTTGGATTGTCAGAACACCTTCCCCAATCAGACACATTTCTCTTGTTTGGCTTGACTTTGCAAAGAGCGTCTAATTTCGGTCTTGCTAGATTTACTTCGCAACTGTTTTGCTTAAAAGTATGCTCAGCTTAGAAATAAAACCACAATTTGCTTGGATTTTATTTTATTATTGTTTTCTGATATGTTCGGGATAAAATGTTGTGCGTATATTCTTTGTTTAAAATACAAAATTAATGGACTTCTTTCTATGCTAATATTACATTATTGTTTTAAAGAGAAAAAAAAAGTATCCAAACAGTTGGGCGCCCATTCCTTTTTTAAAGGAATTTTTATTACAATTTCACATGTAAATGTTGGATTTAGGCCTCTGATTTGCTCATGCATGCATGTTTTGTTTTCAAGGTTGTAGGCCTATATCCAATACTTGTTACATTTACAATACATCTTTTTCATGTAATATTTTGGAAATTGCCTAAAATGACTTAATATTCTAGATATGCCTACTGGTTATAAAATTATTTCATATTTAATATGCATTGTATACTTTGAATTTTGCATAATTTGTAAATGTTGTATATTCTCTACTTACAAGGCTTGTTTGTCTTTGTTCGTTTTTTTTCCTAATGTATTAAATTTTGTTTTGCTTATTGTAAAATTGAAACATTATGTATATGGTGCCACAACATCACGCTGTGCGTTTGGTGGCATCCTCATCCTCTGTTTCTTATACTTTTGTCATATAATTTAAAATGTTCCACACTGTTTTATACAAGAAAATATTATTCTGTATTATGTTAACATGAATTTTGAATGGATGAAATAAACTGAACTGAACTGAACTGAACTAACAAAATGATCAAAGATAACAAGAGAAAATTTCTAAATCAAGGTCTTAATGAACACAAAAATAATATTAAAAAGACTTGGGAACATTTGAAACATGTCATTCCTTCAAAAAGTAAAGGTACAAAAATTTCTTTTATTAAGACTGAAAAAGGTTCGCTTACAGAGCCAAAAGAAAAGGCTAATGAACTAAATAATTTCTTTTCTAAAATTGGTCCTCATCTTGCAGATAATATTAGTGATAATGATTTTTGTAACTATAACCATGAAAACAGCCAAAATATGGAAGGACCTACTTTTGATTTTATTCCTGTTACTTATGACTATGTTTTTAATCAACTTTGTAAGTTATCTGATAACAAAGCAACTGGTTTAGACAATATTCCTTCAAAGCTGCTCAAATTGGCAGCACCTATCATTACACCAATTATAACTCATTTAATCAATCACTCCTTCACAACAAGTTAATTTCCAACATGCTGGAAAAGAGCTAAAGTCATTCCTGTTTTTAAGGCTGGTGACCCTAGTGATCCCAGTAACTATAGGCCCATCTCCATACTTGTTGTAATTTCAAAAATAGCTGAAAGGGCAGTGTTTGACCAACTGTACAACTATTTAAATACTAATGGATTAATTGATATCAACCAGTCTGGGTTCAGACCATCTCATTCAACCTATTCTGCTCTTGTTAACATAACTGAAGACTGGTATGATGAAATTGACAAAGGTAATATGGTAGGACTTTGTATGTTAGATTTAAAAAAAGCATTTGATACAGTAAATCATGAAATTTTTCTTAAAAAACTGAAAATATATGGCTTAAGTAATTATTGTATTAAATGGTTTGAAAGCTATCTTACTGGTCGCAAACAATGTACTTCTGTAGATGGTGTACTCTCTGATCAATGTGAAATAGTATGTGGCATGCCACAAGGATCAATTGATGGCCCTCTTGCCTTTCTAATTTATATCAATGATCTTCCTAATTATGTAACACATTGTAAAGTAAGTATGTATGCTGATGATACTGTAATATATTATTCTTCTAATAAAATTAATGATATTTTTAGCAGTATAAATAATGATCTTAACACCATCAACAAATGGCGTCAAAGTAATAAACTTAGTCTAAACACTGACAAAACAGAATTCATGTTAATAGGCTCAAGACAAAGGTTACATTCAGTAAAACAAGATATGCAGATGTCCATGTTCATATAAATGGTGTTAATATTAAGAGGGTGCAAGAGAGCAAACACCTTGGTGTTATTATTGATGATACTTTGTCTTGGAACCAACAAATTGATACTGTGCGTAAAAAAGCTCTTAAAGGAATGTTCATGTTAAAAAAATGTAGATCTAATTTCCTCATTGAAGATACTTTGAAGATGGTTTATAATTCAATTGTTCTGCCTCATCTAGAATATTGTAACATTGTTTGGGGAAATTGTAGTATTTCTGTAGCAAAACGTCTACAAATTATCCAAAACAGAGCTGCACGTATAATTTGTAATGCTAAATGGGACACATCTAGTAATATCGTTCTTGATCAACTTGGTTGGAAACCAGTTTCTAATAGGCAGCAGTACAATTGTTCTGTTTTAAAGATTTTGAATAACTTGTCACCTCCGTACTTAACTCACATATTTTCAATTCCAGAGAATCATTACAACTTTCGCCAGAGTAAATTTAATGTTAAGATCCCTCAACCGAGGACAGATTATAAGAAGCGTATAGTTTATCAGAGGTGGCATCATCTGGAACAATTTAGATGAAACTATTCAAAAATCCATGACCTTACATATTTTCAAAAATAATGCTAAAAGTGTATATTTTTAACTGTTGTTTAAATCTATCAATTTTATGATGATGTAATTTTTTTTTTTTTTTTTTTTTTGTACTTTGTTTATTAATATATTTTGTATGTTATGTTATGTCCACGGCCCCAAGGAAGAACAACTTTGTTGATTTGGGCCTCCGTGGTGAAATAAAGCTTCCTATCCTATCCTATCCTATCCTATCCTAAACAAGGTATAGCAGTCGTTGATAGGATATGCAGCTTATAGAACACGGATACCTCATGTGGCATTTCGAGATAGAGACCCAAAATAGGAATATTTACCAGAGTCTTATGAGAAGTAGCACCTCCGTTGCGTTGGGGAAATTATTTTTGGGGCGCCCTCTACGGAGGCGTCCCACAATATAGGCATGAGTTTGTGAGTAGTTTCTAATTTCACTCTTACTAGATTTACTCCGCAATTGTTTTGCTAAAATTATGCCCTTGCTCAGAAATAAAACCACAATATGCTTGGATTTTATTTTATTATTGTTTTCTGTTATGCACGGGATAAAATGGTGTGCGTATATTCTTTGTTTAAAACACAAAATTAATGGATTTGTAAAAACACCAAATAATCCGTGACCTTTGTACCAATTGTAAGGCTTTTAAACTGGTTTAAAAACCAGTTTACCGCCTCTTAGAACCCGATAGACGGTGACCAACACCATGGACCACAATAGCCTAATCTCAATGGCATAGTCCAATAACCTCAATTAAACAATGCAAAATTTGACCTAAGTTGCAGAGTATGAGTTTTTGTACCCAAAGTGTCAAAGTCATTCAATGAATGTACAAATGTATTGGGGTTAAACCGATGGCCTTTGTTTGTTAATTACCATAAAATCTATATAGTGGTTATTGTCAAACTACAGTTGCCAAACTTACAATATGGTGACCCAATAATATGATTTTTATTTGTGGATGAATTTTGCTGTAATCAACGGAATCTGGCGAATGATTCAATTTCAGTCCAGATTGATACCAAACACATTAAAAGTTGGTACATTTTGATGAAAATGTGATATTTTCTTTTGAAATGATGCTGGGCTTTTCTTCTTACCAACAAGAAATCATCACCACTACGTATGCATTATTTTTGTGATGACCTTCAAGATAAATTGGCTAACAGAAACAGAGATAAGGTTGTTTATTCTACCAGAAGAATTTAGGCAGATATAAATATGTTCGAAGTTTTATAATACTAGTCAACAGTCGTTATCAGGTGTTAATTCTAATGATATACATTTTGCAGACATGCTGGATCAGGGAATAGATCCATTGTCCATCTCTTATAGATAATATTATATCCTGAATTTAAATGCTATGAATGATATAATTAAGATCTTAGACATCAATATTGTCTTTTCAACAGAAACAAGAACTACCTTTAAACAAGAATTTGTCTTTAAAAAAGACTAGTTCACGGATCAGGTGTATAGTACATGTGCTTTGAGCTACTTTGGTCTAACATTTAATATTCATATCTAACCTACTCTGCACTTATTCGACAATAAATAAGTGATATGAGGCTTAATAATGATACCTGCGTCTTGACTCTGCAAAACAATATTTTTTTAAAACCTCATTTTGCATTTAGTTTTTTAAGCCCCATCGGGAGCCACCTACAGGATCTCATTTTGCATTTAAGTTTTTATTGTGTTGCAAAGTAGCAAAACTTTCTTTATATATGGTGCAATTTGTGCCTGGAAAAGGCTATCCCCTCTTACAACCTATCAACAGGTCTGATTTCTATAATGAGGTGTCACCGGGTTTGCAAGAGATAATAATACCAAATCTAAACACCATGAAATTCACCACATCACGACCAAGCTCACATTGGGCGCCCCATTCCTTTTTTAAAGGAATTTTTATTTTTATTATATTCTGTACTTTTCGCCAGCTAAGAGCTGGCTATCTAATTCGGAGATCGTTTTTGTTTGCTAAAGAGATTACGGGGTACTAGTATTGGTTTGAATTACTTTGCGGAACCTTTAATGGTGAAAATATATGTGATGCGATCAAGCAAAATCAGCCGGAACTCGGCAATAATAAATTTTCAGTTTCTTACAGGGTAGTAAAAAACATTTACAAAGCTGGATTTTGCAGAAAACCCCACTGAAATTGAACAACCAGTTCCAAAGATATGAGCAATTAAAGAGTTTCCAAAACAAGAAGAAACAAAAGGAACTAATTCCTTTATTTGGCTATATCTCAAAATCAATATTTCCGAGTTCCGACTGATTTTGCTTGATCGCATCACATATGTAAGACCTGTTATTCGATTTGTAAGAAACAGAAAGTATGTTTTGCCGTTTCAACGAATGAAAACGAGTGAGAATTTCAAAAGTTATGGTTTGAAGGAAATATGACATTAAAAGTTATATGCCAGCATAGGTATTAGAGGAAACTAATACCTATGATGCCAGGCCTATAATAGTTTCCACAGCATATCAACTAAAGAAAATTATAGTATCCTTGTTATCAGGCGTTCTTAGATTTACATTTGCAGACCTCCTGGAGATCAGCACAGCATGAGATGTGAGTGTATTGATAACATGATTAAAACCTTTATGGACATAAAAGTCAAAGTAAAAATATCTTATATCCTGTATCGTTTTTTGGATAAAAATGACTCAAAATGTCATTTATGAAATAATTGATATCTTAAACATCAGTTTTGTCTTTTCAACAGGAAAAATTCGATGCAATTTCAGGGCCTATTTTTGATATGGGTATAATTTATATACCTGTAGGCCTATTGAACAATATCATCAGTCTTTATACATTTTATAATGTGCTATATTAAGTATAAATTGCGAATTAATATAAAATGAATGTGCATGTGTAAGGCAAGTAGGATGGCCGTTTTTAGCCAATTAACTAAAAACTGCAGTGTATTTCTTTATATTAATAATGAGCTAAGGGTAGCCTAAAAGGCAAAAACGACAAAAAGACAATTTGGAGTAATTAATTAAAGAGTTGACAGGAAGTTATAGGAGTTAATGTTTGGTTTGCTGTTTCTGTGTGCATGTTCTCATCATATTGATGGTTTGGTGGACTGTCATGAAACATGATGGATCATAAAAAAAGAGTGATCCTAAAAATGCCACCACCCAAACTAATTACAAGGCCTCTTCTGCATTGAAGCTGGCTTTACCTTTTAAAGGGTCTTCCATTAGCCTACACTGGAAACTGGTATATACAGCGCTATGTTCATGATGTTGGTAGCTATCATTTTGATGCCGCCTTTCCCCGTGCCCAAGTCGAGTCTGATAGTTAAAGGCCCAAATTGGAAAACCTCGTTTCCCAGGGAAAGATCAGACAGTATGCCAGACCATGGTCAGGCTGTAACATTAGTAGGTTTATTTCACCTTCAAGGCATGGATAGTCTTGTAAATATGGGCTAACTTTCTCCTGGGCTATGTGCCATGAATTACAACTGGTATCTACTGGTCAGATACTCTCATTTCCACATGTTGTTTCTAGCTGTGGCTTTAAGGGATCTGGAATGAGCGTTTCGACAGTATTTTTTTGTGGGACATGAGCGCACATCAGACATATCGAATTGCATTCTGAATACGAAGAATGTCTTTCTGATAGCAAATAATTTTCATTTTTGAAATTCACGATATAATACAAATTTTATGACAAATTATTAAAATTTGATATTTTTCACATTTTTGATATATAACAGTCCTCGAAGTAAATTTTATAAATCTAATGATATATTCTTAAAGTGTATGTAGCTGGGAGGAAAAGCCGACGATCAATTGAAAATGTTGACCTTTCATATTGAAGATATGAATTTTTTCCCAAAAAGACCTAATTTTTTTGGTGTTTTGAGAAAAAATCCATATCTTCAATACGAAAGGTCAAAATTTTCAATTGATCGTCGGCTTTTCATCCCACCTACATACACTTTAAGTATAAATCATCAGATTTATAAAGTTTACTTCAGTACTGTTAAATATCAAAAATATCAATTTTTAATCATTTGCCATATAATATGTATTATATTGCGAATTTCAAAAAATCAAAATTATTTGATATCAGAAGGACATTCTTCGTATTCAGAATGCAATTCGATATGTCTGATGTGTTCTAATGTCCCACAATAAATACTGTCTAAACGTTCATACCCCATCCCTTAAGCATGAAAAAATAAGACAGGGTGATCCGTATAATATATCTTCTCTAATATTCCAAGAAATGGATACCCATGATGATTTTCTTTTGTTATGCGAAGAAGCCATAAATACTATTATGACTTCTTTATTTTGTTTACGGCATAAAGATTTATTTGATTTTAAAAGACTTGTATAGGTTTAGCAGTGATTCTTTCTATCTTATTCTACACAAGTATTACATCTTCTGATAACTAACTACTGCATAGCCCCATTGCAAATATCTGAATATCCTTCCGCAAAATTGACCTCATCAATGGCATGACCCAAATCCCGGGCACAAATCGAGGGACAAGATACAAGATACAAGATACAAGATACAAGATAGTATCTCTGAAGAGTGGGGATATCTGATCATGTGATGAAGAGGGGAATTGGGCCATACTAAGGATATAAACACTGATTTGTGAATGCCGGTATATTTGTTAGGGAAGACAAGGCCCTGGTCCTGTCCTGTGTGCGTAAATACATGAAGCGCACTGTCTTTCCTTAAATATAATGATATGAATTTCAATTTAGAAAACTTATGGCTGGCTACTGGTTTCGCATCAAGTAATTCTTCTTTTTGATATTGGTCGCACGTTGACAATAATATTTCAAAAGACGTATGCACATTGTATACCATTGAATTACGTAGAGTGTGGGAACAATTTCCAAACAAATATGCCTATTCAATGTTGTTGATTTACAGAAACTTGGATTTTTAAAATCAGATCATAGATATTGATCAATACGTTTTGTATCTTTTCAATACTCTCGTCTCAACATTAGACAATTATTATTGTCATGTTAAAGTTAATAGGCGGGGGATTAATTTCTTATGTTGTTTACATTGGTTGAACAAGCACAAAAAATAAATCTTAATCGCCTTATTCATACATCATACAAGTAAAATTATTTACAATATTATGAAGCAGACCTCACATCGCATTGTGCTAACGTTTTGATTATTTCCCAATCCATGTAATTGCAACATATTCAATTTCGAGTGATTTTTATCGCGATTTAGTTCCAGACCGGTGACAGAAAACTTTGTCCAAAACCAATCGGCTAGAATAAATCAGCACAATCGATCCTTTTTGGGCGGGTGCGGCGTGCCGCACCCGCCCTGTATTCTCTGACTATTGACCTACTTTTTCACATGCCGCAGTGTTGAGAAAATATTCGTGTCGGTTATATCCCAAACACCCACAGAGGTGATAGTTTACGGCGAGTTTTGTAATTATTACTTGATTTTGATATGTAAGTAATACGATAAAGTCGTCATAGGCAGTAATGTGTTTGTATTAAAAGAAATAACAAAAATAATTATTTAAGTAATAGAAATACTATTTGGAAATTGCAGCAAGATTTGCAGATGTTTTTATTTGAACAGTACCAGTTCACCAGTTTTGCTAGTTTTCCTAATCTTTGGGCTAAATTAACAGCATCGTGAAGGTCATATATATCATTTTATACTGACAGCTTCTGTATGGATTTAAATACAGCTTGTATGTACATTGTGTTCAGTGTGTACATAGGCTATTTACTTTTCAAATCTTGTGACAAATTGTGCTTGATGATGCTTGTATAAGGTATTATAGACAAATTATTAGAATGCATGTGCACCAGTAGAAATGGCCCAGGTTGTATAAAATAAATAAACATATGAATGAATATTTTATTCCCTGGATTATTTTTGTTGGGACAAAATAATGATATAGTTTGACGCTTTGAAATACAGTTATGTTAATCATAATAAAGTTACAAAGTTAAAAAATAAGATCGAAATATTGTAAAATCAAAGTTTTCCCGTCGTAAGTTGTATCAAAACAACATATTGAGGAAATTGATATGACAGATTTTTAAACTTTGATATGGAAAGATATCCCAGCCCTGTTGTCTCACCAGAGAAGATGAGCAGAAGTCTTTCTATCTGATGATAAAAAAAAACCTCTAGGTATGATTACGAAAATGTTTTAAATAACTATTATCTACAAAAGTTTTATAACAATGTTTTATATAAAATGTTAACATAAAACGTCGTCTGTTATGATGTGAAGGGTTAATATAGAAACAGGGAAAATCTGTTCCAACTGACCAGCAGAGAATAAAGGATAAGCAATAGATAAGATTAAAATCAGGGAAAATATGACACAACCTCCAATGGGGGAATAACAAACGTATAAACGTATAAAGTTAAAAACTCTTTTAACTTTGTTTGTACGTTTTGTGTTATTCCCCCATTGATAATCGATGTTGTGTCATATTTTCCCTGTTTTTAATTGTGAAGACTTACCCATTCTTTCATTTCTCTTGACAATTTTTCATTTGCCCGCCCTATTCCTTTTAAAGGAATTTTTATCTACTTTGAAGAAATAGTACTAACTTTAACCACAGCTTTCCGCTTGAAAAATTGCAATATTGTAACGTAATATAGATACCATAACTTGAAACAGACCCGATTATTTTAATTTTTAATGCTCTGCATGCTAGCCATTGGCTTCAACATAAAAGTCCTTTAAATTCTGAGATATTTTCTCAGAATATCAAGAGCTATCTCAAGAAGCACTGAACCAATACAAGGCTTGTTAGTACTTATTTTAAGTGCTGGTATTACAAAATTGGAAATTGAGATATCGTGGGTAAAAAGCTGAAAAGACCAAGAAACAACCAAAAAAACCCAGACCAGAACAATTTGGAGTAATGAATTAAAGAGTTGACATGAGATTAGGAATTAATGTTTTCTGCTGTTTCAGTGTACATGTTCTCATCGTTGATGGTTTGTTGGACTGTCATGTAACATGGACTATGTAAGCGTGATCCTAAAAATGCCTTTCACATTGACCAAAACTAATTACAAGACCTCTTCTACATTGAGGCTGGCTTTCCCTTTTAAAGGGAATTTTTATTATCTTTTTCATTTGACCCCACTGGGGGTCATATCTTCTTGGAATTTCAAGATATGAAAAAGGACCCACAATATGAATATTGACACAGGTCTAACGAAGATGTCACCCCCGGTAGGAAAATTACTAATCGGGGTGTCATAGCGTCTTGGATATCACGTTTAAGAAACAATAATTATATTTTATTTACAGCAACCACTGTAAAATGTCAATATCGTACTTCAGAAAATACTAAAATTGTACATGTTAGATGTTAGATGTATTAAAACTGAACATGGTGAATGTACAAATTCTAAAGATGTTGCTGATGTATTGAATGAATATTTTGCAAATGTTGGACCAAGTATAGCTGACAAGATTCCTGTTGTTAATACTGAAAACCATCATGATGAAACAAATAATTTGTATAATGATATGCTTTTTAGATTTAATAATGTTAATGAAGATTATGTTTTAAATTAACTATGTACACTCTCCGATAAGAAAGCTACTGGTGTTGATGATATTCCATCAAAGTTACTCAAGGTGTCAGCAATCGAAATTACTCCCATTGTGACATTTCTTGTTAATTTATCCCTTAAATCAGGTACCTTTCCATGCAGATGGAAGAAAGCCCGAATTTGCCCAGTTTATAAAGGTGGTGATAATACAGATCCAGGTAATTACAGAACAATATCAATTCTTCCCATCTTATCAAAAGTCATCGAGCGTGCTGTTTTTGACCAAATTTACCCTTTTCTAAACTCAAATGATATGTTGCATGATAGCCAGTCAGGTTTTCGGCCAGATTTTTCAACATCTTCCGCATTATTAAACATTACAGAGGATTGGGTAAAATCAATTGATGATGGTGAGTACTTTTTTAATGTTAGATCTATATAAGTATAGGCAAAACATGGTGTTGAAGTTGATCATGATAAAACGAATGCAATCACAACATATCCAGTCCCCAAAAATGCTAAAGATGTAAAATCATTTATTGGTGTATGCAACTATTATAGACGATTTGTGAAGGGATTTGCAGAAATTGCATCACCACTAAATAAGTTATTACAGAAGGATGTTCCATTTGAATGGTCAGAGGCATGTCAATCGGCTTTTGAAAAACTGATCGTCACCAATTTTGGCTTATCCAAATTTTGACAGGCAATTCATTTTACGAGTTGATGCTAGTGGATATTCAATTTCATTCATTTAGCTCAAGTAGATGACTCAGGAAAAGAAGTCGCAATTCATTTTGGTGGTCGTCCCCTAGGAACAGGTGAAAGAAAATGGATTATCACTGAAAGGGAAGGCTTGGCTCTTTTTTATTTTTTTTAACACTTTCGGACTTATTTAGCAAACTCAACATTTATAGTCTATACTGATCATGTATCATTGAAATGGATACAAAGCATTCAAAATGCACATGGACGATTAGGTCGTTGGTCTATTTTGTTCCAGGGATACTCCTTTACAGTTGAACATGTAGCAGGAAAAGCAAACGTAGTTGCCGATGCACTGTCAAGGAGACCATACCCAGAACATGTAGAACCAACTAAACCAGTTGATGATGATTTTGAGTTAAATTGCATTTCCCCAGTTGAAAATCACGAGCATGACAAACCTATTTTGGAATATGAATTAACATACGAGCCATTTTCGGAACCCTTCCTACAATCAATGAAATTACTAAACCACCTCTGGATCAATTGCCTGACATAGCAGTAAAACAAACAAATGATGCTGAATTAAAACCATTCATAGAATATCTTTCTGATGGTACCTTGCCTTCCATTGATCAAAAGGCAAGACAACTTATCTTAGAATCTCAAGACTATATTCTTGAAAATAATGTGTTGTATCATTTGTACTACCCAAGAGGTAAAGGTCACAAAATCAGACAGACTTGTGAAACAATTGGTAGTTCCTATGGGTTTGAGAAATGATGTGTTATTGTCATGATATCATGATTCATTAATTGGTGGACATCAAGGCATGGAACGAACATACCAAAGTATCAGACAGAAATACTTTTGGCCTAGACTGTTTTCTGATATTGAATCTTATGTGAAATCTTGTGAAATATGTCAACAGGTAAAACGTAATTATCATGCAATGCCAGCGCCCCTTCAACCTCTTCCAACAGGAGACACGTTCAGTAGATTACATTTAGACATACTTGGTCCGTTGAAAAAGGCGCCTGATGGCAACCAATATGTTCTACTTGTTGTTGATGCATTTTCGAAATGGTGTGAAGCTTTTCCTTTGAAAACAATGGAAGCCTTAGAAATTGCAAGAATTTTGTATAACGAGATTATTTGTAGATATGGCGCACCGAAATCCATTCTAACAGACAGAGGTACCAACTTTCTTTCTAAACTACTCAAGGAACTTTTCCAAATTACAAAGATTTCCACAAGCAGCTATCACCCTGAAACAAATGCATCATGTGAACGAATGAACAGTGTAATTTTGCAAGGATTACGATCTTATTGCAAAGCTGATCAGTCAAATTGGCCTGAATTATTACCAAGTATCATGTTGGCATATCGCACAACACCAGCAACACAATCTACAGGCTTCAGTCCTTACTTTATTTTGTTTGGCAAAGAATGTACACTACCGATAGATACAGCCATCTTGCCTGATAAGTCAATTCTAGGAAAACAAGGGCAACGATCGTTAGCTAACATCATGGACAAATTTGAACTAACCAAGTCAATTGTTCGTGAGAACATAGCAAATGCCAAGTCAAAATACAAACAACAATTTGACAAACGTTCAAAATTGCCCACATATTGTAAGCAAACCCCTGTTGGCTTATCGCCTAAATTGTGCAAGAAATGGTTAGGGCCATACTATATTTGTGAAGCATATGACAATTTTACATATCAATTGAGACACTTTGTAACAAACAAAATTGTGAAATCTGTTGTTCATGCAAACAGGCTCAAAATTTGAATCTGAATCTGATCTAAACTCTGAGGAAATACCAGAATCTGAGCAACCTTTGCCTGCTAGTAACGAAAATAGTACTCAGGGTCATGCCAAAACAAAGGATAGTGTTGTACACAAAAAGTCAGATGTAACAAAGACAAACGACAGTAATGTAGTTCCCCAATTGTCATAGGAAACCAAGCTTACCGTTATCCCTCCCCAGTTACCCCCAGGAAAGATAAAGGTAGACGAATCCAAACAGGACAAATCAGATTTGGGACAAAAAGAGCAAACAAAGAAAAATGAAACAGATGATTCCACACAACAACCCACTGAACCCAGCAAAGGTGATTGGTTCATTGTGGAAAAAATTATGAAATCAGCTGTAATTAATAAAAAGCTGCATTTCAAAATCAAGTGGAAAAATTATAAGAAATGTACCATCAGAGAATGTTCCTGATGAATTGATAAGAGATTTCTATATAAGAAAAGGCAGAAAGATTAAGACTTGAAGGGAAGTATTTGCTCAAGTTGTTGTTGATGCCATTTGGATTTACGTGCATGATGCAAGTTCCAAGAAATTTTTTCCCATACTCTTTATGCTGACTTTAACTAGTTGATATGTCTAGTATGTTTTGGATTGTAAAGGTACCACACATTCCTTGGAAATAATGTTCGTAATTTGCATCATGTACCTTTATGTATAGATTCCCCTTTTGACTACCAATTTAGTATATTTTTCAGTGATGTACAATTATTTTGCTATGATGCAAATTTGAGAAATAATGTGACATTTTTACAATGAAAAGTATTATGAGGAAGAATGTGAATTATGAGTAAGAAATGTATAAACATTTGGATAAATGCTATAGCTTAAAATTCATGAATTGTTACGAAGAGTATTATTGACATGACTAAAGGATAAGTCTGTCCGCTCCATTGAGCATTCTAACTTATTATTATACCTATTTATATGTTATATTTTAAAGGATTCACCATTTTGCGTCAGCATTTCCAGTTAACATAAGGTCACTCAAATTTTAACAAAATATATTAAGTAGATTACTGTAAAGTAGATTTAGAAAAGAAAGCAAAGCAAAGTATACTAAACTTATAGTACTGTCAACTTTCTTTGACAGTATTATGACGTCTTGTCCTGACTAATTGTATCTATCATTATTATGTGTAACTAGAGTACCTGCAGCTGTGAGGGCACTGTAGCTGTACCTGAGAGCACCATCAGCATGACAGCGATGCTGTCTGATCCCCCAATGACCCCATATGACCTCTGACCCTAGATGACCTTGGCTTGATGACCTCAGTTTTATTTAATACATCCGTTTGAAATTTAGAAATCATTTTCAGCTATGAATGCTGAGAAGACATTGCGATGCTCGCAGGGAGTTGTGAAACCTTCCTGTTCCCGTCATATTGAGAATTCGTTATACCATGTTTAAGCCCTCGTATCAAGGATTCCACCCACCAAGTCTGAGCTCGATCGGACAAAGTTTGAAATTTGACCCCTCCATAATGACCTTTGACCTTGGTTGACCTCAATGTTATTTCGCGCCTATATTCCCCTCGTATCAAGGATTCTACCCACCAAGTTTGAGCCCGATCAGACAAAGTTTGAATTTGACCCCTTCGTAATGACCTTTGACCTCGGTTGACCTCAATTTTATTTCGGGCATTTATTCCCCTCGTATCAAGGATTCTACCCACCAAGTTTGAGCCCGATCGGACAAAGTTTGAAATTTGACCCCTCCGTAATGACCTTTGACCTCGGTGGACCTCGATTTTATTTCGAGCATATATTCCCCTCGTATCAAGGATTCCACCCACCAAGTTTGAGCCCGATCGGACAAAGTTTGAAATTTGACCCCTCCGTAATGACCTTTGACCTCGGTTGACCTCAATTTTATTTCGGGCATATATTCGCCTTATATCAAGGATTCCACCTACCAAGTTTGGGCCCGATCGGACAAAGTTGAAATTTTGACCTTTGACCTTGACCTCCGATGACCTTTCAAACTACCCCATAAACGTGGAATGCCCGATATCTATCTATATCCGAAATATCGGAGCGATGCGTCGAAGCGCGGCGAAACGCATTGCCGGACAGACAGACACACAGAGCTTATTATTTTATTAGTACTAGTGCACCTGCAGCTGTGAGAGCCCTGATGCTGTGAGAGCACTGGCATGATAGCAATACTGTTTGGCCCCAGATGACCTATGACCTCGGTGCAATATTTTTCATGCTCCCCTCATACGAAGGATTCCACCTATCAAGTTTAAGCCCAATAGGGCAAAGTTGAAATTTAGCCCCTACATGACCTTTGACCTCGGTTGACCTCAATTTCGTTTTGTGCATATATTCCCCTCGTATCAAGGATTCCTCCCACCAAGTTTGAGCCCGATAGGACAGTTTGAAATCCATGACCTTTGACCTAGGATGACCTCCACATCATGTTTTTCATGCTCCACTCATACGAAGGTTTTGACCCACCAAGTTTGAGCCAGATCGGACAAAGTTTGAAATTTGACCCCTCCGTAATGACCTTTGACCTCGGTTGACCTCGATTTTATTTCACGCATTATATTCCCCTCCTATCAAGGATTCCACCCACCAAGTTTGGGCCCGATCGGACAAAGTTTGAAATTTTGACCTTTGACCTTGACCTCCGATGACCTTCGAAACTACCTGGTAAACAACGCACGCCCGATACCCATCTATGAGTGAAATATCGGAACGATGCGTCGAAGCGCGGCGGAATGCATAGCCGGACAGACAGACAGACAGATAACGCTTATGATTATTATAGTATAGACTAGTGCACCTGCAGCTGTGAGAGCCCTGATGCTGTGAGAGCACTGGCATGATAGCGATACTGTTTGACCCCAGATGACCTTTGACCTTTGACCTCGGATGACCTCCATATAATGTTTTTCATGCTCCCCTCATACGAAGGTTTCGACCCACCAAGTTTGAGCCCGATCGGACAAAGTTTGAAATTTGACCCCTCCGTAATGACCTTTGACCTCGGTTGACCTCGATTTTATTTCGCTCATTGTATTCCCCTCCTATCAAGGATTCTACCCACCAAGTTTGGGCCCGATCGGACAAAGTTTGAAATTTTGACCTTTGACCTTGACCTCCGATGACCTTCGAAACTACCCGGTAAACAGCGCACGCCCGATACCCATCTATGTGTGAAATATCGGAACGATGCGTCGAAGCGCGGCGGAACGCATAGCCGGACAGACAGACACACACACAGACAGACACACAACGGCTATTATTTTAGTAGTACTAGTGCACCTGCAGCTGTGAGAGCCCTGATGCTGTGAGAGCACTGGCATGATAGCGATACTGTTTGATGACCTAAGACCTCGGTGTAATTTTTTCATGCTCCCCTCATACGAAGGATTCCACCTATCAAGTTTAAGCCCAATAGGGCAAAGTTGAAATTTAGCCCCTACATGACCTTTGACCTCAATTTTGTTTTGCGCATATATTCCCCTCGTATCAAGGATTCCACCCACCAAGTTTGAACCCGATAGGACAAAGTTTGAAATCCATGACCTTTGACCTCGGATGACCTCCATATAATGTTTTCATGCTCTCCTCATACGAAGGTTTCGACCCACCAAGTTTGAGCCCGATCGGACAAAGTTTGAAATTTGACCCCTCCGTAATGACCTTTGACCTCGGTTGACCTCGATTTTATTTCGGTCATATATTCCCCTCATATCAAGGATTCCACGCACCAAGTTTGAGCCCGATCGGACAAAGTTTGAAATTTTGACCTTTGACCTTGACCTCCGATGACCTTCAAAACCACATGGCCAACATGCTTTTCCCGATACCTACCTATATGCGAAATTTCAGCGCGATGCGTCGAAGCGCTGCGAAACGCATAGCCGGACAGACAGATAGATAGACAGATAGACAGACAGATAGAGAGAGACCGCTTATTATTTTATTAGTATAGATAGATAGATATGATGTCTTTCGTCAGTAAGACCATATACATGTAGTGCAGCTCAAGGACCAGTTGTTACTAGCATGTTGAACTGATGGAATTTGTATAATCTGCAATATACTTGATAAATTTCTATATGAAAATAGCATGATTTACATCGCTATTTATTAATATGAATAGAGGTTATCCGTGTTCTATAAGCTGCATATCCTACCAGCGACTCCTATACCTTGTTTAGGGCTTTCAAATGAAGTACCCGCATGTCCAACCATGACTATTTCAAAATAGCCCGCCAAAGTCATGCAGGTAACTCCGAGGTCGTGCATTGAATTAGTTTGAATGAGGAATACTACGGGAACCAGCGCCTTTTGTTAGAAGTCACGCATGAGTAAAGTGGATAACCTCTATTGTTTATACTTCGGTTTACAGAATACGGAGTATTCTTCTTTGGAGGAGGAGCAGATATAACAAGGGAGATTATACTAATTTAGTAGGTGTATGACTTACTCTGATGACGGCAATGATTTACTAAGAATATTGTTTAAGCTTTATTAATGTTGTTGTCCTCCACACCCTTATTAAGATTAGGTTAATTGAATGTTGCTACATTTGCATTATTGTTTGATTCCAAGACATGATGATTTCCCTGAAACATCAAGACAATGCATAACCTTGCATCAGTGACATCACACATTCTTGGCCATGTTTGGTGTCCTTTGTCTTATAGACAGGAAGCTATTATGTTCCTGCTCACATACCATAACTTTGGGCCAATCAGAGTTAGTTCATCTCCTACTCCCACACATATTCTTATTGTATATTAATTATGTTGTATCAACCAGTAGTTAGTTATGATTGGAGATCTCTCGAGTTAACATCGTATTATGGTTACATAGATATTAAATATTACTTCTACAACTTTACATCTGATTCCCCGTTTGTTTCATTAATATATCCCGGTCATATAAGAAAGGCTTTCGACACAGTGAATCACAATATTTTAATTGATAAATTGCCAAATTTTGGTATGGATGATCATGTTGTCAACTGGTTCAGAAGTTACCTTAGTGATAGATCTCATATAACTGGTGTTAATGGGTCAAAGTCTAATGACCAAAGAAGTTCTTGTGGAATTCCACAAGGCTCGATACTTGGGCCGCTATTGTTTATTTTATATGTTAATGAACTGCCTAAATATGTTAATGTAAAGGTGAGCATGTATGCTGACGATACAGCAATTTATTATTCTTCCAAAGATGTTAATGATATTGTTAGAATACTAAATAATGATTTAAATAATGTTGACAACTGGCTTGCAAGTAACAAATTAAGTCTTAATGTTGACAAACCCCATTTTATGTTAATTGGTACGCCACAAAATCTTGCAAATTTATGTAACGGTGATCTTAATGTAAACATAAAAGGAACCCGTCTTCAAAGGGTTAATCATTGTATACACCTTGGCATTGAAGTTGATGATAAACTGTTATGGAACAATCAGATTGACCAAGTGAGAAAGAAAGTTTTAACTGGTTTGTATTTTCTAAGGAGAGCCGCTAATTTTATCCCCAAACACCATCAGTGTCTACTTTATAAAAACATTGTTGCCACTCACTTTGACTATTGCAATGTTGTTTGGGGAAGATGTAACAAAACCCTTAGTAATAAACTTCAAGTCTTACAAAACAGAGCAGCAAAAATCATTACAGGTGTAAGTAGATATGAGTCAACAGAAGCTTTAAATGTTTTAAACTGGAAAAATCTTGAAGAAAAGTTATACATAAACGAAGCAGTTACAATGCATAAAATTGTAAACAATCAAGCACCAAAATATCTGTGCAATAGATTTGTTAAAAAAGAAACTTGTTATAACACCAGAAATAAAGATGTTTTTATCATGGATAAGCCAAATATTGAATATAAGAAGCGTAGCTTTAGTTATAGAGGTGCTCAACTGTGGAACTCGATAGATGACAATGCTAGAAGCATATGCAATTGTGAAACATTTTAAACAACGTATTTCTTAATATTTGTGAATAATTTATCATTTTGTATATTTTATATGGTTCAATATCTGTATTATTTATGTAATAGTGATCTTGATGACGTGTTTTAATAAGTTAAATTTAATTTGTATATAAATCGTATATGATGTATGGATCTTGGGTATGGATGATGCGTGTTGAGGGGATGAAAGGGTTTAACAATATGCTTGGTGAGTTGGGGCGTGTATGTTAGTGATGGGTGGGGGGAGTGTATGTTGTTTCATGGTGGGAATATGTGTGATTGTATGAAGATGAACGTAGGTGCTACTTTTATAGTATTTTATATTAATTTGAAATTTCTGTATTTGTGCAATAGTGGGCCTGCAAATTATCATGATGTGTTTTAATAATTTATTTCCTAATATTTTTGAATAATTTATCATTTTGTATGTTTTTGTGCAATAGTGGTCGTGATGATGTGTTTTAATAATTTAAATATAACTTGTACATAAATCATATAATAACGTTTTATTGTGAAAGATGTATGGAGGGTGTGTGTTGAGAGGGTGAGAGTAGACTATGCCATAGTATATTTTTGATGTTAATCATGATGAAAGCATTCAGTTGAACTCGAAATTATACTGATATTAATTACATCAAAATACTAGTATAAAATTGTTATGAAAAAGTTTATATAATTATATTTATAGTGATAGTAAAAGTAAAGTGTACGTAGGCTTATATTATTGAATGCAACATATCATAATGTCATAATTGTATTGGCACTTCAATACTGAACAATTCTGATTTTAGAATCTGCCAGTTTATTAATCGCGAAATTCCATGTTAAAAATAAAAATACTTGGGAAGCTAACAAACAGAGGGAGTAGGGTAACTGAAAAGAACAGATGTGAAAATCTATCAATTGTGCACACATTAATTAAATCAGAGTTTTAAGCTTAAATACAATATCCAGAGTATGCACAATGGGCAAGTGGACTACGGGGTAGTCTAGGGTGAGAGAGGAGTGCATGTGAGAGTGTGACTGTATGAGGAAGAATGCAGGGTTACTATTTTATTTATTATATATATTTTGTCTTTTGTAAAAGATCGTATTAATTTTAGTTTTTAGTCTATGTACACTAATGTATTATATTTTAAACTAACTTGTGTTTTGTTAGTAATATTTTTAATATCCACACGGACATGTGGAAGAACAATACTGTATTGAACATGTTTTACCGTGTATAAATAAAGCTATTATTATTATTATTATTATTATTATTACAATTATATATTTTAATATACATTATAATTGTAAAATTTTAAAAATCCTAACAAAAGATCAACTTTGACCGATGTTTTAAATACTTTTTTTACAAACGTAATCGGACTTTTTGACCCCTCCTCCCTAACGAAAGGACTTTCGTTTATAGGGCTTCATCGAACTTTTGGGTTGTTCCCTATAATATAATTGCAGTGCTGTCACAAAATTCAAGGCCTTGGCACAAGTTTAAGGTGGTACTACACCGCTTGATAAATTTGTGACTATTTTTGTATTTTTCTCAACTTAAACACATTGGTAACAAAAGTTATGTATATATATTATAGGGAATTTCAGTGACTCAAGACATGACACGCGATACATTTATTGGCCTAAGAAAAGAGGTACCGCTAGAATGTACCTCATTTCTAAACATACATAATAAACCACTTGTCTTGAATCACTGAAATTTCAGTATTAAAGTAATTGGATTCCTTGCATAACTTTTGTTACCAGCGTGTAGTTATTTTTTTTTAAATGCAAAATTAGTCACAAAATTGATCAGGGTGTAAGCATTCAAAATTTGGGGTGTAGGCCTATAACTTTGCGCCGCATAAATTTAATATTTATTATTAAATTTTGATCATTTTTTATGAAATGTTTTCCAAAAAGTATATAATGCATACCGGTAACCTGGATAGTCTTAGTTCGAGTCTTAGGGCTTGATTGTCACAAAAACGCCCTAAAAACGCATGTTTTTGGCCCTTACTGCCAAAAATTGGCCAAATATTAAATTCAACTTTTATTGTCATGCCAGTTAAAACTCAATCAGGATTTAGCCATGTTTCATTTGGCAAAACAGGATGATAAAGTTAATCCCAAAATAGTGTTGTATTTTGTTGCAATAGGAGGATGTATGACCGGGATGAAAGCGTATCTGCCTACGACCATTGAACTTTTTGCAAGCTTTCTTGGTGGTGGGGTGGGGTGGGGGGCGAAATAACAATTTTGGAGCAAAAACGAAACTTGAAAACTGAACGATAGGCCTATTATCGATGGGATAGGCCTATAATTACAGGTATAGGCCCCTCCCTATACCGGTTTTGTTTAGAGACTGTTCATCAGTTCCGATGTTAAAAGTCTTCGAGTTTCCAAAAATTGGGACAATATGTGCGAGTGTAGCCATGGTAGTGTGTAAAAGTTTGGAGAACCTTCATCGTGCCCTCTTTTTCTCCTTTTTCTGAAAAGTTGATCAAATATATTTTGGTATAAAAAGAAACCTGGAATCGTTAGCATTAATAAACCGAAAAAAATATTTTAATCTAGCGCCTGTAAAAAAAGTAAACATACTTATGAGACCATTTTTGCACCATAATGTACGTAAGGACCAGTGATTGCACTGACGAAATTTTTATTGATATAGCTCTTTCACTTCTGGGCGATTTCAAAAGCTTTTTGATACCCCTCGTACAGGGGCGTAGCCAGCTTTCTTGGTCAGGGGTGGCCAAAAAAAAATTCAGGGGCACAGCTGAAAAAAATTGCAGTTGCAACATGAAATTTTTGTTTTTAGAGAGACTGTACATGTTTTCGAGCTTCCAAAAAAGGCTTTATTGGGGCGATATGCGCGCGTAGCGCGCAACAAATTTTGAATTTGACACTATTTTTGCCCATGATCGAGACAAAATTTGCTTTATTGTGACAATGTGCGCGCGCAGCGCGCAAAATTTTTGTATTTTACACTATTTTGGCCCATGATTGGGGTGAATTTTGATGAAAAAGGGGCTCCTTGCCCTTTTTCTTTTCCTTTGCCCTTTGATTTTTTTGTCAGAGGGGCACTTTTTCTTTCATTTTTTTTGTCGGGGGGCAGTCTGCCCCCTTCCCCTTTTCACTGGCTACGCTACTGCCCTCGTATCAGGGGCTATTTTAGGCGGAAAAAGTCACTGCACGTTGGTAAGTGTAGTGGGCCAGGACCGGATTTAAGAAAAAGAGCCCTGTCAGCAAAGTACCATGTGTGCCCTCGGACGCGGAACTAGGATTTCAAGCTTTTGACTTTTGTCAAAATGCGCGCGTAACCAGCGGCGGCGGAACGATTAGGAGCGGCGGATGTGTCAGACATCGCGTATCGCTTGCGCATCCTAGGGGTGTCTGAGGGGGATGTGCACCCTTAGCAAAATAAAGGCCCGATTGAAGGCATTTGGAGGACCATTTTGGTACTAAAGTTATGAAAAAGTTTTGTTTGAAAAACCGACAATTGGTGAAATGAATGCCGAGTAAAAGCCATTTGTGGATATGTTGTATAAGTTATTGCTTTAACATGTGAATGTCCTGCTCTCGACCGTTGATGTCCTTTCTATTGATCGGATTATCGGCCCTTCAAATTAGAAAACACACTCCAGCGCTCAACCGTGATCAAGGACTTGAGCTCCCTTCAGGGTCATTCCATATGAAATCAAGGAGTCGCCCCACCTGACCCTCTCAGATTTGCTTTATATTTTAGTCATATGTTGTACCTGTAAAAATATTAAAAACCTGCAAATTTGAGGTATGTAGCTCTTACGGATTTTCTGTGGCAGCCATTTAAAGTTGGAGTAGGGGGGTCTAAATTTGGACCCAAAAGTTGCCCTTTAGATAAATTTCATCTTTGGGAGTCTGTGCCTTCTTAATAAAAAGAAAGAGAGGTCTGAAACTTTGTGTACACACTAACTGCATGCCCAATTTGTCAAAAAATAAAAAATAAAAAAATTCTGTAATTGCGCGTTGTGTCACGGGGTCATTAAATATGCAAGAAAAAATGTAATGTTTTGTAAACTGGCAAGCTTAGCCCCCCTAAATTCACACTTTTGGTCAGATTAATTATTTTATGTTGTCACTGATGCTATATATAGGATAAATACAAAAAATTGAGGTCACAACTCATTTACATTTCGAACAGCGCCCTCACGAAGATGAAATTTATTGCAAATTCAACATTTTCAGGGGGCCTAAAGTCGATGTGGTCCACCTTCAAAATTTATAAAACATCACTTTTATATAACTACTAGTCTTAAATTACAACTTTGCTAAGTCCCAGTAATTGTATAGGTTGACTTCATATAAAATGACAAGCCCAAAGTTGACCATTTTCTTATGATTGCATGTAGTGCAAATGTGCCAAATTCGGAAGGCTTGAAAGTCAAATTGGCCACAATATTAAAAATAAATGATTAGATGAGTAGTTATTGGCCCTATTTACTTTTATTTCCATTTCATTTTCAATATATACAGATTTTCTATGGTAGCCATTTACAGTTGGAGTAGGGGGGTTTAAATTTGGACCCAAAAGTTGCCCTTTGAATAAATTTCATCTTTGGGAGCCTGTACCTTCCTAATAAAAAGAGAGAGAGGTCTGAAACCTTGTATACACACTAATTGCATGTCCAATTTGTCAACAAGTAAAAAAAAATAAATGTCTGTAATTGCGTGTTGTGTCACAGGGTCATTAAATATGCAAAAAAAAATGTAATGTTTTGTATACTGGCAAGTATACTGGCCCAAAGTCGATGTGGTCAACCTTCAAAATTGATAAAACATCACTTTTATATAACTACTAGTCTTAAATTGCAACTTTGCTCAATCCCAGTAATTTTATAGATTGACTTCATATAAAACGACAACCCCAAAGTTGACCATTTTCTTATGATTGCATGTACTGCAAATGTGCCGAATTCGGCAGGTTTAAAAGTCAAAATGGCCACAATATTGAAAATAAATGACTAGATGCATAGTTATTGGCCCTATTTACTTTTATTTCCATTTCATTTTCAATATTGGGGCCAATTTGACTTTCAAGCCTTCCGAATTCGGCACATTTGTACTACAAGCAATCATAAGAAAATGGTCAACTTTGGGCTTGTCATTTTATATGAAGTCAACCTATACAATTACTGGGACTTAGCAAAGTTGTAATTTAAGACTAGTAGTTATATAAAAGTGATGTTTTATAAATTTTGAAGGTGGACCACATCGACTTTGGGCCCCTGAAAATGTTGAATTTGCAATAAATTTCATCTTCGTGAGGGCGCTGTTCGAAATGTAAATGAGTTGTGACCTCAATTTTTTGGATATGCATTGTATTTATCCTATATATAGCATCAGTGACAACAAAAAATTATTAATCTGACAACAAATGTGAATTTAGGGGGCTAAACTTGCCAGTTTACAAAACATTACATTTTTCTTGCATATTTAATGACCCCGTGACACAACACGTAATTACAGAAATTTTTTATTTTTTATTTTTTGACAAATTGGGCATGCAGTTAGTGTGTACACAAAGTGTCAGACCTCTCTCTTTTTTTTTATAAAGAAGGCACAGCCTCCCAAAGATGAAATTTATTTAAAGGGCAACTTTTGGGTCCAAATTTAGACCCCCCTACTCCAACTTTAAATGGCTGCCACAGAAAATCCGTAAGAGATACAGACCTCAAATTTGCAGGTACAACATATGACTAAAATATAAAGCAAATCTGAGGGGGTCAGGTGGGCGACTCCTTGATTTCATATGGACTGACCCTTCATTATTTAATGCCCTAATCCGATCAATAGAAAGGACATCAAAGGTTGAGAGCAGGACATTCAACTCCATCAGTTCATCATTGGAGCCCTCCTGATGAGGATGTGTGTTGTACACATCGAATTATTGAGGTAACTATCTCAATATATACTTCTAGTGCCTGTTTCTATTCATCGTTATGTATTCTTCTCCCGTGCATTATTTTCGCAAACTACCCTTCATAGCCCAAATTATATAAACCTGCACGCTAAACAATGCATTATCTAAAACCCGCACGCTAAACAATAGATTTTAGATAATGCATGCACGCTCAAATACTAGAAATACTACTTTCACATAACTATATAGAACTCTGTTAGATATATATACCATCAAAAAAGTACGAATATATATTCTGTGGTGTTAAAATAGTTATAGGTTATGATATTTTTTCATGCGCACGATGTAAATCATAGGTTACAAACTGTATTCTATTTTGCAACTATTCTTGCCATAAATTATGATTAATAAACTCAAATAAATCAAACATCAAATGAGAATAATCGAGCTTATATTTAAGAAATAAAGGGTAATGCATGATCCTTTACACGAAAATAATGTGTCCGAGGCAGTAAAACGTAAATAATGGGTGAGGCGCAGCCGAACCCATTATTTAAACGTTTTACTGCCGAGGACACATTATTTGCGTGTAAAGGATAATGCTGCACCCTTTATTTCTATTCTATTACCACAAAATAGTTTGATTTAAAGAGAAAATATCAAATTTTTTGCCCAAATATTTCAAGTTGTTTACCTCAAGGTGGAGCGCATACGCGTAGCCAAAGCGTATGCACATTCCAATAACACAACCTAACATTCCATTTCCCCCTATAAGCAGGTATGCACATACAATAACACACCCCTGACATTCCATTCTCCCCTACATAAGCAGGTGTGCTGTGCGCTCTGCTGTGCGCTGTGATGATAGAAGAACATAAAGTTCGTTGCCCTTGACACTTTATCGCTAATTAATGGTCTGTCACGTGACGCGTTTCAACAAATCGCAGTGCGCGATTTTGAATAATGGGTCGTGGGGTAATAGAATATATTAAAAAGGGCTAAAACAGGTGGACCATAATTATACAAGATGACACCATTACAAAATATTCAGCATTTTACAAATGAAATACATGTAGGTCTATATCTAAAATAACATAAACACGGGAAACACACACAAGCGCATAATATCATGATCATGTTTTGTAATACTGAACAAATTGTAAAATTCCACTGTCGTGTGTTTTAAGATGTTAAAATTCAACCTATAGAACTATAAAGTTCAGTTGATATTGATATATTAATTTATTCTCTCATCTCCGTTCACCGTAGTACTAGTAGGAGGTCAAAATCGATGTCAACTGGTTCAGTGCTCTCTGTGTTCGGAACCACGATATTAAATGATCACAACATAAAGTCAATTGGTTACAAACCATGCGTGAATAAGTTACTAAAATATGACCTGTGGCGCAATCGATACCATTGATAGCTAACTTATGTACAGTGATTGATTTTCTTGACCAGTTAAATGCTACTGACCTGGGCAATGGCCTGGCGGTGTTTTTAAACTTTAAGATATTTCCCTAATATTCAAACTACTATTATCAATGTAGCAATTAATATTGCCTATTGTTTTAATACACTCAAAGTATATGACGGATACTGTATTCGTGCAAATGCATTCGTCAAGATAATCGCACTTGCCATGGAGTTATTGCATTTAGCTCTCGAGCCTATCGGCTCTCGAGCTAAATGCATTAACTCCACGGCGCGTGCGATTATCTTGACTAAACATTGCACTCAGATCATTATCCTTATCATATGTTGTGTTGAATGACAGTTTAAAGCTACTTTGCTTGATTATCTACCAACACGTATGAGCATACACAGTGATACTTATAACTTGTTTTATTTAAAATCTCAGAACATTAACTTTGGTATCAAATTAGAACGTACATTCTGGGCTTTATAATGAATGCAAATTTGATAGCATTGAAAATGATTAAAGGTGCTTACTTATTTCAAATAAGTAATTTTTTAGTAAAATATGAAACAACACCACCCTATTGAGTACACCAGCCCCCCGGGGGAGGGGCACTTCAATATGAAATGGATATAGGTGTAGGGCTGGCACTTTCGCAGTAAGGGGCATTCAGTGAGAGCAAAATGTAAAAAATATGGGGTCATTGGGTGAGAGCATGATTTTTGGCATTCGGCGAGACCAAACTGTATAAAATACGGGGTCATTGGGGGAGAACATCCCTCTTGGGACCTTCGGTGAGAGCCGAAACAGCGTCAAAAACCTCGAAAATCGAAATTTTAGTTCAAAAAGGCTTCAAATTTCTTTGTTTTTTCAAAAATAGGTAACAAAATCGGTGATAAATGAAAGTTGCTGTTCAAATTGAAAAATAAGGTTCTTTGGGTGACAGATCAAATGGAAAAATAAGGGGTCTTCGGGTGACAGAACATGTGTTCGTAAAAAAATATGGGGTCTTTGGGTGAGAGCGACGCTGAAAAGGGGGTCTTAACAGCCCTACATACGCGTCACCTCCAAAGTGGGAGTGCCCCCCCCGGGACACCAGCTAGCAGGACACGTGGCAAGAAGCGAAAAGGTGGACTTGTTTATCCATACACAGGAGGGTTGGAAAATTGTGCAAAAAAGAAGGTCCATATTACGCCATTTGGTATATCATTCATGTAATTTTTACACTTCTTTCAGGGTCTGTAAAATAGAGAATTGATTATTTATGTTCACCCAGACATGTGACACACATAATAGCATACATTCATGGGCGTCTTGTAAGTAAAACGCTCTAAAAAGGCTTAGGAAAACTTTAATTATCGCAATTATATATCTGGACCAGTTTAGGTTTGCAAATTGGGATCCCACAAATTTGGCATGTTTAGGTGGGGGGCAAAGGCTTTTTGGCAGGCCGGGGTGTGTGCAAGAGATTTTTGGTGGGCCGAGAGGGCGGGGTGTAGCAATTTTTGGCAGGCCGTTTGGAAATTTACCCCCCCCCCTGCAACTTTGTTCCATAACCATTAAGGTATATAGGACGTTTTTTGTTTTTGCTATATTAGCCCCCGAATGAAATGTATTTAATTATGTTTGTACTCACTCAGGTAGCATTGTGTGTGAATTTTACATTCGAACTAAGTGCAATGATTCTTTTTTATGGGCATTTTAGTGTCTAAAATGGCCCAGAATGAGGGTTTTTCAATATTGCCGTCCATTTCTAATCGTCGCCCCCATAGACTTTAACATGTAAAATAAAAAGGCTCATAAAAATTTAATAGTACCTAGTTCGGATGTAAAATTCACGCAAAATGCTACCTGAGTGAGTACAAACATAAATAACGGCCTTGGACTCATAATCTGAGAGCTTGCTTGATGTGCATGGGTTCGAGTCCACGTCCCACCACCGTGTTGCGCCCTAGGGCAAGGCGCTTTGCCTCGCTTGTCTCACCCCACCCAGGTGCAATGGGAAGCTGTTAGGGGTTGTCACAGTCGTTGTACTGATGAACCCTGCGCCAATTGAAGGCTGCAAACGTGTTCTAATATTCTAATGACGGCGGAATAAATGTAAAGCGCTTTGAGGCTGTTTACGGCATAAAGCGCTATATAAATATCTAATTTTTTTTCAATTAAATACTTTTCATTCGGGGGCTATGTATTCCTTGTACAATGACACTTCACAATAAAAATGTCCATTGGAAACAAAGGTGCCCGGCTCATAATCATTGCACAGTCCCTAACTTGTTCGTTGGGTATTGGTCTTTAGTAGCCCCCCCCCTCCAATAAGACATTAATAAGAAATTATTCAAGAGAGAGGAAAACGAAAGATACGGGATAAAGCACAAGCCATCGTGTTTGATAAGCCTGGAGGGGGGTAGCAATTTTAGTTCTAGTAAATTAATTACGAACACTAATTGAAGGTTAAAACATTCTGTTTTGAGCAGGGGAGTAATCCCGGAAGGGGGGGGGGGGGTCACTCCCATTGTGGCCTGTACACCATCCGCGATAATCAACTTTTGAAAAATACCCTAAACAAGGATTTAACCCTTGGCTTAAACGATACCCTAAACAGGGATTTTATTCCTTGCATCAAATTTCATACCCTAAATTTCATTTTCGCGTATTAGCAATTGCAATTTTGCTACCCTTTTTTTTTCTCCAATTTTTCATGTTTTTGACACCCTAAACACGATACGCGCGTATCGTGCCTACCCACGAAAAACTACCCTTTTTACGCGTTTTCATTATCGCGGATGGTGTACAGGCCACAATGGGAGTGACCCCCCCCCCCCGGGGGGTAATACTTTCATAACTTGTTTACTCGATGTTTCTGGAATATAATTGCAGCAATAATATAGCCATTTGCCTTAGTAATTTAGATTAATTGATGCTCCCATTGTCATACTTATCATATTATTAAACAAGGTTCACTTAATAATTGCACCCATTGAAAATCTACAGTGGTAGGGTATTCTAAAAGAAATCCCAAATCTGTATTTATATGAAGATTTATTGATGTCTTGCCTTTATAAAAATGTATACTTTTATATGTCTTGCTCGAATAATTACAACGTTATTGCATTTTTACTGCATGCATGTCTGAGAGTACACAGCTACCGTAATACAGATTATCGCATTCAATTGCCATAATACCATAATACCATAATCATAACTTATACCAAATCTGGTTACGAAAATAATAGCCTTTATTCCAATTATTTGAAACACTGAAGTATGGTTGAAAATTATAAACATGTAAAAAGTCCCAGTTTGAGAGTGCTCAATACCCAGATGGGTAGAGCTGTAATACAAATTGATATGGTTTACACACCAAGTGCCACAACACTGTGTTTCATGCCCTGCAATCTTCAGGTGACTGATTAGCTAAGCACAAATTTAAAACTACTTCTTTTTAACACGGCTTGCTGGCCTGTTGCCATGCCTACATTTACTTATTAACTCACTTCTTCTATTTAACAGATCCTTTCCTTTGATACGTTTTTCACACAAAATTGTAAACTTCTCCTCCAAACACAAATTGCAAATCCCTGACTTTCTCTTGAAGGTATTTGATTTCTTAACAATTTCCCAATTGATTGCATAATCTACCTCATTCTCTTTCAATTTCCATACATACTTAATTCAGTTTCTTTTCTGTATTTATCTGATCTGAATGACTTTGAGTGGTTATTATAAGTAAGCAGTTAATCGGGCCGTGCTATTTGGACTACCACATCTTGAAAACATTTTTATGGCGATTATCCAAAGCTACATTATATGATAAAAGTGGTTTTCCAAGTAAAGTGTCTGGATTCGAGCCGCTAGACCAATAGACCATTTCCGATGCACCAAATCTGTATTCACTTTGACCAAAATATGTGATGCGATCAAGCAAAATCAGTCGGAACTCGGAAATATTAAATTTCAGCTTCTTATTGGATAGTGAAAAGTATTTACAAAGCTGCATTTTGCAGAAAACCCCATTGAAATTGAACAACTAGTTCCAAATATATGAGTAATTAAATAATTTAAAAACAGCAGGAAACATAAGGAAACATTTGAGAAAGGTTTTTTAACACAAGTCTCCACATACATAAATGACAGCCAGTGAAAAGGAAACATTTCCTTTGTTTGGCTCTATCTCAAAATCAATATTTCCGAGTTCCGACTGATTTTGCTTGATCGCATCACATATATTGACAGCCAAAATAGCATCTCATCAAATAACTTTTATTTTGTAGCCAAGATTTAAGGGGTGGGGTATGAACGTTTGGACAGTATTTATTGTGGGACATTAGAGCACATCAGAGATATCGAATTGCATTCTGAATACGAAGAATGTCCTTCTGATATCAAATAATTTTGATTTTTTGAAATTCGCAATGTAATACACATTTTATGGAAAATCATAAAAAATTGATATTTTTGATATTTAACAGTACTCGAAGTAAACTTTATAAATCTGATGATTTATACTTAAAGTGTATGTAGGTGGGATAAAAAGCCGTCGATCAATTGAAGATTTTTTCCCAAAACACCAAAATTAATTAGGTCTTTTTGGGGAAAATATCCATATCTTCAATATGAAAGGTCAAAATTTTCAATTGATCGTCGGCTTTTCCTCCCAGCTACATACACTTTAAGAATATATGATTAGATTTATAAAATTTACTTCGAGGATTGTTATATATCAAAAATGTGAAAAATATCAATTTTTAATAATTTATCATAAAATTTGTATTAATTCGTGAATTTCAAAAATTAAAATTATTTGATATCAGAAAGACATTCTTCGTATTCAGAATGCAATTCGATATGTCTGATGTGCTCTTATGTCCCACAAAAAATACTGTCGAAACGCTTAAAACGCTCATTCCAGATCCCTTAAGAGTACAAGTATGTGTAATTTCAATCTCCTGGCACGTAAGATAACAGAGATGTGATGGTGGAGGTAGAACTTTTTGAATGACCCTACCCACAGTGAGAGTAGTCCGACGAGTAGGACCTGTTTTTTTTTTCTTACTATACTCTAACTCTGATCGCTCAAGAAAGATTAACCACAAAATCCACTAACCGCCCCTCCTCTCTCTTTTTTTTTGGGGGGGGCGCAGTCACTGGACTTTCGCGATTCGTCTTTCTTGCGCCATGTGAGATAGTGATCATAGTGTGAAATGTGTATAGTCTGGTAACTTAGAAAAAAAGGACTTACTCGTCGGACTACAGTGAGAGGGTGAAAATGCGACCCATATCATGAGCGGCACATATGTCTATCATTTCCTACTGTGTATTATACCCACCCCACCTCCTCCCCGGGGAAAATATTACATGTAATGCACAGTTTACACGAGGACTCTATTGCTGGAAATTTATTTCCAGCAAGGGAAAGTCCTCGTGTATATTGGTAATTTTCCCGGGGTAATTTTGCCAGGCAATACCACTGGACCTCTGACCTTTCATAGTTTCCTCAAAATAGAACCGGTGCTATTTTTTCAAGACAGTACTATACACTCTCCAGAGAGTTTCTCTGGAATGTTGATGGCTTTTGCACACTTTTGTTATGTATTTACCTGGTTATGGTTTTATAGGTCACATATGGGGGCCCCAGATACAGTTGATTCAGGTCATATTGCTGGAAACAAATGTCCCCATGTAAATTGCATCGCCAGGGCAAGTCATCCATCAAAATCAAATTTATGGTTATTATGTAGGCAAGGGTAAAGTCCTCATGTAAATAGGCCTTAAATGAAAGTTACTTAAGAATTTGACCAGGTATTTATTATAGTAAATTTAATATTGACAGGTATTTCCCAGTATTTCCGGTACCTTCTTTTATTATGTCAAAATTTCCACACCTTTATTAATCTTCAACCTCCCAAATTTGCACGTTATTTCAGGGTTTTTTTCCACAAAGTCCTCTGCGGTGTATGGTGGTATTATCAGTGGCGGCGCTACGGGGAGGGGGGGATATATTTTCTTGCCCCCACCCCCCAGTTTGCCCCCACCCACACTTTTGAGGCAAAACCCCCAAAATCACGTAAATTTCCACTTTTTGCGGCAATTGTGCGCAAAATTTGCCAATTTTGCCCCCCCTGAAATTCACTTTGCCTCCCCCCCCAAAAAAAAATTTACTGGCATTTGGCAGCTAGTACTTTGATATGCCCAACCCTGAATTATATCAAGCAACTAATAATTAAAATGTTTCTTTTGCCAATTCCTTATTTATATTGAAGTAAATCATATGATATAGTAATAGGCCCAATGTTAATAATAAAGGCCCAGGTAGAATCACAGTAATCATGGTATATAATCGAAAGGTGTAAAAACCAACATATAATGTACAGTCTTTCGTAATCATGGTAAATTTAAGTTTAGATTGACCTTTTCGGTAAATCCCATAAGCCTTTGCGAGTCCCGGTTGCGAGTACACATGAGAACTCGTCATTTGACGTCACGCTGACTTGAAATGCGCAGTGACGATGTTCGATAAACGATGTGCGCATTGTCGCAGATCGGCGTGACGTCAATGACGAGTTCTCAGGAGTATAGGCATGGGATTTACCGAAAAGTTCAATTGATTACAGGAGATAATTACTATAATTATAATACTATTGCCTATGTCAGAGAAGATGAGTTTCTTCTCATCTTCTCTGCCTATGTGCATGCTCAAAGACTTGAAATGAGCAATGTATATAATGTTTCAAATAATGTTTCAAGTCTATTAAAAACACACTTCATTACAGAATCCAAAATTATAGGCGCCATTATTTCTTGTGGGACGTGAGAACACATCAGACATATCGAATGACATTCTGAATACAAAGAATGTCCTTCTGATATATCAAATAATTTTTTTTTTTTTTGCAATTAATACTAATAGTCCTCGAAGTAAAATTGATAAATCTAATGATATTTACTTAAAGTGTATGTAGCTAGGAAGAAAAGCCGACGATCATTTGAAAATTGTGACCTTTCGTATTGAAGATATAGATTTAGGTCTTTTGGGAAAAAATTCTTCAACACGAAGTGTCAAAATTTTCAAATGATCGTCGGCTTTTTCTCCCAGCTACACACACTTAAGCATGTTAAGTATATCATTAGATTTATAATTTTACTTGTAGACTGTTAAATATGAAAAAAATCAAATTAATAATTTGCCAAATTATTTGATATCAAAGGATATTCCTCGTATTCAGAATACAGTTCGATATGTCTGATGTGCTCTCTCATGTCCCACAAAAAATACTGTGCAAACGTTGCTATCCGAGCCCTTAAGAGAAGATACTTTTATCATTATTCAACATCACTTGCAAAAAGCAACTTGATTTGAAGAGATACTTTGAAGATGTTACTTACCCGGTACTTCCCTTGAATTGATGTGTTTTGTGTAATAAACTTTAATAAACCGGGGGGGCTGGGCATGGGGCGGCGGCCCCAATAATTTTAGTGGGGGAAGTACCCTAGCCCCCAATAATCTAAGGCACAATTCATAATTTTAGGGTAAAATTAACTATTTTAGGATAAAATACATAATTTTAAGCTAAAATTCATAATTTTAGGGTATAATTCAAAATGTAAGGTACCGGTACAATTCATGTAAAAATGTATGCATCCGCGCTTCGCAACGGAGGGATCCCGTACGAACCAAGGGCCGTCGCTAGACCATTTTCTCAGGAGGGGGGGGGTGCAGTATGGAGATTTTCTTGCTGGTATCAGGGCCGGATTTGCCATTTGCTGCCCCTGGGCGGCAACATGATTGCCACCCCTGGCTCTGCGGATCGAAGTGTTACTCCCTTCCCCACAACAACTGTTGAACCCATCCAATCCGTCCCGCTGACCCGTCCCCATAATAACTCCATGTCTACTTTGGGGTTGTGAAAATAATGACCTTTCTTTTTTTTTTGGGGGGTTCCCAGACCAAAAATGGTCAAAAAATTGGGAATCCCATGTCTTCTTTAGGGGGGTGCCTTTAATTTCTGGATTCTGGAATAGCCCATTGTTAGTAAATAGACGAGTCAATTTAAGGGCTGGGGTATGAACGTTTAGACAGTATTTATTTTGGGACATTAGAGCACATCAGACATATCGAATTGCATTCTGAATACGAAGAATGTCATTCTGATATCAAATATTTTGATTTTTGAAATTCGCAATTTAATACACATTTTATGGCAAATCATTAAAATGGATATTTTTGATATTTAACAGTACTTGAAGTAAACTTTATAAATCTGATGATTTATACTTAAAGTGTATGTAGGTGGGATAAAAAGCCGACGATCAATTGAAAATTTTGACCTTTCGTATTGAAGATATGGATTTTTTTCCCAAAACACCGAACAAAAATAAGGTCTTTTGGGAAAAAATCCATATCTTCAAAATAAAAGGTCAAAATTTTCAATTGACCGTCGGCTTTTCCTCCCTGCTACATACACTTTAAGAATATATCATTAGATTTATATAATTTACTTCGAGGACTACTATATCAAAAATTTGAAAAATATCAAATTTTTATAATTTGTCATAAAATTTGTATTATATTGTGATTTTCAAAAATGAAAATTATTTGATATCAGAAAGACATGCTTCGTATTCAGAATACAATTCGATAGGTCTGAGGTGCTCTCATGTCCCACAAAAAAATACTGTCGAAACGCAATAAACGCTCATTTTAGATCCCTTAAGCACCTAGACAAAATGGAACACCAATGTTTTAGCTTGCTAGTGACTCTAGACACCCTCCTCAACAACATATCCGAAAGGGGCAAAAAAGAACACATGGGGAAAAATGTTAATTGGCATATTTCCAAAATGGAATGGATTGGATGAGATTAGCATTTATTTCGTATTGAGTCACTATCAAGCAAAAACTGTGAGCAAAAAAGTAGTTTCAAGTAGCTTCAGTTACTTTTAAGTCCCAAAAATTATGTAAAATCACAGACATCCGTTTTGGACAAAGGTGCCAGCTTGATTAGAATTAATCTGGCAATTCTGTAAGACAAATCCGATTCCACGAATTCCTACACCTCATTGGCAGCCATTGAATGTGAATGTGAAATGATGCAGGCTTAATGTAATACAATAATAAGATTGATTTTGAAGCAGGGATTTCCCACCTAATGGACAGTTACTACACCAGTTTGGTGCCGTCAGACTTCAGTAGGCCTAATGGCATAAAGAATTCTTACCATCACTTGGCTCGTCAGATTAGTGTAAAGACGGAGATAAAAAGACTAGAGTTCGCGTCTAAAGTTCTGACAACTAGACAGAAAAAAGCCGTACTGCGCAGGTCAGCAACCAATCACAGCGCGCCTTTGCCCTGACGTCAGAAGGGATTTAGTCTTTAAATAAACATTTAAATATAATTCCCGTCGATCATGCCACTGTTTTTCCGTGATTTAGTCTTTTTTTATCTCTGTTTTCATTATAAAAATTAGCATGTTATATGATATCGTTGCTGGCGCTATATTAGTTGGGTCATTTAAGCCATGTCATTGGTCATATCTTTCTTATTGTTATTTAGATTTCTTCCGTTATCACAACCCTTATAATTTGGCATTTATACTGATTTTGTTTCATATCAAGAGAGACACCTTAACCAGTTGGTATCATACCGGTATACTGTCAAGAGTGACATACGTACATCACAGGATTTGTCCGAAGAGAGAGGACTCACAGGTATGTACTCTATTCAGATTATCAGTTCATAGGCAATACAATCAGTGCAAATTGTTTTAAAGTTGGCAAGGATTATGCACTTTCAGTTTCCCACACGTTTGAATGGGAATTGGATTGCGTACTTTCCCAATGTTTGGTGAGCATATTTCTCCAATATTTTGAGAAGTTGACGTCGAATATTCTATTCTATATTGTTTGGCAATAATGTCCTTTGCCAATAGTAGGTTTAAAGTTGTAATTTTGTGTTTTTGATCGTAAAGATCGGATATTTTTTATTCCCGATTCGAATTGTAAACCCCTCGCAAGGGTGCAGAATTTGGCAGGACTTTAACGATAATTTTGCCTTTTTGGACACTAAAATGCATTCGATCCTTAATTTTGTTTCAACCGAGTCTTTAATTAGCAAGCACAATAAGGTGGGTACCAATTTTATATACATTGATGACATTTTAAAGAAATTTTGTCAAATTTCTGACCTGCGCAAATCGTTAAGTGTGTATTTCCCATTGACATCCAAATGGGCGTAAGCCAGTCCTCTACATAGGCACGGCGTGTAGGACTGGCAAGCGAGTCTAGGCACTCGTGTGTTGCCGTATTTGGTAGGTAATAGTACTCATAGTCATAGAGGTGATTAATCCATCGTCATCCTCTGGCCATAAGGATTCAGAAATGTACATTTTGACCTATATGACGTACGGTTATGGAGTTATGGGCGTTCGACTATGGAGTTATGGGCGTTCGCCTATGGTTCGAGAGGTTGCGGGTTCGAATCCTGGTGGTGCCTAGTAGGCCTACGCTCGCGAGAAAAATTGAGTTAGCTTGAAATTCCCTTGGACAAGGAACTTACTTAATTGTCTGCTAACCCGCACGAAACTCAGTGGTTGCGAAGGTTATTTGTGGATTGTCTAGGGTGTGCGTTCTTGAAGCAGCAAAGTCCCTGATTTGTTGTTCAACATGCTTAAGTTTATGGAATAATGTGGGCCATAGTGGTCAGCGACAACCTATAAAGTATGCATATTGACTTATATTTGATGATGCACAACCTTTGTATTGGTGCATGGGATAAGAACTTCCACTTTCTTATCTGTAAAGTGTGCTGAGGCTTGTGGATCAACGTTTAGGCGTTGTGCCTGTGCGTAGCGCACTATAAATCACTGCGCTTTTTTTTAATACTTTTTTTCTTATCTCTCGACCCAAATAAGAGCAAAATTGAATACCTGAGTGGAAGAAGGGCCCAACTCCATTAAAACTGTTTTTGTAATATTAAGAAATTTCATCTTCAGAGGACCTTTCATATCTGAACATAGAGTATTACATGCATTCGAAACTATATATGATGTTTCCATGGCAACGGTACAGGTCTTAATACGAGCTGGAGTTGGGACCTTCCACTGCAAGTGCCAGTTCCGTAAGCAGATGTATTGTAAATAGCTACAGAAATTGGGTAATTATCCATTAATTGTACAAGGAGCATGTAATATGTTAGCAAGAAAGTTTATTGCAGTGAAAAGTAGATTTCATGGATGAACAAAATTCCCCTTTAACCCAATATTCGTGGAGTTGGGCCTCTCTTCCATGAAAACCATGATTAAGTGTACGTGGAAGACTATTTAGAGAGTGGATTTTGGCTCAACTTTCACACACAAGGAAGAACAGTCTGCTAGCAATAAAATGCTGGGTCTAACTCATTTTTGTAAAAAATTGGAGTTGGGCCCTTCTTCCACTCAGCAGGTATTCAATTGTTATTTGATTGTCGGGAATGGTCTTCTTTCCTTCTTTCTTTGTCTTAAGGTTATAGCAACTATTTTAAACTGTTGTGATTTGGTAATTTACAGCATCTTGCGAATGTTAGTGAGCTCATGGCAAAAATTGCATTGATCATTTCATAGCGAGTGTGTAGAATTAAAATATCACAGATATACTTTTCTAGGTCCTGGGGTTCTTGAGGTGTGTTGCAAAAGGGCTGAAACGACAACACTTTAGTAAAACGTACATTACTCGAGAACTCAAGCTTCGAATTTGCCACTGTGTTGACTTGCGGTTAGCACAGCTGAACATGACACCACTGCTCGCACACTGACATTGCATTGACGGGCATGGTTAAATTTGAATTTGGACTGATATATTTATAATAAAAACGCATTCAAAATGCTAGTCGATTTCACATTTTATGTTACCTACAGAAGGTGTGAATTATCCTTTATGCATACATCACTTTTGTTCTGAAATCGACCAAGTAATAATGACACACGCACAATTCTTAAACAACATCTTTTGCACAGAATTCAATGGGATTTGAAAAGTAAAGTGGCAGTTGAAACTCTAGTGATAACACGTTTGCAGTGCATGATGGGGCTTCCTTAAATCATCCTCTGAAGCTACCTGTGAGCAAATTCGTGGCTAGACTTCTCGAGCAAAACGTACATAACTCATTCACAACAATAAATCAAATAAGTTTTCAAAGTATATGATTGTAACTTTTCCAAAACATCAATTTTTTCGTCTACCCTTTACTGTTAAATTAATGTTTTAGTTGAATTTTCTTAAACATTTAAGACCTTCGTGCAGTATGAACTCTGCATATAAGGAGATCGCCTGTAATTTAAAATTAGCACCGCTCATTTGATAGGGGACATTTTGCTGAAGAAAAAAAAAACCTTTTTCTAGTCCGGGCTCAAACGCTATGATCAATCATCTATGACGTGCGATCGCTGCCATAAATGGACAAATTGACATTATGTCAATTTCTTTCAGTAGAACTTGTAATCGACTTTTTAAAGTAAGTAAGCTAATATACGTAAAATGTACATATGTCAATTACCGTAGGAGAAATCGACATTATTTGAAAACTAGTGTCGAATTTATTGCTGTTTATTGGTTGCTGCAACCGGCCTTCCTGAATTTAAAATGTAATCGACATATGCCAATTTAGAAATTGACATATGTCAATTTCCAAATCGCTACGCTACGAATGCGCCCAAAATACACCTCAGAGTACGAGCTATATCACTATTTATGACCCTCTTGTCATCGTTATATAGATTTTTGGGCAGGTCAAAAGGGGTCAACGTATCGACAGCCCGTAGGATTATACATCAGTCGACTTCAGTTGCACGCATTGTATGTCCTTTTGGGTGTAGGCCTATTCTTTTCTGCAACCAATCACATATCTTCAAATTGACATATGTCGATTTATACCATAAAAATGACGTGCGAACAATTTCAACCAATCAGATATGCAGAAGCAGTACGCAGCTAATTACACTACTAAAGTTGACGCAAACAGCACATGTGGTTTTATATAATGGACATATGTCAATTTCCATCCTTGGAAATGACATGTGTCGATTATATGTAAATTAGCTTACTTATGTCAATTACAATTTCTCCTATTGGACAAAATCAACATATGTCAATTTCTTTCTGCGAAATTGACATAATTATGTCGATTTGCCTATTAATGGCAGCAATCGCACGTTATAATCGTCGGGCCACTTTTGACATTCTCACTTAAGCTTGCATCGCGTAAAATTGACTTTCATGATTAGCAATTGCATTTTTCTTTCAGAAAAAAATAAAACGAGTCACGGCGTAAATGTGATATGCAGTAGAATCAGTAGCCTAATATCTTGGCTAACAGAAAAACTTTACTTGGTTTCTTCCTTTAGTTCAGGTTCAAACGCTATGCCCGATTTTACTTAATTGCCCGAGTTGTGGGCCACTGTTTGCCATGTTTGCACGTATCAAGTTTTTACCACGTAAATTTAACTTGTCTTATCTTCAAGTATTTCAGAACAAAACCAAAGGTTTTTCATGTTTTTCTTTCACATAATTGACATAAATAAATAAATATTATGATATTTATTTCAAATTAATAAATTAAAATACCGCTTCAAGTGCCCCATTCAGGTAGAACTCTACAGTAGTCAACCGATTTCTATTGTTGTACAAGGCTCACTCGGTCATTTAATGAGGCAATACAAACGATCGAATTTGGTTTTGAAATTTTGAGTTGCACCGTTTCAATGTAAAATTAATTTTCTCGGCCAAAAGCAATTGTTTTCATTTTTCAGTAAATGTCATGAAAAACTATAATGCTTGATAATATATTTTTTCCAAATCCTAGTGTTAAACTTATGCGTGAAATTTAGTCATTTAGTGTAAGATTTTTGATTTTGATAGGCTTCAACTTGGCCTACGAGCTTTTTTTTGATCAACCTTTTAGCTTTTCAAAGTAATAGAGTTCGATTGATTTTATTAGGCCTACTGTTTACTAATATGCATTGAGATGGCGCTATTACGATCGCAGAGTAGGCCTATATATGATTCACTAAGGTGAAGAGCGACATAATTTGATGCGGTATTGATCCAAAAAGCTGCTTTGTCGATCAAGGAACCAAGAATTTCATCAATAAACATGGTTTCTTATTAAAAATAAATAAAAAACACAGGGATGGTCTCTTATCCCTGGAATAGCGCGGTAGTTGCAATTGACATTGTTGTGTTATTTAAAACATTTACCTTTACAAAAATCCTTAAAATCCCGTGCGTATAGGCTTGTCATCTTTGTTTGAAATACAAAATTATTGGGTTAATAATATTAAGGGGTGGGGTATGAACATTAGAACAGTATTTATTGTGGGACATTAGAGCACATCAGACATATCGAATTGCATTCTGAATACGAAGAATGTCCTTCTGATATCAAATAATTTTGATTTTTGAAATTCGCAATGTAATACACATTTTATGGCAAATGATTAAAATTGATATTTTTGATATTTAACAGTACTCGAAGTAAACTTTATAAATCTGATGATTTATACTTAAAGTGTATGTAGGTGGGATGAAAAGCCGACGATCAATTGAAAATGTTGACCTTTCGTATTGAAGATATGGATTTTTTTTCCCAAAACACCAACAAAAATTAGGACTTTTGGGGGAAAAAAATCCATATCTTCAATATGAAAGGTCAAAATTGTCAATTGATCGTCGGCTTTTCCTCCCAGCTACATACTCTTCAAGAATATGTCATTAGATTTATAAAATTTACTTCGAGGACTGTTATATATCAAAAATGTGAAAAATATCAAATTTTAATAATTTGTTATAAAATTTGTATTATATCGTGAATTTCAAAAATGAAAATTATTTGATATCAGAAAGACATTCTTCGTATTCAGAATGCAATTCGATATGTCTGATGTGCTCTCATGTCCCACAAAAATACTGTCGAAACGCTCAAAACGCTCATTCCAGATCCCTTAAATGTCGCCTAAACATGTTAAATAAGTTCAAATGCTCTTAAAACCTGTAGGGCCTATCCGCGGCGACATGCAATATTGTCAGGTATTACAATTCACAACCGAAAGTTATATCATAATGTGTCCACTTAGAAAATAATCCTTAAGAATTAAATATGCAAATCTATATTCTAAATAAAATAATTCGGCTCCAACAACCCTCCACAACATGATTTCCTAACAATAGTACATTGCAGAAGATGAAATTTATTGCAAATTCAACATTGTCATTTTCAAGGGGCCCAAAGTCGATGTGGTCCACCTTCAAAATTTATAAAACATCACTTTTATATAACTACTAGTCTTAAATTACAACTTTGTTAAGTCCCAGTAATTGTATAGGTTGACTTCATATAAAATGACAAGCCCAAAGTTGACCATTTTCTTATGATTGCATGTAGTGCAAATGTGCCGAATTCGGAAGGCTTGGAAGTCAAATTGGCCACAATATTAAAAATAAATGATTAGATGAGTAGTTATTGGCCCTATTTACTTTTATTTCCATTTCATTTTCAATATACAGATTTTCTATGGTATATCTATTTAAAGTTGGAGTAGGGGAATCTAAATTTGGACCCAAAAGTTGCCCTTTGAATAAATTTCATCTTTGGTAGCCCATACCTTCTTCCTAAAGTCAAAATGGCCACAATATTGAAAATAAATGACTAGATGCGTAGTTATTGGCCCTATTTACTTTTATTTCCATTTTATTTTCAATATTGGGGCCAATTTGACTTTTAATATTTTTACAGGTACAACATATGACTAAAATATAAAGCAAATCTGAGGGGTCAGGTGGGGCGCCTCCTTGATTTCATATGGAGTGACCCGTCATGCTCCTAAAATGTCAAACTCAGCTCAGTAGGCCTACTTTATCTCTAAAGCAAGTAGCAGAAATAGTCGATATTCCATTGTTCTAATCCAGGTCCCTTCTGCAATGAAAGCAAGGATTACTCGACTAGCGATTTTGTAGCCCAAATCTCCCATTTGGGTGCTTTGGTAAATTAACGTGAATTTTGGATATTTGCTTCCGTGAATCATGGTGATAGCCTGCAATGGCAAATTATATGGTTCCCGTGATTATGTCGACCATTTGTCTGTTTATTTATTTGTTTGTTTATACACGCTTGAGGTCCATGGGAAAATCCACTGTCCAAACCTAGAAAAATTAGCGTGTTATTATAGGGGATTTAAATTTTATGTCCCTCCTGTCTCCAGGTGAATTTTGTATGACCCCCCCCATCGCGGGTTGGCATTTTCATTACATACACCCTTCAGACTTGTGTTCTGGTTTGTTTTTAATTAATTTAGCGCTATAGGACCTACTTTCTAAATGTAGGCCTATAGCTATGATAGTCGTGCTATATAAATATATTATGTAGGCCTACCGGTATGTAATAATATGTAGGCCTATGGGGGTGGGTGGGTACAGAGGTGTGTGAGGTGGGTAGTGGGGGTGTATGTAGGGAAACTTAAGTTGTAATTTCGTTCTGGTATACCAGAACGAAATTCAAATTTCACGATATCTTTGCAAAACGAATTAATCTGCAAGAAATATTTTGTAAATAAACATTATGTATAGCCAGAGGTTTCCAGTGGTGTAAAAATCTCAACTTTTTTTTGTTTTTGTGGGGGGTGAGGCTGTGGATCACGAAATGCCCTTTTAAATGTAGACCTATTTCGCGCACATTTTTCAATTCAGCTTTCAACATGAAAATTTTGAGTATTTCCTAGTATGTCATTGGTGGTGTATTCACCAATAAATGCCAATATTTCACACCCGGTTAGTTGTGTCAAACATTCAAATTTACTAGCATTCCAAGTACTTGCAATTCAAAGTTATTAAGTTGATCTGCATCCATGGCGTTGTCTTTTTAAAGACATTTCTTGTTTGGCCTTATGAGGCCAAGTTGAACAGATAACAAACAGCAGACAATCAACAAATAGCCTTGATCAAGGCTCCTTCTTACTTTTTTCTCTATTTATGCCATTGGTCTGTGATGCCATGGACTTGAAAGTAGTAGTTTCTTATACTGGACTCCCTCAGATTTTTATTCAGGTCAGATTTTTGTACCGGGCCAGCCACAGCTGGCCAGTACTTATTAATTGGTTCAAGTTTGTTGTTGTTTCTAACTTTCTATTAGATAGTGTATGAACAAAACAGAAAATAATGTCAAAAAACGATCAAGTTGTCATAGCAAATAGAAATACCAAAATTGGTGTGTGACGACAACAGAAGTTTTGTGTTGATTTTGCATGACTAAGGTAAAATCGGTATATGTTTTAGGAACTTTCTTTCTAAATTGAAAATTGGGCAAATTCGCTGGTCCTCTTACTATGCACATTGACCTTATTAGAGTATAAAGCGCAGGGGACAATATAATACATGTGTCAGTGTGTGGTCATCATGGTCATAGTGCTTTTCAAGCAGGGTCAAGGTTATCTAGCAGCGATCTTGCTATAGGTTAATGAAAATGTTTTGATGTCATTACACATCTATTCCAGAAAACTTCCGTGAAAATTAATTGGCAGTTGGTGGGAGAGAATAATTGGCAGGACAATTGGATCTACATTTAGGAGTTTCACAGGATAATAATTAGATGTTAGGATAGAAGAGGGTGTATGTTATGCCTTGGGTAATAATCAAAAGGCTAGTATGTCAAAAGCTATTTGCACACATGATAAACAATTACCTTCTTTTGGATATGTTGATTAACTTCATATATTTTTGTCTATAATAATGATGATTTGCAGAAAAATCAGAAAATCAGAAAAATGGAGCTTTGGTGCAGATGTATCGAATTACGTTCCTACGTACATGCATATCACTAGTCTTTAACCATGCTATAAACAAAATTAATACAACAGCATTGGGTTTCAGTATGTGTAGGCCTATAATATATTTGTTGTTTATATATTCCAAAAATAATTATTCTTGATATAGTGTTTAACATTCTGTGTGTTTAAATTTTCAAAACCAGATTGTTATGAATTAATCTATACTAAAAGATGCGAATGTTGTTTGCTTTTACAAATTTCATTTGTGCAATCACAATTATACTATATAGACAGTTTTGACGTAACTGTGTAGTACATATTATAACTGATAACGTTTTTATCAATTTATCTTACAGCAAACATGGCAATTTTGAAATATCCTGCTCCTGAAGTAGAATGCACTTTGAGTGAGCTGAGCCGTATCATGGGCCAATTGCTGGACGGGAAAAGTTTTGACGACTTCCAAAGCAGGCTTCAAAAATCGCAAGATGATGGTACATGGCAAAAATTACAACATGTGTTTACCGGGGCAGTCCAAGGCAAGGATAACTGGGCCACTGAGAGTTTCCAGAAAACCTTGCTGTCAAATCGGTACTCAATCCCCAGCTCCACGTTGATCTCAGCCGTGTTGGAGGACGACCCAAAACACAGCGACCAATTACAGAGGGCGGCTAAAATGTTATATGCAACAGCTTGTATCAAGGTAAGACACTTTACCTATAGTCAGTCTACTCTGAAGTACAAAGTACCGACGCGAACGCACACATTGTGCCGACTTTGAAGGCACGCATACAGTGGCGGCACCCTGATTTTATTCGGGGGCGGCAAAGTGAATTTCAGGGGGGGGGCAAAAGCGACAAATTTTGCGCAAAATTGCCGCAAAAAGTGGAAATTTACGTAATTTTGTGTTTTTTCCTTCAAAAGTGGGGTGGGGTCAAACTGGGTGGGGGCAAGAAAAATATCCGGGGCAGATGCCCCCCTTGCCCCACTGCACGCATACCTGCAGCAGGGATGCAGCACTGCGCACTGTTTACGCGCTGTATACGCGCGAGTTGTCACTTTGTACTTCAAGGAGGCGTTATATGACCAACTCCTGAAGAAGTCGTTAAATTAACATGTTAAAATTAATATTTTACGTCATACGTCTACAAAAATCATGTATTTAGTACAAGAACAGAGCTAATGTTCCGTGACCAAATCATTGTAACAAAGGTTTTGAAAGTGTTTGTGACTTGCCTGAAGGGTACTACTGAACAGAATTGCTTGGGCTGTCCTCTTCAAAGTTCTGGCAATTGACCTTTTCGGTAAATCCCATAAGCCTTTGCGCGTATACCTGAGAACTTGTCATTTTACGTCACGCCGATCACGCTGCGTCGATGCGCTCATCGTTTAGCGAACATAGTTACTGCGCATTGCAAGTCGGCGTGACGTCTCAGGGTGTACTCGCAAAGGCTTATGGGATTTACCGAAAAGGTCAATTGTAGGTAGAGGTCAATTAAGGTCAAACAGGGGTCAAAATTTTAAAACTATTTAAAAACATTGATCGTATACGTGTAAAGAATGCTCGCGGAGCGCGCGATAATTTTGAATGCATAACTAAAGATTGTGCACACATTTTAATTTGTTTATTCTTTCTATCTTTCTTTCTTTCTTTCTTTCTTTCTTTCTTTCTTTCTTTCTTTCTTTCTTTCTTTCTTTCTTTCTTTCTTTCTTTCTTTCTTTCTTTCTTTCTTTCTTTCTTTCTTTCTTTCTTTTTCTTTCTTTCTTTCTTTTCTTTCTTTCTTCTTTAATAGAATTAAAAATGCTACTAGTGCCAGATGTTTGCACCAATTTTGACCATTATTATGCTTTGAGAATCTTCCATTCTATACTTTATACACATTTTTAAAAACAAATTATTCTGGATATCTGACACCCGCTTGATCTTAAACGCCCTCAAACTGAAATTGGTGACCAATTTCACCCGATATCGAAGGTCTCTGCACGATCACCGTACATGATGCATGTAGATATCGTAACACTGTTAAGCGACCCACTTTAAACGGTTACAAAATGTAATCGAGAAAATCACATTTTTGACCAAAAATCAAATTTTTGAATTAAAATCCCATTTTGACCTAAAGAAGCATTATATTTTAGACAACAAAAAAAAAATCATTTTTCACCAAAATTTAGATTCTCAAAGCATAATAATGATAAAATCGAATGGATCCTTTCGCACGATATGTAGTAGATGGGTCTCGCTTTGAGTTAAAAAGATATCGTGCTTGGCTATCTAGCACGATATCTTTTAAAACTCACAGTTCATGCAGTTTGACCAATTTTATATCAAACTAGGCCACAAGAAGCACTGACCCAAGCTTAATATAACTTCTACACAGAAAGGGGTCAAAGGTCACGTAAGGGTTATTATTTTTATCATTTAATTTCGCCCATTCTATTGAAATCGCAACGCTCCTTCGCTTCCGCTTAAATATCTATGACCCATTCTTCAGACCCTGCCCTCTATCGGGGCTAATTTAGAATCACAAAAATCTTCAGGTATCCTAAACTGGTGGCGTATATGATAAAGAGTATACATATTATTTTCCACACAACAGACAACACCGGAACTTATTACCAAGATTATTGGCATGGAACAGGGCGAACTGTTGAAACCACCCAGGCCAAGAACATTCTGTCGTCATGCAGAGTTCCCGGACTTGAGACGGACACTTTATCTACTTTCTCAGAGTCGCGACACGTTGTCGTGTTACATAAAGGGTCTGCTTATAAGGTATGTTTCTTTGTCTATTTCCTTTGTATTCATTAAAATTACTAGTTTCTCAGATGTTGTGATGTTTGGGTCGATCCTTCATGTAATTATTTCGTGTAAGCTAATCCTAACCCTAATCCTAACGCTAATCCTAACCCTAATCCTAACCCTAACCCTAATCCTAACCCTAATCCTAACCCTAATCCTAACCCTAATCCTAACCCTAATCCTAACCTTAATCCTAACCCTAAACTAACCCTAACCTTAACCCTAACCCTAACCCTAATTTCGTGTAAAATTACATGAAGGAATAACCGATGTTTGTTAACATTGAAATTACATTTGCAATTTATTATAACTTGTATTTTTTATAATTTGTATATTATTAGGTCGATGTCATCCAAGCAAATGGGCAGCCATTATCGGCAGAGGAGATCTACCAACAACTACGAGCAGTGACTATGGCTAGACACGAAGATGCCTCGCCCAGCATTGCTCCATTCACAGCACTTGATCGTCCAACCTGGGCAAGTATGCGTGAGTCTCTAATCCAAAGAGGCGCAAGTGAATCCATCAATGTCATGGAGAGCGCAATCCTTGCCCTCAGCTTGGAGGAAAGAACCGCTCCAGACACCAGAAGTGAAGTTTTAGAGGCCACCGTCTTGGGAATAATGTGCCCCAGCAAGCTCGCTACTATGATAAAACTATCAACCTCGTAGTATTTAAGGATGGCAAAGCAGGTATTTTAATAGAGCACACGGGTCTAGATGCGTTAGTAGGTTTTGCATTGACGTATTTACTGACATACCTTCCAAAGGATCTGTCATTTGATGAAAACTTGATGACACCCATTCCAGCATGTGCACTAGACTTCCAGATATCTCCTGAAGATCAGAAGAATATGGAGGCCCAGGGCAATGATGCTGGTCGTGTTAATGAGTGAGCTTGACGTACCTGTATTTCCTGACATATTGAAACTAACAAGGAAAAGCGACTTATCGACATTTGGATGTGCCTATCTACACAACTGGCACTTCAGATAACCAAAGGCAACCTGAACCTTTTGATGGTAGAGCCTACCCACGTGCGCCGTTTTATAGATGGTAGGTGTGATCCAACCATGCCAATTACTGAACAGTCACGCGCCTTCCTCGAATCCCTTATCGCCAAAGAACCGCATAGTGTTTTATTTCCAAAGTTTGCAGCTGCTTTTCAGAATCACAAGAACCTGATAAAAGAAACCAAGCAAGGGAAGGCATTTGGACCGCACATTGCAGCCTTGCGTAGCCTCCTAATGGCCGATGCCAATGCCGACGCAACCCTCGTTTCCTACCTGAAGAAGTTACAAGTACCAGAGGTGTATTTCACAGGTTTTGTTGATGATATAGGCGTTGGAACAGCTGTTGGTAATGTGTATGCTCCAGATCAACTTAGTCTGAGCTACTATGTTAAACCTGACAAACTCGCCATCCAGATCGCAGCCAAGGGATTTTACCAACAACGTATTTCAATGTTTCTAGATACTCTGAGGCAAAGTATAGATGCAGTCATGCAGGTCGTGGTGCCTTTTGCTATGGCCTGTCAGATGGGTGCCCTGGAAAGCCTACAGGTGCCCAACCCCAGTGATCGCCCATTCTCCCTTGTCCTTCATGCTGGTGCTGGTGAAGATTTCAAGGAAGACGACAAAGTCAAGCGTTTGATCGAGTTTGCCATGCAGGCTGCACTTTCCGTTGGTTCCAAGAAGTTGGCTGATGGGGAATCTAGCCTTGATGCTGTCCAGGCTACTGTTGCCAGTTTGGAGAACTGTTTCCTATTCAATGCCGGTAAAGGAGCAGTGCTAAATGTATCTGGCGAGCATGAGCTTGAAGCGTGCATCATGGACGGGAAAACAGGCAAGGTTGGAGCTGTAGCATGCTTGAAAAATGTCCAGAACCCAATAAAGGCTGCTAGGCTAGTATTAGACAAGTGCAAACATGTTCTACTGATCGGAGAAGGGGCTGAATCCTTTTGCAAAGAAAATGATCTAACTCCAGTACCAAACAAGTACTTCACAACATCCCTGCGGAAGAGCATTTGAAGCAAGTAGCATCCTCCAAAGCAAATGGCAACCATCCCCAAACTGTAGGTGCGGTTGCTGTAGACATTCAAGGCAATCTTGCAGTTGCTACATCCACTGGTGGGGTCATGAATAAGATGGAAGGAGAGTTGGAGACACAGGAATTCCTGGCGCAGGCTGCTTTGCCGATGAGAGGGTTGCTGTAGCTTGTTCAGGAGATGGAGAGGCTTTTCTAAGAAATGCCATAGCTCATGATGTTGCCAAGCTGATTGACTACAAAGGTCTCTCAATCACAGAAGCCTGCCAGTATTCACTTGAGAAAAATCTACAGAATCACCAAGGTGGCATCGTGGCAGTTGACAAACATGGCAATGTTGCAGTTGAGTTCAACGCTGGAGTCATGTTCGTTGCTTCGGTGGACAAAAATGGGGTCATCGCCTCAGATGTGATGCTGAAAAGAGAGGAACATCACTGGAAAATCAAAGAGGGTGAGCGATGCAGTGTTCATCTTCATGAATATCCTTCAACTCCAGGAGTCACTGTTGTCACATCAAAATCAGACAGGAAATGTGCTGACTTGTTTCAACATCCCCTAGAAGATTATGAAGCCCTGATGATGGAAGCCCGTGACATCGCCCCTGTGCTGCAACAGAAACTCCAAGTGCAGAGATGTGCCATGGTTTCTGAGCCTTCGACCCTTGCTGCGCAGTTGAAGATTGTGCCTCTCCATGGTCTGGACCAAGTCTGGGAACCTGTAACATCAGCAGAGGAAGAATACAAAGAAGAGTACCCAGGTTATGTGTCCTCAAAAAATGGCCCACGGCTTTCCAACGAGAAACTTGATCGAATCAAGAAGACCATTGTATCATCATCATCAAAAGAAGCTGTAAGCAATGCCTTCCATGGTGCGGATTCGAACAACAACCTATTTGCCAAAATTGTGCGTAATGAAGAGGAGCATTGGAGAGTATGGGAAGATGATGACCATGTTGCCTTCCTAACCCCCTTCCCAAACACCCCTGGGTTTACAGTACTGGTCCCAAGAAGACATCTTTCAAGCGACATATTTGCCCTTGAAAGTGAAGACTACAAGAAGCTTATCACTGCTGCCCGTGAAGTGGCCAACTTACTCAAGACAGGTCTTAAAGCTCAACATTGTGCAATGATCTTCGAAGGCTATGAGATTGATTATGCACATGTAAAGCTTATACCAGTATTTGGTTCTGACATCAGATCTCAGATGGCGACCTCCAAGGCAGAATACAGTAAGACCTATACTGGTTTCGTCTCATCTGTAGATGGTCACAAGGCTGATGACAGTGAGCTCCAAAGATTGCATTCTCTCTTAACAACAGATCCGATCAATGCACCCAGATCATGGGAAGACCCCAATACGCATTCAATTGCAGCAATCCGCAGTCCTTGGTACCACAATGTCTTCCAGATACAGAATACACTGTTCCATGCCACAGTGGATTACTTCAATCAACAATGCAAATACAAATACGTCCTGACTCCCATTACCACAGACTGCATCTCTTCTCCAATGGGATTGGGATCCGATTCACTACCGGTTCAAGTAGACCTCCTCGGGCAAAAGATCTACATTGCAGATTCCATGCAATTCGTCCTGGAATACTTTCTGCGCCTTCAGGAAGACCTCTCTGGAACATACTACATATCTCCAAGCTTTCGTGGCGAAGATCCAGATGCTACCCATCTGAACCAATTCTACCATGTAGAGTGCGAGTTACTTGGTAAGATGGACGATGCAATCCGAATTGCAGAAGGTTACCTCTACCACTTAACCAAGAGCATGCTGAAATCTCATAGACATATCATTCTTTCCGCAGCAGGGACAACAAAGCATGTAGAGCAGCTCATTGCTAGTATGCAGGATGGAAAACCTTTACCTCGAGTCACAGTGGATGATGCCATTGCAATGTTTCCATCTGAGGACTGCTACGCAGAGGTGGTTCCTGGTCAGGCTGATATGGGATACACTGTAACCAGAAAAGGTGAGAGGTTTTTGATTGACATGTATGGAGGAGCTGTTTGGCTCACAGAGATGGACCACCTGGCAGTTCCATTTTATCAAATGTACACGGATGCAACTCGACAGAAATCCCTGGCTGCTGATCTTTTGATTGGTCTAGGAGAAACCCTTGGTCTTGGAGAACGTCACGCCACAGCAGCTGAAGTTGAGCAAGCCCTGGACCACCATGCGGTACCTCGCGACTCTTACAAGTGGTACACCGATATGCGCACAGAGAAGCCAATGAAAACCAGTGGTTGGGGCATGGGAACCGAACGTTATCTATGCTGGCTACTTAACCATAATGATGTCAGAGATATGCATGTCATCCCAAGGTTCAAGGGAAAGAAGTATCTTCCATAAATTGTCACTTGCTAACTTATTGGGGTAGGGATGTTAGTAAATGGTATTTTGTGGGTAGGAATTTAGCTACTGATGAATGGAGATCGACATCCGGGGAGGGGGGGTCACTCCCATTGTGCCCTGTACACCATCCGCGATAATAAAAACGCGTAAAAAGGGTAGTTATTTGTGGGTCACGATACGCGCGTATTAGGGTGTTAAAAATATGAAAAATTGGACAAAAGGGTAGCAAAATTGCAATGTGCTAATACGCGGAAAAAGTAGGCCTATGTAAATTGGACAGATGGAGAGATAAATATGAAAGGGGAAATGATCTTCAAAAAGTATGTGGTTTTTCAAAAATATCGCAGCTTCACAATTTTCCGTTCGGCTCATCCGGTGTGCGCTAGGCCAAGTGATTGTAGTTCGTGAATTTAGCCCACTCTGAATTTAGCCATGCATCCTTGTTTTGAAGATGAAAAAAGTGATCCATGTTTAGGGTGTGAAATAGCACAGCAATCCTTCTTTAGGGTACGAAATTGGATGCAAGGAATAAAATCCCTGTTTAGGGTGTACGTGTGAAAACAGGCGCTTGTTACCTGTTTAGGGTATCCTTGTTTAGGGTGCTTTTTTAAAAGTTGATTATCGCGGATGGTGTACAGGCCACATTGGTTAATTTTAGTGACCCCCCTGGGATCGACATGTATCAGCTCTTATGTACCAGCTCATTATTATGTTCTCAGAATCTTCCTTCCTATACTTTGTACAGAGTTGAAGAGTCCAATATAATCAACACTTGGACTCAAAAACTTGGACTGTGTTGGATAGGCTCACTTTTCCCCCAAAAAATTTTGTTTTCTACAATTTTTTGACCAAAACTTATTTTTGACTTGCTCATTTTTGACCAAAAATCACATTTTTGACCCAAAATAACATTTTTGACCAAAAAATCACATTATTTACCAAAAGTCATGTTTTGACCAAGAAAAGATTATGAAAACATAATAATGATAAAATTGGATGGTTTTTTTTTTTTTTATAAATTTATTTATTTATTTATTTATTTATTTATTTATATACAAAAATTATTTACTAAAATATTGGACATATATGTATATTTTAACATATTTAAGCAATTAACAAGTTTGATTTTTTTACACTTGGCGCTGGAATCACTAAATGGGACTTTGTGGTTGAACCTACTGAAGCACGCGTGTCTTGTTTGAAATTTTGTTTTAAAAGTTGATAATGGGACGCAATGAATACTGTATTTATATTATTGCAGACCGAATTAAAAAGACTAGTTTGCGTCTGACGTCAGTGCAAAGGTGCGACGTGATTGGTCGCTGAACTGCGCAGTACGGCATTTTTGGTCTGGTTGACAGAACGTCATACGCAAACTGGTGTTTTTAATTCGGTCTTCAATTATAGTTAGCACTTTATGCATCTTTCTGTTGACATGGCTAAAATTATTAAAGTCATGAATTTATAAATCGGGCAAAACTGAAGTCTCTGTATAAATTAAGAATTTCAAGGCGGAACATTGGCGAATTAAAACGTATAAATATTTAACATCTGTTATTTCTAACAATATTTCCTCTCTCCGTTGTCAATTACTATATGCTAGTTTGAGGTAAGGGACCGTTCACAAACACTTGTAAGGGGGGCTGATGCAAAAAGGGGCCCTGAAATTTTTGACCCTCCTAAGGGGGGGCCTGAAAAAATGGCCACAAATTTTTCTGGGAAACTTGAGTTTATATGCTTTTCTATGGGGTTGACCGATAATTTTCATGTCAAAAAGGGGGGGCCTGAAAATTTTCGAGGTCTGTAAAGGGGGGGCCCGAAAATTTTTCGCAATAAAATTGTTTTGCATCAGGCCCCCCTTACAAGTGTTTGTGAACGGTCCCTAATAGTAGTAGTCTTGTTGAAATAGTGGCTTCCCATGCACCTGAATGATGTATTTTTCAAATCTATTTTTTCCTAATCCTGATGTTTTGTAACTTAAATTTCGCATCAAAATAGGTCAATGACCATAGAAACTCATTGAACCTGAAATGTTTTGACGTGTACATATAGGTAATGAAACATCCTACATATTGCCAACTAGCATTATTGAAATTCATTTATCAGAACGAAGATTTTGACACCATTTCCATCAAAATCGGAGCAACGTTGACCCTTTTGAGGTCAACGCATGACTTTTGACCTTTTTGGTAATAACTCAGGAACGGTACATCGTCGATATGTAAAACTATACATTTTCTTAATCCTTATGACCAGAGCAATACAATGGTAATGTTTTCAATCCAATTTAGGGACGCACCATTAGATACCAAGGGGGGGGCTGGGTAGTTTTTTGAAAAAAAAAATTTTGTCGTGCCATCTGAGCAAAAAAAAAAAAATTTGCTCCACTTCAGACTAAAAAAAAAAAATTTGATCCACCTCAGACCAGAAAAAAAAAGATTTGATGTCAAGGGTGAAAAAAAATTTGTCACAGAATAGTGAAGAAAAATTAACCTCATATAGCTTTTATATTGCCAATTTTTTCGCGCTTCGCGCGAATTTGACCCTTTTTTCATCAAGAATATATTTTAGCTTCAAACTGGTACGTATTTTGTGCGCATTTGTTTATGAAAAGTTATTATGTGAGCCAGGTCTGTGAGTGAAAACACTTGATTCACCAAATTCCACCCCATTGTCAAAATTATTATAGAAATCTGTGCCACATGACTGCTTGAGAGCATAGGCGTAGATCCCGGGGGGATAAATCCCCCAATATTTGCTAGGGGTGGTCCATCATACAATCATCCCCAAAGTTGACGCCTGTATGTGGGTTTCTGACAAAATTAACCTAAAAACAACCAATTTTGCGCGCTTCACACGCATTTATTCCATATTTCACCAGTTAAGCTTTAATATGCCAAAATATTTCGCGCCAGAAGAGGTTCATTATACTTCAAGAAAATTTTACACATAAAAATAATGATGTTTTTTTTGTGGCACTCGAAATTTAGTTGCTACAAAACGTAAAAATGATTAAAAATATGGACAGATTTTTACAACTCGACAAACAAATTGTTGAAAATTAAATAGGACTTTACGATTGCAAAAAAAAATTTGCCTCTCCGAGGTGTTGAAAAAAAAAAAAATTTTGCTTCATCCAGGGGCTAAAAAAAAAATTTTGCTTCACCGAGGTGCTAAAAAAAAAAATTTGTCACGACCCCAACTACCCAGCCCCCCTTGATATCAAATGGTGCGTCCCTTAATGAAGTTTGAAATTTGACCGCATGTAAAGTTTCATGACCTTTCCCACACCCATGGGACAATATTTTGTTTTTGGGAACAACAAAATTTATGTACTAGGGACTTTAAAGATTATGAAGAAATAGGTTAGAAAAATACATCATTCAGTTGCACGGGACAGATAAGAAAGTGATAACCCAAATGAAGGTTTAAAAGGTCCGGGGCCCTTGTATTTCAAGTTGTATGTCACCCACGTACAAGGACTTTAAAAAAGAACCTTAAGGGATCTGGAATGAGCGTTTTATGCGTTTCGACAGTATTTTTTATGGAACATGAGAGCACCTCAGACGTATCGAATTGCATTTTGAATACGAAGCATGTCTTTCTGATATCAAATAATTTTCATTTTTGAAAGTCACGATATAATACAAATTTTATGACAAATTATTAAAATTTTTGATATATAACAGTCCTCGAAGTAAATTTTATAAATCTAATGATATATTCTTAAAGTGTATGTATCTGGGAGGAAAAGCCGACGATCAATTGAAAATTTTGACCTTTCATATTGAAGACATGGATTTTTTTCCCAAAAGACCTAATTTTTTTGGTGTTTTGGGAAAAACTCCATATCTTCAATACGAAAGGTCAAAATTTTCAATTGATCGTCGGCTTTTCATCCCACCTACATACACGTTAAGTATAAATCATCAGATTTATAAAGTTTACTTCGAGTAGCCTACTGTTAAATATCAAAAATATCAATTTTAATGATTTGCCATATTTAAAATGTGTATTACATTGCGAATTTCAAAAAATGAAAATTATTTGATATCAGAATGACATTCTTCGTATTCAGAATGCAATTCGATATGTCTGATGTGCTCTAGTGTCACACAATAAATACTGTCCAAACGTTCATACCCCATCCCTTAAGCAAGTATTTTTTATTGTGTAAAATGGACCCAAAGCTACTATGCGGTTGTTTTTCTACCACTAGGCCTAAAGCAAGTAGCCTTATTACTGTTCACGAACACACCTAATACCGCTGGTAGCGATCAAGCGGCCTAAAGAAACATCATTGAACAAGCACACATTTTGAAGAGTTAACGAGATCCTCGCGTATCGCGCCCAGCCTTGAATAAATTTTTTTACTTGCTTTTTTTGTATGCGGACGGATACAACTTGAAATACAAGTGCCCCCACCCCCGGGAAAAGGTCAAAGGTTTCATAACAAGTTATAAACAGTCAAAAATTAGGTTATCGGACGGATTCAAAGTGCCGTGCAGATTAGCGCTCATCCATTTGTTCGTACCTGTTCCTGAACTGGGATATCGCCGATTCGCTCGATGCTCAACGGTTTGTATGATTTCTTTATTTCTACCCAAAAATTTAGGTCAGGGCCATACCAAGGTAATTCAATATCACCGGGGGGGCACTTGAATTTGACTTTGGAAGTGACGGGGATGTGCGGACAGCGGTTCGAAACTTGGGGTCTGTCGGTGAGAGTATAGACACCGAAAAAAAAGGGGGGTCTTTCAGTGAGAAGGCCCCAAAAGGGGGTCTTTCCGTGAGACTGTTTAAAAATTTACCAAAAAAGGGAGTCATTCATCAAAATTTGATTTTTTTTTTTTGAAATTTGAGGAAAAATAATGAAAAAACGGGGTCATTCAGTGTGAGTTTTTCAGAAATGTCCCCAAAATTATAAAAAAAATTTGATGACAGGAAAAAAAGGGGGGGGTCATTGGGTGAAAGCGAGTTCAGTTAAATAAAAAGGGGTCATTGGGTGAGAGGAGTTGAAAAAGAGGGTCCATTTTGAGTAAATGCTTCCCCCCTTCAATCAAGGCTCCTATATATAGCTCATTCTTAATAAAAGTCGGGAGCAGAAGCGTAGGAGTCACGAGTTCCTGTATAGCGCCTGTTACAAGCTCCATCAGGGACCGTTCACAAACACTTGTTATGGGGGGGGGGGGCTGATGCAAAAAGGGGCCTTGAAAATTTTTAACCCTCCTAAGGGGGGGCCCTGAAAAAAATGATGAGTTTATATGCTTTTCTATGGGGTTGACCCATAATTTTCATGTCAAAAAAAAGGGGGCCTTGACATTTTTGAGGTCTGTAAAGGGGGGCCGAAATATTTTCGCGATGAAATTTTTTTGCATCAGGCCCCCCTTACAAGTGTTAATTTTCATGTCAAAAAAAAGGGGGGCCCTGAAATTTTTGAGGTCTGTAAAGGGGGCCCCGACAATTTTTCGCGATGAAATTTTGCATCAGGCCCCCCCTTACAAGTGTTTGTGAACGGTCCCTTAGGCTCTCTTAGCTGGTAGGTGACACTGACTCTTAACTTGTCATGTATGCTCGGATACCACTTACCCAGCTAACACAAAATGTTTTTAAACGTTTTAAACAGGTTATAATTTTGACTTTTTGGTTTTGGTAAAAATGTTTTAATAACATGAAATGTCTGGTTATTATAATGAAAACGTTTTAAAACATTTTGTATGAAAACATACTGCAAATATATATGTAAAATGTTTTAAACATGTTATTGTAAAATATTATTTTGATACAACTTGAAATACAAGTGCCCCCACCCCGGGAAAAGGTCAAAGGTTTCATAACAAGTTATAAACAGTCAAAAATTAGGTTATCGGACGGATTCAAAGTGCCGTGCAGTTTAGCGCTCATCCATTTGTTCGTACCTGTTCCTGAACTGGGATATCGCCGATTCGCTCGATGCTCAAGGGCACACACCACTAAATAATCGTCCCATTGAAATACACGGGAAAATACAAGAAAGTAAGTTTGTTTTTCTACCCCATGTAACAACATTTTTAATATTTTGATCAAACCAATGTCTTAAATAAAGATTAAACTTTTATTTAAATTTAATTTTTTGGGACAAGTTAAGACAAACTTGAGAGATACGAACTCCTGAACAGCGCCATCCCGAATTTCAGCCGACACGCTCGCCTCCTTACCAGTTCCGGCCATGATATTGTTCCGAGGGCCTATTACCCATGCACATTCGATTCAGAAAATTTTCTGAACAGATATGTAATGTTGAGCTCCTATTCTATCTTTTTTATCAAAACAACCAAGAGTCACTCAAATTTGGTTCCCTCGGGACGCCGATATATTTCGCATAGGTGCTATTTTTTACCGGAACTATGAAGGGTTACACCAAATGCGGAAGGATTTGGTGTAGTGCACCCTCAACGGTTTGTATGATTTCTTTATTTCTACCCAAAAAGTTAGGTCAGGGCCATACCAAGGTAATTCAATATCACCGGAAACTTTCTGAATCGGGTGACGAGCTCTACATTTTTGTCAAATGGTACCCGGTTCAACCGGGGAGGGCACTTGAATTTGACTTTGGAAGTGACGGGGATGTGCGGACAGCAGTTCGAAACTTGGGGTCTGTCGGTGAGAGTATAGACACCGAAAAAAGGGGGGGGGGGGCTTTCAGTGAGAAGACCAAAAAAGGAGTCATTCTTCAAAATTTGATTTTTTTTTGATATTTGAGAAAAAATAATGAAAAAACGGGGTCATTCAGTGTGAGTTTATCAGAAATGTCCCCCCAAAAAAAAAAAAAAAAAAAATTGATGACAGGAAAAAAAAAAAAAAAGGGGGGGGTCATTGGGTGAAAGCGAGTTCAGTTAAATAAAAAAGGGGGTCATTGGGGGAGAGGGAGTTGAAAAAAGAGGGTCCATTTTTGGGTAAATGCTTCCCCCCCCCTTCAATCAAGGCTCCTATATATAGCTCATTCTTAATAAAAGTTCGGAGCAGAAGCGTAGGAGTCACGAGTTCCTGTATAGCGCCTGTTACAACCGCCATCATTCCTTAGCAATTTGCAAAATTGCTAAGGTCTGTTTCTGTCAAGTTCTTACCTAGCCGGGACACCGGCTAGGTCTTGTGATGCTATCGGATCTTTCTTTCTTCTTCTGGCAACAAATTCAAAATGCTTCTTCTCCAACATGTTATATCCTACAATGACGTCATTTACACATATGCATCGGCTATATCCAGTGTCTATAGGATGTTAACAAATTTGGGGTCAAAGGTCATTAAGGGGTTATTTCCGGTATAAAACCAAATATCTTCAAAATGCTTCTTCTCCTACATGTTACATCCTACAATGACGTCACTTGCACATATGCATTGGCTATATCCAGTGCCTATAAATTATTCACAGAATTTGGGTCAAAGGTCATTAAGGGGTCATTTCCGGTCTGAAAGCTAAAAATATTCAAAAATCACTGTTTTTACAAATTACATAGCAGAGTGTTGTCATTAGCACACATGCATTGCTACCAACCAGGGTCTTTGGGGTGTCTACAGTTTTGGGGTCAAAGGTCATTAAGGGGTCGCTTCCAGTCAAAAACCAAAAATCATCAAATATGTTAATTTTTTTTAATCTCAAAACGTAACCAGACCAGAGTTGCATTAACTTCATATATGCATTAGTGTTACCTGATGTGTGCACGGTATTTGTATTTTTTGGTCAAAGGTCATTTAGACATCATTTCCGGTTTTAAGCTAAATAAGTTCAAGAATTTTTATCTCCATAACTAAGCATAGTAGATTTTTTTTATTTAAACTGTAACAATGCATTTTCGTGGTGTATATGAGGTTTTTTTTGTATTGGGGTCAAAGGTCATTAAGGAGGTCAAAACGTCAAATTTGCAAAAAAATGTTTAAAACTACGGAAAAGTAGCTGTATCTCAGCCTATGGAAGACGGATAAAGCCCCTACATGCTACAGTGATGCACCATTAATGGTATGAGATGTCCATAAACTTTAAGACTGGCATTTCCGGCTCCGGCTAGGTCCAGATCTGTAACCAGATCTAGTTTGTTTCTTTACCTAGCCGGGACACCGGCTAGGTCTTGTGATGCTATCGGATCTTTCTTACCTAGCCGGGACACCGGCTAGGTCTTGTGATGCTATCGGATCTTTCTTCTTTCTGGCAACACGTGCGTGACTTGCCACGTTTCGCCCTAGCTCTGTTATGCTTTGACAGTTTTTGACCATACTTGGTCACAAACACCACTGACCATGTCCCCACATGTGACATGACATTGAACTCCATTTGACCTTTGACCTGCTCACAATGGCAAAAATGTGATTTTTACTCTAAAATGCTTCTTCTTCCACAAATAACATGTGATGGTGACATGCTTAGGTCATGTGACTTGACTTTGGTCGGTGTCTATAATTTATTCACAGAATTTGGGTCAAAGGTCATTAAGGGGTCATTTCTGGTCTGAGAGCTAAAAATATTCAAAAAATCACTGTTTTTACAAATTACATAGCAGAGTGCTGTCATTAGCACACATGCATTGCTACTAACCAGGGTCTTTGGGGTGTCTACAGTTTTGGGGTCAAAGGTCATTAAGGGGTCGCTTCCGGTCAAAACCCAAAAATCATCAAATATGTTCATTTTTTTTATCTCAAAACGTAACCAGACCAGAGTGACATAAACTTCATATATGCATTAGTGTTACCCGATGTATGCACAGTATTTTTATTTTTTTGGTCAAAGGTCATTTAGACGTCATTTCCGGTTTTAAGCTAAATAACTTCAAGAATTTTTATCTCCATAACTAAACATAGTAGATTTTTTAATTTAAACTGTAACAATGCATTTTCTCGGTGTAAATGAGGTTTTTTAATATTGGGGTTAAAGGTCATTAAGGAGGTCAAAACGTCAAATTTGCAAAAAATGTTTAAAATTACGGAAAAGTAGCTGTATCTCAGCCTATGGAAGACGGATAAAGCCCCTACATGCTACAGTGATGCACCATTAATGGTGTGAGATGTCCATAATAGCCGGTCAAAGGTCAAACTTTAAGTTAAGACTGGCATTTTCGGCCCCGGCTAGGTCCAGATCTGTAACCAGATCTAGTTCTTACCTAGCCGGGACACCGGCTAGGTCTTGTGATGCTATCGGATCTTTCTTCTTTCTTCTTCTGCTTCTTTCTTCTGGCAACAAATTTCAAAATGCTTCTTCTCTTACATGTTACATCCTACAATGACGTCACTTGCACATATGCATCGGCTATATCCAGTGTCTATCGGATATTCACCAATTTGGGGTCATAGGTCATTACGGGGTCATTTCCGGTATAAAACCAAATATCTTCAAAATGCTTCTTCTCCTACATGTTACATCATATAATGACGTCACTTGCACATATGCATCGGCTATATCCAGTGCCTATAAATTATTCACAGAATTTGGGTCAAAGGTCATTAAGGGGGGTCATTTCCGGTCTGAAAGCTAAAAATATTCAAAAAATCACTGTCTTTACAAATTACATAGCAGAGTGTTGTCATAAGCACACATGCATTGCTACCAACCAGGGTCTTTGGGGTGTCTACAGTTTTGGGGTCAAAGGTCATTAAGGGGTCTCTACTGGGCAAAAACCAAAAATCATCAAATATGTTAATTTTTTATATCTCAAAACGTAACCAGACCAGAGTGATATAAATTTCATATATGTATTAGTGATACCCGATGTATGCACGGTATTTTTATTTTTTTTGGTCAAAGGTCATTTAGACGTCATTTCCGGTTTTAAGCTAAATAACTTCAAGAATTTTTATCTCCATAACTAAGCATAGTAGATTTTTAAATTTAAACTGTAACAATGCATTTTCTCGGTGTATACGAGGTTTTTTTTTTTTTTTTTTCAAAGGTCATTAAGGAGGTCAAAACGTCAAATTTGCAACTGAATGTTTAAAGTTAGGGAAAAGTAGCTGTATCTCAGCCTATGGAAGACGGATAAAGCCCCTACATGCTACAGTGATGCACCAATAATGGTGTGAGATGTCCATAATAGCCGGTCAAAGGTCAAACTTTAAGTTAAGACTGGCATTTCCGGCCCCGGCTAGGTCCAGATCTGTAACCAGATCTAGTTTCTTCTTTCTTCTGGCAACAAATTTCAAAATGCTTCTTCTCCTACATGTTACATCCTACAATGACGTCACTTGCACATATGCATCGGTTATATCCAGTGTCTATAGGATATTCACAAATTTGGGGTCAAAGGTCATTAAGGGGTCATTTCCGGTATAAAACCAAATATCTTCAAAATGCTTCTTCTGCCACAAATTACATAGTACGTTGATGTCACTTACACATATGCATCGGCTATATCCAGTGCCTATAAATTATTCACAGAATTTGGGTCAAAAGGTCATTAAGGGGTCATTTCCGGTCTAAAAGCTAAAATATTCAAAAATCACTGTTTTTACAAATTACATAGCAGAGTGTTGTCATTAGCACACATGCATTGCTACCAACCAGGGTCTTTGGCGTGTGTACAGTTTTGGGGTCAAAGGTCATTAAGGGGTCGCTTCCGGTCAAAAACCAAAAATCATCAAATATGTTCATTTTTTTTATCTCAAAACATAACCAGACCAGAGTGATATAAACTTCATATATGCATTAGTGTTACCCGATGTATGCACGGTATTTTTATTTTTTTGGTCAAAGGTCATTTAGACGTCATTTCCGGTTTTAAGCTAAATAACTTCAAGAATTTTTATCTCCATAACTAAGCATAGTAGATTTTTTTAATTTAAACTGTAACAATGCATTTTCGTGGTGTATATGAGGTTTTTTGTGGGAATATTGGGGTCAAAGGTCATTAAGGAGGTCAAAACGTCAAATTTGCAAAAAATGTTTAAAATTACGGAAAAGTAGCTGTATCTCAGCCTATGGAAGACGGATAAAGCCCCTACATGCTACAGCGATGCACCATTAATGGTGTGAGATGTCCAAAAACTTTAAGACTGGCATTTCCGGCCCCGGCTAGGTCCAGATCTGTAACCAGATCTAGTTCTTTCTTTCTTTCTTTCTTTCTGTCAATCTTATAATGAGCCACCGTAGCCATATGCTTTGAGCCATGTTGACCATAGTTGGTCATTAGGACCATTGGGTGGGGGGACAAATGAAACATGATCAACTTCAGGTCAAAGGTCATCCACTTCCGGTCAATGGCCAAAAATGTGATTTCACTAAAAATGCTACTTCTTCCACAAATTATACAGCACGATGATGGCACTTGGGTACATGCATCGGCTATACCCAGTGTCTAAAAGTTATTGTCCAGAATTGGGGTCAAAGGTCATTAAGGGGATATTTCCGGTATATGACCAAATACCCTAAAATGCTGCTGCTGTCGCAAATATATATGGTACAACAATGTTACCTGATCATCAGGACCAATAGCTGGTGGCACAAATGTCACATGACCAACTCAAGGTCAAAGGTTATGGAAAGGTCATTATGGCCGAAAATGTTATTTCCTGTTATTTTTACTAAAACTGCTACTCCTTACACGAATTACACAGCAAGATGATGTCACTTGACACATGCATTAGCCTTGAGGTCAAAGGTCATACGAAGGTCATTATGGCTGATGTGATTTTCTGTTCTGTTACTAAAAATGCTAAGTCATTCCACAAATTATAATATAGCATGATAACATTACACATTGTATTCATCCATTGGGTCAAAGGTCATTGGGGTCAAAGGTCATGCAGATATTACTTCCGGTATGTAGAAAAATACCTTAGGAAGTCGCACTCTAATAGCGCATGACCAAAGTTGCACAGAAATATTTACATGAATAATGAATAATTTTTGGTTAACAAAATGATTTCACAACTATGGAAAATAATTATGTAATATAATTAATAATTATAAGGCCAAATAAAAATTAAACATGTTTCACGTACCCTCCCGCTTCCTTTTTGAGGTTTCTTCAATTATATATTTATTCAGTTATAACTTTTCAAAAAATATATCTAGGAAGCAGAAATATTTCTATAGCCTTGCTAATATACAAGAAACACTTTTGGAAGGTTTTATGAAAATTAGAGGGGCCGGCCTATATCCTCAGAACAAAATAAAAAGAGGCCTCCTCCTTTTCCAGGCATTATTGTGTATGCTAAAACAGCTCAAATTATGGGTATTCACACCGATTTTGCCATGAAAATATAAAATAGAAAGCCCCCTCTTCCTCCTTTTTTTACAAAAACCCGGACTTGAAACATGTTTTTTATTTTACTTGGCCTAATTATATGATACTATAAACTTCTGTTCTATAGTTATACATGTATATTCCAATGAATTACACCAAACTGCTGGACCTTTTGAACTCACATATGCTATAGGTGAGCTAACAAATTAACCTTGCTCCCATTGTCCCTATGGTCAATTTCAAATTACAGTGCATTTCAAAAAGACCTCTCAGTAAAATCAGCATATTATACTACTGCTGGCTGTTTATATGCCTTAATACATACATGCATGCTAGCTCATGCTAGATAGCTGGGCTAATTAGCCATAGGCCTAGTTAATTAGCTATTGCTAAGGTCGCGTATATGTGTATGCGCAATTAGCTCTAGTTTGATAACTATACTGTACGCATTTAGGGACCGTTCACAAACACTTGTTAGGGGGGCTGATGCAAAAGGGGGCATTGAAGTTTTTGACCCTCCTAAGGGGGGGCCTGAAAAAATGACCACAAATTTTCCTGGAAAAATTAAGTTTATATGCTTTTCTATGGGGTTGACCCATAATTTTCATGTCAAAAGGGGGGCCTTGACATTTTTGAGGTCTGTAAAGGGGGGGGGGGCGCGAAATATTTTCGCGATGAAATTTTTTTGCATCAGGCCCCCTTACGAGTGTTAATTTTCATGTCAAAAAAAAGTGGGCCCTGAAATTTTTGAGGTCTGTAAAGGGGGGGGGGGCCGACAATTTTTCGCGATGAAATTTTGCATCAGGCCCGGGCCCCTTACAAGTGTTTGTGAACGGTCCCTTAGGCTCTCTTAGCTGGTAGGTGACACTGACTCTTAACTTGTCATGTATGCTCGGATACCACTTACCCAGCTAACACAAAATGTTTTTTAAACGTTTTATACAGGTTATAATTTTGACTTTTTGGTTTTGGTAAAAATGTTTTAATAACATGAAATGTCTGGTTATTATAATGAAAACGTTTTAAAACATTTTGTATGAAAACATACTGCAAATATATATGTAAAATGTTTTAAACATGTTATTGTAAAATATTATTTTGCAAATATTTTGTCAACACTTAAATAACATAATGTTAGAATATTTGCTGCAAGTTATCATAAAATAAAAAATCATTACGTTTTATACCCTTTATATATAACCCGACATTTTAACGTTTCTGATGTCGAAAACGTTTTGTGTTTGCTGGGCCCAGGCAAACACAAAAACGTTTTTAAAACGTTTTTTTATATAAGTTATATTTTGGCTTTTGGTTTAGCTAAAAACGTTTTAATAACATTAAAAGGTCGGGTTATATAAAGGTCATGAAAACGTTTTAAAACGTTTTGTATGAAAACACACTACAACAATATTTCTAAAATGTTTTCAAAAATGTTATTGTAAACTATTTTTGCAAACATTTTTTGCCAAATATTTTGTCAACACTTAAATAACATTATGTTAAAATATTTGCCCGCAGCAAACACAGAAATGTTCTTAAAATGTTTTCTTTAAAACGTTTTAATAACATTTAAATGGCGGGTTATATAAAGGTCATAAAAACGTATTTAAAACGTTATTGCAAATATTTTGGGCAAACATTTTTCGCAAAATATTTTTTCGACCCAAAAATAACATTCTGTTTAGAATGTTTTGTATCAGGTTTTCAAAAATGTTTTTGGAATGTTATTAAAACGTTTTTATACCCTTTATATAACCCGACATTTAAACGTTTTCTGTAAAACATTTTGTGTTTGCTAGGCAGTAGATTATCAAAAAATGTTTTTCAATGTTAAGAAAACGTTTTATACCCTTAATATACCCATTATATAACCCGACATTTAAACGTTTTCTGACAACATTTTATAACCTTTTGCGAATTATGTCGAAAACGTTTTGTGTTTGCTGGGAAGACAGCCTCTTGTCACACTTTCACGATATCCGACGGTACCTAACAAGCGCTTACGAAGCGTGCCTCTTCACACCTTACGAAATGCTTACTAGCGTTGCGTTGTGTTGCGTTGCGTTGGAGTTACTTAGGCTACTATTATTTCCTCTTACAGGTGGTGGCCGTATTGCATTCTCTAAATTCAGTAAATTTTCATCGTCAACCGTGTAATTGAATGGGATTATTTTGACATTTTAAAACGCTTGAAATATCACAAACAAATAGGCCTATGTTGATAAATAATATAAATACAAGCTAAAACCGTTGGGGTTCGATAATGAACCCCACAAAACTAACCGACTACATGTATATTGGAAAATACCATACGCATTACGGCCGGGCGGTTTCACAAGTTGCCGGCTCGATCATGTCATCCGCCGCCTGTCTTCTTACTTAAGGGATCTAGAATGAGCGTTTATGGCGTGTCGACAGTATTTTTTTGTGGGACATGAGAGCACCTCAGATGTATCGAATTGCATTCTGAATACGAAGCATGTCTTTCTGATATCAAATAATTTTCATTTTTGAAATTCACGATATAATACAAATTTTATGACAAATTATTAAAATTTGATATTTTTCAAATTTTTGATATATAACAGTCCTCGAAATAAATTTTATAAATCTAATGATATATTCTTAAAGTGTATGTAGCTGGGAGGAAAAGCCGACGATAAATTGAAAATTTTGACATTTTATATTGAAGATATGGATTTTTTCCCAAAAAGACCTATTTTTTTTGGTGTTTTTGGAAAAAAAATCCATATCTTCAATACGGAAGGTCACCATTTTCAATTGATCGTCGGCTTTTCATCGCACCTACATACACTTTAAGTATAAATCATCAGATTTATAAAGTTTACTTCAAGTACTGTTAAATATCAAAAATATCAATTTTAATGATTTGCCATAAAATGTGTATTACATTGCGAATTTCAAAAATCAAAATTATTTGATATCAGGACATTCTTCGTATTCAGAATGCAATTCGATATGTCTGATGTACTCTAATGTCCCACAATAAATACTGTCCAAACGTTCATACCCCTTCCCTTAATAAAAAGAAACGAAACAAGTTAGATTTAAAATTCTACCAAGGATCGACCGGGGTTCGAACCAGCAACCTATCGATCCATAGTCGAGGCACTACACACTATGTTACAAGTGGTTGTACTAGAAAGCCGTCTATTTATTATACTTAGTGTTTACTATTACTATTACTAGTATATGATGAATAACCCTAACCCAAATTCTAACCCTAACCCTAACCCTAACCCTAATCCTAACCCTAACCCGAACCTGATCATCGCTGGCTAGCTGCGCCGGGCAAAACAGGTACATGTACCTGATCGACGCTACGAAGCGAATTCCAAAAACACCTTTTGATAGCTACGAAGCGAGCTAAAATGGGGTGGAGAAGAGCCCCCACACTGTTTTTCGGAGCATATGAACACAAGATAATTCTTGGCTGTCCCATCGATTGGTGGCGCAAATCTAAATTTTTGAGAGTCGAATTAGCAAACCGGGGGTAACCATTCTAAATGTAAGAGACCAGAATGGACAGGTAGGGAAAAGATTGTCTCAATGATAATTAATAATAACCAACAATTAAAGGAGTATTTCGTGATCCTAGCATCCTCTTTTTATGACATTTTTCAGTACATATCCACGAAAAAAGCATTTTCCCAAAATTTCAGTTGATTCCGATATTGCGTTTGCGAGTTATGCATGATTATGTGTACTGCTCCATAGACAATACGTTGTAATTTCGTTCTGGTGCACCAGAACGAAATTCAAATTTCACGATATCTTTGCTAAACGAATTAATCTGCAAGAAATATTTTGTACATAAACATTATGTAGCCAGAGGTTTCCAGTGATATAAAAATCTCAACTTTTTTTGAGAAAAGTGGGGGATGAGGCTGTGGATCACGAAGTGCCCCTTTAATAAAGAAAGATCTAGACAGATAATAATTCTGTTTAGTCTGTTTATCCATGTTATCATAGTCCCTAACTCCATTGTTCAGGTATTTGATAAATCATAATTATGGAAATAATCACCAATTCTGCCGATCTCTCGCAGTATGAAGGTATTTTAATATATATTACCATATAAATGGAATAATAGAGTTAATGTTGGCGGTACCGTGGGTATACAAAAGTGATACTGAATACTCTTCACCTCGAAAAATTTGCATATTAAAGCCATATTATAACATTTCTTTAAAAATAGATTAGTATTTATTTACTGTCAGATATGTCCCCTTTTAATTTTGAGCCGAACAAGTTAGGTAAAGCAAATAAAATTGGAATTTACTACTAGCGCCAATGCATGTTACTCCGGCGGTTGTAATACAGCACGATCCTCTGGGGTGTGTGTGCACGCCGTGTACGTAGTACTGTGTTATGAACAACACATGCGCGTTCGACTAATATTTCTATCGTAATAATACGACGGTTCCGGCGGTTTATTCAAAATCATGGATTTTGACAAAACTACAGCACCTAAAGTCTTGATTTTTGCAGAGAATCTTTGTTTACTAAAGTACATTACATTTACCATTTTTTTGAGGGCGTTCTTCTCAGCAAATGTTATAATATGGCTTTAAAGCGTTTCCGTGCTGTTTTCCGAAGCCTTTTTAGAGCGTTTTATTTAAAACATGCCCCATGAATGTGTGCCAAAAATCGCTTGCCCCCCCCCTCGGCTGGCCAAAATTGCTTGCCCCCCCCTTTCGGTTCGCCAAAAATTTCTCCCCCCCCCAAATTTACCCTCCCCCAGGGCTCATAATTATTGCACAGCCCCTAAATACTAGTAGGCCTAACATTATATTATGGCACTGAGTATAAAGTTTAAAAAAAATGTTTTTGAATGTTATAGAATATTCCCGTTAACTACACATTTTAAAAAACGTTTCCTGCAACCTTTTCTATACCTACCGTTGCGAATAATGCTAAAAACGTTTTGTGTTTGCTGGGAAGAAATAAAGGATCTAAAAGGGTTCTAAAGTTGTCCTCTCAGAAGCATGGTTCCAAAACCATCGAAAATGGCCTCAAAAATGTGATACAGAACCGATTTCGGTTCTTTATAGAACCTTTAAGGGTTCTCCAAAATAAAATAACTTTTTTAGAGGTTCAAGATGGAGGGTTCTCCTGAGAGGAAAAGTTCTTGTAAAATAATTTATGCCAAATATTAGGCATACAACGCTTTAAATAACATTAGGCCTATGTTATAAACTAATAAATTCGCTCTAAAAGGGTTTAGTGGTTTAACTTTAACACTATACTATTTTTCGCTCACCTGGAGCGAAAAATCGTATAATACCGTGGTGTTGAAGTCAAACCCTTATCATTTTGTACTATGAATACGTATGAATATCCACTCGTAAGTTGTTTACGTCTATACGGCGAGTAGGCCCTAATCCAAACCTGGAAATGTTTAAAGCAGTTGGACCTATTTGTTCCAGTACGGTAACTTACAAAGATTCACCTCGCTCTATCGCCATATAGTTTTGGAGGATTTAATATGTTATTGTACCTAAACAATTGAAATGTCATTCAATGAATATAATTATGAACATATTTTTAAATATGTCCTCCAAATAAATGATGCACAATTATTAAAATAACGGTGCATCACATTTTTGGAGGCCATTGTGAAAATATTTTGCCTTTGGAAACGAGGGTAATTTTACTCACTTTAGATTCCTTTTGTGACAGCAACGTTTGCACAGTATTTTTTGTGGGGCCTGAGAGCATTGGGCTATTTCAGTTGAAATCCACACTACCCCTGTGGAAGATTTTGGAAATACCTTCCACAGGGGGAGTAAGTTTTTCAAATGTAATTGGTCAGAGTTAATCATTTTGAAACCCATACTCCCTCTGAATTGTGGTTTTACATATCTTCCACAACTGGAGTGAGTATTTCAAATTGAAGTTACCCAACTGTCTATTCTATTTGAAACTTATACTCCCTCTGTGGAAGACTGTAGCTAAATCTTCCACAGGGGTAGTGTAGATTTCAAATGGAACAGCCCATTATCAGACACACCAAATTGCATTCCGAATATGTCTTTCTGATATCAAATAATTTTGATTTTTTGAAATTCGCGATATAGTACAAATTTTATGGCAAATCATTAAAAATTGATATTTTTGAAAATTAACAGTCCTCGTGGTAACTTGTATAAATCTAATGATAATTATGTACTTGTATGTAGCTGGGAGGAAATGCCGTCCGTCATTTGCATTTATTTTACCTTTCGTATTGACGATAATAGACCTATATTCCCCAAAGGCCTAAAATGCTATTAGAACGACATTCCTCGTATTCAGAGAATGCAATTTGGTGTGTCTGACGTGGTTTCACTATATATAGTCTCAGGTTCCACAAAAAAAAACCCAACTGTGCAAAGGTTGTTATCCGATCCCTTAACATGGGCCCAAAATTGCTCAGGTCTCACTGAATGACTCCCATGTTCTCATCCAATAACCCCATGGGCTTCTCACCTAATCACTCATGGGCTTCTCACCCAATAACCCCATTATTTGATCTTCTCATCCAATCACCCATGGGCTTCTCACCCAATAACCTCCATATATTAAGGGCTTCTCACTTAATCACACTTACTTTTGAATCTCTGTCCACACATCCCCGTCACTTCGAAAATCGAGTGCACCCCTGTATAAACCTAAATTTCTTACAAAATCTTTGCCCCTAGGGGCGGTGCAATAATTGTGTGCCAATTGTGTGCCAAAAATGCTTTCCCCCATCTCGGCCTGCCATAAATAGTTTACCCCCCCCCCCCTCGGAGAGAATGCTTCCCCTCCCCCTTTGCACATGCCAAAAGATCCCAATTTGCAAATCTTATGGTCTATATCATGTATATTGCGAGCGTCGCGAGCAGGGAAATGTGCATATTTGAGCGTTTTCGTGCTGTTTTCCTAAGCTTTTTTTAAAAGGCGCCTCATAAATGTGTGTCAAAAGTCGCCCCCCGCTCGGCTTGCAAAATATCCCCCCCTTTCGGCTGGCCAAAAAATTCTAACCGCCCCTCCCCATTTTACCCTCCCCTGTAGGGCTTATAATGATTGCAGAGCCCCTTTATATTCAAAATTTGGATCACCAATACAGCCAAAGTATGAATAATGCATAAATAATTATTCTAAGAAAATAATTATCATAAAACACGGATTAGGGTCTCTAGACAGTTTAAATCACCATTTTGTGATACTTTATAATGCATCTGAAGGCCGGATACGGTATGTAAGCACTTTCACACAGGACATCAAGCAATAAACTCTGACATCAGCCGTTGCGCATCCAGAGATAGATCGTCGATCGGTAAGTCTAACCAATAGTTTGTATTTGGTTTGTTTGTTTGTTTAACCAGTTGGTCTGGGCGGACACACACTTGGGTCCTGATAGGACCATGCTCAAGCAAAATGCTTTAATAAGCCAAGCCTTAAAAGCTTATATTTATGATGGCCGAAGTGAAGAGAAAAGAACGAAACAGGATTGAGGAAAAAGAGGAGAAAAAAGGCCACTCCCAACAAATCAATTGCACAATTTTGTTCTTAGTCTTGGGTCGAGAATTCTTATTCCGTGCCTCGATACAAAGGCTTTAATTTGTAAAATTCTATTATCATTCATATTATTAATTTTAAACATATTTAAACACAGTGATGTTTACTAGTTTATACGATATCGGCGATACAGACAAACAACTTGATTAGCCTTGGTACGTGATACCAACTTTTAAAGTTGTCTGAAAAATTGCATGTAAATCATTCGTGGACTTAAAGGAGGATTTCGTGATCCTAGGATCCTCTTTTTATGACATTTTTCAGTAGATATCCACGAAAAAAAGCGTATTCCCAAAGTTTCAGTTGATTCCGATTTTGTGTTTGCAAGTTATGCATGATTATGTGTATTACACTGCTACATAGGCCACTGTAGAACGAAATTAAAATTTGACGATATTTTTGCTAAACGAATTAATCTGCAAGAAATTTTTGGTTCATAAACATTATGTAGCCAGAAGTTTCCAGTTGTATAAAAATCTCAACTTTTTTTGAGAAAAGTGGGGGGATGAGGCTGTGGATCACGAAATACCCCTTTAAGTCACATTTTTACAGTAATTTGCTCATCCAGACAATCGTAAAAATCATCAAAATTCACATTTTGGTACCTTTGCCATATTTGTCATAGATGTGCTAATCACACTATGAACCACAATGACCGCACCCCAGTGGCATAGCACAGTAACCTCAATTAAACAATCATAGTATAAAATGTGACCTCAAGTTGCAGAATATGAGTTTTTGTACCCAAATTTTCAAAGGTCATTCAATGAATGAACAAATCTATTGGGGTTAAAGAACTGTGCCCTGATGGATGAGCATGTTGTGGATCCTAGTGTCATACCCTAGAAAGGAATTCTACGGTCTATGTGCTAATATAGCATGCAAGTGTGGTTCAGCCGAAAGCTGTGTATTTAAGACAAAATAAGGCATTTTACACGAATTTATATACTGACAGTATATAAATTAGCTATAAAAATTATTTGAATGGGGCTTCAACTTCGTCAATACTGCTGCTTTCTTCGTTTTTTGCCAAATATGTTATTTCAAAAATATCAAATGACAATTTGAATGACTTATCATTCACTTTTAAGCAATTTATAAACATTTTTTTTACACTTGCGCTGGGATCACTGAATGGGTCTTTAATTATTTAAACAATTAGACCTATTCAAACATTTTCAAATAAATTTTTCCTAATATTGTTGTCCGATCCCTTAAGGGCTGGGGTATGAACGTTTGGACAGTATTTATTTTGGGACATCAGAGCACATCAGACATATCGAATTGCATTCTGAATACGAAGAATGTCATTCTGATATCAAATAATTTTGATTTTTGAAATTCGCAATTTAATACACATTTTATGGCAAATCATTAAAATTGATATTTTTGATATTTAACAGTACTTGAAGTAAACTTTATAAATCTGATGATTTATACTTAAAGTGTATGTAGGTGGGATGAAAAAGCCGACGATCAATTGAAAATTTTGACCTTTCGTATTGAAGATATGGATTTTTTTCCCAAAACACCAAAAAAATTAGGTCTTTTGGGAAAAAATCCATATCTTCAATATGAAAGGTCAAAATTTTCAATTGACCGTCGGCTTTTCCTCCCTGCTACATACACTTTAAGAATATATCATTAGATTTATATAATTTACTTCGAGGACTGTTATATATCAAAAATTTGAAAATATCAAATTTTTATAATTTGTCATAAAATTTGTATTATATTGTGATTTTCAAAAATGAAAATTATTTGATATCAGAAAGACATGCTTCGTATTCAGAATGCAATTCGATAGGTCCGAGGTGCTCTCATGTCCCACAAAAATACTGTCGAAACGTAATAAACGCTCATTTTAGATCCCTTAAGCGTACACAAACTGCGGGACAAAATGATAATCACGGTAAAGGAAAGTTACGATTTTGAGGAGGGGCCCAGAATGGCCACTAAGATCGCATTTGCCGCCGGTCAATTTCACGCGCCAAAATTGTTTAATAAGTGGGGTTCCCCTTTTCAAAAACCGGGATCCTTCCGGGAAGTGTGGGTGGGTCCGTGGGCGCCGTAAATGTTAATCTTTTTTTTTGCTACATTAAAATTTTCAGTAATATATTATGTGTTTTTATATTATTTTGTATCAAAATTGGTAGATAATGGTAACAGTATTTGTAATATTGTATGTTATATGCTTGCTGAACAAATATTTCTTTTATTCTTGTACCAATATGTCTTAGGCTCATCAAGGACCACAGTGGAAATAAGTGTGCTTTTATGTATGCTTTTCTGTGTTTTTAAATCCTTGGTTTGAATCCTATTAAAATGAAATATAATGAAATGAAATGAAATGAAATAAGCACCTTCACGGACTTTTTTTCTAAAAGTTGTTATTTTTCAATTCAGGGAGGATTAATTGCCAGTTGTCATAAAAATTATTAAGGGATCTGGAATGAGCGTTTTGAGCGTTTCGATAGTATTTTTTGTGGGACATGAGAGCACTTCAGACATATCGAATTGCATTCTGAATATGAAGAATGTCTTTCTGATATCAAATATTTTTGAAATTCACGATATAATACAAATTTTATGACAAATTATTAAAATTTGATATTTTTCACATTTTTGATATATAACAGTCCTCGAAATAAATTTCATAAATCTAATGATATATTCTTAAAGTGTATGCAGCTGGGAGGAAAAGCCGACGATCAATTGAAAATGTTGACCTTTCATATTGAAGATATGGATTTTTTTCCCCAAAAGACCTAGTTTTTTTGGTGTTTTGGAAAAAAACCCATATCTTCAATACGAAAGGTCAACATTTTCAATTGATTGTCGGCTTTTCACCACACCTACATACACTATAAGTATAAATCATCAGATTTATAAAGTTTACTTCGAGTAGGCCTACTGTTAAATATCAAAAATATCAATTTTTAATCATTTGCCATAAAATGTGTATTACATTGCGAATTAAAAAAAAAAAAATCAAAATTATTTGATATCAGAAGGACATTCTTCAGAATGCAATTCGATATGTCTGATGTGCTCTAATGTCCCACAATAAATACTGTCCAAACGTCCATACCCCATCCCTTAAAGGGGCATTTCGTGATCCACAGCCTCATCCCCCACTTTTCTCAAAAAAAAGTTGAGATTTTTATATCACTGGAAACCTCTGGCTACATAATGTTTATGTACAAAATATTTCTTGCAGATTAATTTGTTTAGCAAAGATATCGTGAAATTTGAATTTCGTTCTGGTGCACCAGAACGAAATTACAACGTATTGTCTATGGAGCAGTGTAATACACATAATCATGCATAACTCCCAAACGCAATATCGGAAGGAACTGAAATTTTGGGAATATGCTTTTTTCGTGGATATGTACTGAAAAATATCATAAAAAGAGGATGATAGGATCACGAAATACTCCTTTAAGATAAGCTTAATAAGGATATAATACATATCATAAGAATAAAGTTGTTTAATATGAACGATCATTGATTGGATTCTAATCTTACATCGAGGTCGTATGTAGGCGATATTACCATCAATTCTTTTGAAATCTAGCTTATTTTGACGCCACCTGATACTCGTCAAATCATAGACTACATCCCAGAATACACCACGTCACTTACCTTTTTCAGCCAGACCAATAAACCTACGGACTGCAACATCTATTCATATCTTGTGTCCGATTTGAGCGCTGACATTTTTTTAAAGCAGTATGCAGACTCCGAGTATTAGACGTACAATATTGTATGTAACATATCTACGTTATTTAATCTATTGCCATTCTATTTCCAGTAATGTTTAAGTTCTAACGAATGTTTGATGACGTAAAATCGATAATATGTTACGTATAATATCTGGTAGAAATATATTACCGATTTTACGTCATCAAACATTCGTTAGAACTTAAACATTACTGGAAATAGAATGGCAATAGATTAAATAACGTAGATATGTTACATACAATATTGTACGTCTAATAAAAAAGTATGCATACTGCTTAAGGCCCGGTCTTTTCCTTTCTTTCTTTCTTTACCAAATAATTGCTGCTGCTCCCGTAAATTACATAGTAAGCCTACAATGTCGTCACCACCATGAACCATAGGCTGGTGGAAAGTTGTGGTGTTTACTGGGGAGGGCAACTGGGGGGTTCTGAGCTGACTGATGGATCCTTTGGCGCTGCCACTGCTTTATACCTTCACGAGCTTTTAATTTTGGATCACTTGTAATACATACCATCCAAAACTTATAGCCCCAGTGATATTGCAGCTGTAAAGTACTTCTTCGAGTACTCCTTCGTGTACTTGTTCAATTGGAACTTGTATGCACCAGGAACCAGTTTTAGGATCTTTTGCAAAAACATGGTGCATTGTGGTAATTATCTTCTTCTAAAGTTAATATGTGCAATCTGGCGAAAATGAAAGGCTTGAATGCGCCCATAAAAGTTTAATTCTCAAGGTTTAAACCATAAAATATTATATTTTTATATTAAACAACTATTGCATGGTTGTAAATCACTTGAAGAATTTTACTAATCCACGTTTATTCAATTTGTGTAACAAACACATTGAATGAATCCTAACATTCGCAGATAAATCCACAGATTTAGAGCGTATTAATATAGGCCTATTGTTGCTGGACCATGAACTGTGGTATCATACTATGTTATAATCTATCTAAGGCCAACCCCCTCCTAGAAAACAACAACCAGATTTGTCTCATGTCCTCCGCGCGTTTGCTCGAGCAAAATTGCAGAAGTTGAATTTTGGCCGAAAATCGGCTGTAAAATCACCGTTCAATTTCAATTTTGTTTCTGCTCGCACCGCACTCCAAAATTGTAACGTTAGATGTAGCCTGTTTTCCAGCTAAATATAGCCTGAATCCAGGGTTTCCCAAAATTGGCGTTGTTCAATTTGTAAAAAGTAAAATAAAAAACCGCATACCGCATTAGATTTCAAATTCCCATGGGACATGAGACAAAGCTATTATTATTTTGCCTCAAACTAATACGAGGGGGTATCCAAAAGTTTTTGACATCACCCAGAAGCGAAGGAGTTATATCGATGAAATTTTGTCAGTGTAATTACTGGGACTTCTCTACATTATGGTCCAAAAATGGTCTCATAAGTATGTTTACTTTTTTTACAGGTGGCGCTAGATTGGCAGTAGGCGCATAACCTGTAAAATGGTGAAAATTGAGGCACGCAGCGTGATTAAGTTCCTGCATTTGAAGGGTTAGGCCTACAATGCTCAGAAAATCTATGATGAAATGAAAGCTATCTACGGTGATGATTGCTCATCATATGGCACTGTTGCTTTTTGTAAAAGGAATTTCCAAACTGGCCACATGTCCCTCACAGATGAGCCAAGAAGTGGACGTCCATCACTTTCGGATGATGCGGCCACAGTGAAGAAATTCAAGAAAGTGGAGGATCTTATCATGAAAAGGCCCGGGGGGGCCACTGGTTATTGACAAGGGGTATCATGCGTGGCCAAAAAATCACGTAAAAGGGGTCTTTTTTCACGATCAGGCACTGTACGTACGTATCGTGAATAGGGTGTCAAAACATGGAAATTAGAGAAAAAGGGTATCTTTTTCACAACAGATTTACGTATTTAGGGTCCGTCCAGACTCCAGTCCTTCATAAGTTTCATGTCCTTCATGTTTATCCCTAGACTTGACTGTGTAGTTCTCTGTTTAGACTCTTCTTTAAGTCCATAAGATTGCCGACTTCGCCCAGCTGGCCCAGTTAATATTTTTCCATTAACCCATTCAATGCTACACAACCCTACAACATTCAATGGTGATGTACACATGCAGTACACATGGTACAACGATGTACATTGTACATGCACAGCACGTGTATACTCTGATTTTAAGAGTTTCAATTCTCCTTTATAAAGTCGAAAGTTTCTCATTTCATTTTAAAATATTTTTACTGCTATTTGAATCTTGTATTATGGATAAAAATAAAGATTTTCAAGCTAATTTTCATGTTGTATACAATTATTTAACCACAAATATCTATGGAAGAGGATTGATTGACTTGACCTGTGACCTATTATCTACAAAATAAATAAATAAAAACATGCATGTTATTATCGTCAAAAGCATCAGATTTTTGTCAGAATTTTGTCACAATAGTGATCTTGATTTTATTTAAGAAACAAATTTTAAACTTTTGAATAAAATGCGAAAACATCAAATGAATATTAAAAGGTAAGATGGATATGGTGCAGAATTAAAATACGTTTTTGGATTGGTATCAAATTCTGCAGTCATACACGAATCCTGCAAGTCTCCCGGGGCAAGTCTTGGCTGAACTGATTGAGCACCATGCATCTCAGTCGCTATTTACCGACTTATTTTCATCCTAATACTTTATTCAACTTATGAAATAATACCACTATTATTCATCCGATTCCTTCCAGAAGTAGGCCTTAATTGTTGTCATTTTAAGCTTTTAAAATAAATTATTAATAATTCGCAAGGCCTAGGTCATAAAAAAAAATCTGACCACTATTTTATGATTTTTGTCTCACTTTGAAACATATTTTGCAGGTCTATAATAATATTTGGAGGATGGAGAATACATTGTCGAAACTTTAATAGGGCCTACAAAAATGATATAAAAACATTTCTTGACTTCTTTTTCTCTATTTTCTTTTCTTCATTGTTGTTTTTTCTTATAGTTTTGTAAATTTTCTTTTCATTTAATACCCTCGTAGGCTCAGATAGACCTACTATAAATCTGCTTAAAATACGTAATGTAACATTTATTTTGTAATTTTAAAATAGCCATATTCTGCCCTGGTAGCAGAGCCATTCTGAGTTACTATTAGGCCTATTAAAGCCTGAAATGGAGCTTCAAGTAGGCTAGTATTACTTGCTTAGGGTGTCGAAAATATATGTTTTACTTGCTAAGGGGTAAAAAACTGCAAATACTTGTTTAGGGTAGGATATTACACTTGTTATACTTATTTAGGGGTGTATTTTCAGTCGTTGCACATACTTGTTTAGGGTGCTTTTTGAAACTCCATGGCCACGCATGATACCCCCTTGTCAATGACCAGTGGCCCCCCCGGGTGAAAAGGTTATGCGCCTACTGCCCATAGCGCCACCTGTAAAGAAAGTAAACATGAGACTATTTTTGTCAGTGTAATTACTAGTCCTTATGTACATTATGGTCCAAAAATGGTCTCATAAGTACTTTCTTTACAGGTGGCGCTAGATGTAGGCGCATAACCTTTTCATGATAAGATCCTCCACTTTCTTGAATTTCGTCACTGTGGCCGCATCATCCGAAAGTGATGGACGTCCACTTCTTGGCTCATCTGTGAGGGACATGTGGCCAGTTTGGAAATTCCTTTTACAAAAAGCAACAGTGCCATATGATGAGCAATCATCACCGTAGATAGCTTTCATTTCATCATAGATTTTCTGAGCATTGTAGGCCTAACCCTTCAAATGCAGGAACTTAATCACGCTGCGTGCCTCAATTTTCACCATTTTACAGGTTATGCGCATACTGCCCATCTAGCGCCACCTGTAAAAAAAGTAAACATACTTATGAGACCATTTTTGGACCATAATGTAGAGAAGTCCCAGTAATTGCACTGACAAAATTTCATCGATATAGCTCCTTCACTTCTTGGTGATGTCAAAAACTTTTGGATACCCCCTCGTACTTATTTATTCACTCGTTTTTTTGGCCCTGAATGGACATAATTTTATCTCCAAATGGCAATAAGGATGACTTCCCGGGTAGTGTCAAACGAAAGAGAAAAAAGTAAAGAATAATATAAAATCATTTCCCGGGGGTGACACTCATAACATCCGCGAATTTAAAAAAAATATTCCAAAAATTCCAAGGTTACTAACTTTAACAGATAAAATTAAAGGGTAAAATATCCCTGTCAGCCAAGCCTAATGGTCTATTTTTATTTGAATAGATAATCAAGATACGATGGAAATTGACTATGACCTCTAACTTAAAGCCATATTATAACATTTGCTGAGGAATACGCCCTCACTGAATCTTTAAAATTCCTTTTTTACACAATTAAATTGTACTTTATTAAACCAATATACCCTGCAAAAATCAATACTCTAGGTGCTGTAGTTTTGTCAAAATCGGAGATTTTGAATAAAACGCCGGAACCGGCGCTTTATTACTACGATGGAATTATTAGTCGAACGCATACACGATGTTCATAACACACAGTGCGTACACGGCGTGCGGGACGGTGATATACACAACAAAGGGTCGTACCATAACATGACCGAAGGAGTGGTACGTATTGGCGACATATGCGCTGGTAGTAAATTCCAATTTTCTTTGCTTTGCCGTAGTCGTTCGGCTCAAAAATAAAAGGGGATATATCTGACAGTAAAAGCTAACATTTTATGGCAAAGAAAATACTAATCTATTTTGTTTGAAAATGTTATAATATGGCTTTTGTTCTCGACCGAAGAAGGAGGTGTTTTGATTTTCAATATAAAAATAGCATTGTTAACTTTTCGGTATTTTCCAACAGTGATTGAGGAAAACGAGGAGGCCATATTTCTTTTATTCAAATGTTTGATTTGGAAGATAAACCTTAGAGTACCACAAAAAGATTTGGAATGATCCTTGATAAATGTATTCATCTGTATAAAGTTTTTCTAAAGCATTCTAAAGTTTTCATTTTTTTATCTAAAAAAATAATAGTGATAATTTATACGGCCTTAAGTATAAGAAAACACATAATAGCTTAGGTTACAGAAAGGCTACACATTAGGCAGAGGAGCCCTATTTTAACGTTAGCTTTGGATATTGAATTATTTTATTGATTTTTCACCCGGGTAAACATGGTAAATAAAATTAATTAAATATCCAAGCTAACGCTAAATAGGGCGTGTCTGTAGGCCATAAAAGTTTATAAACAAAAAATTCTCATTGTTTCGTTTCTTGTTGCGTAAATTTTGTCCGCAGAAACGACGAAGATGAAGACAGTCCTTGCATTATGTTTCTTGGGCCTATGTTGCACATTTGCAAATGCAGCAAAATTGGGTAAGATCCGTAAACAAAAAACAAATAAATAAATAAATAGATACTTGGAGAAAGATAATCTTCGTGCAGAGTGCTCGATGCATTAAAGCAGAGCTAATACGAGTAGAACTTGTGGAATGAGAGTTGTAACTCTGAGTTTCACGCTAATCTGCTAATGCCATCATCAGACAACTGAGGGTTATTCGCTACTTACCGTAGGCCTTATCCTATTAATGCGGACGTGAAGAGGAAATTTTGATTTTGGTACCTTTGTCATTGTCAAAGATGTGCTAAAATATCCTACTGGTAGTTCAGCCTAAAGCCGTGTATGAAAGACAAAACTTTTTGCCATATTTTTCATTTCAAAAATACTAAATGACAACTTGAATGACCTATCCTTCACTTCTAAGCAATTTACAAACAATTTCGCTGGGATCACTGAATGGACCTTTCATTAATTATGCATATTATAATTATAAATTTCGTGTTATAGGATTGGAAGAAGAAGTTGAGGATTTGCTGAGAGAATTGAAACGAACCCTTGAAACCCGTCAAGTAGGTAAGTAAAATGTACAAAACGTATATTGTGGCAATTCCAAGCGTTGCGGAATGATGCAAAATGCCTTCGCACGAATTTCTTTTTAATGCAGCAGCCAATTACCATGTACTATTAACAGCATAAGGTGAATAGCATTATGATAAACTATTTTGGTAAGTGAATGATTACGGTAGGAAAAACTTTTCCAAACCACCCTAATTTGATTCCTAATTTCATATATGTGCAAACTTCGCGTTGCGGAATGATACGCACGGGGGCAGTATTTTTTCCCCAAAACATTTTCATGCGCGTATTTTTTTTTTTTTTGGGGGGGGCTTTGGGGTAAAAGCAGGGGGCGGCCAAAACGAAGGGGCGGCGGAAGAAGAAGGGGCGGCAAACGAAGGGGCGGCGGAAGAAAAAGGGGCGGCAAAAAGAATTAGTAAAGAAAAAAGGGCGAAAAAATTTGAAAAGTATAAAAAATTGTGAAAAAATTGTACTAGACATCAAAATGTGTTGCTTTTAGGGCGCTAGCGCTTATAATCCTTTTTTTTGTTGCTCAAGCTATGTGAGTTTAGTAATCTGGGATATTAAATTTGACACTTAATGTAAAGCTTAGGTTGTATACTAACAACCATCAGTGTCCATGGGCATTGTCTCTTTATGCCAAATTTTCCGACACTAGGTTGCGTTGCGGAATGATGCAAGGAGCGTTGCGGAATGATGCTATGTGTAAAATCCAATAGAAAATGAAAAGCAGTCCATGTTTGAAAATAAAAATAGAAATATCAATACATTTGAGTAAATTGTGTTTTATATACTTAGCTAATTATGTTAGCTGACAAATATCACAATTTATCCAAAAATATTTATCACCGATATTTTTATTTTATAATTTGTGTTGCAAGGTCACATTTCCGAATTAACATTATGTCAACATTCTGCGAGTCTAAAATTTTTGGAAATGAAATGTAGCACTGAATGTTAGCCATTTGATCTAATATAACAACTATCATGATCTATCAAGAAATAATCATCACCGTTTTTTAATCGTAAATTTTCAAACAAATCCCAATCCATGAATCCTTGTATCATACTGCAACGCGTTGCGGAATGATGCAAGGGGTTTTGCTAGGAAATGTCACTTACAATGGTGTAGGCAGTGCTGAAACATCAATTACTGCAAAGAAAAAAATATGCTTTGCATTCTAGTTTTAATAAAAATCGATCTTATTTTAAATTGCAGTCAAATAAATGCATGAATGGTACTTGTGGTGCAACATGATGCTTTTAATCGTGAAATTGGTATTCAAACAATGCTGATGAAGAAATACATTATAAAATATAAAAATTTCCGGTGTTTATATTTTTGAGTTACTTATAAACTTCATTATTCACATGCATAATATTTTCCAAAATTTTACGGTACAGAGCAGCTGCTGTGTTTAGTTTTGCTGCTTTTACCAGTCATGAATATGCACATTTATGCAAATTAGGATGTTGTTTAGGACAATTTGAGCGAGCTTGCTTGGAATTGCCCATTGACATCATATCATTAATATCTTACACTCTTGTTCCTCTTTTCTTTCTTTCTTTCTTTCTTTCTTTCTTTCTTTCTTTCTTTCTTTCTTTCTTTCTTTCTTTCTTTCTTTCTTTCTTTCTTTCTTTCTTTCTTTCTTTCTTTCTTTCTTTCTTTCATTTCTTTCTTTCTTTCTTTCTTTCTTTCTTTCTTTCTTTCTTTCTTTCTTTCTTTCTTTCTTTCTTTCTTTCTTTCTTTTCTTTTCTTTCTTTCTTTCTTTCTTTCTTTCTTTCTTTCTTTCTTTCTTTCTTTCTTTCTTTCTTTCTTTTTCTTTCTATCATTCTTTCTTTGTATTTCTTTCTTTCTTTCTTTCTTTTTTTCTTTCTTTCTTTCTTTCTTTCTTTCTTTCTTTCTTTCTTTCTTTCGGCGTTCGTACTTTCTTTCCTTCATACGTTCTTCGTTTCTTTTTTAAGTTTGTTCTAGAAAAATTTAAATTTAAATCCTGATGAAATTTAGAGTACTTAGAAAACTCTGTCGTAATTCGGTTGTAAGCCTAGGTAGTCTTTGTCGCAGACTCTCACAATCAAGGTTGGAGCATTGAATGCGCGACGATCTAAGATATTCGGCGCTAAAGCAAGCGTAGTATTTTCACACAGCCATACGCACCCCTGCATATGGTGGTAGTTCATCGGTTTCACACACCAAGTTTAGGTGTATGCAGTGATTAGTTGTCAATAATAATCGTTATGCAGTTTGCAGGTAAAAGCTGGTAAACATTGAAATTTTCTTCTGTTTCTTAGAATGTGTGGATGGTGACAATTGTGAAAGTTGGAAGCCTCATTGTAATACTGGAGATTTTCAATATTTGGCCCGACAGAACTGCCCTGTAACGTGTGAAGTAAGCGAATGTGCATCAGGTAAGAGAAGTCTAATACTGCATGATTCTGTTTTGGTGCTACATTAGTGGAACCAATACTTCTGGATCTGAGACTAGTATACTTGTCTCAGCTCTGGATCGCATATTAAATAACAAACTTAGGCTTGGTGGTGGCATTTGTTCAATGGCCCCATGCACGACCCCCATAGTCTCCACTAGGGATCAAAGGGCATAATATGGGGTCAAATTGCAAATTAATCTTATGCTCTTGTAACATATACCTCACATTTTTCTCACGTCAGAAAGATGTACTAGGACGTATAAGTAGAGTTCACACTTTATAAAGTCGAGAAGGTAAAATGACATCCTGTTGCACAAGTCAAAACTTTTCAAAATGATCCGATTTCTTCCAAACTGCTCTAAAAATTCTCCCCACTAGATAAGAAATCTGAAACATTGATTGTCAACTCATATTTTAAGTGCAATGCTTGATATCAAGTCCCTCAAACTAGCACTTGGATACCGAGTCAAACTAGCACTTGACTCGGAAACCCGAGTGTGCTGGGAGTCATTACTTGGACATTTGACCCAGCAGAAATAAGAGTGTGATGTCGGAACAAATTTAAGTGATCCTATATCATGTTCACTGAATATGATAGGGTCACTTTGAAATTTACGGCTATTATGTCAATTTGAATTGATACAATTCTTTGCATATTTCGTTTCAGCCAAACGAGCCCTTGAAACCCGTCAGGAACCAAGTAAGTAATGTATCAAGCGTACATTGATATCAATCATATTATATGAATGTCTTACACTCTTGTTTCTCTTTCGCATGCTCTTCCTTCTTTACTTCCTTCCGGCATGTGTTCCTTCTTTGTTATTTCTCTTTCTTTCTTTCTTTCTTTCTTTCTTTCTTTCTTTCTTTCTTTCTTTCTTTCTTTCTTTCTTTCTTTTTCTTTCTTTCTTTTTCTTTCTTTCTTTCTTTCTTTCTTTCTTTCTTTCTCTTTCTTTCTTTCGTCCTTTCTTTCTTTCGTCGTTCGTACTTTCTTTCCTTCATACGTTCTTCGTTTCTTTTTTAAGTTTGTTCCAGAAAAACTTAAATTTAAATCCTGATGAAATTTAGAGTACTTAGAAAACTAATTATGTTGTAAGCCTAGGTAGTCTTTGTCGCAGACTCTCACAATCAAGGATGGAGCATTGAAGGCGCGACGATCTAAGATATTCGGCGCTAAAGCAAGCGTAGTATTTTCACACAGCCATACGCACCCCTGCACATGGTGGTAGTTCATCGGTTTCACACACCAAGTTTAGGTGTATGCAGTGATTAGTTGTCAATAATAATCGTTATGCAGTTTGCAGGTAAAAGCTGGTAAACATTGAAATTTTGTTTTGTTTCTTAGAATGTGTGGATGGTGACAATTGTGAAAGTTGGAAGCCTCATTGTAATACTGGAGATTTTCAATATTTGGCCCGACAGGCATGCCCTGTAACGTGTGAAGTAAGCGAATGTGCATCAGGTAAGAGAAGTCTAATACTGCATGATTCTGTTTTTGATGCTACATTAGCGGAACCAATGCGTCCGGATCGCATATTAAATAGCAAACCTAGGCTTGGTGGTGGCATTTGTTCAATGGCCCCATGCACGACCCCCATAGTCTCCACCAGGGATCAAAGGACATAATATGGGGTCAAATTGCAAATTAATCTTATGCTCTTGTAAGATATACCTCACATTTTTCTCACGTCAGAAAGATGTACTAGGACGTATAAGTAGAGTTCACAGTTTATAAAGTCGAGAAGGTAAAATGACATCCTGTTGCACAAGTCAAAACTTTTCCAAATGATCCGATTTCTTCCAAACTGCTCTAAAATTCTCCCTTCTAGATAAGAAATCTGAAACATTGATTGTCAACTCATATTTTAAGTGCAATGTTTGATATCAAGTCCCTCAAACTAGCACTTGGATACCGAGTCAAACTAGCACTTGACTCGGAAATCCGAGTGTGCTGGGAGTCATTACTCGGACATTTGACCCAGCAGAAATAAGAGTGTGATGTCGAAACAAATTTAAGTGATCCTATATCATGTTCACTGAATATGATAGGGTCACTTTGAAATTTACGGCTATTATGTCAATTGGAATTGATACAATTCTTTGCGTATTTCGTTTCAGCCAAACGAGCCCTTGAAACCCGTCAGGAACCAAGTAAGTAATGTATCAAGCGTACATTGACATCAATCATATAATATGAATGTCTTACACTCTTGTTTCTCTTTCGCATGCTCTTCCTTCTTTACTTCCTTCCAGCACGTGTTCCTTCTGTCTTATTTCTCTTTCTTTCTTTCTTTCTTTCTTTCTTTCTTTCTTTCTTTCTTTCTTTCTTTCTTTCTTTCTTTCTTTCTTTCTTTCTTTCTTTCTTTCTTTCTTTCGTCTTTCTTTCTTTCTTTCTTTCTTTCTTTCTTTCTTTCTTTCTTTCTTTCTTTCTTTCTTTCTTTCTTTCGTCGTTCGTACTTTCTTTCCTTCATACGTTCTTCGTTTCTTTTTTAAGTTTGTTCCAGAAAAACTTAAATTTAAATCCTGATGAAATTTAGAGTACTTAGAAAACTATTTATGTTGTAAGCCTAGGTAGTCTTTGTCGCAGACTCTCACAATCAAGGAGCATTGAAGGCGCGACGATCTAAGATATTAGGCGCTAAAGCAAGCGTAGTATTTTCACACAGCCATACGCACATATGAGATCCCAAAATGACTCTCAAACTTTTGTTCTATGATTTAGTCAAGGAGTCTACAGGCTGGTCCTCTACTAGTACTTAGAAAACTAATTGTGTTGTAAGCATAGGCAGACTCTCACAATCCAAGATGGTGCATTGAAGGCGCGACGATCTAAGATATTCGGTGCTAAAGAGAGCGTAGTATTTTCACACAGCCATACGCACCCCTGCATGTGGTGATAGTTTATCGGTTTCATACACCAAGTTTAGGTGTATGCAGTGATAAGTTGTCAATAATAATCGTTATGCAGTTTGCAGGTAAAAGCTGGTAAACATTGAAATTTTCTTCTGTTTCTTAGAATGTGTGGATGGTGACAATTGTGAAAGTTGGAAGCCTCATTGTAATACTGGAGATTTTCAATATTTGGCCCGACAAAACTGCCCTGTAACGTGTGAAGTAAGCGAATGTGCATCAGGTAAGAGAAGTCTAATACTGCATGATTCTGTTTTTGGTGCTACATTAGTGGAACCAATGCTTCTGGATCTGAGACTAGTATACTTGTCTCAGCTCTGGATCGCATATTAAATAACAAACTTAGGCTTGGTGGTGGCATTTGTTCAATGGCCCCATGCACGACCCCCATAGTCTCCACCAGGGATCAAAGGACATAATATGGGGTCAAATTGCAAATTAATCTTATGCTCTTGTAACATATACCTCACATTTTTCTCACGTCAGAAAGATGTACTAGGACGTATAAGTAGAGTTCACAGTTTATAAAGTCGAGAAGGTAAAATGACATCCTGTTGCACAAGTCAAAACTTTTCAAAATGATCCGATTTCTTCCAAACTGCTCTAAAAATTCTCCCCACTAGATAAGAAATCTGAAACATTGATTGTCAACTCATATTTTAAGTGCAATGCTTGATATCAAGTCCTCAAACTAGCACTTGGATACCGAGTCAAACTAGCACTTGACTCGGAAACCCGAGTGTGCTGGGAGTCATTACTTGGACATTTGACCCAGCAGAAATAAGAGTGTGATGTCGGAACAAATTTAAGTGATCCTATCATGTTCACTGAATATGATAGGGTCACTTTGAAATTTACGGCTATTATGTCAATTGGAATTGATACAATTCTTTGCGTATTTCGTTTCAGCCAAACGAGCCCTTGAAACCCGTCAGGAACCAAGTAAGTAATGTATCAAGCGTACATTGATATCAATCATATTATATGAATGTCTTACACTCTTGTTTCTCTTTCGCATGCTCTTCCTTCTTTACTTCCTTCCGGCATGTGTTCCTTCTTTCTTATTTCTCTTTCTTTCTTTCTTTCTTTCTTTCTTTCTTTCTTTCTTTCTTTCTTTCTTTCTTTCTTTCTTTCTTTCTTTCTTTCTTTCTTTCGTCGTTCGTACTTTCTTTCCTTCATACGTTCTTCGTTTCTTTTTTAAGTTTGTTCCAGAAAAACTTAAATTTAAATCCTGATGAAATTTAGAATACTTAGAAAACTAATTATGTTGTAAGCCTAGGTAGTCTTTGTCGCAGACTCTCACAATCAAGGATGGAGCATTGAAGGCGCGACGATCTAAGATATTCAGCGCTAAAGCAAGCGTAGTATTTTCACACAGCCATACGCACCCTTGCATGTGGTGATAGTTCATCGGTTTCACACACCAAGTTTAGGTGTATGCAGTGATTTGTTGTCAATAATAATCGTTATGCAGTTTGCAGGTAAAAGCTGGTAAACATTGAAATTTTGTTTTGTTTCTTAGAATGTGTGGATGGTGACAATTGTGAAAGTTGGAAGCCTCATTGTAATACTGGAGATTTTCAATATTTGGCCCGACAGGCATGCCCTGTAACGTGTGAAGTAAGCGAATGTGCATCAGGTAAGAGAAGTCTAATACTGCATGATTCTGTTTTTGGTGCTACATTAGCGGAACCAATGCGTCCGGATCGCATATTAAATAACAAACCTAGGCTTGGTGGTGGCATTTGTTCAATGTCCCCATGCACGACCCCCATAGTCTCCACCAGGGATCAAAGGACATAATATGGGGTCAAATTGCAAATTAATCCTATGCTCTTGTAACATATACCTTACATTATTCTCACGTCAGAAAGATGTACTAGGACGTATAAGTAGAGTTCACAGTTTATAAAGTCGAGAAGGTAAAATGACATCCTGTTGCACAAGTCAAATTTTTCCAAATGATCCGATTTCTTCCAAACTGCTCTAAAAATTCTCCCTTCTAGATAAGAAATCTGAAACATTGATTGTCAACTCATATTTTAAGTGCAATGCTTGATATCAAGTCCTCAAACTAGCACTTGGATACCGAGTCAAACTAGCACTTGACTCGGAAATCCGAGTGTGCTGGGAGTCATTAGGGACGCACCATTAGATTCTCAGGGTGGGGGTAGGAAGTTTTTCAAAAAAAAACTTCACCCACTACATGAGCAAAAAAAAAAAACTTTCCCCACCAACACTAAAAAAAAAAACAAAAAAAACCTTCCCCACCTAACTGTGTATAATGCATGAAATTAAAAAAAAAAAAAAAACTTGCCGCCTTCGGCGGCGAAAAAAACCCACCCTCGCCGCCTTCGCCGGCGAAAAAAAAATTCTTCCCCGACCCTAACTTCCTACCCCCCCCCCCCTGAGTATCAAATGGTGCGTCCCTTACTTGGACATTTGTCCCAGCAGAAATAAGAGTGTGATGTCGGAACAAATTTAAGTGATCCTATATCATGTTCACTGAATATGATAGGGTCACTTTGAAATTTACGGCTATTATGTCAATTGGAATTGATACAATTCTTTGCGTATTTCGTTTCAGCCAAACGAGCCCTTGAAACCCGTCAGGAACCAAGTAAGTAATGTATCAAGCGTACATTGACATCAATCATATTATATGAATGTCTTACACTCTTGTTTCTCTTTCGCATGCTCTTCCTTCTTTACTTCCTTCCAGCATGTGTTCCTTCTGTCTTATTTCTCTTTCTTTCTTTCTTTCTTTCTTTCTTTCTTTTCTTTCTTTCTTTCTTTCTTTCTTTCTTTCTTTCTTTCTTTCTTTCTTTCTTTTGTCTTTCTTTCTTTCTTTCTTTCTTTCTTTCTTTCTTTCTTTCTTTCTTTCTTTCTTTCTTTCGTCGTTCGTACTTTCTTTCTTTCTTCGTTCGTACTTTCTTTCCTTCATACGTTCTTCGTTTCTTTTTTAAGTTTGTTCCAGAAAAACTTAAATTTAAATCCTGATGAAATTTAGAGTACTTAGAAAACTAATTATGTTGTAAGCCTAGGTAGTCTTTGTCGCAGACTCTCACAATCAAACAGCATTGAAGGCGCGACGATCTAAGATATTCGGCGCTAAAGCAAGCGTATTATTTTCACACAGCCATGCGCACCCCTGCATATGAGATCCCAAAATGACTCTCAAACTTTTGTTCTATGATTTAGTCAAGGAGTCTACAGGCTGGTCCTCTACTAGTACTTAGAAAACTAATTGTGTTGTAAGCATAGGCAGACTCTCACAATCCAAGATGGTGCATTGAAGGCGCGACGATCTAAGATATTCGGTGCTAAAGAGAGCGTAGTATTTTCACACAGCCATACGCACCCCTGCATGTGGTGATAGTTTATCGGTTTCATACACCAAGTTTAGGTGTATGCAGTGATTAGTTGTCAATAATAATCGTTATGCAGTTTGCAGGTAAAAGCTGGTAAACATTGAAATTTTCTTCTGTTTCTTAGATTGTGTGGATGGTGACAATTGTGAAAGTTGGAAGCCTCATTGTAATACTGGAGATTTTCAATATTTGGCCCGACAGAACTGCCCTGTTACGTGTGAAGTAAGCGAATGTGCATCAGGTAAGAGAAGTCTAATACTGCATGATTCTGTTTTTGGTGCTACATTAGTGGAACCAATGCTTCTGGATCTGAGACTAGTATACTTGTCTCAGCTCTGGATCGCATATTAAATAACAAACTTAGGCTTGGTGGTGGCATTTGTTCAATGGCCCCATGCACGACCCCCATAGTCTCCATCAAAGGACATAATATGGGGTCAAATTGCAAATTAATCTTATGCTCTTGTAACATATACCTTACATTATTCTCACGTCAGAAAGATGTACTAGGACGTATAAGTAGAGTTCACAGTTTATAAAGTCGAGAAGGTAAAATGACATCCTGTTGCACAAGTCAAAACTTTTCAAAATGATCCGATTTCTTCCAAACTGCTCTAAAAATTCTCCCCACTAGATAAGAAATCTGAAACATTGATTGTCAACTCATATTTTAAGTGCAATGCTTGATATCAAGTCCCTCAAACTAGCACTTGGATACCGAGTCAAACTAGCACTTGACTCGGAAATCCGAGTGTGCTGGGAGTCATTACTCGGACAATTTGACCCAGCAGAAATAAGAGTGTGATGTCGGAACAAATTTAAGTGATCCTATCATGTTTATGCACTGAATATGAAAGGATCACTTTGAAACTTACCCATATTATGTCAATAGAAATTGATCAAATTCTTTGCATTTCTTGTTTCAGCCAAACGAGCCTTTGAAACCCGTCAGGAACCAGGTAAGTAATGTATTAAGCGTACATTGACATCAATCATATTATGAATGTCTTACACTCTTGTTTCTCTTTCGCATGCTCTTCCTTCTTTATTTTCTTCCTGTGCTCCTTTTGTTTTATTTCTTTTGCTCTCCTTCTTTCTTTCTTTAAAGTTTGTTCTAGAAAAACATAAATTTAAGTCCTGATGAATTTTAGAGTACATAGAACACTAATTATGTTGTAAGCCTAGGTTGTCTTTGTCGAAGACTCTCACAATCCAGGATGGTTAATTGAAGGCGCGACGAGCTAAGATATTCGGTGCTAAGGTGAGCGTAGTAGTTTCACAACAGCTATACGCACAATGTTTATTGGTTTCACACAGTACATAGCACTTGTTCAGTGCCTGTATGGGACCATGACAACCCCCTCTCTGACATTACAAAATCCACCAGTCCTATACCAAATGAAACAGTAATTTTTAGTGGGGACCTACGTGAATTTTACATACAATTTTCACCATCAATTCATTGTTAATTTTAACAAAATTCTGAAAATATTTTGGCGTATATAAAATTGAAATAAAATTCTCTGCCTCCTAAACCAAATAAGTTTTAGCACGATTGGGTATCACGAATCGTTATATACGCATGATGTGCAGTTAATATTCATATATTCTTTTATACATAGGATGCTTCAGTTTTAACACAAAAATAGTTCATTGAAAACCCCCCCACTCGGCGATTTCAAAAAGGTAACCACGCTTCCCTAGAATGTGCAATAAATTAGCATTAAAAATGTTCTTATTTTAGCAGCATTCTAGAAACCTTGGCGTACGGCGATCACTGCTGTAGATTTGAACCCATGACAATAAAGGGAAATGCAACCGTATTGATATACCAGCTTTTACCCACAAGATGGCGAAAGGCCGATGTCTCAATTATGGCTTTCAGTTGGGATTTATTTGGAGGGGGAAGAAGCCAGGGTTTGTCTGGCGGTTGCGAGCTTATAAATTGTATAAATCATTGTACATGTATAAAGTATCATGTAATACTGTTTTATTTCAGGAAAGCTTCGCGGTATTGGTTATGATGAGGACGATCAGATTGTTTAGTTAAAGCACATTAGGTTATACCAGAAAACAAGTACACACCCCTATAGAGGAGTGACTTTTCAATAATGGAAATGTCTGGATTTCCAAATTTACTTTCCGAAAACGGTTAGAATTCCAGTTGCCAACGTAACTGGAAAAATCTTGGAAATGCAATTAAATTAATGAAAAATCACGTAATTGTCCAAAATGAGCTCTCAAATTGAGGATTTTCGAATTTGAACTACTTTTCTGCTACTCGTTTTTATTTGCCCTTGGACACTTTAAAAGTCTGTGTTTCCAACAACCATGACTGTACAGAAAGTATGGAAATCCGTTACAATCCCATTACAATCGTGTAAAAATCTCAAATTTGAATAACATGGAGGAATTTTTTAGTAGATGTTACAAAGGAGATGGTCAGTGTGACGTCATTTCCTGCCATCTTGTGGTGGGTAAATCAATATAATTACCTTCAAGTATAACAGAACTCACGTGATAACCTAGAGATGAGTACACAGATTTGAACCCATGACAATAAAGGGAAATGCAACTGTATTGGCATACCAGCTTTTACCCAGGTGGTGGCCGCATTGAATTCTCTAAATTCAGTAAATTTTCATCGTCAACCGTGTAATTGAATGTGATTATTTTGAAATTTTAAAACGTGGCTTTCACTTGGATTTATGTTGAGGCGGAATGGGGGCAGGGTTTGTCTGGGGTTTTTAAGCTTATAAATATTATAAATCAATGTATAAATTTTGAAGTATTTACCATGTTTACTGGTTTTATTTCAGAAAAGCGTACCAATGAGGACGACCTGATGAAGCTCCTTATGAAGGTTCGAGAATATCAACAAAAACTGTAACTTCTATGGTCCCAAATAGGGAAGCTTAAAACAGGTATGTCCTCCAAAAAAACCTAAGAGAGGGGGGCGCCAAATTGACCAATTGAGCATCGATTCTGCGCCCCTCCAAGCCATGAAAGTCAAAATGGGGGGGTGGGAGGGGCACGGGCCCTGGTCAATTCAGCATCGATTATGCGCCCCTCCAAGCCATGAAAATCACAAAATTTCGGGACAAAATAATTTGAAAGATCAATAATAATTAAGACTGATATTCAACTTCATTTTTTTAAACAATTAGTGATATGCCATATTTGTGCAAAGTGGTACATCAGTGACATGCATGACTGTTTTGATCATTGATCATTTTTGCCCTGTGACCCCGGCCTGTGACCCGGGGTCCCGATATTGCCCTTACGAATCTCATCCTCCTGGTCAAAGCTCTGTATTTTTTTTACATTTTATATGTTTCTACTTTTATGGTGAGATATTATTTCCACACTCTTCCTTCCAAATCTTTAATATTTGCGCCAATGTCCAAGTATTAGGAAATCAGTTTTAAATTATCTTTTTCTCTTTTTTTCAGACTTCCGGTTGGCAACATCATGACCGTTTGGCAGAAAAGCAGTAGGCCTACTGTGATCATTGGTGGTAGAGCACTCCTTAATAACTTAGCATCTTAAATATTACAATAAAGCTTTAAGGGTATACGAGGTATTGTTAGTCGAAGCAGCCCCCCCCCCAAAAAAAAATCGATTTTCATTATCTGAATCAATATATTATTGAAAAATAACACTTTGGTGTTTTGCAAAAGTTCATTCTACAAATCATATACTTTGAAAACTTGCTTAAGTTATTGTTGTTAATGAGTTATGTACGTTTTACAAAAGTGTTGTTGTTTCAGCCCTCTTTACAACAAAACTCAAGGACCACAGGAAGTATATCTGTGATATTTGAATTCTTCTACACGCTCGCTATGAATTGAGCAATGCAATATTTGCTAAAGCTCACTACCATTCGTAAGATGCTGTGAACTACATATTTTTTTGCTGCTTCGACCAACAATACATTGTATACCCTTAAATAATTATTACAGTAAAGCTTTAATATCAGAGTTCTGCACTTTACCGCAGAACATCCTTGTGACCCGTTCTCACAAAACCTTGAACATGTTAACTCTCTCCACGCGGGTGTCGACTGCAGACGACAAGTTTCAAATTTTAGTTGAATTTTTCAAAAATTTCAGAATTGTAAATATTCATGACCATATTTGAAATCAGCATGAAAAATGCATTAAAATGAGTACAAACAAGCCTAGTATTGGTTCAGTGGTTCTTAAGATAGCTCTTGATATTTTGAGAAAATTTCTCAAAACCTGGTCATTTTATGTTGAAGCTTATGACTAGCACGCAGAGCATTAATCTTCTTTGGGATAACGACTTTGGGTTATTCTAGTTAAAATCCATACACCACCGTATGGAAGTCATTAATCTTCTACACAGGGAATGTAAATTTCCAATAGGGTTGTACCTGAAAGAGTGATCCCATCTGACATCTACACCCCCTGTGTGAGCAATTAAGATAATATCTTTCATTGGAGTGTATGGATTTCAACTGGAATAGCCTATTGGCCTAATATATAGTATTTTTTGCAAATGAGTTTTTGTATATTTTTGCAGTGGAACCCTTAATATTAGTAAATGAGTATGCAAGAAAAGGATGATAAGTAGAAATCAAGTATTGGTCATTGACGTTTGTTCGCCCCGTTCATTGTTGTAATTAGAGATATTCATTATTTTGTTTCTCAAAATTGCATTGACATTTAGCCTATATCTTAACGCGAATTCCCGGGAAGGAATTGTACCACTACCAGTACCATACCTTCAAAAATGGCTTATTTCAAAACTTATCTGCACCCTAACCTAAAGAAGACATTTTTTACTTTAAAAACTCGGGAATTCCCAGATCAGAATTTCACTGGGACGAAATGAGAAATCCCAGTTCAGTGGGGAAAAATTCCATTTAAAAATTGGGATTTCCCAGAAAAAAAAACCAATTTCACAAAGAATTTTGGGATATCCAATGTCTTCTATAGTCATTTGAAATGACTATAATACATTTTTGGAAATTCCCACCGCTAAATAACTATTTTCGAGGGAATTCCCATGCAGGATACAGGCTAAAATGGTTAAGAATCCCATGTCTTCTTTTGTGGGGGTTGCAATTAATTTCTGGAATAGCCCAACATATGTCAAACAATAATGTCATGATTGTCATTTTCAAGCTTATCATCCAATCTTTACAGGTTATCAAATCTCTAAAAGTACAATTTTAACATGTTGCTGGTTTTGTAGGAACAGGGAACACACTTACTCTCTAAGTGTAAAAGAGTGAAAAACTCACTCCCAAAAAGAGTGGTTCACTTATAAAACCACTCAAAAATGAGTGAAATGTGTTTTTTAACTTCACAACCACTCAAAAAAGAGTGAAAACCACTCTTTTCAACTCGTTCAAGGAGTTAAATGAAGGACAACACGTTTTTAGAGTTGTCCTTCATTTAACTCCTTGAACGAGTTGAAATTCACTCTTTTAGAGTGGTTTTCACTCTTTTTTAGAGTGGTTGTGAAGTTAAACACATTTCACTCATTTTTGAGTGGTTTTATAAGTGAACCACTCTTTTTGGGAGTGAGTTTTTCACTCTTTTACATTTAGAGAGTAGAGCTGATGTTAAATTGACATTGATGTACTCTCTGTTAATATTGATTTCACCATCATCAAAAAAAAAAAGAGAAGATATATGATTTCTCTATCCTTTAATTTTTTATTATATATTGTTTTAACCTAACACTTAAAGTAACTTTCACATTAAAGACTATTAACGGTGATATATAACGAATTTTAATAGCGTTCATGAAATGTTATTTTGTAGTTTGATAAATGTAAATATTTTGTTTATAAACAATTGTATACGATTGAGAGAAAATAGATAGATGTACACTCCCGCTATAGAGTAGTTTATAGAGTAGTTCGGATTACCGGACTTTTCCCTCCAGTCATGATTGTTAGAAATCCATCCCAGCAAACACAAAAACGTTTTAAAACTTATATTTTGGCTTTTGGTTTAGGTAAAAACGTTTTAATAACATTAAAATGTCGGGTTATATAAAGGTCATGATAACGTTTTAAAACGTTTTGTATAAAAACACTCTACAACAATATTTTAAAATGTTTTCAAAAATGTTATTGTAAACTATTTTTGCAAACATTTTTGCCAAATATTGTGTCAATACTTAAATAACATTATGTTAAAATATTTGAACCCAGCAAACACAGAAATGTTAAATGTTTTTTTCAAAACCTTTTAATAACATTTAAATGTCGGGTTATATAAAGGTCATGAAAACGTTTTAAAACGTTATTGAAAATATTTTGGGCAAACATTTTTCGCAAAATATTTTTCAACCCCAAAATAACATTCTGTTTAGAATGTTTTGTATCAAGTTGACAAGAATGTTTTTGTAATGTTATTAAAACGTTTTTATACCCTTATATAACCCGACATTTAAAGGTTTTCTGTAAAACATTTTTGTTTGTTGAGCAGTAGATTATCATAAAATGTTTTTTAAGGTTATGAAAACGTTTTATACTCTTAATATACCCTTTATATAACCCGACATTTAAACGTTTTCTGAAAACCTTTTATAACCTTTTGCGAATGATGTCGAAAACGTTTTGTGTTTGCTGGGATATTTTAAATCTCATTTTTTGGCCGATTTCAATTTAAAAAAAGGTGTCAAAATGCTCAGGAGATCATCCTGCATCAAATAAGCTGGTGCCCTAAGGATTCTGAAACCTGACCTTTTTTACCCATCTATAACCGAACCCTATTATAATAAACACCTCAAATAAAGAAAGTCCGCAGTTATATCACCCGTCCTACATTACACCAAACCCTGATCTTGATCCCTCTTCATTACACTCTTGATTTAGTAGGGATATAGACCTCAATGGCCCTTATAGGTCAAGCAGATTCCGAATTATTGTCATTTCATATCAGTTCGGGGGCACTGCTAATTCAAAGACGTCTCTGATATCAAAGACTCTTCAGTGCCGAGTCACCTGACAGTATCATAATTCAAAGACGTCTCATAAATCACATACTCCCTAGTCTCAAACCCCAGCCGCAAACGATATTGTGAACGTGAACTGGCGCAACGGGAATATTTTTGCGAGTAGGCCTAATCAGCATGATCAGGGTTGTAGCTAGCCCAAGTGCCTGCTAGCTCCTGCTAATTTTACTATTCAATTTATGAATTAAATCGCGGGCTCGGGATACACTCTTTCTAGTGAACGTGAGAAATTGGAGAATGCTAAAAAAATTTTTGCTCTTTTTCATAATTAAGCTTAAATGCTGCAGAATAACTTTGCACCCTCGATGACATTTTGCAGACTTTCAATTCTCCGGACACATCAAAACTGTTTATTGGTTATTTTCGGAGCATATATTTTTTTACAGATTTCCAACTGAGCCGCGAATTTTAGTTTTAGGCCTATATGAACACTCGTGCTCAATAATTCCTCCAATTCAGCCTAGGTTTAGGCTTTTCTGTTTTGCTTGAGGGGGATGTGCTATAATAGGCCTATAGTCATTTATATCTATGAAAGATAGGCCTATGCCTATAATTCCTAACAAATTTCCTGCGGACCTGACTTCTGCATGGGTATGAACCTGCTCAATTAGGCCTATATGGATAAATGCAAGTTAGCCTTTTCTTTTTTGACGGAGAAGGGTACCTGAGGGGGATGTGCTCCCTCAGAAGTTGGAGAATTATTTTCAAAAAGTTATGAAAGACACAATAAAGTCATTTGGTGTAAAAGTTTACACTTATTATTCGTATTATTTTGGGCATAACAGATTTCAACGGACCCGACTTGTGAGGGGGATATTATCCTCAAACTAAAAGCCAATTGGTGCATCATTTTGCATTAGGCCCCTATTATTAACTTATTTTTCCGACCATCATGAATAAGCATATCCTATAGGCCATATAACCATGTCATGCATAATATGTATGTTAGAATGGATTTCCAGTGGATGCGACTTCCGTGTCACAAATTTCAAGCATGAACATAATTATGATGCGCAATGACTCAGAACGTACTCTTCCTCGTTTCTTCTTGTTTTCTTCCTTGTTTTCTTTCCACTTTCCCCCTTTCGTTTGCCTAAAAATCCCCGGATATTGAAATGAGCCTGAGTGGGTGGCTGTGTCAAAACAAAATTTTCAACCCAGTTTTGCTAATATTTTGTCCTGATTTTTGTAACATTTTCGTCCCGGTATTGGCAATTATTTTATATATGTTTTCAGTTGTCGGGATATTTCTTTCAATTTTTGGGTCAATCAGACCGAAAAAGTAGACCTTTTCCTTTTCCCTCCCTTTTCCGCCCTTCAATTTTTGTAGTGGGCACTTTACTGCCCCACTGGCTATGTCCAGGCCCGTACGCAGAGTGGGGCCGTGCGGTGGGGGCAAAAGTCCTCAAAAAATCCTAATTTGCGACCGTAGCGAGCAAAAAAATATGTTTTTTATACTTTTTTAGTCAAAAAAGGTTCAAAGTTTGTGAAGAAGGTCCACTTTTTACAAAATCGCCCCCTGGAAAAAAAGAACCACTTTTTCAAAATCAGCACCACCTAAAAAAAACGAGACTGTCTATGCCACTGCTCTGTCACTCCCCTTCCTCTCCCTCCCTCTCCCTTCTCTCTTTCTGTCTCTGTCTCCCTCATTTTTTTAAGACCCGGGCTGCAGGCCCCAAAGCCCCACTCCATGGGCAGTGGGCACGCGCCTGGTTTACCGTAATTTGTTGATCTATTTTGAGCCACCTAATCATAACATAACCCTACCCCTATCAATAAAAGACAAGTGTCCATATTTCTCCGAATTCGTCCCATGCACGTGTGCAAGAGTCAGGCCACGAGGTTAGGCCTGAACATTTCCGTAGGGGCCTACCATTTTTCTAGTCATTTTTGAATATATTTTTGAAAAGTTGCCGCAACAATGCGTGCCAAAAATCGCTCCCCTCCCCCCTCGTTGACTGGCCAAAAATTCATTGTTCCCTCCTTTTTTGCCTTGCCAAAATATTCACTCCCCTATGACTTGGGATTTTTGTTACTTCAAAACGTTGGATATGGCTCGATTTTGCCAAACTAAGTGTTTTCTGGGACCATTTGTCAGAATTTGCACAGATAGATATGATGTTTGCACAGGCAGATATTTGCTAAACATAGGAAAGCATATTCCGATACAGTCACCTTCTTTCCGATGTGCTGCATTTAGTGCCAAACTGTAAAAAAAGCACGACGTATGTGATATCACAGACCCCCGTATGTGAAATCACTGACCCGTCTGTGATATCAGAGACGTCTTTGAATTAGCAGTGCCCCCGAACTGATATGGCTAATGTGATGATTATGGTTGCTACGGGCGGCCAGTTTCAGGTGTCCTAGACCTCAGACATCCATGAAACCCCCTTCATTTACTCAGCCAGCCTTGATTTAGTGGAGATATACACCTCAATGACCCTTGTAGATCAGGCAGATTCCGAATTATTGTCATTTCACCTGGCTAATTTGAGGATTTATGGTTGCTATGGGCGGCCGTCTTGGATTTCAGGTGTCCTAGACCTCAGATATCCATGAAACCCCCTTCATTCACTCAGCCAGCCTTGATTTAGTGGGGATAGACACCTCAATGACCCTTGTAGGTCAAGCAGATTCCGAATCATTGTCATTTCACCTGGCTAATATGATGATTTATGGTTGCTATGGGCGGCCATCTTGGATTTCAGGTGTCCTGGACCTCAGACATTCCTGAAACCCCCTTCATTCACTCAGCCATCCTTGATAGACACCTCAATCACCCCTCTAGGTCAAGTAGTTTCAGAGTTATTGTCATTTTACCTGGTTCATAAGTACATTTTGGAGGCCATTTTGAAAAATGGCCATATACAGAGTTTGCCCGGGTTTGGAATATAATGCAAATTTTTGCGTGCTCTGCGCCTTATTTAAACAAAATTTTAACGCACTCCGCACAGTCGCACACTTTCTTCACTCTTCGCCTTTGTTCCGGCAATGAATAATTTGTCTTGAGTCTGTGTAGGCGGAAGGGGGTGGGGGTCATACAAATTTTCGACCCAAGATAGGGGGGGGGGGTCGTAAAAAGATCTTTGCCGGCGATAGGGGGGGGGGGGCATAAAAATTGAGTCCGGTCACCGACATATTCATGACCCACCCTGCCTAAGAAAATGACATCACCCTTATGGCGAGTTTTCGCGCGTAGCATACTATCATGGAAAGTTTTTCAAAGGAGATCCATGTCTAAGGATTATTTACTCATAGACTCAATGTATAATGATTTCTCACGAAAAAACATAATGTCGCGCATCCCCACGTATGGCTTTTTACAATATGACATAGATTTAGATTCCTTTTTTGAAATTGGGGTTGACTTTGGTGAAAATCTGTCAAGAGTGGCAAGTGTTCGCTCACAGAATAACTTTTGAAGCTAAAATACCGGTACTAAATATGATGAAAAAATGAACAAATTTGCGCAAAGTGCGAGAAAATAGTCAAATTTGATATTAATTTCCCTTCACTATAACTAATTGTGACCAAAAATTTTACACCCTTGACATTAATTTTTGTTCTGGTCTGAGGTGGAGCGACTTTTTTGGTCCGAGGTGGATCTATTTTGTTGCTAAGATGGCGAGACATTTTTTTATTTTTCAAAAAACTACCCAGCCCCCTTATATCTAATGGTGCGTAGCCATAACCTGTGAATAACCTGATTAATAACACAATGGCTCATTTTAATACAATGCTGACGCACTGTATGCTAGTTAGGGAGTGTTCAGGAATACCTTGGGGGGGCTGGAAAATATGTAGGGGGTCATAAAATTGTTGGAGTTCTCAATGAGGGGGGGGTTTAAAAGGTTTTGGGTGTGTGAACAGGGGGGGTAAAATTATTTGGCACGTAGAAGGGGGGTTAAAATGTTCCAGTAAAACCAGAACAAACATACATGGCAGATAAGGGTATTTGATCGGGGTGCACCGCTCAGTCCAACTAGTCCGACTACACAAACAGTCCGAAAATGAAAAACACTGCGCTATAGTCCGAAAAAAAGCATGCGCTAGTCGGACTAGCACAGTGTTTTTCAAAATCGGACTAGCGCAATGGTTTTCAGTTTTGGAATAGTGCAGTGATTTTCAGATTCGGATTAGCGCAGTGTCGGACTGAAAGAGTGTTTTCCAGATTCGGACTGGCGCAATGATGTTCAGTTTTGGACTAGTGCAGTGGTTTTCATTTTCGGACTAGCGGCGTGTCGGACTGGTTCAGGGCATTTCAGATTCAGACTAGCGGCGTGTCGGAATAGCGGAGTGTCGGACTAGCGGCATGTCGCCAGGAGTATTGAACGATTTATCAAAATATATCAAGTACCTGATCAAATCATTAAAGCAGTATGCAGACTCCGAGTATTAGACGTATAATATTTGATGTAACATATCTACATTACTTAATCTAGTCCCATTCTATTTCCAGTAATGTTTAAGTTCTAACGAATGTTTGATGACGTAAAATCGATAATATGTTACGTATAATATCTGGTAGAAATATATTATCGATTTTACGTCATCAAACATTCGTTAGAACTTTTCCATTACTGGAAATAGAATGACAATAGATTAAATAACGTAGATATGTTACATCAAATATTTTACGTCTAATAAAAAGTCTGCATACTGCCTAATGGATGGTTTATTAATACTGACACAAATAAAACATGCTTATGAGCTGCTTTATAAAATGACAAAACATTTCCACAATTCCACACCTTTTTCACAGAGGATGATTTAAGCACTTCCCACCACGCCACTGTGTTGACTTGCGGTTAGCACAGCTGTGTGAGTGAACATGACACCACTGCTCGCACATTGCATTGACGGGCATGGTTAAATTTGAATTTGGACTGATATATTTACAATAAAAACGCATTCAAAATGCTAGTCGATTTCACATTTTATGTTACCTAGAGAAGGTGTGAATTATCCTTTATGCATACATCACTTTTGTTCTGAAATCGACCAAGTAATAATGATACACGCACAATTCTTAAACAACATCTTTTGCACAGAATTCAATGGGATTTGAAAAGTAAAGTGGCAGTTGAAACTCTAGTGATAACACGTTTGCAGTGCATGATGGGGCTTCCTTAAATCATCCTCTGCCTTTTTCAATGACGTGGGTACAATTTCACTGCACATGAAAACAAGTTTTAGTATTGTTAGTTTAATATGTTTCCCTTGTCCTTTGATGAAGAGTAGTACATTATAAGGGGGGGGGGTCAAAATATTTTGTACCTAATATGAGGGGGAAGGGGTCAAAAAGTTTTTGGTCCATTAAGAGGGGGGTCAAAAAAGTTTTGGGTTCACGAAGAGGGGGGTTAAAAAATATTTTCACGCGAAAAAAAAATTTCCAGTCCCCCACCAAAGTATTTCTGAACACTCCTTAGTGATTACCTCTTCCAGAAATTGTTCTGTGGAAGTACATCTCTATTCTGATGGTTTGATAGGGTGACCGTATATATTTTTAATAGGCCTAACAATAGGCGTTGAGTCACTTATGACTCAAGAGTTTTGAACGTTTTGTAAAACGAAGGACATAATTGTCTAGTATTATAACTAACCGTCCCTTGGATGTGCAATGACGTCATAGTTTTCACAAGAAACATTTAGAAGTCCACGGTAGGTTAATCATGCGATTCCTTTGAAATCACACATCCAAATAAATTTATAAAATAAATCGTACATGAAGTATTATAGGACCGTATACAAAATCCTGTGTAAAACGATATAAATTTCACAAAGCATGTTTCCGCAAATATTTTTGACTTTGATTTCATTCCTGTCTTTTCTATGTGTCAATAAGGCACTTGAATTGGATATTTTACCTGTGTCCAAGCCTCGGTTTCTCGGAGTGGATCGTCATGGACTCCAGTACAAATACTACAAGTGGCGAAAAAGTGTGTGCTCCTTGGTCAATGCTACGATAGCCACAATACTGAGTTTCATAAGGTAGGTTTGTTTTTCACATTATATGTTAGGCCAACTGAAAAATACCAGAAGTTGATCGTCCCCGCACAGTGTCGATGCCCTATACGATAAATATAAATTTAATACTCCGTTGGTGAGCGACGGGCGAGTGGTAGTGAGCGACAGGCGAGTGGTATTTCACTGAACGCAAGAAACTGAAGGAGTTCTATCTGATTGGCTAGCAATCGATCGCTTAGGTCGCTCAGTAGTCAACTACAAACTCAAAATGGAGCAAGGTATTCAATTCGATTGAAATCGATTATTCTATTATTGACGTATAGATAAAGAGAGTGATAGTGTGTCAATAATGTACATTGTATTGCACCTGGTTTTACATGCGTTCCTTTATATAAATATTTTCTCAAAGAGTTGAATATTATCACATTTTTTACAGCGGATTTCAAATGTTTTACATCAAAATTGCAGTTAAACATATCCACAGCAAAATACCGGTCCTCACTAATTAGTTAATTTAATTTCCAGGTAGTTAATTTAAACGAAACCTGTGATTTACGTGACAACAAATAAAATTTTCTTGCAATAGAAATATCATATGGGATACTGATATGGTAGGCCGCAACCGCCACAACTTGGAGCTGCTACGCGTAGCTGACTTTTTGCTCCGTGGAGCCAAATTGACCAATCATGATCATGTTAGAGTTTTTCATTTCACCAATTAAGTACGACTTACTCATTACGTGAAGCGAATTTATTCATTAAGAATTTGCCAGACGAGCGTCACGTAGTTACAAGATATCCTCGGTCACGACAGTTATGATTCAAAAAGTAGTTTATGAAAAGTACGAACTGACTTATTATTAAGATGGACATGCACTCATAAGAAACTCATACAGTATTGTACATAACTATATAGCTAGGCAGAGTGGTGGTTAACTATGCACACAGTTCTGCGATCTGCAGTGTATCGCCGGGAGCTAATTTGTATAACTTGCGCGGTGTCCCTGCGGAATTCGACCTTCAGCAAACTGCAAACCAGTTCGGATTTACTTCATATACTAGTAGTAGGCCATACATACTGTAGTTACTGTCCGTTTTCCTATACACAATACTCAGTGCGCTCACCATTGACGCGTGACCTCTACCAATAGTGTATGTTAGAAGTATAGGCCATTGCCTAGTTGACGTCACTGTGTAAAAAATAACCGGCCAATATTTAAAGAGTTCTCTGAAATTCTAGAAAATATAGTTTTGTAACATGTCCTAAATTTTTAGCTAATTTAGGTGTTTGGAAATATTGGTACTTAAGTGTTTTAGGAAGGATAGGTACACGACAGATAACACCAAAAAATATGAAGAAATTATTTCTAAACCGTGTTAAGTCATTAAGCTTCTCATTTTCAAGAACGCTGGTTAACAATAAGCAGACTATTGTCTCATTTCGTAAACAAAAGCCCACAGTATTGTTACCTTGCGTTCGCTTTATAATCGTTCACCCAACTGAAACTATAATACCAGCTCATTGCTCATTGCACAGGTAAAACAGACACAAGTGCAGTGTGTATTTAACCAGAGAAGATCTGATGTAACATAGTTGAGCTGTTTTCATTGAGTGTTATCTTGGTTTAATAGCTTTTAATGGGGTTTAAGTCCTTCAAAGGTCGTGGTGAATTCTACTGTAGACATGACTGCATCATGATTATTTTAAAGTCAACAACATTCAACAATATGATCACCGTGATAGTATGACAGTATCAGTACCGTGGGTGTCATCGATCCTGGCCTGACAAACAAACACACAAACACGCCACACACATGACACATGCATGCAAGGTAACATTGACTATACACTAATCAAACAATGGTATTGATCCTGTACAACTGGTCGTGGTTTATTTACAATCGATTCATTTAAAATCCCCATAGTAAACATTAATTTTGGCAAGAGTTTTCTCTCTCTGAAACGAGGATGCATCCACTGGCTCCGCGTAATGAAAAGATCTAACATGATTGGTCAATTTAGCTCCGCGAAGCGAAAAGTAAGCTACGCGTAGCAGCTCCACGTTGTGGCGGTTACGGCTATGGCTGGCCGTAACCGCCACAACGTGTATGGCAAGCTAAGCGGCTCAGAACGTGGGACTAGCTACGCGCAGCTTCTTTCTCGTTACGTGCAGCTTATTAACCAATCAGATTCGCGGTTTTAAACACGTGGAGCTGATGTAAACATCCTCTCTCACAAATATTACGTTGTTAATTTTGTAAATGAAAATATCTGTAGTATATCAGCAAAAAATGGTATAGGTGCTATTAAAGTAATATCTGAACAGAATGATGATTGTTCTATATTTAGGGGCTATCATTTTCTTCGGAAGGGATCCCAAATATAGGGGGGTCATACTTTTTGGAAAGAAAAATAAGGGGAGGGGGGTCATAAATTGATAATGACAAAATGTAGGGAGTCACAAGATGACTACAGATAGTGTGTTTATTGTATTCAAAAGACTGATTTCAATACAATTTTAGCCTGTCTAGGGGTAAGGTGTATCGGTGGTGGGAGTCGGGGGTCATAACATTTTGATGCCGAAATAGTGAGGGCCGCAATTTATTGACGCCGACTTTTGTAAATTTAGGACCCCCCATTCCGAAAAAAATGATGACCCATTTTACTCTCTCCATATTTACACAGTGGCATGTGATATCGCTTTCCCTGCAATATCTTTACACAGCGCTTTACATCAGCAGTAGTTGTTGTTTGACCTTCATATCCCCTGCACCGCTAATACAGCCCGAGTATAAAGTTACTTGCTATTAAACACGGTGTAAACTTGGAAACACTAAATAAATATGCTTTGTGTCATTTTAGCCAGGCATTAGCAACATGTTCTCTTGACACGTGCTGTGATTTGGCCTCCTTTACCCGTTCGTTATCTATGCTAATTCCGTAAATTAATTGCAAGATAATAATTGTGAAAGAGGATACCTATAACTATACTACGCGCAGCTAACGACCCAACCACGTGATTAAATTTGACTATTTTGATTGGTCAAACAGCTGCTCGTAACGAGAAAGAAGCTACGCGTAGCTGTTCCACGCTTTTGGCCCCCTTGGCTTGCCATAAACGTGGAGCTGCTACGCGTAGCTTACTTTTCGCTTCGCGGAGCTAAATTGACCAATCATGTTAGATCTTTTCATTACGCGGAGCCAGTTGATGCATCATCGTTCCAGAGAGAAAAACTCTTGCCAAAATTAATGTTTACTATGTGGATTTTAAATGAATCGAATGTAAATAAACCACAAACAGTTGTACAGGATCAATACCATTGTTTGATTAGTGTATAGTCAATGTTACCTTGCATGCATGTGCCATGTGTGTGGCGTGTTCGTTTGTTTGTCTACTGTGTCAGGCCAGGATCACTGACACCCACGGTACTGATACTGTCATACTATCACGGTGATCATATTGTTGAATGTTGTTGACTTTAAAATAATCATGATGCAGTCATGTCTACAGTAGAATTCACCACGACCTTTGAAGGACTTAAACCCCATTAAAAGCTATTAAACCAAGATAACACTCAATGAAAACAGCTCAACTATGTTACATCAGATCTTCTCTGGTTAAATACACACTGCACTTGTGTCTGTTTTACCTGTGCAATGAACAATGAGCTGGTATTATAGTTTCAGTTGGGTGAATGATTATAAAGCGAACGCAAGGTAACAATACTGTCTGGGCTTTTGTTTACGAAATGAGACAATAGTCTGCTTATTGTTAACCAGCGTTCTTGAAAATGAGAAGCATAATGGTTTGCAGACTTAACACGGTTTTAAAAATAATTTGTTCATATTTTTTGGTGTTATCTGTCGTTTACATATCCTTCCTAAAACACAAAAGTACCAATATTTCCAAACACCTAAATTAGCTAAAAATTTAGGAAATGTTACAAAACTATATTTTCTAGAATTTCAGAGAATACTTTAAATATTGACTGGTTATTTTACACAGTGACGTCATATAGGCAATGGCATAATACTTCTAACATACACTAGGTCACGCGTCAATGGTGAGCGCACTGAGTATTGTGTATAGGAAAACGGGCAGTACCGTAACTACAGTATGTATGGCCTACTACTAGTATATAAAGTAAATCCGAACTGGTTTGCTGAAGGTCGAATTCCGCAGGCCACGCCGCGCAAGATGTACAAATCAGCCTGAATTGTGTGCATCACCACTCTGCCTAGCTATATAGTTGTGTACAATACTGTATGAGTTTCTTGTGAGTGCATGTCCATCTTAATAATAAGTCGGTTCGTACTTTTCATAAATTACTTTTTGAATCATAACTATCGTGACCGAGGATATCTTGCAACTACATGAAGCTCGTCTGGCAAATTCTTAATGACTAAATTCGCTTCACGTAATGAGTAAGTCGTACTTGATTGGTCAGTTTTACCTCCGAGTAATGAAAAACTCTAACATGATTGGTCAATTTGGCTCCACGGAACAAAAAGTCAGCTACGCGTAGCAGCTCCACGTTGTGGCGGTTGCGGCCTACCATATACGGCCAGCTATATACTGATCATGCGAAAATCGTAAAAACATAGAATAGAAACAGTGTGGCAGGCTCTCAAAATCTCAAATTGTATGCTTAGCCTAAGTCGCTCGGCCTATCTCGAATAAAATCACCATGCGTAGCTGTTGAAAAACGTGAGGATTCATCGTACTATCACGGCAATTTTTAACACGAAGATATAGGGTTGATGACGGTGTGCCCCGCGCCCGCCTTCGTCCTTTTTTGAGGTCGCTTCAGTTTAAGTTTTAGTTTAAAAAAAGATGTTTCTGAAGTTGAGATGCTGCCTATAGCCTTGACATAAAGAGTTTGTAATGTTAGTGATCATCAGAGGAAACTACGGTACCCTACCAGAATCTTAATAAAATAAAAAGTGCAACATACGGGCTAAATATGGGTATTTATACTTCTCTTTTTGAAAACATAAACAAAACAAAAAACAACAAAACCCTCTTCTATGTTTAAGTAGAAACCAAATTATGAGTTATAAGTCTACCATGTTTGCAACTCCGCTGGTATATATATATACGCACGTGGGTCGACAACGCGACGTTGCATGCAATTATTGTAATCGATGCGATTGAACTCCTCACCTGTCACTGCGTTAACGTGGCAGTTCCAAGTTTGCTTTACAATACATGATTTTCACGGCTTTGCTCATGTGAGAGGTTATACGGAAATTCGTGTTTTGCACTTTGTTGACTAAATCTTTACTCAACTTATTACTCATCACGCTTTACTCCCCACACTGAGTAAATTTTTTTAAAGTGTAGTCCCTATGCACCCCAACACACCTTTCGTACACAACACTTAACAGACCGTTATTCAGAAGGACCGTTATTCTGAAGGGTTATTATTCCGAAGGTTCATTACTCCAAAGGACTATTACTCCGAATTTACAAATTACAGAATTTACAGAATGTACGTTATTCTGAAGAGTCGTTACTCCTAACGATCGGTTAATTCGGAGTAACCCTTCAGAATGACAACCTTGTCGTAAATTCGGAATAATGACTCTTTGGAGTAAATTCAAGCCTTCCGTATATTAGGCATACCCTTAGTTATAACGGTCCTTCAGAATAACGAACCCGGGATAACGAAGCGTAGGCCTATATTGATCGTGTCACCCGTTTCCAGTTTGTTGGCCCTGCAATATGTCCATGAAGAACGGCCTGTACGATGTTTATGTGTTGAACACAGTTCTATTTTGTTTCACTATGTATTTGAAGTGATTTTTAGAGGTATATTTCGGGGGTATAGGCCTACTTACCAATCGAAAACTCTTTTTTTCTTTTCTTATAGTTTACCTTCGTGGACATTAACATATTCGGATTTACTTACACGATATACGACTTCAGGTGAAATCACTTTGCTTGTAGCGATGGGTAAGTTCGACACGATAAAAGGAAGTAATGACCATTTTTAATATCCGTTGTGGGGTAAAGACCCCAGTTTTTATTCGATGGTTATTCTCATCAACTCCTAGCCTCCTGACTCTTATATTTAAGGGGGTACTACACCCCTGTCCAATTTTGTGCCTATTTTTGCATTTTTCTCAAAAATTATAGCACATTGGTGACAAGTAAGATATGTATATTATAGGGGCAAGGACTACAACTACCGTACTGAAAATTCAGCAATTCAAAGCAAGTAGTTATTGATTTATTGATCAAATATTGGGTTTTCCCTCATTTTTGACTGTAACTCCACAACTATTGTCTGTGCTGAAATAAAATTTCCAGTGCAATAGTTGTAGTCCTTGCCCCTATAATATACATATCTTACTTGTCCCCAATGCGCTATAATTTTTGAGAAAAAACCAAAATGGGCACAAAATTGGGCAGGGGTGTAGTACCCCCTTAAGAAAAATAATTATCAAGCACGAATCACATGGTTTTATTTAAAACAAACTCATGTTGACCATAAAAGCGAATAAAAACAGTCGGCTCTCAACACGCGATATTATACAAATACAACATGTTTTGAGGGGAAGTAGTCAAAACTACTGGTCCCGAGGTGTTGGATGATTTGACTACTTCCCGACGCATCAGCGGAGGGAAGTAGTCAAATCATCCAACACCGAGGGACCAGTAGTTTTGACTACTTCCCCGAAATGAAACATGTTGTATTTGTTTTACTATACCTCATAAATATTTTCGTTATCACGGTAAAATCGTAAACAAAAGTCAAAACACACATGTCAACGTGCCGGTCGGCATGGTAAAAAAGCTTAATATTTTGCTTACCTGATTTTATTGCAGGATTTCTGTTCAATCAATATTTACATTTTGACCTATTATTATTCAAATTTTCTTTTTAACTTTCCATAAATAACATTTTGTTTCATAAAACGTCATTTTCGGGAGTTATTATCCATCGGTAATCTCGGCAAAATAACTGCAGCAGACGCCATTTTCACGAATTCGCATCTGCAGAATCGCCATTGTCTAGCATAGTGCTACGTCTGAAGGAACGGTGACGCGCGGGGTCGATATACCGTGTGGTAGTAGGCCCAGACAAACAAGTCTGTCTATGGTAGTAGGGGTGCGGAAGTTTTTACTACTTCCCCGCGTTCGCGTAATTGCACAGGCGCGGGGAAGTAGTCAAAATACCGTACTCGGACGCTGGCGTTATTAACCAATAAGATGTCTGGATTACCTAATAAATATTTATGAGGTATAGTAATAAAAATTCCCGCCCGAAATTGTCTAAGTGCAATGACGTAAATGGTTATTTGTGTTCAAATGTCGTCAGCCTTCATTGTAATACTGGAACGTCATTGCACTCGACAATTTCGGCGCCCGGGAATTTTGAATATCGCGTGTTGAGAGACGGAAGGACGTTTTTATTAGTTTTTATGGTCACTGTGAGTTTGTTTTAAATAAAACCACGTGATTCGTGCTTGATAACTATTTTTCTTACATATAAGGCATAATGTTGTGATTGCCGGAGTTATCCTTTATTCAACAACTCCTCCTATACCTTTGTACAGGAGCCAACCGTTGTTAATCCGTGATGAATCCACACTTTTACTGTAGCGTACTACGCGAACGCGAGCGAGACTACGCATTACGCGAGAGCGCGTAATATTCGTCATGTTTGGAAACTGTGTGCGTATGCAAGCTTTACAAATTAAATTCAGTATTTTTCAGCTAAACATTGCAGTTTTATTCTGTAGTTTTATCCCAGTTTTGTTGCTGATTTTAACAGAGCAATCGTCGAAGTTTTTGTAAGGCTGAGTGGCAATGATGAACTGACATTCCTCGTGAAATAATCCCTGAATTATACGATCTTTAGCTTCTTTTCGTTGTTGAAAGGGATTCAATCATGTTTCACCGTTGTGCATCACCGTTTAACAACTCGCGTCCGGCGCGTCTGCGTGGTTTACTTCGCTCGGGCAGCTAAAGCTAAAGCTGCCCTCGCGAAGTAAACCACGCAGACGACGCGGCCGCATCGTTGTTAAACGGTGATGAACAACGGTGAAACATGATTGAATCCTTAAATAAAAGTAATTATGTCTCTAAAAAGTAGCAAAATCTTATGAGGAATTACGTTGTTCCTAAAATTTTGTGCAGAAAGTATATTATGACAATCTCTCTCTAAAAAGAAAATAAATAAACACCAAAAAAGGAAGTGCATATAATGACCAAAATTAATATTCTTCCAATTTTGACGATTTTTTGTGTGTGGTTCATGTCCGTTCCATGTTTTCTCTGCGATGCAATATCAATCAACGCTCTGCAGGGTTTATTGTTCTCCGATTAGAGCGCTGACATATTGGAAAATGTTGCCAACCAATATTCATGATAGTGTGCATAGGGTTAAATGTCGGGACCTAGGTCACAATTTGAGAAGAGATGAGGTCGACCAACGGCCATATGCGGAAGTTAAAAGTCACGTCTATGACATGTACCATAGTCTGCCTATTACTAGGAAGATGATTAATATCCTGCATATGCCTCATCAGTTACTTGGTATAACTGATTTACTAGTTCTTATACGATGTTTTAATATTTTATCACACATGTATTGATAAATTGTGGAGCAAATATGTATAAATATCTTCCAGGGTCTATGGACTGCCCTTACACATGACTGTATTGTGGTCACTTATTGATACTCGCCTGTTGTGTAGAGCGTTAATATGATGCCGGATCAGTGACAAATTTAATGGCGGAACCCTTTTGTTAGAAACAATGGTACCACGTTTATGAAAAGCCTGTCGGAAAATCAAATAGGCATCAAAGGAACAAAGCATTGTGTAATCTATTGCCACTCTATGTTTATAAAAGCTCTTTGATATCAATGATCATGATTCCGGCGACGCTTAATTTCTTTCTGCAACCATAAGGCTGCGATCACATAGAAGTATACTGTATACGGTATACGGTATTCGCTATATACGATATACGCTCATTCGATCAGGCTGAGCTCACATAGGAGTATACTAAATGGACTTACTGTTCATTTTCATGAATTGATGGATAGTGCATTCACTGATCACTGGCCTTCGCACCTTTGTTTCTTTACTAACAGGGTGTCCCAAAAGTCTCGATACTATTTTAAACGTTCATAACTCTAGTATACAGCCCGCGACAACAAAAGTGAAGGTATCGTTGAAAAGAGGAAACTCGGGCAATATTTTGACACCAAATTTGACATATAAACTCACTAACATAACATATTAAAGAATCTACGGTGAAACAGTTGGGCATATTACAATAAGTTTACAGCACATCTTCTGATCCCAAGTATCCATTACCTTCTCTTAACTCCTAGACCAATGTTCCCCATTCAATTCAATTACAAATATCAAAAAGTTCTCGTATTATAAAAATAGACTATCAAGATGATATACAACACCAAGAAATGTGTACTTATGCTTTGATTTTATTCGGAAATCGAGGCAGTAAAAGCTCAGTATCTTCAGAAGTTGTGTAATATTCCATTCTTCAATTCTCTGCTCTCTCACAAGATCCTGCACCAAGGACTGTAAGGACATAACTCTTAATAATTCGCAGTGGATGGTGAAAGACAGGGAGGTCAGCATTGAAGTGTCGTTCTTCATATTGTAATTACAAACCCAAGAAAACAACCAATTGTTTTCCTTTACAAGTGTTCCAAAGTCAAGGCATATTCTAAACATGAATTGTCACACTTGATCTTCAGGTGGTGCTTCATCATCAGTGTGATCAGGGCCAGGGTTGAAACTTCTTTTTGAATATATAAACATTGTCAGATTGAAAATCTTATGAAGAAATGATTTCAATATATCATCATCAACCATACCATAACAGAATAAGTTTAGATTTTTCTTCAAAATTTTACTAGAAAAGAAGGCGAAGAGCGAAGTCTAAAAATCGATTTTATAATTCGCAACGAGAAACGCATATTTTTGTTTACCAGAATTGACATGTCGCATTTGAGTTGTATTGTTCATTGGTCATCTATTTGTAATATTTGTAATATGAATTGTATTGAAGATGAGTTCCACTGTTTTATAATTTGTTCAACGTATAATGATATCAGATCCAATTTCTTTAATGACATGGTTAAATTTAACCCAAGTTTCTCAAATCTTTCAGATTACAATAAATTCATTTTTGTAATGTCAGATGGCAACCATTGTTGCAGGTTAGCAAAATTTGCAAATGAAATTCTCACACTTCGTCAATCTATTGTGTACACTAAGGGATAAATAAATTGTAATTATTATTTAGCTGTCTCCTCATGTACACGTCAACATCATGCTTGCTTCTGCCATGTTGCGCATTTGCGGCTTCTTGCATTTATTTTGTTCTTTTGATCTAGGCCTAAAAGCATGATGGGCGTTTGATGAGGTTTCAGCTAACATTGCCTTGTGTTTATTTTTTCTAAATGTATATGCATGTTATTGTTTTTTAAAAAATAACCTTGACTATATTTACATGTATTATTATATGCTATTTATATGTATTATTTATGTGCTATATTTTTATATTGTATATTATTGTTTTGTCACTCATAAGCCAGAATTGGCTGGTCTCTATGTGAGAGTGTGACGTTAATAAAGATTAAACTAAACTAAACTAAACTCCATTAACGAAGAAAAATGTATCATGTTTGGTATCCAAATAATTGCATGAAGTTACTCTTTCCAAATATATATTTTGATATCCCCTCGGCCAATCCTAGCGAAAGATATGACGGTTCAAAATGGTATCGAGACTTTTGGGACACCCTGTATTTGTTAATTATCTTTGGTGCACTGAATTAGCTTGGTCACAAAGACCTAAAAGCTTTAGTTGTTTTTTGGGGAAAATGTATTATCTTCAATACGAAAGGTCAAAATTTGCATATGATGGACGGCTTTCATCCCGGCTACATACACTTTAAGTACATAATTAAATTGATACATTTTACTTCGAGGACTGTTAAATGTCAACAATGTCAATAAATTGTTAATAATTTGCCATAGAATTTGTATTTATATAGCGAATTAAAAAAAAATAATCGAAATTATTTGATATCAGAAGGACATTCCTCGTATTCGGAATGCAATTTGATGTATCTGATGTGCTCTCATGTCCCACAAAAATACTGTGCAAACGTTGCTAGCCGATCCCTTAAAACAATTTGGGCCATTTTATTGCTATCTACAGTAGACAGCTTAATTTTGTGTGTAAATGGATATTGATTTTTGTCTCCTATACTAGGTTATTTCATATACGATATATTAGAATTACGACGATACTCATTTTGGAAGGAATGGCCATTTGTGCTACATCACATAGCGGTAAGAACAGAACATCAAAAACAATATAGACCTTTTTCTGATGACGTCACCTAATCGATATTGGGGTCTGAGATGTAAACAAACAACACGTGCGTTTCTCACGTGTCCACGGTGTAAAAACACCAAATACTGCGTATTTTCTCCTCTGTTTTGTCATATTATCCATACAATAATTGTTTAAACGGACTCTGTATACTAGTTACCTTTGTTCCAGTTTGTTTTGATGCCATAAAATACAAAAGATACGGAAAAACCGCGATGCTATTTAAAATTCAATCTTTGTTTTTTGTTTACTTTATACACCGTGGCGAACTAAATGCGTACTGCGAGCTGGCAATTCCGCGCAGGACGCCTAGCGTGGCGCAAAGTTGATCGCGCGCGCCGGCGCGGTATTTGCGTTTGGGTGCTGATGACTCGAATGCTGGACCCCAATATCGATTGATTGGTGACGTCTGAGAAAAAGGTCTATAGGGGGCACACCACTAAATCCTTCCGCATTTGGTGTAACCTTGTATAGTTCCGGTTAAAAATAGCGCCTGAGCGAAATGTATGAGCCTCTCGAGGGTACTAAATTTAAGTGAATCGTGCTTGTTTTTATGAAAAGAATAGAGTAAGACCTCAACATTAAAAATCTGTTCAAAAATGTTTCAAATCGATTGTGAATTAGTGACAGGCTGTCGGAATAATATCAAGGCCGGAACTGGTAAGGAGGCGAAATTGTCGGCTGAAATTCGTGAGGGCGCTGTTCAGGTGCCCGTAGCTCAAAAGTTCAACTGGCTTGGTCACAAAAAAATAAATTTTTATTAAATTTCAGACTTTATACTTTAAGAAAATCCATACGACATTTTCTCATTTTTGGAACTAAGGGTAGAAAAACGAATTTACTTTCTTGTGTTTTCACGTGTATTTCAATGTGACGATTATTTAGTGGTGTGCCCCCTTCGAAGGCGCTTTTTTCAACCGGGGCTATATTCGGCTTTTTGATAAATGCAGCCAAAATTAAAGTCGGCTTTTGTTTGAATTATGTTAATTTCGATTTAAATTGATAGTTCAGATGTTAATGTGTAATTTTAAATCGAATAAGATGCAAATCGTGCTTTATATAATTCCGTTAGGGGGCTTCAAAGTTGAACAAAATGTCGAAATATGTGAAAAAATAAGATTTCTGCGATTTTAATTGATTTGGTTTGAAGGTTATAAATCTGCACGGGTCCTTAAACTCTCCAAAACTTGTTTTTATAAGGTGGGGGGGGGTAATTATTACACAATTTTTAGCTACTAGACCCTTGCAATTAATTATTAACGTGACTTTCTTTCATTTAAAGAAAAATTGAGCATTTAGCGGTAAAACTAGGTAGGCCTACAACACGTGTTTTGGGTATAGACCTAAGGGGTGGTGCAATAATTATGTGTACCCCGGGGTGAATTATAGGGGGGCAAAGATTTTTGGCAGGCCAAAAGGGGGGCAAGCATTTTTGGCAGGTCGAAAGGGGGGGGGTCAAGCGATTTTGGGCAGGTCGAAAGGGGGGGCAAGCAACTTTTGGCACAGATATTTTGGGCACCGTTTCTATATTACGCCCTAAAAAGGCATAGGAAAACGTTACGAACACATTCAAATATGCAAAATTTCCTGCTCGCTGCGCTCGCATTATATGTTAAGACAATTTAAGGTTTTAAATTCGGGTTCCCCAAAATCTTGCATGTGTAAGGGGGGGGGGGGGCAAAAATTTTTTGGCACGTCAAAAGGGGGGGGCAAAGGTTTTTTGGCACGTCGAAAGGGGGGGCAAAGGTTTTTTGGCACGGCCAAAGGGGGGGGCAAGCGATTTTTGGCAGACCATTTTGAGAATTCACCCCCGGGGTACACATAATTATTGCACCACCCCTAATGCGAGATTAACATGCTTTTTTGGCTAAAATGTGGCAAAAGCGGCATTTGCCATTTTTCGGAAAAACGCTCTCATTACGTAACTAAGACACATAGAAGAAAACTATTTGATACTTTTTCTTTAAACTGTCTATTCTTTAAAAAAAATAAAAAAAATTGAGAAACAAAATAAATATTTCTCCTTATAAGGGGGCACACCACTAAATCCTTCCGCATTTGGTGTAACCTTGTATAGTTCCGGTTAAAAATAGCGCCTGAGCGAAATGTATGAGCCTCTCGAGGGTACTAAATTTAAGTGAATCGTGCTTGTTTTTATGAAAAGAATAGAGTAAGACCTCAACATTAAAAATCTGTTCAAAAATGTTTCAAATCGATTGTGAATTAGTGACAGGCTGTCGGAATAATATCAAGGCCGGAACTGGTAAGGAGGCGAAATTGTCGGCTGAAATTCGTGAGGGCGCTGTTCAGGTGCCCGTAGCTCAAAAGTTCAACTGGCTTGGTCACAAAAAAATAAATTTTTATTAAATTTCAGACTTTATACTTTAAGAAAATCCATACGACATTTTCTCATTTTCGGAACTAAGGGTAGAAAAACGAATTTACTTTCTTGTGTTTTCACGTGTATTTCAATGTGACGATTATTTAGTGGTGTGCCCCCTTCGAAGGCGCTTTTTTCAACCGGGGCTATATTCGGCTTTTTGATAAATGCAGCCAAAATTAAAGTCGGCTTTTGTTTGAATTATGTTAATTTCGATTTAAATTGATAGTTCAGATGTTAATGTGTAATTTTAAATCGAATAAGATGCAAATCGTGCTTTATATAATACCGTTAGGGGGCGTCAAAGTTGAACAAAATGTCGAAATATGTGAAAAATAAGATTTCTGCGATTTTAATTGATTTGGTTTGAAGGTTATAAATCTGCACGGGTCCTTAAACTCTCCAAAACTTGTTTTTATAAGGTGGGGGGGGGGGGGGGTAATTATTACACAATTTTTAGCTACTAGACCCTTGCAATTAATTATTAACGTGACTTTCTTTCATTTAAAGAAAAATTGAGCATTTAGCGGTAAAACTAGGTAGGCCTACAACACGTGTTTTGGGTATAGACCTAAGGGTGGTGCAATAATTATGTGTACCCCGAGGGGGGGAAATGAGAGGGGGGGGCAAAGAGTTTTTGGCAGGCCAAAAGGGGGTGTAAGCATTGTTTGGCAGGTCGAAAGGGGGGTCAAGCGATTTTTGGCCGGTCGACAGGGGGGGCAAGCAACTTTTGGCACAGATATTTTGGGCACCGTTTCTATATTACGCCCTAAAAAGGCATAGGAAAACGTTACGAACACATTCAAATATGCAAAATTTCCTGCTCGCTGCGCTCGCATTATATGTTAAGACAATTTAAGGTTTTAAATTCGGGTTCCCCAAAATCTTGCATGTGTAAGGGGGGGCAAAGAATTTTGGCACGTCAAAAGGGGGGGGGCAAAGGTTTTTTGGCACGTCGAAAGGGGGGGGCAAAGGTTTTTTGGCACGGCCAAAGGGGGGGGCAAGCGATTTTGGCAGACCATTTTGAGAATTCACCCCGGGGTACACATAATTATTGCACCACCCCTAATGCGAGATTAACGTGCTTTTTTGGCTAAAGAGGGCGCACCACCAAATCACTCCACGATTTATGTACCAGTGAAATTCGGTTAAAATAGTCCACCGCTTATTTCAGCTTCTTGCGGCTTTATTTTCTATAGATATTGTCAAAATTCGCTCGTTTTCAGCTCATTTGCTTCCGACAAGTGTCTGCATGAAAGAATCTGAGAAAAAATCCCAATATTTTATTTCAGAGGTGAAGTTTTGGCGCGAATTTGAACAACGTCCGGTTTCAAAAAATAAGTGATTTTTTAGGGTTAAATTTGCACCTTTTTTCTTTGCGGCCAAATAGCAAAAAAGTAGATGGTCACCAATATATTCTGTTGAAAGAATAATATTCTACACGTGATAAGCTTTAATTTGATACCAAACTTTTTATCTATATTACGTTTTTGCAGTGACAAAACGCCATCCAAACGTGCGTATTTCCTGTGTTATCCAATGGCGCAATCATTGGTGGTGCGCTCTCTTATAAGCGGCTTTTAAAGTGTGTTGCTATGTACGCGCATTTTTACAAAAAAGACATAGAATAAGGGCGGAAATCTTAATAAATCATTTTATTTCATCCGCAAATGCTTGAAATAACGTTTGTGATTAGTTTTAGCAATAATTTTTTTCTTATTTATCCAAAAATACAAGTCTCTGACGTTAAGAAAAGCATCAAAACCTACTTATATGGGCGCTTTTGCTATAGATTTATACCAAATCAGAATAACGTATAAAACTTGTATTTTTGCTTAAAATGCCAAAATAAGTAGGCCTAGTTTGAAGATAGAGAACGAGAGCGGGGGGGGGGGGGGTAATTTGACCCAATTATGTAAATAGGCCTATGTTTAAGGTATTCAAAATATTTGTACACACATAAAGTACTTTTCACAATTAAAAAAAATAAAATTAAAGACTATCTTTTTGCATAAATCATTCAATTTTATGTCCAACCTCTGCAAACTTCTGCATGTTGATAAACACGTTGAAATTTGGGTCTTTTGGTGATTCGGAGCTGATTTTTAGAGCATCATTTCTCCCGAACGGAATGTCGCAGAGGGATGAAATCTTGAGAAATGACTAGAAACTGTCTCTAGTTTACTTCAAAATGTAAAAAATTGGATTTTGATAACTATTGACGTTTATAAGAGGGCGCACCACCAAATCACTCCACGATTTATGTACCAGTGAAATTCGGTTAAAATAGTCCACCGCTTATTTCAGCTTCTTGCGGCTTTATTTTCTATAGATATTGTCAAAATTCGCTCGTTTTCAGCTCATTTGCTTCCGACAAGTGTCTGCATGAAAGAATCTGAGAAAAAATCCCAATATTTTATTTCAGAGGTGAAGTTTTGGCGCGAATTTGAACAACGTCCGGTTTCAAAAATGAGTGAATTTTTAGGGTTAAATTTGCACCTTTTTTCTTTGCGGAAAAAAAAAAAAAAAAGTAGATGGTCACCAATATATTCTGTTAAAAGAATAATATTCTACACGTGATAAGCTTTAATTTGATACCAAACTTTTTATCTATATTACGTTTTTGCAGTGACAAAACGCCATCCAAACGTGCGTATTTCCCTGTGTTATCCAATGGCGCAATCATTGGTGGTGCGCTCTCTTATAAGCGGCTTTTAAAGTGTGTTGCTATGTACGCGCATTTTTACAAAAAAGACATAGAATAAGGGCGGAAATCTTAATAAATCATTTTATTTCATCCGCAAATGCTTGAAATAACGTTTGTGATTAGTTTTAGCAATAATTTTTTCTTATTTATCCAAAAATACAAGTCTCTGACGTTAAGAAAAGCATCAAAAATCACTTATATGGGCGCTTTTGCTATAGATTTATACCAAATCAGAATAACGTATAAAACTTGTATTTTTGCTTAAAATGCCAAAATAAGTAGGCCTAGTTTGAAGATAGAGAACGAGAGCGGGGGGTAATTTGACTCAATTATGTAAATAGGCCTATGTTTAAGGTATTCAAAATATTTGTACACACATAAAGTAATTTCAAAATTAAAAAAATTAAAATTAACGACTATCTTTTTGCATAAATCATTCAATTTTATGTCCAACCTCTGCAAACTTCTGCATGTTGATAAACACGTTGAAATTTGGGTCTTTTGGTGATTCGGAGCTGATTTTTAGAGCATCATTTCTCCCGAACGGAATGTCGCAGAGGGATGAAATCTTGAGAAATGACTAGAAACTGTCTCTAGTTTACTTCAAAATGTAAAAAATTGGATTTTGATAACTATTGACGTTTATAAGAGGGCGCACCACCAAATCACTCCACGATTTATGTACCAGTGAAATTCGGTTAAAATAGTCCACCGCTTATTTCAGCTTCTTGCGGCTTTATTTTCTATAGATATTGTCAAAATTCGCTCGTTTTCAGCTCATTTGCTTCCGACAAGTGTCTGCATGAAAGAATCTGAGGAAAAATCCCAATATTTTATTTCAGAGGTGTAGTTTTGGCGCGAATTTGAACAACGTCCGGTTTCAAAAAATAAGTGATTTTTAGGGTTAAATTTGCACCTTTTTCTTTGCGGCCAAATAGCAAAAAAAGTAGATGGTCACCAATATATTCTGTTGAAAGAATAATATTCTACACGTGATAAGCTTTAATTTGATACCAAACTTTTTTTTTTTTTTTCGTTTTTGCAGTGACAAAACGCCATCCAAACGTGCGTATTTTCCTGTGTTATCCAATGGCGCAATCATTGGTGGTGCGCTCTCTTATAAGCGGCTTTTAAAGTGTGTTGCTATGTACGCGCATTTTTACAAAAAAGACATAGAATAAGGGCGGAAATCTTAATAAATCATTTTATTTCATCCGCAAATGCTTGAAATAACGTTTGTGATTAGTTTTAGCAATACTTTATTTCTTATTTATCCAAAAATACAAGTCTCTGACGTTAAGAAAAGCATCAAAATCACTTATATGGGCGCTTTTGCTATAGATTTATACCAAATCAGAATAACGTATAAAACTTGTATTTTTGCTTAAAATGCCAAAATAAGTAGGCCTAGTTTGAAGATAGAGAACGAGAGCGGGGGGGTAATTTGACTCAATTATGTAAATAGGCCTATGTTTAAGGTATTCAAAATATTTGTACACACATAAAGTACTTTTCACAATTAAAAAAAATAAAATTAAAGACTATCTTTTTGCATAAATCATTCAATTTTATGTCCAACCTCTGCAAACTTCTGCATGTTGATAAACACGTTGAAATTTGGGTCTTTTGGTGATTCGGAGCTGATTTTTAGAGCATCATTTCTCCCGAACGGAATGTCGCAGAGGGATGAAATCTTGAGAAATGACTAGAAACTGTCTCTAGTTTACTTCAAAATGTAAAAAATTGGATTTTGATAACTATTGACGTTTATAAGAGGGCGCACCACCAAATCACTCCACGATTTATGTACCAGTGAAATTCGGTTAAAATAGTCCACCGCTTATTTCAGCTTCTTGCGGCTTTATTTTCTATAGATATTGTCAAAATTCGCTCGTTTTCAGCTCATTTGCTTCCGACAAGTGTCTGCATGAAAGAATCTGAGAAAAAATCCCAATATTTTATTTCAGAGGTGAAGTTTTGGCGCGAATTTGAACAACGTCCGGTTTCAAAAAATAAGTGATTTTTTAGGGTTAAATTTGCACCTTTTTTCTTTGCGGCCAAATAGCAAAAAAAGTAGATGGTCACCAATATATTCTGTTGAAAGAATAATATTCTACACGTGATAAGCTTTAATTTGATACCAAACTTTTTATCTATATTACGTTTTTGCAGTGACAAAACGCCATCCAAACGTGCGTATTTCCCTGTGTTATCCAATGGCGCAATCATTGGTGGTGCGCTCTCTTATAAGCGGCTTTTAAAGTGTGTTGCTATGTACGCGCATTTTTACAAAAAAGACATAGAATAAGGGCGGAAATCTTAATAAATCATTTTATTTCATCCGCAAATGCTTGAAATAACGTTTGTGATTAGTTTTAGCAATAATTTTTTTCTTATTTATCCAAAAATACAAGTCTCTGACGTTAAGAAAAGCATCAAAAATCACTTATATGGGCGCTTTGCTGCTATAGATTTATACCAAATCAGAATAACGTATAAAACTTGTATTTTTGCTTAAAATGCCAAAATAAGTAGGCCTAGTTTGAAGATAGAGAACGAGAGCGGGGGGGTAATTTGACTCAATTATGTAAATAGGCCTATGTTTAAGGTATTCAAAATATTTGTACACACATAAAGTACTTTTCACAATTAAAAAAAATAAAATTAAAGACTATCTTTTTGCATAAATCATTCAATTTTATGTCCAACCTCTGCAAACTTCTGCATGTTGATAAACACGTTGAAATTTGGGTCTTTTGGTGATTCGGAGCTGATTTTTAGAGCATCATTTCTCCCGAACGGAATGTCGCAGAGGGATGAAATCTTGAGAAATGACTAGAAACTGTCTCTAGTTTACTTCAAAATGTAAAAAATTGGATTTTGATAACTATTGACGTTTATAAGAGGGCGCACCACCAAATCACTCCACGATTTATGTACCAGTGAAATTCGGTTAAAATAGTCCACCGCTTATTTCAGCTTCTTGCGGCTTTATTTTCTATAGATATTGTCAAAATTCGCTCGTTTTCAGCTCATTTGCTTCCGACAAGTGTCTGCATGAAAGAATCTGAGAAAAAATCCCAATATTTTATTTCAGAGGTGAAGTTTTGGCGCGAATTTGAACAACGTCCGGTTTCAAAAATTGAGTGATTTTTTAGGGTTAAATTTGCACCTTTTTTCTTTGCGGCCAAATAGCAAAAAAGTAGATGGTCACCAATATATTCTGTTGAAAGAATAATATTCTACACGTGATAAGCTTTAATTTGATACCAAACTTTTTATCTATATTACGTTTTTGCAGTGACAAAACGCCATCCAAACGTGCGTATTTCCCTGTGTTATCCAATGGCGCAATCATTGGTGGTGCGCTCTCTTATAAGCGGCTTTTAAAGTGTGTTGCTATGTACGCGCATTTTTACAAAAAAGACATAGAATAAGGGCGGAAATCTTAATAAATCATTTTATTTCATCCGCAAATGCTTGAAATAACGTTTGTGATTAGTTTTAGCAATAATTTTTTTCTTATTTATCCAAAAATACAAGTCTCTGACGTTAAGAAAAGCATCAAAAATCACTTATATGGGCGCTTTTGCTATAGATTTATACCAAATCAGAATAACGTATAAAACTTGTATTTTTGCTTAAAATGCCAAAATAAGTAGGCCTAGTTTGAAGATAGAGAACGAGAGCGGGGGGGGTAATTTGACTCAATTATGTAAATAGGCCTATGTTTAAGGTATTCAAAATATTTGTACACACATAAAGTACTTTTCACAAATAAAAAAAATAAAATTAAAGACTATCTTTTTGCATAAATCATTCAATTTTATGTCCAACCTCTGCAAACTTCTGCATGTTGATAAACACGTTGAAATTTGGGTCTTTTGGTGATTCGGAGCTGATTTTTAGAGCATCATTTCTCCCGAACGGAATGTCGCAGAGGGATGAAATCTTGAGAAATGACTAGAAACTGTCTCTAGTTTACTTCAAAATGTAAAAAATTGGATTTTGATAACTATTGACGTTTATAAGAGGGCGCACCACCAAATCACTCCACGATTTATGTACCAGTGAAATTCGGTTAAAATAGTCCACCGCTTATTTCAGCTTCTTGCGGCTTTATTTTCTATAGATATTGTCAAAATTCGCTCGTTTTCAGCTCATTTGCTTCCGACAAGTGTCTGCATGAAAGAATCTGAGAAAAAATCCCAATATTTTATTTCAGAGGTGAAGTTTTGGCGCGAATTTGAACAACGTCCGGTTTCAAAAAATAAGTGATTTTTTAGGGTTAAATTTGCACCTTTTTTCTTTGCGGCCAAATAGCAAAAAAAGTAGATGGTCACCAATATATTCTGTTGAAAGAATAATATTCTACACGTGATAAGCTTTAATTTGATACCAAACTTTTTATCTATATTACGTTTTTGCAGTGACAAAACGCCATCCAAACGTGCGTATTTCCCTGTGTTATCCAATGGCGCAATCATTGGTGGTGCGCTCTCTAAAATGTGGCAAAAGCGGCATTTGCCATTTTTCGGAAAAACGCTCTCATTACGTAACTAAGACACATAGCAGAAAACTATTTGATACTTTTTCTTTAAACTGTCTATTCTTTCAAAAAATTGAAAAAAATTGAGAAACAAAATAAATATTTCTCCTTATAAGGGGGCACACCACTAAATCCTTCCGCATTTGGTGTAACCTTGTATAGTTCCGGTTAAAAATAGCGCCTGAGCGAAATGTATGAGCCTCTCGAGGGTACTAAATTTAAGTGAATCGTGCTTGTTTTTATGAAAAGAATAGAGTAAGACCTCAACATTAAAAATCTGTTCAAAAATGTTTCAAATCGATTGTGAATTAGTGACAGGCTGTCGGAATAATATCAAGGCCGGAACTGGTAAGGAGGCGAAATTGTCGGCTGAAATTCGTGAGGGCGCTGTTCAGGTGCCCGTAGCTCAAAAGTTCAACTGGCTTGGTCACAAAAAATAAATTTTATTAAATTTCAGACTTTATACTTTAAGAAAATCCATACGACATTTTCTCATTTTCGGAACTAAGGGTAGAAAAACGAATTTACTTTCTTGTGTTTTCACGTGTATTTCAATGTGACGATTATTTAGTGGTGTGCCCCCATAGGCCAAAATAAAAATTCCCTTTAAAAGGGAAAGCCAGCTTCAATGTAGAAGAGGTCTTGTAATTAGTTTGGGTGGAAGGCATTTTTAGGATCACGCTTTTTTAGGATCCATCATGTTTCATGACAGTCCACCAAACCATCAATGATGAGAACATGCACACAGAATTAGAAACAGAAACTTTTTGTCTTTTCTGCCTTTTACTCTTAGCTCATATAATTTAGTTTTTTGGTTAATTTTACATTAATTCGCAATGTATAGTTTACTATAGCACATTATAAAATGTATAAAGACTAATTACTCACTCCAATCTTTAACTTTTTAAATGTGTTGATTGTTAGTCCGATACTCCGGCGAAGCTATGAAAATGGCATCTTACCTACTCCATTCTATAGTCTGCACTGTGTGTTTTCTCTTCAATCATTTTGTTGAATACCATAATAATTATTTAATAATCAACATGATAAAAAAAAAAAAAAAGTTGGATTCACTTTAGTTTGTGTCATTTTATTTATTGATAAAATAATACAATAGGCCTAATTCATTTTGTTTACCTACCTATTTATAATACATGTCAAATGGGGGTATATTGTTCAATATGCCTACATGTAGGCTATAAATTATGCCCATATCATAGATAGGCCCTGAAATAGCATCGCATTTTTCCCATTGAAAAGACAAAACTGATGTTTAAGATATCAATTATTTCATTCATGACATTTTAAAATCATTTTTATCCATAAAACGATACAGGATAGGATTTTTTTACTTTGACTTTTATATCCATCAAGGTTTTAATTCTGTTATCAATACACTCACATATCATGCTGTGTTGGTCTACAGGAGGTCTGCAAATGTAAATCTAAGAACGCCTGATAACAAGGATACTGTAATTTTCTTTCGTTGATATGCTGTGGTAACTATTATAGGCCTGGCATATAACTTTTAATGTCATATTTCCTTCAAACCATAACTTTTGAAATTCTCACTCGTTTTCATTCGTTGAAACGGCAAAACATACTTTCTTTTTCTTACAAATCAAATAGTAGGCCTTACATTATATTTTCACCATAAAAAGGTCCGCAAAGTAATTCAAACCAATGCTAGTAGGACCCCTACCCTGTAATCTCTTTAGCAAACAAAGACGATCTCCGAATTAAATAGCCAGCTCTTAGCTGGCGAAAAGGTGTTTGTTTGCCCAGACACGACCGACCCAAAAAAATCAAAAACATCAAACACTTTTATTAACAATGATATAAAAATAAAGAAAATGATGTCTTTTTCCTATAAAAATGCCAAATGACACTTAAAAGCTCATATTCCTGGCAATCACAGCTTTCATTTTCCCCATTTGGCCCTCCCCAACAATAGTTTACCATCAATCAACATCAATATAGAGAACCAAGCATGACACATGTGACAAGTATGGTCTATAGTATGTAAACAAGGTGGTTAAAGATGGCAGTTTTGGGAGTGAACGTCCGCAACAAGAGGTCAATTATTTTTCACATTTGTACAGGGTAAACAATTAACTTGCTCTAATTTTCTTGAAATTGGCAGCAAATTGTTCATCTATTTGTGGGGATTCAGAAAAAGAATAGTTTGCACTATCCGCAATGTCAAATTATTGAGATTTAAGATAAAAACGAGTTTCAAATTTTGACCATTTGTGTGACATAATTACGGAACTGCCTCTTTATTGATCATCTTTATTTTCAAGCCAACCTGTAATTACAACTCTGTACTTTTCTGGGATTTTGTGTTGGGGTTTCGAAATATTACCAACAAATGGTGCAAATCGTACATTTGAAGAAACAATTTGTGCTAAATCTGAATGTTTTATTTTGATTTCTTTCAGTTCATCGCCGTTGCATTAAAAATAATATACGCACGTCAGGGCCTCGGAGTAATAATAATTGGTCTAACTATAGAAGCTGGGAGTATCTTTTTACATGTACGGAGTCTGCTTTTGAATTACGGTTACTCTGTTCATAGCAAACCGTTCAAAGTAATAACCCGCATTATTCTGTTAATATTTGTTACCTATCGTATTCCTGTACTTGCTTTCTTATTACAATGTCACCATTATAATCACGAGAGACTGCCCTTTATGCTCGTAATTCTAGGATATTTTGCGATTTCTGGGATATTATTTGTTAACGTCTATGTTGTAATGTCTTTATTAATGTCAGGAACAAGATGGAAATCGAAAGCAATCATATAATAATTATAGTGTGCGTATAAGCCTACACTCTTAGAAAAAGTTTCAAAAAGGGTTCTTCGAATGTCCTCCAGGCAGAATTTGTAAAGGTTCTTCAAATAACCATAAATATAAAAGAACCTATAATTCCCGAGGGTCCTCCCTATAGAGAGACAAAAAAAAAGGTTCTAAGTTGCACCTTTTTTTTGTTAAAAGTGTATAAAAGATGAAAAAAGGAAAAATTAATGATTAGTTTCTGTCTTTTATCTTTTACATTAAGGGGTGGGGTATGAACGTTTGGACAGTATTTATTGTGGGAGATTAGAGCACATGAGACATATCGAATGCATTCTGAATACGAAGAATGTCCTTCTGATATCTAATAATTTAGATTTTTTGAAATTCGCAATGTAATACACATTTTATGGCAAATGATTAAAAATTGATATTTTGATATTTAACAGTACTCGAAGTAAATTTTATAAATCTGATGATCTATACTTAATGTGTATGTAGGTGGGATGAAAAGCCGACGATCAATTGAAAATTTTGACCTTTCGTATTGAAGATATGGATTTTTTTCCCCAAACACCAACAAAAATTAGGTCCTTTTGGGAAAAAAATCCATATCTTCAAAATGAAAGGTCAAAATTTTCAATTGATCGTCAGCTTTTCATACACTTTAAGAATATGTCATTAGATTTATAAAATTTACTTCGAGGACTGTTATATATCAAAAATGTGAAAAATATCAAATTTTAATAGTTTGTCATAAAACGTGTATTATATCGTGAATTTCAAAAAATGAAAATTATTTGATATCAGAAAGGCATTCTTCGTATTCAGAATGCAATTCGATATGTCTGATGTGCTCTCATGTCCCACAAAAAATACTGTCGAAACGCTCAAAACGCTCATTCCAGATCCCTTAATCAGGCAAATATTTATATGAGTAGTTTGACGATTTACTCCATGGAAGTAACATCTTGTTTAATCAGGTTAACCGATGATTCTGTTGTCTCCTCTAGGCCTATAACATAACATAACATAAACATGGGACTATCCTGGGAGGGGGGGGGGGGGGTCTTCAAAATTTTTTCTACGGGGATGTGCCTCAGTGCATGACTTTCGGATATAGACTGTTCTCTAGACCCAATTTTCCACAAAAAGCACCCAAAGTGTCCCAAAATTCTTCCAAATACGCCCAATTGGGCGCATTGTTCTTCAATGAAAACCCACCCATCGATATACCAAAATCGCTGAAAACGTAACCCCCAAAAGGAGGCACATACCCGTACACCTTCATAATGGGAGGACAATATGTCATTATGATTGATAAATTATGTTCAATTTTGTTTTCACCATTGTCTTTTTGTATACTCTTATGTACTCTTGTATACTCTTTTGTCTCTTGTATACTCTTTTTGTCTTTTTGTATACTCTTTTCAGAGTATACTTAAATACTTAAAAGTATTTTAACCATGTATTCAATTTTTATCTGTTTTTTATCATGTCTAACCAGCACGTTTAAATATCGAGTTATATAAAGCATATAAAACGTTCTAATAACAGTTAGAAAGTATTTTGAAAAAAATATAAAAAAACATTTTAACGTAATGTTATTAACTTCGTTGAATAGATTCATCAGGTTTGTTCAGTAAATAAACATTTTGGATTTTTGTTTGATAAAACCAAGTGAATATTTTGACAAAACCAAGTGAATATTTTACTCACTCCAACACCCTAAACAGAGAGGAGGGCACATACCTCTACACAGGGAAAATATGCCACATAGTGCCAGGTTGGCACTTGCCAACTGATGCCAATGTGGCATTTGCCAGGTTCGGCCAAGAAGAATGTGCAAGGGGTGAACGCACAACCAGGCATTTGCAGTCACGGGCCAAATTGGCATTTGCCATCAATATCCAGAGTGTCAGAAATCATTGGCATCTGCCAATTGTACCAGGTTGGCAAGTGTCAATCTGGCAGGGGTTGGCATTATCATGTTTTGGTGATTTATAGATTTGTATTATTTTGAACAAAATGAGATTTTTAGATGGTTTCCAGCAGTGGTTCCCAGTGTTTTAGGCTCCATATTGTTTTGAACATACAAAACATTGCGTGATCTTTGTTTTCATTGGTTTTTGTAATTTGAATAAATCAAAACAATGATTTTGTATAAAAATGAGCTATTTCTGATGATTAAATTTCTTTTTCATGTGTTTTTAATTTTATTATTCTAATTTATTTTGGAACAAAAATGCAATTTTTGGATGGTTTCCTGCGGTGGTTCCCGGGGTTCGGCTCCAGGTCGTTTTGATAATAATTATGAATTTGCAGGTTTGTACTTTGATGTGTTTTTGTTATTTTTCAAGATTTAAATTATAATGGAACAACAACAAAAATGCATTTTTGGATGGTTTCCTATGGTGGTTCCCGATGTTTTCGGTTCCGTGTTGTTTTGATGGTAGGCCCTAATTGTGCATTGGTTGATTTGTGCTTTCATTTGTTTTTTTGTTACTTTGCAAGATTTAAATTATTTTGGAACATTGAATGCATTTTTGGATGGTTTCCTGTGGTGGTTCCCGGTGTTTCGGCTCCGTGTTGTTTTGATAGTAGGCCTACTGGTGCATTGGTAGTTTGGGCTCTCTCATTTGCAAGAATTAGGCCTAAATTATTTTGGAACAACAATGTATTGTTAGATGATTTCCTGTCCTGGTTCACGGTGTTTTCGGCTCCATTTATGCATTTTTAGATTTGTGTTCAGTCGTGAGCTCCCTCAAATGCTGTTGTATGTGAAAGAGCTCTAATGACCAATTATCAGACCAAACCAGTAGATGTGCACGTCGCAAAAAAAAAAAGTAGATTTAAGATTATTCAGATGAAAAATTAGTGTGTGTTTCAGTCAAAAGTAAGAAGAAACACCATTATTGAACTTCATTTTTTGTTTGCAATTTAAATAACACAATCTTAAAAATCACAATGAAAGATAAAACGGTTTTGTACACAATACCACGGAAATAGTGTACATATTGGCGTAAATTAACCGGGAGGTTGACAAGTATTGGCGAAGATTAAATGAGTTTTGAAATTTCAGTCTTTTTAAAATTTTGTTTACTTTTTTATGGCTTGAAGAACTGAATTGCGTATTACGCTGCCCACCACTCACATGGCGCAGAGCGCCACGCAAAGTTCATTGCGCATACCGGCGCGTAATTTGAGCGCAAGCGCGGATAAGCCAAGTTGATTGATCGGTGACGCAAAATCACCCACGCACGAGAAATGCATTATTTACGATCTGCATCATTTTCTAGCTCGGAAGGCGCTCGCGCAAACGGCTATCTTCTGAAGATAGCGGAGCATTGCGGGCCTAATAAAGCAACAGAAAACATTTCACACATTTGAAAAACATCTCTTGTTAGGAAAGTTTGTTTTTGATGTGTTTTGTTTGTTTGTTTTTTTCCGCTATCTACTCAAGATAGCAGTTTTTTTTTTTTTTTTTTATAAAATAGGCCTAAGAAAGTAAGAAAGGTTGACAATATTTTGTTATCTACTGATGATACCATTTGAAACCGTATGAACAATTTTTTTTTTTAAATCAAAGAAGTCGGAAATTTCATTTGGTATATTTTTTGTACTACATGTTTGTTGTTTGTTTGCTTGTTTGTTTGTTATCTACTCAAGGTAGAATTTACGGTGTGATTTGCAAATCATTATAGGCCCTTTGCGACATCAAAAAACGCTCAAAGCCTACTTACGGCCTGCATCATTTTGTCGGCACTCGCTAAAGGCTTTACGGGCTTAATAAAACAACGCAGAAAATATTTCACAAATTTAGAAAACGTCTGTTAGGAAAGTTTGTTTTGATGTTTTTTGTTTGTTTATTATTATTTGTCTGCTTGTTAGTTTTTCTGCTATCTACTCAAGTAAAATACAAAGAAATTGAGAAAGGTTGAATATATATTTTGTCAGGCCTATCTACTGATGATAGCATTATAAAACCTAATGAAATAACAAAAAAAGAAGGAAATTATAAGACTTAGCATGAGACGAGTCAGAAAGATAATTTGATATGTTTTTGTATATTTCATGTTTGTTTGTCTGTTTTTTTTTTTTTTTTATCTACTCAAGATACCATTTACAGTGCGATTTGCAAATCACCCGTTGCGACATGCATCTGTGAACACGCGCGAGTCCACTTACGGCCTGCATCATTTACGATCTGCATCATTTTCTCGGAAGATAACATTGCGGGCCTAATAAAGCAACAGAAAATATTTCACACAGTTAGAAAACATCTGTTAAAAAAAGGTTGTTTTTGAGGGTTTTTTGTTTGTTTATTCCGCTATCTACTAAAGATATTATTTTTTTGATAAATTACAAAGAAAGTAGGCCTAAGTAAGAAAGGTTGACAATATTTTGTTATCTACTGATGATACCATTTGGAACTGTATGAACCAATTTCTTGTTTGTTTGTTATCTACTCAAGGTAGAATTTACGGTGTGATTTGCGGCACCAAGCATCATCTGCTCAAAAAACGCGCTCAAAGCCTATTTACGGCCAGAAAATATTTCACAAATTTAGAAAACGTCTATTAGGAACGTTTGTTTTGATGTTTTTGTTTGTTTATTTATTTATTTGTTTGCTTGTTAGTTTTTCCGCAAGTAAAATACAAAGAAATTGAGAAAGCTTGTTCGTTAGGCCTATCTACTGGTGATAGCATTTTTAAACCTAATGAAATAATACAAAAAAAGAGGAAATTGTAAGACTTAGCATGAGACGAGTCGGAAAGATAATCTTAATACTAATTATGGCGTGTCCGTCCCTCTGTCCGCGCGCTATCGCGTGCGCGTGGCTCGCTAACGCGTGCTCGCGGTGCGTATAACGCGAGCTCGCGGTGCGTATCTCGTGCGCGCGGTGCGCTATCGCGTAGTGCGCGGAGTACCGACGGGCGTAGTGCGAGCATCGGAAAGCATTACAGTGACTAACAGGTGCATCTCATCGGACCAATAGGCCTATTTTAAAGACATGATTAACATAAAAATCATCAGTTATGGTAAGGCCTATGTAACCCGTTTGCGTTCACATTTCTCCCGATTGAATTGACGGCCTACATCCAGACACTACTCAAATTTCGGGGTATTTTTGGGTCCTCCGATGTAGTTGCAGGACAGGGTTTGGAAGAGGCGAACGATGGGTTTTCAGATTATAGGTTCCGAAGTAAGCGTCACAGCTCAACAGAGTTGATAGTTGTGTCTTAATCATTGAGAGACGTATATCGTATAGACCTTTTTCTGATGACGCCACCTAATCGATATTGGGGTCTCAGATGTAAACAAACAACACGTGCGTTTCTCACATGCCCACAATGTGAAAATACCAAATACTGCGTATTTTCTCCTCTGTTTTGTCAGCTTTCACATTAGCTTCCATAAAATAGTTTTTAAATGGAACTATATATTGGTTACCTTTGTTTCAGATTGTTTTGATACCACAAAATACAAAAGATACGGAAAAACCGCCATGCTATTTGAAAATTAATCTTTGTTTTGTTTTACATTTTTGTTTACTTTTTACACCGTGAGGAACTAAACGCGTACTCAATTTCGCGAAAGAAACAGTGTCTACGACACATTCAAGAAAAATACAGAACTAATAAAAAAAAAAAAAAAAAAATATTATCCTGTTTTGGCAAATGAAACATAGCTAAATCCTAATCCTTTAGTTAGTCCTAACTGGAGATAAAAGAAAAAGTTCACTATTTCACGAATATCTTGAAAACGAGCCAAAAACATGCATTTTCGGCATGTACAATCGAGTCACGAAAATCACAGACTTGGAACAAATCTAAGCATTTAAAATCCGACCGCGCACTCTCGAAAGGGCGCCCTCTTACATCGCCGCCATTACGGGGGGCCATTACGGGGGCCATTTGTGCAGCATAGCATAGGCAAACAACAACAATACTTTGGATATGCTTCTCTAAGTTCACTTCACTGGCACCATCATCAAATTGCCATGGCTGCTTAGGCAGATGATGTTCGAGACTGGCCAAAACTAGAATTTCAAGGTAATTTACTTGTCAAAAAAGTGAATTTATGCATCTTTTTTCGCCGTAGCGTAGGCCTAAATATTGTAAACAAAGCTTATTTCATCCGTATGAAAAGTGTTAAAAAGCATCGGTCGATTAGCTCTGGTTTAAAGAACCGGATAGGCCTACAGGTGTATTGAAAATAGTTTTAACTTTTAAGTAGTATAAAATATCGCAAAATTTTCATCAGAAGTAGAGTTTTAAACTGATGAATGCTTTTAATTAAGAAGCGACAAAAGAACAAGAAAATTATCGGTCTTTGACTGACGATTTTCTTCGGCGACGAATTGAAAGTCCGATGCGGTAGGCCTACTTCCCGATGAGGCCAATTGAAAATAAATAACGTCCCCGCCCGATTTTTGAAGATTTTCAAATATTTTTGTTATTTTTCTTCTTCGGTCCCTTTGTTTCTAAAATTGTTGCAATGAAAAGACATGTTTAGAAGTTCTTGCTATAAACATGTAGGCCTATTGCAAACACTCAAGCTAGGGGTAGGCCTAGGGCTTTGGGGAAATAACAAAAAATATTAGGGGCCTCCCCGTTTTTATGATGCGTTGCCAAAGCCTTTGCAATTGCAATTTTACACAGAAATGGATGGTAAAAACAACATATAAATAACAAATAATAAGGGACTCCCTCACTGATTTTTGAAAAAGTCCGGACGGCACAAATCTTTGCAGGGTTCTTACACTTCATGAGCAAAAAAATTCCATGACTTCCCATGACTTTAATTAAAGAATTCCATGACTTTCTCTGGTATATAATGCACCAACCATTTTCATACAATTGTACTATTTGTGTACTTCAAAACCCTAACCATGCTAAGGGCACTATACTTTCAAAATATGCTTTAATTCAACCACCTTCACATTGAAAAAATGACAATAGCAATTGGCATTTATTTTTTTCAAAACAATTTTCAAAGAAGCTCCATTTTCAAGTTACAACACTTTAAAATGTCCACGTTCCCATATTCAACTATGCACGAAGCATTTTTAAAACTTTTGCACTGGCTTTATTACATGACCTATGCATAAACTAACAATTCGTTGATTCAGGTGGACCACCCACCAGAAGCTTTAGGCCTAACATCGGGTTTTGTTAGGGCATGTTTTCAACAACAACAAAAAAAAGAAGAACTAGAGTCAACAGACGCTGAATACAAGCCGCAATTTGACCCCTATAACTTGACACCTGGGTTACGGATGGGGTCAACTGCTCTTGCACTGTGCTTAGGATGTCATAAGAAATATTCCTGGTGAATTTCAGCTTAATCGGAACTTATACATGGATTTTGATTTTTGAAAATTTTTGATTGACCTTTTGACCCCTTTAATGACCTTTGACCTCAATGTATAAAAACCTTATGTACACCGACAAAATGCATTGTTTCAATTTTAATTAAAAAATTCTAACATGTTCAGTTCTTGAGATAAAAATTCTTGAAGTTATTCAGCTAAAAACAGGAAGGGACCCCTTAATGACCTTTGACCCCCAAAATAAAAATACCATGCATACATCAGGTAACACTGATTCATGTATGTTGGTTATATTATTCTGGCCTGTTTACATTTTGAGATAAAAATTTTTTGAACATTTTGTGTTTTTGACCGGAAGTAACCCCTTAATGACCTTTGACCCCAAACCTGTAGGCATCCTAAAGACCCTGGCTAGTAGCAATGCATGTGTGCTAATGGCGACTCTCTGCTATATATTTTGTAAAGACAGTGATTTTTTTTTATTTTTAGCTTTTCAGACCGGCAATGACCCCTTAATGACCTTTGACCTTAATTCTTTTTAGGAAGTTTTAAGCACTGCCACATGTTGATTCATATGCATGAGTCACATGATCATTGCATGAAATTTGTGGAAGGAGGAGCATTTTTTGTGAAATCACATTTTTGACCATTATAGCTAGGTCAAAGGTCACAGCGAGGTCAAAGTCAAATGGAAGGTTTGGCCTAGCCCAGTGGTCATTTGGGTCAACTTTGGTTGAAATCTGTCAATCCTTTGCGAAGCTAGATGCAGTTGATTGGTTGCCAGAAGAAGAAAGAACTAGACTAAGCTGTGGTCTAACCCACGAACACAGCCGTGTTGTTACCCCTAATGACCTTTGACCCCAAAATATATGAAAACGGCCATAGACATTGGCTAATGTCAATGCATGGGTGCATGTGGCACCACTTTGCTATGTTACTTGTGGCAGAAGGGCATTTTGAAGGTTTTCGTCTCAGACCGGAAGTGACCCCTTAATGACATTTGACCCTAAATTAAAAAATACCACATATGAATTGGGTACCCACAATTCATGTGTGAACATACCGTTACTGTCCAATGTTTTTCTTAGCAAATAAAAAAAATTGAAGGTTTTTCGTTTTATACCGGAAGTGACCCCTTAATGACCTTTGATCCCAAATCTGTGAGGACCCCATAAACACTGGGTAATAACAATGCATGTGTGCAAGTGGTGTCACTGTCCTACGTAATTTGTGGGAGAAGAAGCATTTTAAACGTATTTCGTATTATACCGGAAGTGGCCCCTTAATGACCTTTGACCCTAAATATAAAAATACCACATATACACAGGATAACTACAATTTATATGTGAACATACCGTTACTGTCCTATGTTTGTCTTAGCAAATAAAAAATTTGAAAGTTTTTCGTTTTATACCGGAAGTGACCCCTTAATGACCTTTGACCCAAAATCTGTGAGGACCCTATAGACACTGGATAATAACAATGCATGTGTGCAAGTGGTGTCACTGTCCTACGTAATCTGTGAGAGAAGAAGCATTTTTAGTTGAAATCACGTTTTTGACCCCTATGACCTGTGCGTGACCTTTGACCCCACGAGTTTCATATGACATGTAGGGGCATGGTCAATGATGGTTGTGACCAAGTAAGGTCAAAATCAGTGTAAGCATGTAAGTGCTAGAGCAAATGAAGTGGTCGGCAGAAAGAAGAAAGAAAGAAGAAAGAAAGACTAGACTTAGCTGTGGTCTAAGACCACGAACACAGCCGTGTTGTGACCCCTTACTGACCTTTGACCCCAAATTTTATGAAAACGCCCATAGACATTGGCTAATGTCAATGCATGGGTGCACGTGGCACCACTTTGCTGTTATTTGTGGCAGAAGGGGCATTTTGAAGGTTTTTCGTCTCAGACCGGAAGTGACCCTTTAATGACCTTTGACCCCAAATAAAAAATACCACATATGAATTGGGTAACCACAATTCAAGTGTGAACATACCGTTACTGTCCTACGTTTTTCTTAGCTAATAAAATTTTTTGAATGTATTTCGTTTTTTACCGGAAGTGACCCCTTAATGACCTTTGACCCCAAATCTGTGAGGACCCCATAGACACTGGGTAATAACAATGCATGTGTGCAAGTGGCATCACTGTCCTACGTAATTTGTGGGAGAAGAAGCATTTTAAAGGTATTTCGTTTTATACCGGAAGTGGCCCCTTAATGACCTTTGACCCTAAATAAAAAAATACCACATATGCACAGGGTAACTACAGTTTATGTGTGAACATACCGGTACTGTCCTATGTTTTTCTTAGCAAATAAAATTTTTTGAAGGTTTTTCGTTTTATACCGGAAGTGACCCCTTAATGACCTTTGACCCCAAATCTGTGAGGACCCCATAGACACTGGATAATAGCAATGCATGTGTGCAAGTGGTGTCACTGTCCTACGTAATCTGTGAGAGAAGAAGCATTTTTAGTTGAAATCACGTTTTTGACCCCTATGACCCCTGCATGACCTTTGACCCCACGAGTTTCATATGACATGTAGGGACATGGTCAATGAGGGTTGTGACCAAGTTAGGTCAAAATCGGTGTAAGCATGTAAGTGCTAGAGCAAATGTAGTGGTCGGCAGAAGAAGAAAGAACTAGACTTAGCTGTGGTCTAAGACCACGAACACAGCCGTGTTGTAACCCCCAATGACCTTTGACCCCAAAATATATGAAAACCCCATAGACATTGGCTAATGTCAATGCATGGGTGCATGTGGCATCACTTTGCTATGTTATTTGTGGCAGAAGGGGCATTTTGAAGGTTTTTCGTCTCGGGCCGGAAGTGACCCCTTAATGACCTTTGACCCGAAATAAAAAATACCACATATGAATTGGGTAACCACAATTCATGTGTGAACATACCGTTACTGTCCTATGTTTTTCTTAGCAAATAAGAAATTTTGAAGGTTTTTCGTTTTATACCGGAAGTGACCCCTTAATGACCTTTGACCCCAAATCTGTGAGGACCCCATAGACACTGGGTAATAACAATGCATGTGTGCAAGTGGTGTCACTGTCCTACGTAATTTGTGGGAGAAGAAGCATTTTAAAGGTATTTCGTTTTATACCGGAAGTGGCCCCTTAATGACCTTTGACCCTAAATAAAAAAATACCACATATACACAGGGTAACTACAATTTATGTGTGAACATACCGTTACTGTCCTATGTTTTTCTTAGCAAATAAGAAATTTTGAAGGTTTTTCGTTTTATACCGAGAGTGACCCCTTAATGACCTTTGACCCCAAATCTGTGAGGACCCCATAGACACTGGGTAATAACAATGCATGTGTTCAAGTGGTGTCACTGTCCTACGTAATTTGTGGGAGAAGAAGCATTTTAAAGGTATTTCGTTTTATACCGGAAATGGCCCTTAATGACCTTTTGACCCTAAATAAAAAATACCACATATACACAGGATAACTACAATTTATGTGTGAACATACCGTTACTGTCCTATGTTTTTCTTAGCAAATAAAAATATTTTAAGGTTTTTCGTTTTATACCGAGAGTGACCCCTTAATGACCTTTGACCCCAAATCTGTGAGGACCCCATAGACACTGGGTAATAACAATGCATGTGTGCAAGTGGTGTCACTGTCCTACGTAATTTGTGGGAGAAGAAGCATTTTAAAGGTATTTCGTTTTATACCAGAAATGGCCCTTAATGACCTTTGACCCTAAATAAAAAATACCACATATACACAGGGTAACTACAATTTATGTGTGAACATACCGTTACTGTCCTATGTCTTTCTTAGCAAATAAAAAAATTTGAAATTTTTTCGTTTTATACCGGAAGTAACCCCTTAATGACCTTTAACCCCAAATCTGTGAGGACCCCATAGACACTGGGTATTAGCAATGCATGTGTGCAAGTGGGGTCACCGTCATACGTAATCTGTAGGAGAAGAAGCATTTTGAGTTGAAATCACGTTTTTGACCCCTATGACCCCAGCGTGACCTTTGACCCCACGAGTTTAATGTGACATGTAGGGGCATGGTCAGTGATAGTTTTGACCAAGTTAGGTCCAAATCGGTGTAAGCATGTGAGTGCTAGAGCAAATGTAATGGTCGGCAGAAAGAAAGAAAGAAAGAAAGAACCTGTAAGAAAAAAGACACAGCCGTGACTAACGTCACGGCTGTGTAAAGAACCTGTAAGACACAGCCGTGACTAATGTCACGGCTGTGTAAAGAAAGAAAGAAGAAAGAACCTGTAAGAAAAAAGAAACAGCCGTGACTAACGTCACGGCTGTGTAACTAGAGTCAACAGACGCTGATACAAGCCGCAATTTGACCCTATAACTTGACCCCTGGGTTACGGATGGGGTCAACTGCTCTTGCATTGTGCTTAGGAGGTCATAAGAAATATTCCTGGTGAATTTCAGCTTAATCGGAACTTATACATGGATTTTGATTTTTGAAAATTTTGATTGACCTTTTGACCCCTTAATGACCTTTGACCTCAATGAAAAAAAAAAACCTTATGTACACCGACAAAATGCATTGTTCCAATTTTAATTAAAAAATTCTAACATGTTTAGTTCTCGAGATAAAAATTCTTGAAGTTATTCAGCTAAAAACAGGAAGTGACCCCTTAATGACCTTTGACCCCCAAAATAAAAATACCATGCATACATCAGGTAACACTGATTCATGTATGATGGTTATATTACTCTGGTCTGTTTACATTTTGAGATAAAAATTTTTTAACATTTTTGATAATTTTGGTTCTTGACCGGAAGTAACCCTTAATGACATTTGACCCCAAAACTGTAGACATCCTAAGGACCCTGGCTAATAGCAATGCATGTGTGTTAATGGCGACTCTCTGCTATGTAATTTGTACAGACAGTGATTTTTGAATATTTTTTACAAATTTTTCAGATTTTGACCGGAAATGACCCCTTAATGACCTTTGACCTCAATTCTTTTTAGGAAGTTTTAAGCACTGCCACATGTTGATTCATATGCATGAGTCACATGATCATTGCATGAAATTTGTGGAAGGAGTAGCATTTTTTGTGAAATCACATTTTTGACCATTATAGCTAGGTCAAAGGTCACAGCGAGGTCAAAGTCAAATGAAAGGTTTGGCCTAGCCCAATGGTCATTTGGTTCAACTTTGGTTGAAATCTGTCAATCCCTTGCGGAGCTACATGCAGTTGATTGCGGTTGCCAGAAGAAAGAAGAAAGAAGAAAAAGAACTAGATCTGGTTACAGATCTGGACCTAGCCAGGGCCGGAAATGCCAGTCTTAACTTAAAGTTTGACCTTTGACCGGCTATTATGGACATCTCACACCATTAATGGTGCATCACTGTAGCATGTAGGGGCTTTATCCGTCTTCCATAGGCTGAGATACAGCTACTTTTCCCTAACTTTAAACATTCAGTTGCAAATTTGACGTTTTGACCTCCTTAATGACCTTTGACCCCAATATAAAAAAACCTCGTATACACCGAGAAAATGCATTGTTACAGTTTAAATTTAAAAAATCTACTATGCTTAGTTATGGAGATAAAAATTCTTGAAGTTATTTAGCTTAAAACCGGAAATGACGTCTAAATGACCTTTGACCAAAAAATAAAAATACCGTGCATACATCGGGTATCACTAATACATATATGAAATTTATATCACTCTGGTCTGGTTACGTTTTGAGATATAAAAAAATTAACATATTTGATGATTTTGGTTTTTGCCCGGTAGAGACCCCTTAATGACCTTTGACCCCAAAACTGTAGACACCCCAAAGACCCTGGTTGGTAGCAATGCATGTGTGCTTATGACAACACTCTGCTATGTAATTTGTAAAGACAGTGATTTTTGAATATTTTTAGCTTTCAGACCGGAAATGACCCCTTAATGACCTTTGACCCAAATTCTGTGAATAATTTATAGGCACTGGATATAGCCGATGCATATGTGCAAGTGACGTCATTATATGATGTAACATGTAGGAGAAGAAGCATTTTGAAGATATTTGGTTTTATACCGGAAATGACCCTTAATGACCTTTTGACCCCAAATTTGTGAATATCCTATAGACACTGGATATAGCCGATGCATATGTGCAAGTGACGTCATTGTAGGATGTAACATGTAAGAGAAGAAGCATTTTGAAATTTGTTGCCAGAAGAAAGAAGCAGAAGAAGAAAGAACTAGATCTGGTTACAGATCTGGACCTAGCTGGGCCGGAAATGCCAGTCTTAACTTAAAGTTTGACCTTTGACCGGCTATTATGGACATCTCACACCATTAATGGTGCATCACTGTAGCATGTAGGGGCTTTATCCGTTTTCCATAGGCTGAGATACAGCTACTTTTCCGTAATTTTAAACATTTTTTTGCAAATTTGACGTTTTGACCTCCTTAATGACCTTTGACCCCATTATAAAAAAAACTCATATACACCGAGAAAATGCATTGTTACAGTTTAAATTAAAAAATCTACTATGCTTAGTTATGGAGATAAAATTCTTGAACTTATTTAGCTTAAAACCGGAAATGACGTCTAAATGACCTTTGACCAAAAAAAATAAAAATACCGTGCATACATCAGGTATCACTAATGCATATATGAAATTTATGTCACTCTGGTCTTGTTACGTTTTGAGATATAAAAAATGAACATATTTGATGATTTTGGTTTTTGACCGGAAGCGACCCCTTAATGACCTTTGACCCCAAAACTGTAGACACCCCAAAGACCCAGGTTAGTAGCAATGCATGTGTGCTAATGACAACACTCTGCTATGTAATGTGTAAAGACAGTGATTTTTTGAATATTTTTAGCTTTCAGACCGGAAATGACCCCTTAATGACCTTTGACCCAAATTCTGTGAATAATTTATAGGCACTGGATATAGCCGATGCATATGTGAAAGTGACGTCATTATATGATGTAACATGTAGGAGAAGAAGCATTTTGAAGATATTTGGTTTTATACCGGAAATGACCCCTTAATGACCTTTGACCCCAAATTTGTGAATATCCTATAGACACTGGATATAGCCGATGCATATGTGCAAGTGACGTCATTGTAGGATGTAACATGTAAGAGAAGAAGCATTTTGAAATTTGTTGCCAGAAGAAAGAAGCAGAAGAAGAAAGAAGAAAGATCCGATAGCATCACAAGACCTAGCCGGTGTCCCGGCTAGGTAAGAAAGATCCGATAGCATCACAAGACCTAGCCGGTGTCCCGGCTAGGTAAGAAAGAAGAATTGAGAAGAGACAGAACAAGCCGACATCCGTCGTCGGCTTGTAAGAAACTAGATCTGGTTACAGATCTGGACCTAGCCGGGGCCGGAAATGCCAGTCTTAACTTAAAGTTTGACATTTGACCGGCTATTATGGACATCTCACACCATTAATGGTGCTTCACTGTAGCATGTAGGGGCTTTATCCGTCTTCCATAGGCTGAGATACAGCTACTGTTCCGTAATTTTAAACATTTTTTGCAAATTTGACGTTTTGACCTCCTTAATGACCTTTGACCCCAATATAAAAAAACCTCATACACACCGCGAAAATGCATTGTTACAGTTTAAATAAAATAAATCTACTATGCTTAGTTATGGAGATAAAAATTCTTAAAGTTATTTAGCTTAAAACCGGAAATGACGTCTAAATGAAAAAAAAAAAAAAAAATAAAAATACCGTGCATACATTGGGTAACAGTAATGCATATATGAGGTTTATGTCACTCTGGTCTGTTTACATTTTGAGATACAAAGTTTTTGAACATTTTTGATAATTTTGGTTTTGACCGGAAGTAACCCCTTAATGACCTTTTGACCCCAAAACTTTAGGCATTCTAAAGACACTGGCTAGTAGCAATGCATGTGTGCTAATGGCGACTCTCTGCTATGTAATTTGTAAAGACAGTGATTTTTGAATATTTTTACAAATTTTTCAGACTTTTACCGGAAATGACCCCTTAATGACCTTTGACCTCATTTTTTTAAAATAAGTTTTAAGCACTGTCACATGTTGTTTCATATGCACGAGTCACATGATCATTGCATGTAATTTGTGGAAGGAGTAGCATTTTTTGTGAAATCAACATTTTTGGCCATAAGGTCAAGGTCAAAGGTCAGAGTCAGGTCAAAGTCAAATGTAAGGTTTGACCTAGTCCAGTGGTCATTTGGCTCAAGTATGGTTGAAATCTGTCAAAGCATAAGAGAGCTAGGGCGAAACGTGGCAAGTCACGCACGTGTTGCCAGAAGAAGAAAGATCCGATAGCATCACAAGACCTAGCCGGTGTCCCGGCTAGGTAAGAACGAGATCTGATTGCGTTCGCCTGCGACCGCGAGGATGCACAGCCAGCAGTGACAAATGAGTTATGACCCCGAATCTGTGAGAACCGGAAGTGATCCCTTAATTACCTTTGACCCCGCAAAAAATATTACATAGTGCTTAGGATGTCATAAGGAATATTCCTGGTGAATTACCTAGCCGGGACACCGGCTAGGTCTTGTGATGCTATCGGATCTTTCTTCGTCTTCTTTCTTCTGGCAACACATTTCAAAATGCTTCTTCTCTTACATGTTACATCCTACAATGACGTCACTTACACATATGCATCGGCTATATCCAGTGTCTATAGGATATTCACAAATTTGGGGTCAAAGGTCATTAAGGGGTCATTTCCGGTATAAAACCAAATATCTTCAAAATGCTTCTTCTGCCACAAATTACATAGTACGATGACCTCACTTACACATATGCATCGTCTATTACAGGTACACAAAAGTTATTCTCCGATTTTGGGTCAAAGGTCATTAAGGGGTCATTTCCGGTCTGAAAGCTAAAAATATTCAAAAAATCACTGTTTTTACAAATTACATAGCAGAGTGTTGTCATTAGCACACATGCATTGCTACCAACCAGGGTCTTTGGGGCGTCTACAGTTTTGGGGTCAAAGGTCATTAAGGGGTCGCTTCCGGTCAAAAACCAGAAATCATCAAATATGTTCATTTTTTTTTTATCTCAAAACGTAACCAGACCAGAGTAACATAAACTTCATATGTGATGCGATCAAGCAAAATGAGTCTGATGTCGATCAAAATCAAAATTCAGTTTTCAATCTCATTACATGAGCCATTCCTTGAGCTTCATTTTGCTGAAAACCCCATCATAATTAGACTTATGATTCCAGAGATATGGCCATTTTAGTGTTGCTCAGAACAATAAAATACAAAGGAAGTTGAATACTATTATTGGTTATATCTCAAAATCAATATTCCCGACATCCGACTCATTTTGCTTGATTGCATCACATATATGCATTAGTGTTACCCGATGTATGCACGGTATTCTTATTTTTTTGGTCAAAGGTCATTTAGACGTCATTTCCGGTTTTAAGCTAAATAACTTCAAGAATTTTTATCTCCATAACCAAGCATAGTAGATGTTTTTTATTTAAACTGTAACAATGCATTTTCGCGGTGTATGTGAGGTTTTTTTTGTATTGGGGTCAAAGGTCATTAAGGAGGTCAAAACGTCAAATTAAAGAGAGAGAGAGAGAGAGAGAGAGATATGTACAAGATTCACAGTGTCAAGACATCAAACCCACACGCAATCACGTTACCCGTCTGGGGTAAACCGTGCACTGAGTATGATCGGAGAGGAGCAAAACGATTGCAGCTTCATATAGGCCCAGACTTTGATTTAAAGTTGATTTAAAAAAAAAAATATATAGGCCTAAAGTGTTCGCTCATAAATTTAAAGATTTATGGTTCACCCAAGCTGGTGTGTGTGTGTGTGGGGTGGAGGGGGGGGGTCCCTGGTCAAGAAATAGAAAGAAACTGCGAAAAGGTGTCCACTTATTGTATGTTTGGATTTTGGTTTATGTCGTAATGCTAACAGTTTTGTTTATACTTCTATAGCACATGTATCTTGATGATGATGCCCGTGATGATGATGATGATGATGATGCAATGATGATGATGATGATGATGATGATGAAGTTTTGTTTATACTTCTATAGCACATGTATCATGATGATGATGCCCGTGATGATGATGATGATGATGATGCAATGATGATGATGATGATGATGATGATGATGATAATGATGATGATGATGATGATGATGATGATGATGATATCATCATCATCATCATATAGGCTGGGCTAAATAAAAAATCTCAAAAACAAGCGGAAGAACTATTATTTGCATCAGGAAAGTCAAATTATTACAGAAAACATGAAACCTCTTCAGTGGTGTAGCCATGATTTTTTGCGGGGGAGGGGGGTGACTGAAATTATGAACTTTCTTGACCAGGAAAGTAGAAACAGGGATATGAAGAACCTCATTTTTGTTGTTGTTATGAACTCCCGTCGTTGAAAGCCTACCATCACACAATTCAGTTTTATATACCTGACCTTTTTATATTCATTTAATTATTTCTTTGTTTAGTTATCATTTACTTATTTACGTATATTATTTACTTCATCATTTCTAGCAGTAGCAGCTATGATTCTTCTCAGTTTTTTCTTTTGCTCAATTAGATAAATCTTTACCAATTTCACGACATCTGATGTGTGCGGGAATGGGAGGTATTTATATGTGTGTGTGTGTGTAGTGGACAATGCAGTGTTTAGTGTTATTTTACAGCCGACATCACGCATAGTACATTCGGCGGAACACAAAGGGGTTGTGTGCGTGCATAGGTGCGTGGTACACAATACAATTTATATGGTATAGTGATGTGGGCGTGTTTTCGGGTGAGTGAAAACAGGTTGGTGCACGCACTTGCTTTGATAGCCATGGGAAAATTATTTTCCCAGTGTGTCTGTGGCGTTGCTCTGAACAAGACACGTTTGTGATTGCTCGTATAAAAACCTCGTATATGTGCACGTGAAATAAGAAAATTACTTGCTTGTTTTCTTATTTCTTAATTTCTTGCTTGTTTCCTTCCTTCCGTCATTCATTCATTTACCCGATCATTCATTCAATCATTCATTTACTCATCTCATTCATTCTTTTATTCTTCTCATCTCTTTTCTCGGCCTTCTTTCTTTCCGTTTGAGACCTAGAAGTTGCTTAGCTTCGGGTGCCTACCCCAGGCTGTGGGGCCACATAAACGTAGCCAGGACGTAAACCAACTTGAGTGCAAGAACTTGATATATACTTATACTTTATACATACTTATATACTTTTATATATTATAAGAACTGATATACATTGGATTAAAAGAAAACTGCAGTAAGTTATTCAGTAAACTTCGTTATTATTCATATTGTGAAAATTCCTCGTCCATAAAAAGATCACGAACGAACATATGAACTTGAGTAAAGAACACTATACTCAATATCATCATAACTTATAATCAGTGTTTGATATTATATTCACCCTACTGCCCGGTTGGCCTAGGCCTATTATATACAATTTTGGTTACCTGGAAAATACCATTAAATATCTAATAACGCTGTATACTATCTCACAGCTTATTTCACTACGAGAAATTCATTTGTATAGCGATTACAACTATACTTAAGGACAAATCGATTGTATTTGAATAAATTTAATAGGCCTAACTTACAAATATGCCACGCAAATCGAGAAGGTCCCGTGCGATGTCGGAACAGCAGGCAAAGAAAAAACTTGGCACAAGTTTAGAAAGGCATGAAGCAGGGTTAACAAATAAGGTCTTTGGAAACTTCCATCAAGGTGACGAGCGTTTTTCCCCACTATCAAGAGCAAAACAGTGCCCGTGTAACAGTTTAGCGATGCTCTGTAGTATCGAGCATGTTGAGAGCATATTGAATTCATCTCATATAGACGAAATGTTGATACATGGAGATGCCTTATATAAGACTACCGCTACCAAACTAGAAGCATGTTTTGAGCTTGCTAATGACGGAATTTTGACGAATGATCAATTGCCAGCTAATTTTGCTCTTGGTAATAGCACTTACACAGTTCGGTACGAAACTGTAAGGTACAGGAGGTTTGATGACAACCCAAACATTGAACGCGACCCGCTTACTATTGAATTGGAAACATCATTTAGTAATACAAATAAGGTAATTTTCAATGTTGATTGTTACATGATGGCCATTTACAAGAATTCAGAGACTGGCGGTTTTATATTTTTTGATTCTCATTCACGAGATCAGTCTGGTTTCCCTATTGCAGACGGCACTGCCATTGCATTGTTTTTCAAAGACCTTCAACATTTGCATACATACTTGAGTTGTTTGGCTAACAAATTGCACTTGGCTGAAAGAATGTTTTACATTATACCCATTGCTACTAATGAAGATACACATACAGAAAGTGACCCAGGGTGTTCCTTCTTTCCAACACGGACAAATGACTCATCAGATCAAGAGGACACGGAAAACACAAGCTCTCTAAATGAAATAAGTGAGGCAAGTCCCAGACTCTCGAGATGGCAAACTTGGTACCAAGGGCTTTCCGAAGAAAAGAAAAGTGACCTTCTTGCCAAAAAGCGAAAACGTGCAAGAGAAGATTATGCGTCGATAGAAAGACGTGAAAGAAAGAAACAACAAGCATGTGAAGCATATCAGAATCCAGATATAGCTGAAAGAAAGAAACAACAAGCACGTGCACATTCACATGAAGCATATCAGAATCCAGATATAGCTGAAAGAAAGAAACAACAAACACGTGAAGCATATCAGAAACCAGAAATTGCTGAAAGAAAGAATCAACAAAAACGTGAAGCATATCAGAAACCAGAAATTGCTGAAAGAAAGAAACAAGAAGCACATGAAGCATACCAAAATCCAGAGAAAGGACGACGTAAACGTACTCAAGCCCGCGAAAGATCTAAAGATGCTTATAACGACCCTCAAAAGAAGGTATTAAAAATCCAGGAAAACCAATTACGTAGGTCAAGAAAGCCTTCTGATATTGACACGGTAATATCACGATTCAAATTATTTTGCAAAGAAGGTATGCAGCTGGTATTTGTATGTCAAATATGTCAAAGAATTAACTTCAGACACCAGGTTAAAATACTCAGAAAAGAAAACTACAATCAACGGATTCTACTCAAAAGTCTCCCTCCTGGCATGTCCATTGAAGATATAAATGTAGTGGAAGATAGGGATGACAGCAAAACATGGATATGTAATACCTGTCATGCAAGTATGAAAGCTAAACGTATGCCAACAATAGCAACAGTTAACGGATTGGAAATACAGGAACAGCCTCCCGAACTTTCGCATTTGAATATGCTAGAAAGGCACCTAATAGCTCCAGCAATACCCTTCATGAAGATGATATCTCTAATTAAAGGTGCTCAAAAGGGAGTTCATGGCCAGATAGTGTGTGTAAAAGCTGATGTTAACTCAGTTGCCCAAAGTTTACCAAGACTGCCAACGGACCATAGTCTGATCAGAGTAAAACTGAAAAGAAAACTGGAATATAAAGGACATCACATGTGCCAAGATGTCAATCCAAGTAAAATAAGATCAGCACTTGTTTGGTTGAAAGAAAACAACCCTGAATACGAAGATATTGACATTAACTTTGAAGCTTTTGACAACATGTTAGATGACAAGTTAATTCACAGTGACCACTCCGATGATAATGAAGATGACATACCAGATTCAGGAGATAAATGTACACAAGGTGACAGTGATACCTCCCCCCCAATGTGAATCATATCCAAGATAATTACGATGTTGCTTATGTTCATGACTTTGACAACGATCTCAATGATGAATCGGTCAATCGTGCTGATGACAATAGTATGAATGTAGATAATGTCACTAATGAGTGTGGAGATGATATAAGTTTGCGACACTCCCATGATAGCAATGAAGACGATCATTCTGATAATGAAGATCAAACCAGAGATGACAATGTTGTTGATCGAGATAACATTCCAAGTAATGAAGTCAATGAAAATGAACATGATGTTACAAACACGTCAGCACCGCTGTATTCATTCTTACATGCTGTAGATTTTGCACAGTACGCAGCAGACAAGAGTGATAGCACTATTTTGTCAGTGGCTCCAGGACAAGGCAATAAGCCAGAACACGTTTTAGAAATGGAACCGAAGTGCTTCCCAGTAGAATTTCCAGATGGTTCTAATACGTATAACGAGAGCCGAGAACAAAAGCTGTCGCCTTCTAGATATTTCAATGCCAGGCTCTTTTCAGCTGATAATAGATTTGCCAGGAACCCGGAATATATATTTTTTGCTCTCTACTGCACAGAAGTACATCAAATTCATTCAAATGTATCTATTGCTACCAGAATAGGTTGCACAAAAACTTCAGATGGAAGAAAAATCACAGCATCTATGTTACGAGACCACGAACAGGTGAAGCAACTTATTAAAAGAGACGAAGGTTACCGATTCCTGGCTCAACTTAGAGGAACCCCTGCATACTGGGAAAAATCGAAGAAAGATATCTTTGCAATGATTCGTCAACTAGGAATACCTACTTTCTTTGTGACATTTAGTGCTGCTGATAGACGATGGATCGAAATACATAATTCTATCCTTAAGATGTTAGGAAAACCACCAATGACACCAGAGGAACATAAGAATATGTCATGGGATGAACATTGCGATATCATCATGTCCAATCCAGTTGCAGCTGCCAAACTGTTTCAGGAAAGACTACACACATTTATCAATGACGTGATTATGTCACCAGCTAATCCTATTGGCAAAGTCAAAGACTATTTCTACAGGACAGAATTCCAGCAACGTGGCTGGCCGCATATTCACATGGTTGCGTGGGTTGAAAATGCCCCCAAATGGGTGAAGATCCAGATAATGAGGTCCTAGAATTCGTTGATAGATACATATCATGCGAAGTGCCTCCAGAAACTGCTCCTGAATTACATGAAATTGTTACGAGTGTGCAAGTTCACAGTAAAACTCACACAAGATCGTGCAGAAAAACCGGGAAAACATGCCGGTTTAATTTTCCAAAACCACCATCAGACAGAACATTCATTTGTACTCCAACAGCAGAAAGAGATGAAAATGATGAAGAACATCAGAAAACCCTAGATCGTGAAACGAAAGCAAAAAATATGCTGAACAACATTTGGGAACTTTTGCAGAATCCTGATCATGACTTTGCAGATTTGTATGACGTTCTTTGTTTAGCTGGAATTGGACAAGACGAATTTGAACAGGCACTAGAGACGCTTTCAAAGCGGCAAACCATGTACCTAAGAAGGCGTCTTGAAGACCAATGGATCAACAATTACAATCCAGACCTGATTCGCTGCTGGAATGGCAACATGGATATTCAATATGTACTCGATCCATATGCATGCGTTATGTATATTGTTTCTTACATTACTAAATCAGAAGAGAAATGGGTGACTTGCTCAGAAATGCCCAGAAAGAAGCAGCACAAGGAAACAATGATGCCATACAGCAATTACGAAAGCTTGGAAGTATCTACCTCCAAAACAGAGAAGTTAGTGTCATGGGAGCAGTCTACCTTATCTGCAGTATGCCTTTGCGAAATAGCACACGAAAAGTAATGTTTCTGCAAACTGCGTTAGACGGACAACGGATATCTCTGCCTCTGACACAACTACAAGCAAATGCAGGTAATTCTGAGCAAGTATGGCAGACTACTCAAATTGAAAAATATCTTGATAGACCAAGTACGCCAAAGTACAACAACATGTGCATGGCCACGTTTTACTCAACTCACTATCAAGTGTCGGCCAAATCGGACAATATCAATAGAGACCCAGATGATAACGTAGATGATGAAACCGATGATGACGAAGCGTCTGATCGTCGTGATAAACTAATACAGTTGAACACCCATGGCATCAAGATGAAAGAACGTAAAGGAAAGCCAGCTGTCATTCGTTACCCAAGGGTATCAAAAAGAAAGACAGTGAGAGGTATCATATGAATATGCTACGTTTGTACCTTCCTCATAGGAGTCCAAATATCAAGCCAGATAGTTTTCCCACCTACGAAAGTTATCATATGACTGGATACACAACTATCAACAATGACAGACTACGAGTTAAAGACGTGGTTGAACAAAACATGTCAGAATTCGAACCGAAAACAGATGAACTAGATGAAGCGTGGGAAGTACTTCAAGAAGTAGAAAATATGGAAGATGCTTGGGCAGGAATTGCTCCACAATCTGAGCAGCAACGTATTGATGATAGATTAAAAGATGTCAGAATCGAAGACTCAGATGATGACTTAGCTGAAATTGAAGTTCCTGAACTTCAACCAGGAAATAGACCTGGCCAACGTGATGCAGGTTTACCAAGGTGTGCTATTGAAACCCGTAATCCAGATATAACTGAAGAACAGGCAGAGACTATGATGCGTCAGCTTAATGATAAACAACGACAGTTATTTAATCATGTTGCTAAATGGTGCGATGAAAAAGCCAGAAATCACAGAATAGACCCATTTCATATCTTCCTCACTGGAGGTGCAGGAACTGGAAAATCGCATGTGATCAGATGCATCAGTTACTATGCTCAAAAGAAATTTGCAACAATGACCGAGTCCGCTGATGATGTAACTGTGCTATTAATGTCACATCTTGGAACAGCTGCATATAACATTTCTGGTCAAACCATCTGCACAGCCTTAAAAACAGGTATTAGAATGGCCAAAGATTACAAACCTCTTGGAGAACAAAGTCTCAGCACGCTCCGCACAAAGTATCAACACGTACAGCTTGTAATTATAGATGAAATATCTATGGTTAGTGCTACTCAGCTATCGTACATTCACGGACGATTACAACAAATCAAAGGAACATCATACACTTCCTACTTTGGCAATGTCTCTATCCTGGCAGTAGGAGATTTCTTTCAATTACCACCGATAAGTCCACCCACACCTTTGTGTTTCCCACACGAAGAACCCTTGAAAGACTTATGGAATTCACTGTTTGAGAAAGTTGAACTAACTGAAATAATGCGACAGCGGGATGATGCAATATTTGCCCAAATGTTGAACCGACTTCGCGTGCGGAAAAAAACGAACCACTAGAAGAAGCAGACAAGGAACTCTTACGTTCCCGCATAGTTCATGAGCACATTCGTCAAGCACCTTCTGACGCGTTACACTTGTTTTACCTCAACGTGGATGTTGACAGTCACAATGAAACAAAGTTAGCTTCACTAAACACGGAAACATTTACTATCAAAGCAGAAGACGTTGACCAAAAGGGTGGCAGAGTGATCAAAGTCCACGAAACACCACATGACACATCACGTCGAAAAGACGACACATCACTTGTACCTTATCTGAAGTTAGCAGTAGGTGCTAGAACTATGCTAATAGCTAACATTGATGTTCCCGATGGTCTTTGTAATGGAGTATCTGGTACCATTAAAGGAATTGAATTCGGTAACTCCAAGAACATGCCACAGGCTGTCTATGTCAGGTTTGACAGTGACAAAATTGGAAGGAAGGCTCGATCATCACAAGTTATACCACCTGAGTATGTATCATGTGTCGCTATAATGCCACGCAAGGAAACATTTCAATTGAAAGGAAGAAACTTCAGTACCACAAGAGAACAGATGCCATTGAAACTTGCTTGGGCTGTTACTGTTCACAAAGTCCAGGGACTGACAACTGAACAAGCTGTGATTTCTATGAAATGTTTCAAAGAATCAATGGCATACGTTGCACTTAGTCGAGTGACAACTTTAGAGGGAATGCATTTAACCAACTGTGATTTTTCCCGGATCTATTGCAATCCAGATGTAGCACGATATGTTGCAGAGATGCCTACTTGTGATCTATCCAATGCCAATCCTATGCTACCCATCGATCAGAATAAGTATTTCATAATTGCTCATCATATATACAGAGCTTACGTCGACACATCGAAGACATGAAGAGCAATACAGAAATTAGGAAAGCACATGTTATTTGTTTATCAGAAACATGGTTGACAGACAATAGTAGCTTAGACTCTCTTGCAATAGAAGGCTACTCTTTAGAAGCAATACATTCTACTCGAGGCAGAGGTGTGGCAATTTACATTCAAAATGGTGTCAACTACACAGTAGTGCCCATTCCAAGCGATGTATGTGATGCACTTGCAATTAGGACACATGGAAACACAAACATGCTAATTACCGTCATATACAAACCCGTTGGAACTAGTACAGGGACATTTTGTACAGAAATGAATAACATCACTGCACAAACTGATTTACTTGATACAGATTATACAGTCTTTGTTGGCGACTTCAATCACAATTTAATGGGAGGTAGAGCAAATGAGTTCCAATCCTTAAGCCAATACCATCAAGTTATCACAGATCCTACCACGGCTGGCGGCACTCTTCTTGATCATATCTGGTCCTGTGTCACAACCTGGGGTACCTTTGTGTTACATAGTAAAAAAATGAAATGGTTCAAACATTTTACCGTCACATCTCATTTGAAGTGGTTTATCCTTCTGAGCATTTTGACACCTTTTTTATGGAAATCGGTTAAAAAATGAGAGAGTGCGGGCAAAAACAATCACAAAGTAGGGAGGATGTAACCCCAACTCTTTTTTCCACATTTACAATCATTCTGAGCAAGTATTGGTCTTTTAAATGAACTTCTGTATTTATTTACTTGGTTTAGATGTCTGGGAGTTCATTTAGACATTTTTTTACTAGATTCAAATTTTTAAAGGGGGTTTTAAATCAAATTTACAATATGAATCCCTCCCCCTAATCCTCCTCCCCCTAATCCTCAGCCACCCTTGGCACATTTCATGCCAAACGTCATAAGAAAATAATTTAAAAATATTTTTAAACAGGATAAAAACATGAGTAATATAGAATAAATTAGCCTCAATTTAAGACCTAATTGAATCTTCTAAGTGAAGGAATACTCGAGAGACAGTGTTTTGAAATCCAAACTGCACATCAAAATGTAACAAAGCCACCTTTTTGGGTACCCCAGTATATGGCACAGGATCATCTATGTAAAACCATGTCCTGCATTATATTATGCACAGGTACTTAATACGTATTATTCATATCATAATCCGACTTTCATCGCATTTTAGGTATCAGTAATCTGGGAATCGATACCCATAGGCCTATACGAAGAAGTACCCACATCTGCAGCATCACATCTGTATAATTTAGTGCAATGTCTGAAAATTAACCTATAGTAATTATTTAGTGCAATTTATAACTATGTAGTGCAATATTTAATGCAATGTCTGAAATTGAACCTCGGAATTGAACCTGTATAAATTATTATGTGCAATCTGTAGCATTTTATATAGGACGTTTCGTGCAATGTTTAGTTTCAATATTTGAAAGTAAATCTTTAATATTTAGTACAACCTGTATATTTAGCAAGTTGCATATTAAGTGCAATCTGTAACATTTAGCACGTTTAGTGCAATATTTAGTATACAATATGTGAAATTAAACCTATAATACTTAACATGCTTAGTGCAATATGTAATGCAATATAGTTTAGTGAAAGTTATATTTGCGCGTATTAGTGCGCCTATAACAAATCTTACTTCATATGAAAATGTAGGCAAAAATGTCAGCCTGAATTATCAATAAAATAAACGGATATTTTATTTCTATCCCTCTCAAAGATAATAGTAGCTCTGAAATGTCAAGAACAGGAACAGGGTAGTGGAAATTACTCCACTACCCCCCCCCACCTCCCTTCCATTCACCACCGCCGCGCCACAACGAGACCCCATCACCTGGCAAGATTCTTAGCCTTGAAGCGGCAGAAGGAGTATAGGCAACATCTCACGTATAACAACCACAGACATATCGGCTCAGCTCCCAGGGGACATGGCACAGTCGACAGCTTTGGTATCACACGATGCTATACGATCTTCTACCTCATCGGACAGAAGAAGGCCACACCAAGACTATGGAATATTACAACGGGCAGGTCATCGAGTTGTCATTTCAACACGATCGACCATACATGCTACAAACATTGACAATAACATACTGGAATGAGATTTGAGGATGAAATTCTGTTTCGACGCATGCAGTACCAAGAAAACAATGGCCAATTTACATGTATGTTGTAAGTACATTTTGATTATGTTGACTGATATGACTTAATAACCCATTAATACCAAGACCAATTCCGGGAGATAAAACTTGCAAAATACTCTTTCTTTTAATATTCAATGAATAGTCCAACTGCAGCCCTGATTAAACCTTAAACAGTATAGAGGTTGCAATGACCATTATACTCCGTTGTTTTGATTAATAAAAATCATAGATACAATTACATTGTCCATTTCCAAAACTAAAATGAATCTCTTCATAAAATAGCCTGCATGTGTCTTCAGAGATACCACTGTAATCTTAGATTTGTTCTCATTAAACAAATTATATTTGTGTCCAAATCCCTGATATTGGTTAACATTTTATATTACATTTACCATTTTTTGCAGGTTTCCTTTTCCAGACCAACACACGTCCATGGGACCAGGGCTAAGCCTATAGAACTTCATATGAACCAGACCAAGGCCTTATCATGAATATAGGTCCTATAATATATAGGCCTACTAGGCGACAAACTTGATGAGAATTCGGTCAATATATGTCCCTATGTTGGCCTCCACGTTTACGGAATATGCGAAGTAAGTCTTCAAATTGGGATTTCAAGATCATTCAAGAAAATCTGTCACAAAAGAATAACCAAAGATTCGAGGAATGTTTTACAAATCAGACTTTCGAGGACCAAATTCCAATAGCACATCAGTACCAAGACTTAAAACCCAGCTTGATCTGCAAAAATATTTTGTAAGTACACTTTTTCATTTGATTAATTACAGTTATAATTGATTGATATGATTAATTCCTCAGTGAAACCTTCAAGACATCCAGTTTCTTTTCAAGGTCAATAAAAAATGTTGACCAACTTTTCGAAATTTCCACCAAAAGTCATCAAGAAATGCTAAATGTTGCTCAAAAATCATAAAAAACCTGTTTTCGTCCAAATATTTTTTGTGAAGTTGATCCTAGATACTTCTAGTTTTTAATAATTTTTTTAGGATTTTCTCAAGAAATTAGCATTTTTACCCAAATTTGACCTCCCAGATGGATTCATCAAGTCCTGTCTATTAAAATATGTATATCTTTTATGTCGATCAACAATTTAGCAGTTATGAGGCACAACATTTTCCATTATTCCAGTGTTAAGACCAGTACCACCTTTCAGTGACTAGATATTGAAAACATGGAATATTCGCGGGCATGTTCGACATGTTGAACTAATTCGGATGACTCAGGGATGACCATTGATTTTCATTCATTCATTGGAAATGTTTATTGTCTGAAAAAATTATTTCTATTTTTGTTTTTCTATGATTTTCTTTGCAGCATCTTTCGCAAACACCGCCGGAGGAATCCGCCTGAATCCACCAAGGGTCATGTATGCACTAAAGTTGGTTATCAAAATAGCTACAATGAACGTGGCAAGGAACAATATGAATTTAAAAGGATTTTTACCATTGGAATTTATATATAACTTTTAAATAGTAAAAAAATGCCGTGACCCGTCCACCATTAAGTTAGGCAACAGGTTACGGCGACCAAGAGCCAGGACATGCCGCTGAAAGCGCCCGTCAAACTCGGATAATAAGCCATGCATATCCTGACCAAAATCCAGAAGACGGAACTGCATCTGATGGAGTGCGAGCGCGGTTATGGATCTATCCTGGAAACTAGACTTTCTAACCTGGAATTACTTTTGTGCTTCAATTTGCTGAATGGATTTCTTGTGCTTTTGAGCTTGAATATGTCGGACAGAGCCTGAGACTAGAACAAAGCAGTGTGTGGACTTTTGCAGTAATTTTGTTTCGTAAAAGTTTTACTACATGCATGGGAATGATTTCCTATGCTGGAATATATTTCGTGTTTGTTTCCTGAACGGACATTAGACTCATGGAAGCTAAAAGGTGAGCTTGTATTCTACGTCATAAACTTTCGCACTTCTTGTTACCTGAGTGCTATTTGCCTATTTCTGCTTTGAAATAATTATAAACTATGGTGAATGACATTTGCACCGGGGACGAAAAGTATCTATTCTGGCCACAGCCGAGTGTCTGTAGCCCACGTCCAGCGTCTGTTGTTATTTTAACAAATGTATCTTTTTTGCCAACTCTGTACTTAGAAATTTTGTGCTATATTGTTACTAATCTTTTAAGATATTATCAGCTGTATATTTCACGTGATCCTATTGAATGTAATAATTACATTGAATGACTTGTAAAATGTTGGTTGATATTAAAGACCCATTTAGTGATTTGCTCATTCAGAAGATTATTATCAAAATTCAGTTATTTACACCATTGTTAGTAGCATACGTGTGCTAACATAGACTGCAAGTGGTTGAGCCAAAAGCTGTGTATTCAAGACAAAATATGATATTTTACATGAAAATGTAATTTCTCTATTGCTCCATTTCGCTCGGATGACTGCATGGGATTTTTTAATGTCATTAAACTGAATAAGGCTTGTAAATTGTGCTAAATTGTTTATTATTTTTGTTTATCAAACGAAAGAAAATCCCATCTGTCATTTAGTGAAACCGCAATTTTTTCTAAAGCCATGCTTTATTTTATGAAACTTTGATAAGGTTGTAAAAAAACTGTACATCTTGATATGAGACTGGGTTGGGAAAACAAACAAAATTGTTTTGCACATGTTTTGTAAATATTTTGCGATACATTTTGTCATAAAACAAGCAAAATAATTATGTAAAATCAGCTGTTTTGATTTTGTTATATTTTTCGATGACTATGTTCACAGACCATCTGCGAGAGTTAATTTTTTTAGAGTATTGCTATGTGCGCGGTGCGTTTGTGCATTATATAAGGTCTAGTAACCTACGGATAGTATTGTCTGGGGATCTGTGTTTTTGGTACACCACTCCCGTAGTTATGGGCGCACCATTTGATACTCAGGAGGGGACGTGGAAGTTTTTAACAAAAAAACCTCCCCACTAGTGAGTGAATGAAATATAAAATTCTATTTAGCTGTGTATCAAATTCTGCGCTCCTATTTATGTCACAAACAAGGGTGTTTTTGAAATTATCAGGTGCACTTCTCAGAAATGGGTTTGGTGTATGTGTATAATGTACAAATTGGTATCAATCAGTCTTCTTATTCTCTTTGTTCTTTTGCTCCTGATTGTAAACAATTAGTGCTTGAACATAATCCTTCACAGGCAACGATGACAAACTTTGTATAATACATAATTATATTACTCTGGACAAATTACAGATTCCCAACAATCATAAAACTAAAACCTTTATAATCCAAAACAATTCTATAAAGTGTTGATAACTATAATTATGTAACTGTTTTAAGAAAACGTGTGCTAAATTGCTTGCACCAGAAAATTTTAGTTTTAAATATGTAATTTTCTGTTTGTTTTGAAAATGTTATGCATTATTATTAAATTCACATGTAGAACGTTGCATTTCACTCAGTTTTCTACGCGCACGGCATGCATGTCCAGACGGGGTCTCCCCATCCAGAAATAGCCTGATACCCCGCCTGATACCCTCCTTTCATCTTTTCGCTTCCGACTGTCATGCGTAGTTTTTTTTTTCCTGGATCGTATTCACCATTTTGCTCTGATCTTTGCCGCGATACGTACCGATGTATGCGCCGCATTTCCGTACATGTATAATGTACGTACATGTATACTTGGGGACCGTGTATACTGAACTTGTTTACAGTCATCAGCGAAACTTAAAGTTATGGGCGGGGCTAAAACATTGCCGTTGCAATAACTACAAACAAACAAGTTCGTAGCCGACGGGTTCCTGTAGCGTGTACCATGTGTAGGAGTTGTAAATCGGCCCCAATGCGGATTTTGATTTTCAAAATTTTGGGAAATAAGTGTGATTTTACTTTTAATTTTACAATTAAATCAATAACTTGTCAACACTCACCAAAATTTTCATCGGATTTTGGCAAAATTTAAAGCAAATTCCCATTTTCAACTGTGATGTAGGCCTACATGGTTACTGAGAAATGTATATTATTATTATTATTATTATTACTAGTGTTATTATTATTATTGTTATTATTATTATTATCATTTTATTATTATCAAATATTATTATTATTACTGTTGTTGTTACATTTCAATTCCGTACAAATGACTGATTAAATGTACCAAAGACATTTATCACAGAAAATCATACTCATGTATTCTTTGTATTCTGTTTGTTGTAGTTTTTATGTAGGCCTATCGCAATATCTTGTATACAGTGTATTTTACCAAAACAGAACTCATTATTTACCATGATATTTTACTTTACAAAATACATTAGTGGTGTGTTCTATTATGATCTGTCAGTTATAATTTGAATCTTCTCTATTCTTGAGATCATGTCATGTGAGGGTGACTTCCTGTCAAAAACCAAAATGAATTTTGTTTATTTCGAAAAGTAAACAGGAAATTGACTTTGCTTTCACATATGCATTGCTACTATCCAGTGCCTGCAGTAGATTTTTAGATTCGGGATCAAAGGTCATTCAGGGGTAACATGTTGAAAATATTTATGACCCCAAAGGTCAAAGTTAAGCGGTCAAAAGTCAAACTTTAAGACTGGCATTTCCGGCCCCGGCTAGGTCCAGATCTGTAGCCAGATCTAGTTTCAGCTTAATCGGAACTTATACATGGATTTTGATTTTTTTTTAAATTTATGATTGACCTTTTGACCCCTTTAATGACATTTGACCTCAATGGAAAAAAAACCTAATGTACACCGACAAAATGCATTGTCCCAATTTTATTTTTAAAATTCTACTCTGTTTAATTGTCGAGATAAAAATTCTTAAAGTTATTTAGCAAAAAACAGGAAGTGACCCCTTAATGACCTTTGACCCCCAAAATAAAAATACCATGCATACATCAAGTAACACTGATTCATGTATGATGATTATATTACTCTGGTCTGTTTATATTTTGAGATAAAAATTTTTAAAACTTTTTGAAAATTTTGGTTTTTGACCGGAAGTAACCCCTTAATGACCTTTGACCCCAAAACTGTAGGCATCCTAAAGACCCTAGCTAGTAGCGATGCATGTGTGCTAATGGCGACTCTCTGCTATGTAATTTGTAAAGACAGTGATTTTTTGAATATTTTTTACAAATGTTTCAGACTTTTACCGGAAGTGACCCCTTAATGACCTTTGATCCCAATTCTGTGGTATAACTTTTGGACACTGGGTATAGGTGATGCATGTGTGCAAGTGACGTCATGATGCTATGTTATATGTGGGAGGAGTAGCATTTTTAGTGAAAATCCAAGTTTTGGCCATTGACCGGAAGTGGATGACATTTGACCGGAAGTTGATCATGTGACATCTGTGGCACCACCAAACGGTTCTACTGACCAAGTATGGTCAACATGCCTGAAAGCATGTGGCTACGATGGCTGATCATAATGTTGACAGAAGAAACCAGAAAGAACTAGATCTGGTTACAGATCTGGACCTAGCCGGAGCCGGAAATGCCAGTCTTCAAGTTTATGGACATCTCATACCATTAATGGTGCATCACTGTAGCAAGTAGGGGCTTTATCCGTCTTCCATAGGCTGAGATATAGCTACTTTCCGTAATTTTAAACATTTTTTTGCAAATTTGACGTTTTGACCTCCTTAATGACCTTTGACCCCAATACAAAAAAAAAAACCTAATATACACCACGAAAATGCATTGTTACAGTTTAAATAAAAAAAATCTTGAAAAAAACAGATAAAAATTCTTGAAGTTATTTAGCTTTAAACCGGAAATGACGTCTAAATGACCTTTGACCAGAAAAATAAAAATACCATGCTCACATCGGGTAACGCTAATGCATATATGAAGTTTATGCAACTCTGGTCTGGTTACGTTTTGAGATAAAAAAAAATTAACATATTTGATGATTTTTGGTTTTTGACCGGAAGCGACCCCTTAATGACCTTCGACCCCAAAACTGTAGACACCCCAAAGACCCTGGTTGGTAGCAATGCATGTGTGCTAATGACAACACTCTGCTATGTAATTTGTAAAAACAGTGATTTTTGAATATTTTTAGCTTTCAGACCGGAAATGACCCCTTAATGACCTTTGACCCAAATTCTGTGAATAATTTATAGGCACTGGATATAGCTGATGCATATGTGCAAGTGACGTCATTGTAGGATGTAACATGTAGGAGAAGAAGCACTTTGAAGATATTTGGTTTTATACCGGAAATGACCCTTAATGACCTTTGACCCCAAATTTGTGAATATCCTATAGACACTGGATATAGCCGATGCATATGTGCAAGTGACGTCATTGTAGGATGTAACATGTAGGAGAAGAAGCATTTTGAAATTTGTTGCCAGAAGAAAGAAGAAAGAAGAAAGAAGAAAGATCCGATAGCATCACAAGACCTAGCCGGTGTCCCGGCTAGGTAAGAACGCGGTAAAAACAATGCACAGCGCCGATGGCTGCTGTGCAAGAAAGAAGAAAGAAGAAGAATTGAGAAGAGACAGAACAAGCCGACATCCGTCGTCGGCTTGTAAAAAAAAAGAAAAAACCTAGTGCTAATGTTAATTAGAAAATTCTACTGGATATGTACATGTATACCAGTTGTCTATGCATGGTTAATATTAATGTCGGAAATTATCTTGTAGGCCTAGGCCTATTACTTTGCACCAATATAGAGCTAACTAAATACCTTCAGACGACAAAGCATGTGTAGCATAGCCCGGGTTAGATAATAGATAATTAATAAAAAGTATGTGCAATACGCATCAAATTAAAGATATTGTTATACTCTATCGTTTCATACCAAATTTGTAATATTGTGGCACCAGTGTTTTTGGAGATATTAACTATTTTCACCATTTGGAATTTGCTCTCTATCATACGGAATTGCCCATATACCTTCAGGCGACATCGACATAGCATGTGTATAGCAGTTAGGCCCTAGATAGGTCTACTTAATAAAAAAATATTAATGTGCATGAACCATCTGAAAGTCAGAAGTATTATTTCGGAAATCATCTTTGTATGATTCACTATTTTCGCTAAACTCGTACTCGTATGATAAGCATATTTCAGCAGCTCAATGATCTAGAGGTTTAAAAGCACGATAGGAATGAAAAGGTAAAACATAATTGGGGCGTTCTTATGTCAGTTTGTTACAATTTCAACTATTATGAAATTATCAAAATAGAATAGCTAAATTATTTGAAAAGTACATGCTGGTGACTGTTTTCAGGAATATACATGACGTACGTTAAAATAAATGTTCGGGTAAATGTCAGCAAAAAATATAAAACTTTCTTCAGAACTTATATAAGCAGCTGTAGATTGCGTTTATTTGAAAATGACTATACATAGGCCTTAGGCCTACCCCGGCACCCTAGTCAACACAAAAGTTGACAACCATGAGAGTTACCAAATTGCGCGGAAAAGGGGTTATTTTTTTACCAGCAGCAAGGACTAGCCTGAATCCTTCTGGCCTCTAATGACGGCGCCTTTTATTTACCCACAATCCTTCACGTTGCCTTAACCTGATGACCGTGCGTAGTTGTTGAAAGACTGAAGGATCCAGTCTAAGCAAGGATCGTGAAATTGGCAAAATATGGTGTAGGGTCTATTTAATTTGTTGACCTCGAATTTGCATGAAAAAGGGGGTAATTTGATGAAAAATCATTGCAAAGGGACCTTTGAAAGATTTGGTTACTCTCGTGGTTGTCAACTTTTGTGTTGAGGGGGGGAGGAGGCCTACATGTTTCTTTTACAACCATGAGTAAGATGAGTAGACCTACCGTTTGATGATTAATATTTCAACAGCAGTTTCATTATTGGTGTTATTCGACATAATCATTTTTCGTTTGTCGTACATCATTTTTGTAAAATCAGTTGATTTTGAGAAAATCAGATTTCAAAGTTAATTTAGCTTTATTCCGTGTTAATTTATGTACAAACGAAATAAATAAAATTGACACAAAACGATGTCGTATACATTTTACAATTTTTAAACTGCTGAACTTTTGTATCACTAAATTGAATATATTATGACGGTTATGACAATGTCAGGTTTCCAAAGATTACATGTAAATAATACATGTAGAACAAAGGACTCGTTGACTTGAAATTGTAGAGGGAAATTTAAATTCAAATAGAAATGGTGCTGGTGCAATATCACTCGTAATTGAGAACAGAAATTTTCACAAATAATAGGAAACATAACCTACTACCCTATTACAGCTTGCTACATAAAATTATTTAAATGTCGGTAAGTATTTAATTTTAATTTTATTCATTTATCAATTCATCTTATTTTCATTATTAAATAAACATGCGCAATTTATTTTGAACTAAAAGCGTTTGAGGGCAGTTGACTGATCAAACCGTTGTAGAACAGAATATTTGATTAAAATACTCATCCGTGTGCAACATCGTTTTTGGTGTGTTTTCTAAGAATGTATTTTTCATCCAAACCATTAGAGGTAAAGACATGATTTTTCACCAATAATAGAAAACATACTATCCTGTTACAGCCTACAAACACAAATTATTTAAATGTCGGTAAGTATTTTATTTTAATTTTTGAAGTTGGGTACAGTTCATTTTAAATCACCCTGTATTTTAAGATTAGCCTATACACGCCCTTAATGCCCTTATAATAAATAATGCCCTTATAATAAATAATGCCATAAAATTCAACGTATTTTTTCTGTCGAGATCTTGCACGAACCCAGCAAACACAAATTATTAAAAAACATTTTTTTAACATTTGTTTTACATATTTAATAGAAAACCTAAATTAATTTGTTACCGATTTTGACAAAATACTTTTATTATAATCAATGTTTTGTTTATGAATAAAAATACGCCGTATTGATATTGACAGTAAGCCGATATGATTTGTGAAAATGTTAGATAAACGTATACAACAATATTTAATTTAAGGCACCGTTTGTAGGCCTTTTTAAAATATTATGAAACGTTTCATGATTTTGCTGGAAAGTAATAATTCTTCAAATATACACTGGTACATTTTTTTACCTGATATATAAACCGAAGATCATTTTAATTAAACCCGCCAAAATTAGTTTTACGCCTATTTAGGCCAAAAAAAGGTTTGTCTCAAAGCTCACGAGAAATTTAAAAACAAATGCGAAATGCGATTTTTTTTTTTTTTTTTTATTCCCGACTTTTTTTCATGGTATTTTGAGAAAAAAGTCTGATTTTCGCCGATTTTTTCTGAAAAAAACTATAAAAAAAAAATGTTTTGAAATAAAAAAAAATTCCGCATTTGTTTTTTGTCAAATCGTGGGATTTTACAAACGCGCGCGCAAGCTTTGAGACGAACCTTTTTTTTTTTTTTGCCTTATATACGTTGCTTGTCTGGGGCTATATACGTTTTCTAAATTTGTGAAATATTTTCTTCTATGGTTTAAAAAAAAAATTAGTTCATACGGTTTCAAATGGTATCATCAGTAGATAACAAAATATTGTCAACCTTTCTTACTTTCTTAGGCCTATTTTATTTAAAAAACTACTATCTGAGTAGATAGCGGAAGAACAAACAAACAAAACACATCAAAAACAAACTTTCCTAACAACAGATGTTTTTCAAATGTGTGAAATATTTTCTGGCCGTAAATAGGCTTTGAGCGCGTTTTTTGGACAGCAGATGATGCTTGGTGTCGCAAAGGGCCTATAATCCCAGCTTGCTACATAAAATTATTTAAATGTCGGTAAGTATTTAATTTTAATTTTATTCATTTATCAATTCATCTTATTTTCATTTTTAAATAAACATGCGCAATTTATTTTGAACTAAAAGCGTTTGAGGGCAGTTGACTGATCAAACCGTTGTAGAACAGAATATTTGATTAAAATACTCATCCGTGTGCAACATCGTTTTTGGTGTGTTTTCTAAGAATGTATTTTTCATCCAAACCATTAGAGGTAAAGACATGATTTTTCACCAATAATAGAAAACATACTATCCTGTTACAGCCTACAAACACAAATTATTTAAATGTCGGTAAGTATTTAATTTTAATTTTTGAAGTTGGGTACAGTTCATTTTAAATCACCCTGTATTTTAAGATTAGCCTATACACGCCCTTAATGCCCTTATAATAAATAATGCCCTTATAATAAATAATGCCATAAAATTCAACGTATTTTTTCTGTCGAGATCTTGCACGAACCCAGCAAACACAAATTATTAAAAAACATTTTTTTAACATTTGTTTTACATATTTAATAGAAAACCTAAATTAATTTGTTACCGATTTTGACAAAATACTTTTATTATAATCAATGTTTTGTTTATGAATAAAAATACGCCGTATTGATATTGACAGTAAGCCGATATGATTTGTGAAAATGTTAGATAAACGTATACAACAATATTTAATTTAAGGCACCGTTTGTAGGCCTTTTTAAAATATTATGAAACGTTTCATGATTTTGCTGGAAAGTAATAATTCTTCAAATATACACTGGTACATTTTTTTACCTGATATATAAACCGAAGATCATTTTAATTAAACCCGCCAAAATTAGTTTTACGCCTATTTAGGCCAAAAAAAAGGTTTGTCTCAAAGCTCACGAGAAATTTAAAAACAAATGCGAAATGCGATTTTTTTTTTATTCCCGACTTTTTTTCATGGTATTTTGAAAAAAAGTCTGATTTTCGCCGATTTTTTCTGGAAAAAAAAACTAAAAAAAAAAAATTTTTTTGAAATAAAAAAAAAATTCCGCATTTGTTTTTTGTCAAATCGTGGGATTTTACAAACGCGCGCGCAAGCTTTGAGACGAACCTTTTTTTTTTTTTTGCCTTATATACGTTGCTTGTCTGGGGCTATATACGTTTTCTAAATTTGTGAAATATTTTCTTCTATGGTTTAAAAAAAAATTAGTTCATACGGTTTCAAATGGTATCATCAGTAGATAACAAAATATTGTCAACCTTTCTTACTTTCTTAGGCCTAAAAAAAAAAAAAACTACTATCTTGAGTAGATAGCGGAAGAACAAACAAACAAAACACATCAAAAACAAACTTTCCTAACAACAGATGTTTTTCAAATGTGTGAAATATTTTCTGGCCGTAAATAGGCTTTGAGCGCGTTTTTTGGACAGCAGATGATGCTTGGTGTCGCAAAGGGCCTATAATCCCAGCAAACACAAAAACGTTTTTAAAACGTTTTAAATAAGTTATATTTTGGCTTTTGGTTTAGGTAAAAACGTTTTAATAACATTAAAATGTCGGGTTATATAAAGGTCATGATAACGTTTTAAAACGTTTTGTATGAAAAACTACACTACAACAATATTTTAAATGTTTTCAAAAAAATGTTATTGTAAACTTTTTTTTTTAACATTTTTGCCAAATATTGTGTCAATACTTAAATAATATTATGATAACATATTTGAACCCAGGAAACACAAAAATGTTCTTAAAATGTTATTTTCAAAACCTTTTAATAACATTTAAATGTCGGGTTATATAAAGGTCATCTAAACGTTTTTAAAACGTTATTGAAAATATTTTGGACAAACATTTTTCGCAAAATATTTTTTCAACCCCAAAATAACATTCTGTTTAGAATGTTTTGTATCAAGTTTTCAAGAATGTTTTTGGAATGTTATTAAAACGTTTAGATACCCTTTATATAACCCGACATTTAAACGTTTTCTGTAAAACATTTTTGTTTGCTGAGCAGTAGATTTTCAAAAAATGTTTTTTAAGGTTATGAAAACGTTTTATACTCTTATTATACCCTTTATATAACCCGACCTTTAAACGTTTTCTGACAACCTTTTATATCCTTTTGCGAATGATGTCGAAAACGTTTTGTGTTAGCTGGGATAATTTGCAAATCACACCGTAAATTCTACCTTGAGTAGATAACAAACAAACAAGAAATTGGTTTATACGGTTCCAAATGGTATCATCAGTATATAACAAAATATTGTCAACCTTTCTTACTTACTTTCTTTGTAATTTATCCAAAAATCTTTAGTAGATAGCTGAATAAACAAACAAACAAACAAAAACCCCTCAAAAACAACCTTTCCTAACAGATGTTTTCTAAATGTGTGAAATATTTTATGTTGCTTTATTAGGCCCGCAATGTTATCTTCAGAAGATAGCCGTTTGCGCGTTCCGAGAAAATGATGCAGATCTTAAATGATGCAGGCCGTAAGTGGGCTCGCGCGTGTTCACAGATGCATGTCGCAACGGGTGATTTGCAAATCGCACTGTAAATGGTATCTTGAGTAGATAAAAAACAAAAAAACAAAAAAACAGACAAACAAACATGAAATATACAAAAACATATCAAATTATATAATGCTATCATCAGTAGATAGGCCTGACAAAATATATTCAATCTTTCTCAATTTCTTTGTATTTTACTTGAGTAGATAGCGGAAAAACTAACAAGCAGACAAATAATAATAAACAAACAAAAACATCAAAACAAACTTTCCTAACAGACGTTTTCTAAATTTGTGAAATATTTTCTGCGTTGTTTTATTAAGCCCGTAAAGCCGTTTGCGAGTGCTGACAAAATGATGCAGGCCGTAAGTAGGCTTTGAGCGGGTTTTTTTGACAGCATAATGCATGATTCGTGATGTCGCAAAGGGCCTATAATGATTTGCAAATCACACCGTAAATTCTACCGTGAGTAGATAACAAACAAACAAGCAAACAAACAACAAACATGAAGTACAAAAAATATACCAAATGAAATTTCCGACTTCTTTGATTTTTTTTAAAAATTAGTTCATACGGTTTCAAATGGTAGATAACAAAATATTGTCAACCTTTCTTACTTTCTTAGGCCTATTTTATTATAAAAAAACCCCGCTATCTTGAGTAGATAGTGGAAAAACAAACAAACAAAACACATCAAAAACAAACTTTCCTAACAACAGATGTTTTTCAAATGTGTGAAATGTTTTCTGTTGCTTTATTAGGCCCGCAATGCTATCTTCAGCAGATAGCCATTTGCGCGCGCGCCTTCCAAGCTAGAAAATGATGCAGATCGTAAATAATGCATTTCTCGTGCGTGGGTGATTTTGCGTCACCGATCAATCAACTTGGCTTATCCGCGCTTGCGCTCAAATTACGCGCCGGTACGCGCAATGAACTTTGCGTGGCGCTCTGCGCCATGCGAGTGGTGGGCAGCGTAATACGCGATTCAGTTCTTCAAGCCATAAAAAGTAAACAAAATTAAAAAAGACTGAAAATTTCAAAACTCATTTAATTTAATCTTCGCCAATACTTGTCAACCTCCCGGTTGATTTACGCCAATATGTACACCATTTCCGTGGTATTGTGTACAAAACCGTTTTATCTTTCATTGTGATTTTTAAGATTGTGTTATTTAAATTGCAAAAAAAATGAAGTTCAATAATGGTGTTTCTTCTTTTGACTGAAACACACACTAATTTTTCATCTGAATAATCTTAAATCTACTTTTTTTTGCGACGTGCACATTTACTGGTTTGGTATGATAATTTGAAAGTGTCATTAGAGCTCTTTCACACACAACAGCATTTGAGGGAGCTCACATGACGACTGAACCCAAATCTATAAATTCATAAATGACGCCGAAAACACCGTGAACCAGGACAGGAAATCATCTAACAATTAAATTGTTGTTCCAAAATAATTTAGGCCTAATTCTTGCAAATGAGAGAGCCCAAACTACCAATGCACCAGTAGGCCTACTATCAAAACAACACGGAGCCGAAACACCGGGAACCACCACCGGAAACCATCCAAAAATGCATTAAATGTTCCAAAATAATTTAAATCTTGCAAAGTAACAAAAACATATGAAAGCACAAATCAACCAATGCACAATTACTATCAAAACAACACGGAACCGAAAACATTGGGAACCACCATTGGAAACCATCCAAAAATGCATTTTTTTGTTTGTTCCATTATAATTTAAATCTTGAAAAATAACAAAAACCCATCAAAGTACAAACCTGCAAATTCATAATTATTATCAAAATGACCTGGAGCCTAACCCCGGGAACCACCGCAGGAAACCATCCAAAATTGCATTTTTGTTCCAAAATAAATTAGAATAATAAAATTAAAAACACATGAAAAAGAAATTCAATCATCAGAAATAGCTCATTTTTATACAAAATCATTGTTTTGATTTATTCAAATTACAAAAACCAATGAAAACAAAGATCATGCAATGTTTTGTATGTTCAAAACAATATGGAGCCTAAAACACTGGGAACCACCGCTGGAAACCATCTAAAAATCTCATTTTTGTTCAAAAATAATACAAATCTATAAATCACCAAAACATGATAATGCCAACCCCTGCCAGATTGACACTTGCCAATCTGGTACAATTGGCAGATGCCAATGATTTCTGACACTCTGGATATTGATGGCAAATGCCAATTTGGCCCGTGACTGCAAATGCCTGGTTGTGCGTACCCCTTGCACATTCTTCTTGGCCGAACCTGGCAAATGCCACATTGCAGTTGGAGGGCCATTCAACTTTGACGCGCTATTATTAAACTGTACGCTATGAATACGCACACAACGAAAATTCAAATTTGCTTGGTTTGGGTTGCAGTTTTAAAAGCTTCCAAAATTCTCTCTACAACTCCTAATAGCTATATATTTTATAAATAACTATAAGAAAGGCTTTCAACATTCCATATATGTTCACAAAAAATACCGTAGCTTTGCAAGGAATATGATATGGGCACATAAACACAAATTTTTGTCATGAATTGAGATAAAAGAGTAACAAAAACTACTTTATTTTAAAACTGGTGCGAGTTCAGAAATCAGGAATTTGCATATGATTAGAAACATGGCTTATTATCCTCATATTAAAAAAGCAAGATTTTTGGTTGGTTAAGACAAAAACCTGCCGGGATGAAAAGGGTATTTTACAAAGAAGGAAAAATACCAGTATTCAGTAGGCCATGCGACAATAACATTGAGAAAGTTCATGCGAGCAGTGTTAAACTGCGCGAGCGTATTTCACTGAACGCAGATGAATGGCGCGCTTGGGCGCAACAGAGTCGCGCGCGTGTACTCGTTCATGGTGTCAAGTCACGCGGCATTGTTATGAAGTTGTTTACTTAATTTTCCTGCATGGGCCGAATCTGGGTAACCAATTTAAACCATTATAACAACTTAAATTTTAAGTTCAATATTTGGGACAAAGACTAATCGATAGATAAAGGTTGAAATTACTTGTCTGGCTAAAAATTAGAATGATTAAAGCGTTAAGACAGAAAATATCCGGGTTAGAAGTCCTTAGCAACGAAAATAAATATGAAGATAAAGCAAGCGCAAAAATCACGAATTCTAACAACAAAAGTAGACAAAATGGAAATCAAATAGAGAATTGTGAAGATATTTTCAATACAAGCTTATTTGTAAATTGCCCAAGATGATTGGCTACACATAATACGATACATTTAAAATCTAAACTTTCCGCGGGAAAGGTAAAAAAGCATACCCAAGAGTGCGACGGTCATTTTTGCAAAGGTCACGTACGTTAATAATTTGACCTTTAACGGAAAACGCGCACGATGGCCCTCCGACTGATTGGCATCAGTTGGCAAGTGCCAACCTGGCACTATGTGGCATATTTTCCCTGTGTAAGTCACCTTCTGAAGTCTGCGAAAGAGACTAAGGAAACCACTCAAACTTATTTGCCGGGAAAGTGGATCAGATGACCTTATCAGTCAAGTACTCCGATGTGTAGAACGAAATTGGAGTAAGTAAAATATTCACTTGGTTTTGTCAAACAAAAATGTTTATTTTGTAATGTTATTAACGGTTAACAAAATATTTAGAAAAAATGTTTGCCAAAACACATTTTGCAATAACATTTTGACAAGATTTTTAAAATGTTGTTGCAGTGATTTTTTACATAAAACGTTTTTAAAATGTTTGCATGACCTTTATGTAACCCGACATTTAAATGTTATTAAAATGGTTTTACCAAAACCAAAACGTGTAACCTGTTTTAAAAACGTTTTAAAAACATTTTTGTGTTTGCTGTGTATGTATGTGTTAGATCCTGGTCAAACCCCAGCCTGAATTCGCAGCCGAAGTGATGCAATAATCGGATTAACTACCATAGCAGTAGGTGAAAACAATTTTTGATTATACCACGCTGCACTAGTACGTTCACGCGGTACCTCTGCAACGAACCATATCATGCTGATCACTCGCACCCTGTAAGATTAGTATCTTTGAAAAGAGCGGTATTGTATTCAATCACTAACCTCTATTCATGGATAGCGGGCGGAGACCGAAAAAGTGAAACCACTTGGCCGCCATATTGGTGAGGGCAAAAAAAAAGAAATCACCTCACTAAGAAGAAAAAAAAATCTCTCACCTAACATAATACAAGGTATACATTAAAATTGAAATTGAAATTAAAATTGAAAAAAAAAAATCGCTTCCTAAAACATGAAAAAAAGAAGTTCAAATCGTCCTCCAGAAGACATGGAGTACAAAACATGAAAAGAATCAATACCACGAACAGGTGATTGGTATTCACCCATTGCACGGTTCCGTCATATGCAAGGAGAGCCTCGATCTGGCAGCATGCATGAATGGGAATTGAACCAGTCATATAACATTCCGTAGAGTTACGCAATACTTCCTTTCATGTCTTTTGCCAGTTCGAGGCTCTCCTCGCATATGGCGGAACCTTGCAATAGGCGAATTGTACCATAGGCCTTCAAACACATGAAGGCCTATGATTCAATCTATGATTGCAGACATACACGGGTGATGAGTGCAACCTGATTGTAGTGCAGCGCGATATATTCAAAAATTGTTTTCACCTATTGCTATGGTAGTTAATCAGATTATTATATAACTTCGCCGACGAATAAGTAGAAAATATGGGTGTTACGTAACCATGTTTAATATCTTCAGTTTGCAGTGATGTATTTTCCTGAAACTTACCTTTATAAACATTAAAAGACGCCAATTTCGAATATACGAATCTGACGACCTAATTAATTGTACATGTATAGGTGGGAAGAATCTTATCAAACATACATTTCATACTGAAAATGTTTGACATTACTGTAAAATACTTTGCAATGCTGTTGCATGGCTGTAAAAATTTAAAATTTTAGTACGATACATATGTATAATATTTTGCAATTTTAATAACATTTTAACCAATTCAAAATTACGACAATAAAATAATGTATTTTTTCTACTTGTCTGAATTTTTTAAGTGTTTAACTTAGGCTACCTCTAAGATGTGAAAACGAGTATTTTGTTGACAATTGACATTTGGTGTGATTTTACTGTCCCATTAGATCACGCCATTGGATAGCGGCATATTAAGGTGGTATAGTGAGACATTTTCTGGAAACTAGAAAATGGTGCAATGTGCATGTTTTAAACAGATTAATAGAGTAGGGCAAAGTACACTGACCAATACACCTTTTGTTTGAAGCAAATCGGACATACGGTGTTCATACTATATCAATTGACATTTTCTTTGTATTTTACTGTTTTTTATCAATAATCAATGTTCATTAACATGCAATTAACATTAAAAATCAATGCATGAATGTTCAGGGAACTTTTATTTTGCATACTTTTGCCTTGAAACTTGGTCAAAGTGTTTCTTATATGTTTTAATGTATTATATAATGAAGCCGTCCTATATTTTGCATATCTGCATAATTAATGAGCTCATTCGCATAAATGCTAATTAATTATTGCAAATTAGGGCAGCTAGCTAATTAATTATGCGTAAATTATCTGGAAGTCATCAAATCACTTTGACCAAGTTTGAAGCCAATATTCTGTTATAAAAATGTTATGAACATTAGCAAAATATTGGTAAAAATCACATATTAATGAGCGATTTCAAGTCATATTATTAGCTCATTAACAATAATAATAATAAAATAATAATGATAAATTGATTATTGATAAAAAACTATACAATACAAAGAAATTGAAAATGTTTGTATTATAAAACCGATATGTCTAATTAGCTTGTAAATAAAAGACATATTGATCATCAGTGTTCTTTGCCCTACTCATGCTACTCAATTAAGGCAGCTGTGTACTCTCAGACATGCATGTAGTAAAAGTGCCATAACTTTGTAATTATTCACGCAAGACATATAAAAGTATACATTTTTATAAAGGCAATACATCAATGAATCTTAATATAAATACAGATTTGGTGTAAAAACAACAATTATGAAGAAAATCACAAAAAAGTGAGTGTTTGGCAATTTTTGTTCGGTACATCATAACAAAAAAACACTCTTTCCAAAAATTGTTTGTTTTGTTTTTTTCTTAATCTTCAGACATCATTCCAAAAACGGTTTTTTAGTTTTTGATATTGGTCTTATTTTTTAGATATTGACCATATAAGGCATCAAAATGAACTTTTTAAAATTCACAAACGCCTGCGCCTATTTGCACAAAATGATGCCTAAAATCGGAAATAGACCAAAATATAAAAAAATGAGAAAACCGTTTCTTAAGTCGATCATGCTTTTTATGATGAGCATAATTGCTTACCTATAGATGCTGTATTTATTGAGTTATCGTGTACCTAAATCGTCATTTTACCGAGAAAATGAACATTGAAATAAAGGTCGTTGAAGTTGAAGAGGTCACATTTTGCACTTTGATCGAAGCTCACAGGAGAATGCGGCAGTTCTCGTTTTTCTACCTTACATTACGTGAACATCGGGTAAATCCACAGCCCCTTGAGAAGTTTGGGCGAAATCTATTCATATCTTGGTGTTTAAATCGGGGGAAAGAACTTAAAAAATTCACATTTTATCAGCTAAAACGGAGCCATTTGACCGCAAGGTTTTTATGAAATCAGTGCTTCCATAAGATGCGCCGCGCATGCAGATAAGCGTTGCGTATGCGTAGCGTATCTGTGCGTTAACAAATTGCGCGTCTACAAAACACGATGCGTTGTTGCGCGCGTATACCCCGATGGTACAACAAAGATTTTCTTTCCTTTTAAATTGCGGAAACGAGTGAAATAGTGAAATAAAATCCATAAAATAGAGCATTTGGAGTTAACAAATCTGGATTTTCTTTCCTTGTATTTATAAAAAACATAACAAAGTAAATACATTTCAAAAAAGCTCAATTTCGCGAAAGAAACCATGTCTAGAGTACACAGCCGCGTTAATCTGTCTAAAACATGAATAGTCACTTCCAAAATGCTTCCAATACCACTTTAAAAGAGCAACGTTCTGCCTGTCAGTTCAGTGGCGTAGCGTGGGTCATCACATTGGGGGGGGCATCGGGTCGGGTCTGATGGGGGGGGCACAAGCCGTTTTAGGCAATTTTCCTATGGGTTTTTAACCAATTCTTTGTATACCTTGATACAGTCAACATATACAAAGAAGTATATTATTAGGCGTAGACGCAATCATCAATGCGGGAAGTATAAAACCATATTCGCCACTCGTGCACTTTTTTGAGTCTACGGCTATTCCGAAAGCAGCCTTGAACCCTGAATGCAGAGGTAAATGGTTGTTACATGGAATTCAAAGTAATTATATAATGAAAAAACACACCGAGAGGACTACGATACTTATTCAGAGCCATTACCTTTGTACTGACAACTTTTTTAAGGCTCGTGAAATTCCAATGAAAAAAAAACCGGCAATTAAGTTCCTGTTAAATTACAAAGTTCCTGTTAAATTACAACTCGGAAAGTTGACGCAACGACTTACATCTACTTACTGAGTAATGCCAACGAACAATTTCTATGAGTGTAGGCCTACAAGCATATAGAGTGCTTCTGATGAAAGCTACATCAATCCAGGCGCCATTATGGAGTTTGAGCAAATAAATTACGGATCCAAGCATAATTATACAGACAAGTAAGACCAATCTATTGTATTGACATATTTACGCTTGTTTCAATTTAATATAGCTTTCATCATGTTCATAAAAAACACTCAGAGCTTTGCAATCAAGTAAAATGAGTCGGATGTCGGGAATATTGATTTGTGAGATATAATCAATAACAGTATTCAACTTCCTTTGTATTTTATTGTTCTGAGCAAAACTAAAACGGCCATATCTCTGGAACCATAAGTCTAATTCTGATGGGGTTTTCAGCAAAATAAAGTTCTGAGTATGGATCATATAAATGAGATTGAAAACTGAATTTTGATTTTGATCGACATCAGACTCATTTTGTTTGATCGCATCACATTATATATGCTTGTGGACGAGGTTTTACGGTATCTCTCATTACTACATTTACTACACAGCAGTCAAGTTAGCTCAATCGATAAGGCGTTCGACTATGGTGCGAGAGGTTGCGGGTTCGAACCCTGGCGGTGCCTAGTACGCTCTCGTGAAAAATTGAGTTAGCTTGATAATTCCCCTGGACAAGGAACTCACTGCTAATTTGTCTCGTTGTAACCCGTACGAAACTCGGGGAGCTGATCCTGGTTGCGAAGGTTATTAATGTGGAATGTCTAGTGTGTGCGCCTTTGAAGCAGCAAAGTCCCTGAATTCTTGTTTAATGGTTTTTGAATGATGTGGGACCGTAGTGGTCAGCGACAACCTGTAAAGTGTGGCTTGTGGATCAACGTCTAGGCGTTGTGCCTGTGCGTAGCGCACTATAATCACTGCGCTTTTTTTTTTTTTACATTTTTGTAAATTCAGAACAATAAGACCACTATGTATATGATACATGTCTCATGTCACATTTACAAACACTATACTGATCTGAAAACAATGGGTCATGAAACGGTCAACAAATCGTGAAGTGTAAGCATGGTAAGTGCTCTCTGGCTACCGAATGTCTGTACCTCTTACAGTACGGAAGTCCTAACATCCACCTGATGCCAATACCAAATGAATTCCACTAAATAATTCCACAACTATTGAGCGCTTACGCATGTCTGAAGGACATAATTTGGGTCACTCCAGGACATTCTACTTTATATTTAGACCATTTACAATAAACTGTATTTACGTGTCAAGAATCAGTATGTAGTGGACTGATGATACTAGGCATACTGGACTCGTTTGAATGCACTGTGAATGCAGATTTTAAATTTGGTTTCAAATATCGAAATTCTAGATTTTGTGACTTCTGTGTGTCTATCTACCGATTGGTATGCCTACTCAAGGATTTTATGGTGGAAATATAAATCCATGTGTTGGTGTTTCACTTGTCTCATAGCTTCTCATCGCAGTATAATCAACGAATATGGCACTTTCATTTTAGAGAATAACCATGATCTTGGAAATAATGTTTACTAAGATTTGAAATTTCGCCACATGCTGTAGCATAGAAGAAGTTCTTTCGGCGCAGTACCTTGTTATTATTATTACGATCGAAACCGTCGCAACAAGAAATACGCACATCAAACAACAAGCGTTTAATTCATAGTCAGGAAATTACAAGCAGGCTAAAAATTCATCAAGCTTCGGAAAGTGGTATAAAACAACTTCATATCATTATCATCGGAGCGCGAATTTTTTGAGCGGACTTGACTTTTAAATAATTATTTTGTTGGTCTACGGGGTGTAAAATGGAGAGAAGTTGTTTGAATACGTTGACTGTATGCCTTTTAGCAGTGACTATTGTGTTGTCTTTAATGTTATTTTCTACGATTGCGGAAGAAAGCCCACTAGGTAAGTACACAACATTAACAATTAACTACCCCCCCTAATTATGGCTATAGCCAATGATATCAAAAATGTGTGTTTTCCTGTTTCCGGATATCCTCGCAGAAAAGAAGAAACACACAAACAAACACCCCACACACAATAAACAAAGAAACAAACAAAATTTACAATCATCATCATTGTCATCATTGTCATCATCATCATCATCATCATCATCTTCATCTTCATCTTCATCTTCATCTTCATCTTCATCTTCATCTTCATCTTTATCTTCATCTTTATCTTTATCTTCATCTTCATCTTCATCGTCATCGTCATCGTCATCGTCATCGACATCGTCATCTAACAACTATATCGATATTTGTCCATGTCACTGTTCAGCTCTAGTTTTGATTATCATGTTTATAAAATAAAATAAATTCGAGGTCCCGTGTTTAAATTTGGTCCAAATTAATGAATGAGTTGTAGGAAAAGAGCATCGCAAGGGAGAACGCATAATCGTTTAAGGGGGATGTCATTTTCTTCGGGAGGATGGGGGGAGCCAATTTTTACAACCCCCTATCGCGGGCTAACTTTTTACGACCCCGCCAAGCGCGATACAAATTTTGATCGTAAATGTAAAGGAGGTACGCATCTTGCATTGTATAACTAAAGATTGTTTTGGTTTTTAAGTTACCCCCCCCCCCCCTATTTTGGTTGTTAAAAATTATAACCCCCCTATTTTTGGTCTCAAAATTCTATGACCCCCAGTATATTCATGACCCCCCTTCCGAAGCAAATGACAGCCCCTAACATGCCTAAGTATTCAAAATACCATAAAGTTACGACGAGTAGAAAATACTCGTATTAACTTGACGACAGTTTGTTTACGAAACTTAAATCTGCATTTGTTTAAGGGCTCTGGTATGAGCGTTTGGACAGTATTTTCTGTTGTGCGTATCAAATAAAATATTCAGTCCGCTACAGTAACTAAAATCAAAACAACACATTCAAATATCAGGTACGCCTTTTCGTGTTAAGGTTAATAAACCTTAAAAGTGACACCAAAACGGATGTTCAAAATAGAACAACTTTTGTAGCGCCTAAATATTTACAAAATACTCATGACAGGAAACATGCGATGCCTTTAATTATGTTGGCCATGAAAACATGTTGAAAAAACACATTATTAACTTAAATCTGGTTAAATGTTGCAAATATAACCATGATTGCAAATATTATGCAAGCAAAAAGCGTCATATTCAGCAGGTGATCAAATTCCCCAATTACCCACAATGCATCTTAGTTATAAATACGCCACGCATAAATTTCATTATGTCACAGATATCTTCTGCCTTGTTGTTACATTCTTAAAGCGATCTACTTATTTTTTAATAGAAACTTGTCAAATTTGACAAGGAAAATTAACCCTAACACTGGACCCTGCTTTTTGGGATCGGAAGTCAAAGAAGATCCGAAAAAGTCAAGGAGAAGAAGAATTTTTAACTTGGCACCCCCGGGATTCGAACCTTTGACCCCTCGCATGCCAAGCACACCATCACGGACCGGTAGCTACACGGGTTATTGCTGCCCGGCCAGCAATTCCGTGCGCATATAACACTTGGGGTGATTGCGTCATCGCAGACCCTGGGATTCATGCATGCGCAGATTTTTTCGTCGCAAGATTTTGTAAGATATTTGGGTGTTAGGGTTAATCAGATGCGGACATAACAGATTGCTCTTCAAAATAAACAGATTTCTCTTAAAAATGAATGGGATATTCTCATCAAAATGACAAGAAACTCATCAAATTTGATAAGATTGTCATTTTGCCTTGTCATTTAAAAAAAAATAATGTTCTTGTCAAAAATGATCAACTTATCAAATTTGAGTAGTTTGTCTGGTCAAAAATTACCAAAAAATGAAATTTGAATAGTTTGACTTGTCAGAGGGGAAACATCAGATTCTTCTTCTCAAAACGAAATGGGTAATTTTGTGAAATATCGAGCTTGCTAATTTAAATAGTTACTTGTTAAAATAAAACGGAAACTGTTCATTTTGATAAGATTGTCGGTTCAAAGTGATAATATACCTTATCAAAATGAACAGTATATCTCGTCAAAAAGAATAATAGGGACTGTCAAATATCAAAACTTTCATAAATATCAATTTTTAATAATTTGCCATTAAATTTGTATTATATTGCGAATTTCAAAAAATTATTTGATATCAGAAGGACATTTCTCGTATTCAGAATGTAATTTGAAGTATCTGATGTGCTCTCAGGTCCCACAAAAATACTGTGCAAACGTTGCTATCCGATCCCTTAAAATTGGAAAACGCTAACTAAATAATGTTAATAGTATAATAAGCAATAAGTTTCTACTATAATAATACAAGAATAAACTTCCTGAAAACCACAGATCAGACCTTTGGCTTTTGACTTCCTCGATTTACACGCGTGCAAGTATTGGAATAGGTAATCCGGATATCCGATAGGTTCAAACGCCAATCCATACATTCTTGTTCAATATATTTCTGATTTCATTTCAAATAGCAAAGTTAAGGTCGTTTTGATTTCATTTAAAATAGCAGGTCTCTTTGGGAAAAAATGTGTATCTTCAATACGAAAGGTCAAAATTTTTAAATGATCATCGGCCTTTTCTCTCCCAGCTATATACACCTAAGTACATTAGATTTATAAAGTTTACTTCGAGGACTGTTAAATATCACAAATATAAAATTTTAATAATTTGCCGTACAATTTGTATTGCTCTCACCGGCAAATTATTAAAATTGTATATATTCGCTGTCACCCAAGGACCCCATATTTTTTTACGAACACATGCTCTGTCACCCAAAGACCCCCTATTTTTCCATTTGATCTGTCACCCAAAGACCCTTACAAGTTCAATTTGAACAGCAACTTGCATTTTTCAATGATTTTGTTACTTATTTTGAAAAAACAATGAAATTTGAAGCCATTTAGAACGAGAAATTCGATTTTCGAGGTTTTTGTGGCGCTGTTTCGGCTCTCACCCAAAGATTCCATTTAAAAAAGGTCATGTTCTCACCCAATGACCCCATATTTTTTTTTTACATTTTGTTCTCACCGAATGCCAAAAATCATGCTCTCACCCAATGACCCCATATTTTTTACATTTTGCTCTCACCGAATGCCCCTTAGTGCGAAAGTGCCAGCCCTACACCTATATCCATTTCATATTGAAGTGTCCCCCCGGGATCAAAAGCACATCCCTCGTATCGCGTATTTAGAATACAATTCGATATTTCTGATGTGCTGTCTTGTCCCAGAAAAATACTGTCCAAACGTTGCTATCCGAGCCCCTAAAGAGGAAGCCCCGCTAGAGCAGTTCTTCTGGGGTGAAATAAACCTGCCTGGTAATCAAATTAATCAGTGACAAGATTATCTCTGAATTTGACAGGTGCTAATTAATGCAATAACATTAAAACATCAATTAGCACCTCGTTTAATTCAGAGATAACCTTGTCACTGATTAATTTGATAACCATGCAGGTTTAGTTCACCCCAGAAGAACTACTGCTCTCAGTGCTCTGGCGGGGCTTCCTCTTTAAAACATATACGCTAAAAATAATCACTATTGATTTCCTCGCAATTTTCTTCCATTTTTAAACGGAACCACTTGCAGATTCAACGTGGAATATATGCGTAGGTGCGAAACATTGCAGCGAGTGCATAGAGAGACATAGTACTTGTGCCTGGTGTCTAGATAGTAGGGTAGGTATCAGCAAGTAAATCACTATTTTCTTTCAAATTGTCTTTTTCGATGTCCTTTTTTTTTATCAGAAATTTATTATTATGTAGATATAATTTGATCAACCAATGTTGAATAAAACAGACGAGTCCAAGTCAGGGCCTTGTTTATAAAATACAGGTAAATTATAAGTACAGATGCAGCGACGGTGTTTTGGGCAGGGGAATTCAATAAAGCTGGGTGTTCAAAATTTCCCACCCACCACGCCCAAATTTTAATAGTATTAATAATCTCTATGCTAAAAATGTCTTTTTATGGGAGGTGAAAAGATATTTGCGATAATGGAAAGGTGGAAGTATACGTGAATATCGATTGTATAGAAATATTTCAATAGATTACAGAATCAAAATAATCCTGTTGGTGGGACGGACAAAAAAGACGACACTGAACGCCTGGTGTGAATTCGGTGCCATTCAAGAGTATGGTTATAGGACATCACGTGACATCGACCGTTTTCTATGGCTGGCTTGCGAGCATGCAGTGGGCACAATAAAAGAGAAACCAAGTTTTGGAAAAACGGAATTTTGTTTGTTTGTTTGTTTGTTTGTTTAAACGGTCGCTCCGTGTGGAGACACGCTTGGGTCCTGATGGGACCAGGCTCAAACAAAATGCTCAAGCCAGGCTAAAAAGCCTATATAAGCATGCTGGCCTGAATGGAAAAAGAAGTGAGAAACAGATTTGAAGACAAAGAACAAGGAAAAGAAGGCCACTCCCAACAATCAAGTTAACAATTTTACTGTCAGCCTTTGGGTCAAGACAAAGGAAGTGCTTAATCCAATTTCAACTGCCACTGAGGCTACATTTTCGATTTAAAAAAAGCAACAGGTTTCTCGGCCGACAAATTGGCTTATAAATCTTAATTTTGCTTCTCGAATCGATAAACCTGGTTTCTCGATGAGAACTACATTAACAAAAACGTAGCTTCTTAAATCAAAAAACTTGGTTTTCCGAATCGAAAAACCAAGTTTTACATCGAAAAACATGGTTTGTTGCCAAAAACAGGTTTCGCTCTTTCATTGTGCAAAATATGTGCAATACTCGCCCATGTACCTAATTCTGTCTAATATATCCTCCTTATACAGAGCTTTAGAGGAAGTAATGACAGCCAGTGTGATACCTATGATAATCTCTATTCAAGGGGCTTATGTGCAAATATAACGTTTCCTGAAAACAGTATACTCTTGAAAGAGGTAAGTGAAAGAATTGTGACTCGATCAAGTGAAATACTGACAATAGTTTGATTCAAGTTTTTCGTTTTCGTTTTGGTTTTTGTAACGTAATAATTCCATTCAATGTGATTTGCAGCTTACGTAATACACGTCAACATTTTTGTGTGTTCTATTCATAATTACAAAAACATCCTTCTTGATATCATTACTTATCTAGTCAACAAGTTGTAAAGGACCCACTTCAAACAATATCCCGGAATTTTACTTCACGTAACCTCCAAAAACTTATGCTATTGCATTGAACGAAAAGTAATGCTAGGATTATCATTATTTCTGACAAGGGCAACAACGGTCACACATTCTAATCGATAGGCCCTGATAGAAAAAAACAACAGTATAGACGAATCCAATTTCACGCATTCCTACACCTCAATGGCAGCCATACTCGGGTATATCCCACCTAAAATATGAAATGATGCGTCCTTGGCGGGGATTTTAAACTGCATTTCATCAATCGTGTTACACGTAGTAGACAATAGAATGATGAAAGTTTACAACACAATACAACATAACATCGATTTTAAGCGGCTTTAATCCACCCAATTGGGTAGTCACAATACCAGTTTGGTGGGCCGGGAACCCAGTCATGGCCGACTAAATTCTGACCATCACTTGGCTCTTTGGATTCGTCTATATGAAGTTACAGTTTGACTGACAGCAGTTTGAGTATCTCCTTCATGCAATAGAGAGATTGCGATTTTCCAAACGTAGACGTAGGACGTACGTTTTTACGTACGTTAACACGTACGTTTTTACGTAGCTATGTATTGCAGTGAGGCCACATACTTTACCAACGCTCGTGTTGTGGCGCTATGTCCTATAGTCAGTCATCTGGTGATTTGTTTTGCATGAAATCAGCCCGGGGTAGTCGGTGGGGTCAGGGATCAATAAAGGGATCTTAATCCTCTCTACGTCATACATAAATTCGCCCAGTCTCATTTCCCTAATATTAAATTTAAAAAAATGGAATTTCAGTTCGGCACAGGTGGGCCTCGAACCCACGCCGCTGCTACATACAGAATACAGAAGTCCAGCGCACTAATCCACTGGACCACATGACAGTTCGGTAACCATATTGAATTTTAAACATATAGGCTATAGGCAACTCCAACATTGATCGGGTATAGACCACTTGACATGTGACGTCATTGCCCGGCAGTATGCGCGCGAATTATGACAATTTCCATTGTTCTTTGCCCTGCAGTGTGCGTACGCATCGTAGTTTGTTTAGGGCACGTGCATTTCAAATCGCCCACCATATTTCATATACGCTGGCGAAGTTACGTAATAATCGGATTAACTACCATAGCAATAGGTGAAAACAATTTTTGAATATACCGCGCAGCACTGATACGTTCACTCGGTACCTCTTCATTGAACCATATCATGCTGATTACTTGCACCTGTAAGATTAGTATCTTTGAAAAGACCAGTATTGTATTCAATCTATGATTGCAGACATACACAGGTGATGAGTGTAACCTGCTTGTAGTGCAGCGCGATATGTACAAAATTGTTTTCACCTATTGCTATGGTAATTAATCCGATTAATTACGTAACTTCGCCAGCGTATAGTACAAGAAAGCCATTGAACAGTGTAGCGGTTTGTTTGAGCATATCGACAGACGAGTCCCTCGCCTTTGTTGATAAACAATGATTTCATATTAGCATAATGACAGTACTCATCAGTTAATAGCCACTTGGTGAATAGATGGGCATTATGAGCTGTCAAAGAGATGTCTTATGCAGCTGCCAATCACGATAGAGGCTTGAAAACATTTTGTTATAAACCCAAAAGTGATATAAGGACAAAACTGTGCATGTTGGTACTTGATTGTTTGGATTCTTATATGATGAAAATCCCTTGTAGTAGTATTTTTTATGTGTAGTGTATATTGTTTATAAATTATACAGCTTTTCAATTTTGGGCATTAATGCTCTGTTGCACTGTTTTCATCAACCTATTTTATCGTAGTGCATTTCTTATGTGTGTGAGCCGAAATGTCGTGGTAGATTGCAATCATGCTTTTGTTGAACTGTACTCCGCCATAACTACGGTGAAGGACACCGATTCAATTCCTTTGTTTGGAGCCAACCAATAAAAGAATGCAGGGCCTCTATAAGTTAAGAAGTGACGTAATAATCGCAATAGATGAATACAATGTTTGAATAGATCGCCCAACCATGCCAACACAAGCAGATTACACTAATCACCTGTGTATGTCTGCAAACATAGATTGAATACAATACAGCTCTTTTCAAAAATACTAATCTTATAGGTGCGAGTGAACCGTTGCCTTGCCAGAGGTCTATACTTTGAATTTGTGTGTAAATAAATAAATAAATAAATAAATACATAAATAAATAAATAAATAAATAAATAAATAAATAAATAAATAAATAAATAAATAAATAAATAACCGATCAGGAATTGTGCATATTTGAACGTGTTCCTAATGTTCCTAAAATATCTGAGCCAAACTTTCCTTGCCCTCCCCCACCCAACTTTCGACCTGCAAAAAAAATGCTTGCCCCCCCCCCCCCCTTTGACCTGCCAACCAATCTTTGGACCCCCCACCCCTATAATACTTCACCACCTCGGGGATACACAAAGTTATTGCACCACCCCTCAGCTGTACAAAAAACACATGGTATTTTGACTATAACATTCGCAGAGAAACACTCGTTCTCTACGTTTCCTTTACCTAGACTCGAGGTAAAATCAGCCTATTTCCACGTGGAACCACGGTGGAACGTACGTTTTAATGCTACGTTGAGTCCAAAATGTCAAATCGCAAGGTAATTTTTTATACGCAAAGTATCACACACATTTCAATAGACAATCTCTGCGTATGAATATTGCGTTTAAATTTAGTCCATTTTTAACACATCGCTGTACCTTTATTATAATGATTTGTTACAAACAAAAGGATCATAATAATAATTAGACTTTCCTTCGTATGTTCATTATCCTTGACTGTCTTTAACATATTGTGAAATGGACAAATTTTGTGCATTTTCAACGATGTATCTACGTCGATTTCGCACGTGGAATATCTTCAAAAATAGCTAAATACGTGACCTCGCTTCGATACAGGAGAGTGGTTTTGAATAGATCAACGTACGTCCGATGTCTACGTTTGGAAATCGCAACCTCTCTAATATCAGTATGATCACTGGCCGTACTGTGAATGGAATTATATACCACAGGTTGCAAAAACTTACGAAAAAGCACCGATTGATTTTTCTCTGTCTGCGAGTTACAAATTGTAAATGAAGACCGTGGCACTTAAGTTGTTTTGAGATACGAGATAATTAATCTTTCATAATTATACTTATGTTCTGATTATTTAAATATGCAATTTTTTCAACCATAACGCGGCTTGCTTATGTCTTAGTTTGATGGCATTAATTGTTAATGAATTAATCTAATTTAAAAGTGCTTTACCGTAATGTAAACATCCGAAAGTTGACTTTTCACAATTTCAGGCCATTGTGCCCATTTTAGGTGATAAAGTTAATATTGTTTCCTTTAATATGAGTTCAAGGGGAGAGCACTATGCTGTAATCTGAATGGTTTTGATATCGTGGTATATTTCACTTATATTCAATGTGCAATGTAGGATAGGTCCACAATAATCTCCCTTACCGTAAGGGTTCACTTACAATAAGCGACACACTTAGGTGAAATCCTGAACGATTGCTTAAAATTGTCATTGATGTAGAATATTAGTATGGCTTGCTTTAAAAAGGTATTACTATATTATGAATGAATTGGCTCAAAAAGAAACTCAATATTCATTTGAAAGGGTTTTTTTTCCTGAAGTGAGAAGAACAATAAGTACTAGAACGGTTGTAATTACAGATTTACGGACAGGATTTATAGAAGTAGTTAAGTACATTATGTTCCATTACATTTATGTTAAGGATTCCGTTATGTTTTGCATGATTCAAGGGTAGACGAGGTATTGTTGGTCGAATCAGCCAAAAGAAAGTTCGATTTTTATTATCTAAATCTGAAAAATAACACTTTGATGTTTTGCAAAAGTTCATTCTACAAATCATATACTTTGAAAACTTGCTTGATTTATTATTGTTAATGCGTTTTACAAAAGTGTTATTGTTTTAGCCCCCCCCTTTACAACATAATAAAAGTATATCTGTAATATTTGAACTCGCTATGAAATGATCAATGCATTTTTTGCCAAAGCTCACAAATTAACATTCACAAGATGCTGCGAACTACCAAATCGCAACAGTTAAAAATAGTAGCTAACCTTAAGGGCAATCGTTCCAAACAATTTTGATACAAAAAAGGAAATAACGTTCATGTGCAATATGAGAAACACAGTTGTTGTGTTTGATAACTAGTGCTCTATTCATTATTCTATAGAATACTACATTAAGCGATGCTGACGATTCAATTGATGGACACGCTGTACAGGTTACACCACAAAAAGTAGCAGTCAAACTTCGAATTGGTAAGTCCATTTTTCGGTACAATTCTGATTTACCCTGTGCACCCTGTGTTTTAGGAACAATTCTGGTTTACCCTGCGCACCTTGTGTTTTAGGAACAATTCTGGTTTACCCTGCGCACCCTGTGTTTTAGGTACAATTCTGGATTACCCTGCGCACCCGGTGTTTTAGGAACAATTCTGGTTTACCCTGCGCACCCTGTATTTTAGGGTTAGGGTTAGGATTAGGGTTAAGGTTAGGGTTAGGGTTATGGTTAGGGTTATGGTTATACCAGAATTATTCCAATCTCTCTATTACTGATTGCAGTGCTAGTGGTAATAGACGCCTGCATACGTAGTTAAAGCCATATTATAAAATTTCTCTAAAATAGATTAGTATTTATTTTCCATAAAATGTTAGCTTTTACTGTCAGATATGTCCCCTTTAATTTTGAGCCGAACAAGTGAGGTAAAGCATAGAAAATGGGAATTTACTACTAGCGCCCATGCATGTTACTCCCGCGGTTGTAATACGGTACGATCCTCGGGGTGTGTGTGTATGTGTATCCCGCACGCCGTGTACGTACTGTGCATACGTGTTCGACTAATATTCCATCGTAATAATAAAACGCCGGTTCCATCGTTTTATTCAAAATCTCGGATTTTGACAAAACTACAGCACCTAAAGTCTTGATTTTTGCAGAGTATCTTTATTTACTAAAGTACATTACAATCGTGTAAAAACCAGAATTAAAAAAAAATCGAGGGCGGTCTCCTCAGCAAATGTTATAATATGGCTTTAATGATAAATAGGAATGAAGATGAAAAAAAAAGATGACGATGAAGAAGAATGTCAAGATGAGAATCAAGACAGATGCGGAGATAGAGATATAGATGGATGTGGAGATGGAGGCGGAGATGGACATGAAGATGGAATATGACACGAAGATGTAGATGGAGATGAAGATGAAAATGAAGGTGGATGTAGAGATGGAGTTGGAGGTGGAGATGGACATGGACAGGATGGAGAATGAGATGGAGATGAAGGTGGATGTAGATGTAGATGTAGATGTAGATGAAGATGAAGTTGGATGTGGAAATGGAGTTGGAGATGGACATGGACAGGAGGATGGAGACATAAAGATGAAGATATGAAAATAAATGAAGGTGCAGGTGGAGATGGAGATAGAAATGAATTGAGATTGATCCCAAGCGCTCGGATAATGTAAATATAATGTTGTAAAATATGTCAATGGTTCACACGTAAAGTTTGATTTGTCTTTTCCAATTCACCCCTTATTACTTTATATATTTCACACAGGGCAGTCTATGACATTCCGAGTATCGATCAGGCAAGCTGCAGATTATCCCCTCGACTTATACTACCTAATGGACCTAAGCAAATCTCTTAGTGATGACTTAGAGAGTCTACACACTTTGGGAAGAGCACTAGGTGAGCAAATGTTTATTGTCCATGAACCCCAATACCAATGTATTGCTTATCATTCTGAAGGCAAGTTTGGGGCGAAAATGCAACCTCTGAGACATCTAAGGACCCAATACAGGTAGTATCACGTGATAATAAACACATTCTGTCTTATGGAGTATAGAATCAGAATCATATGTTAACAATACGGGGGAATATTCTTGTTTCATTCTAAATATAGATTACTGTAGGCTACTTTGAGGGAAGGAGACACACTACACTGGCCAAATAAATTGCTAAAAAGAAATTTCTACAAACTGTAAATTGAACATTGATCCAGTATCCAGTCGATTTTACATGCCCTACTAGATGGAAATATTCTTTGCAGGAAACAAGTAAGATCAGGCGACTCAATGTAACAATGTGATGGAAGGGGTCACATGTGGTGACATTATCCGCGTATTCCAGTGTTTATGACGGCGGAATAATAACGCGCTAGAATAGCGTCGAAGAAACTATAGTCTACAAAATGTCCCGATACCTTTTTAATGGTCTCTAAATGGTTTAAGCCTTGGAATACGCGCATAATGTCACCACATGTGACCCCTTCCATCACATTGACTAGCCTGATCTTACTTGTTCCTACAAAGAATTTTGCCATCATTGACTCCGAAGACAATATGGTGCCATTTAGTACATAATGTGAAATCGACAGGATATGTACGTTAAAACTTACAGTTTACCGATGATTTTTTTAAAAAGATATTGCAACTTGAATACTTTAAGCCAATAACAATAATTATAAGTACATTTTCCTTGTAAAATGTCGCGACATAGGGTTTCACAAGCTACAATTAAAGCGAAATGGAATCCAAAAGGCCCTATGTCACATGATCGATAACGCAAAATAACGAAACATTTTAATAAAACCTAAGAAAAGACAAGAATATTGTAAAAAAACACAAAAATGCACACCATTCTCTAAAATAACGGAAAATATCAGTAGATATTCTAAGGTAACACTGAATTTCAGGAGATATTCTAAAATATTTTTTTAAAAGGATACTTTGCGTTATCGATCAAGTGACATAGGGCTTTCCAAAATGGCTCCAAGCATCAAAATGAATGGTACTCAAAATGTGTCATGTAAAAGCGTGCTCCATTAATATGCAGCATTGGATCTTCTTGAAATCACCTCAGTTTATTACTTATGACCTTTAAAATACTAACCTACAAATTAGATTGACAATACTGCATGTTGGTGAAGTAGTCTGGCCCATAACCAGAAATGATGGGGATACGGTCCAGTGCTACAGTAAACAGATCGGTACGATATCCTCATCTGGAGGAGAAGTTTTACCCATCATGCACTGCATGCTGTCGAACGTTTGGTGGTTTTACACAGAATTCAATGGGAATATAAGAAAATGACAATGTTTGGACAAATTTTTAGCAAAACTTCATTCAGGATTATTCGACTGACAGTTGCCTTATTTTGTGCAATTCCGGAACAACGATGACTTTTCCACTATAGAAATGTTTGCAAACAATTATGAGACAAGACCGTATTGACACGGAGGTATACAAAATGGGACAACATTCTGTCTCTTTCAGATTTTTGTCACTTTGGATTACTATCTGTACCAAGGAAGAGAAAAAGTTTACCTTAAATTTGTGGAAAATAACCAAATAACCAAATTATATTTTGTGTGCTACAATAAATGGGTAATTCACGGGTTGTGCATATTCCGGGGCCAATCAAAAGTGGTTAGTAAGCATTGTCTTCTAAGACAATGTTTACTCAATTAAAGTTGGTCACCATCGGTGATAAAAAAATAAGGCTTGAACGGATGGTCGTTTCGGAAACATTGTCGTCGCAGATGCGACCTATTTGGTCGCAAACCATGGCAACGTATAGTCAAACATTTGTGTACACGATACATCCATATCAAAATGATGCACTTGTCGGCTGCTACATGTGTCTCATTTTATATAATAGCTGGGAATAAATACCAGACTCATCTCAAGTGAAGATCACTTCAAATCATCCCAAGTCACATGGTTTAGAATGTTCTCTGTATTCATATAATTCTCTTCAAAGTTATTTTTCTCTTAGAAACAATATATGTGAATGCATTTGTAACTCCGATGGACAAATTTGGAATACAAACTGCTCTTTACCTAGCTGGTGGGTTTACAACCCCCCCCCCCTCCGAGCTAGGTACTGTTTTGCTATCCGATTCTTCTTTCTTCCTCTTCTTCTGCAACAGACTTCAAAATGCTTCTCCTCCTACATGGTACACCCTACAATTACGTAACTTGCACATATGTATCGGCTATATCCAGTGCCCATAGGGTGCAAACAGAATTGGGATCAAAGGTCATTAAAGGGGCATTTTCGGTATATTTGTTTTATTTCTAGTGCGACGGTTAAGACGACTAACAAGTGACTTACGGCTGGGGTTTGGGGCATTTGTCGACAAAACTATACTACCGTTTGTCTTACTGGACCAAACCACGTGAGTTGTAGCGTATGATATTAATGAAATGTAAAGTATTATTGACATGATTGAATAAATCTATTTGAGAGCACAAATACCACCATGATAACCACAGTGCGTAGCCTCCAGTAAACCATGGAAACTGGTGAAATGGGGAGATGAATCATTCACTCATGCTTCTGTCACACTACACCGAATAGGTCTTCCGTACAAGAAACGGATGGTATTTTAGTAAATCCGTTGTTGTTCGTCAATGATCGTTTTATGTTCTTTTTATGTCCTGCTATCATCCGCCAAATGCGTTTCGTGTTAGGTGATGTTCGTTAAGTCCGTCGGCATGCACAAAACTTGAAACGGAGTGTACCGAATACATATGTTCGGTATTTATCCGATGTGTGTTCGTATGGTGCTGAATATTGCCGGAGTTTGTTCGCTCTCCTTTCGTTAATGTTCGTTCTTTGTTCGTTGCACTCGGCCCATGTTCGTTGCAAATACGTTCCTGTGAGGCCTTCACCACCGGATAGCATATTTTTGCATTCGGTGATGTACGTTGACCCAGACCGTGTTAGTGTCACACTACACCGGATCGGTCTTCCGTATAAGAAACGGATGGTATTTTAGCAAATCCGTTAGTGTTCGTCAATGTTCGTTTTATGTTCTTCATATGTCCTGCTATTATCCGCCAAATGCGTTTCGTGTTAGGTGATGATTGTTTAGTCCGTCGACAATACGTTTCAAGTTTTGTGCATGCACAAAACTTGAAACGGAGTGTGCCGAATACACATGTTCGGAAGTTGTCCGATGTGTGTTCGTACAGTTCTGGGTTTGTTCGTTATTCTTTCGTTTATATACCGCAGGTGTTTGCAAGGTTTCGCAGGCGCTTGTGCCGGATGTAGGCCTATGGCGAACATGTGCATCAATCATGGGGGGGGGGTTCTGAAGGATGTGTGACGCAACATCATATTTCCCCAGTACTTTAGTGACTGACAAGTAGAAAAAAGGGGAAAGGAGAGAAAAAGAAAAGAAAGTGAGAAAAATTGAAGAGAGAAGAGAAGAAAAAAGTTAAATTGCACGTAATTTTGTAGGCCTATACATGTAAGTAGTATTGAGCATGTTGAGGGAGGGGCACTTTCTGAAGGGTAGAGGACGCAATATCAAATTCCTACCAGTTTTAGTGATTGACAAGAAAGAAAAAAGAAGAGAAAACATGGAAAAGGTTAAATTGTATGTTATTGAGTAGGCCCAGGATAGTATATAGTAAGCCTAAGTATAGGCCTGTGATTATTATAGGCAGTGCTTTAAATGTCGTTCCTTGGCCCAAAAGCATGTGAAAATTACTGCCGGCCCGTCGATAGGGCCTATGTAAGGCCCGTGACATTTTGTCACCAAAATCAGTATTTAAGACGGACTTAGGTCTATTACTGACTTTAAGGGTAGACGAGGTATTGTTGGTCGAAGCAACCTAAAAATCGATTTTCATTATCTAGATCAATATATTATTGAAAATTAACACCTTGATGCTTTGCACAAGTTCATTCTACAAATCATATACTTTGCAAACTTGCCTAATTTATTGTTGTTAATGAGTTATGTACGTTTTACAAAAGTGTTGTTGTTTCAGACCTCTTTACAACGTAACTCAAGAACCGCAGCACCTATCAAAGTATATCTGTGATATTTTAATTCGTCTACACGCTCGCTATGAATTGAGCAATGCAGTTTTTGCCAAAGCTCACTACCATTCGTAAGATGCTGTGAACTACCAAATCACAACAGTTTAAAATAATTAATAACCTTAACATATCAATCCATGCATGCTTTACCTGAAATTACGAGTCTGAAGTCTTATATCTTAAAGTGTCAGTGGATCAGTGTAACATTTTAAATTTTGCAAATTCAGTTCGGGCCTTCTTTGTTTTTTGTTTAAGGCAATAATAGTGTAAAAATGATGCACCAAAAACAATTGTCCAAATTTTCCATTTTAAAACTAAATTTTTACACAATAGGCCCAGGCCTAATAGGCCCTACAGTCCCCATGCAAATGGCTTCAATTGGACCTTCATTTTGAAAAATGGACAAGTCTTCCTTTTGCTTCTGCTATGGACATCCACGTGTTATTTTTAAAACAATTGTTTATATTATACAATAATTGTGAAAACTTTTCAATGGCTTCAATTAGGCTTTCGTTTCACCAATTTGCGGCTGTTTCAAACTAAAATAGTACCCAATAATAGTACTAAAATTGAAAAAAAAAATGACAAATGGCTTCAATTGGGCCTTCATTGTCCAAAGGTTTCTCACCTCTATTGCCCCCGGACTCTGGTTGCCCTGATATATCAGATTTGTAGCCCTTTTGTACTTATTAGCCAATATTTGACCATTTTCGTCAAAGTTTTCCCCTTAAAGTTGTCTTTCCCCACTTTGTTCACCCTCTGAAAAAGTGCTTGCTACGTCACTGCCTCTAAGGGGTCAAAAACCCTCTCAAACACCCTCTCCTCCCCACTTTTCTGATAGTGTGGACGTCCCTGTTGGTGCCACATGCCACGGATTCGCCGGTTATTTGTCGGACGTTGAACGATTGAATATAAAACGCCTGCAGGATTATTAGCGGCCACAACGCATAGAGAGACGAACGGGAATCGGATCCCAAAATCCGGACATTTGTCGGACGTTGACCCCAAATCCGGTCATTTGTCGGACGTTGAACGATCGAATATAAGACGCCTGCAGGATTATTAGCGGCCACAACGCATAGAGAGACGAACGGGAATCGGATCCCAAAATCCGGACATTTGTCGGACGTTGACCCCCAAATCCGGTCATTTGTCGGACGTTGAACGATCGAATATAAGACGCCTGCAGGATTATTAGCGGCCACAACGCATAGAGAAACGAACGGGAATCGGACCCCCAAATCCGGTCATTTGTCGGACGTTGAACGATCGGATATAAGACGCTTGCAGGGTTATTAGCGGCCACAACGCATAGAGAGACGAACGGGAATCGGACCCAAAATCCCACCGAATCTTCTGCCGGACTGGTGATTTTTCCACCGAATAAAATATTTTTGTATTCGGTGATGTACGTTAATCCAGTCCGTCGTAGTGTGACAGACCTATCATATTGTAATTGTCGCTGGGTAGTGTGGTTGGGTAGGGTGTTTGTATCTAACTATCTAAAAGTAAACTTAAATAAATAAACAAAAGAAATAACATGGACGTAAACAATGTAAAGTAAAAGGGCGTATTTTACTACAGTCTAGGCTAGACTACCTTTTTCTTACCGCCCTGAGTTAGTACTAGTACGTTTATACATATTGCTTTCGTTTGTTTTCATTTGTGTGTGGGTGTGGGTGGGGGTGAATGTGGGTGCGTGCTGTGTGGGTCTAGGAGGGGGTAGATGGGAGGGTGTTAATTAGTGTTTTTGGTGTTCACGATGTTTTAGGCACCAGAAACAAATTTGTTCGGTCTTTGGATCGACCGTCGATGCTGCTTCAATGCTCGTTATTAATGAACTAACAACTCATTAGCCAGAATTAATGCTGAATTTATATACATCATTGTTAATACAGCCAAAGATTCATATGTTATCACAATTAACAATAGTCATTTATTTGATTTCATAAATAATAACGATCGACCAAGCATTGATGGTCGATCGAAAGATCGAACTAATTTGTTTCTATTGATGAAATCACCAATGAAATCGACGTGAGTGACAATATCCCTGTTCACATTAGAAAATTTCTTCATTCGACGAAGATAAGTTTATCTTGATTAACTAATTAAGAATGCGTACACATTACGCTGAAGGAAGACCGAACGAAGACACTGCACTGTACACATTACATGAAAATTAACGAAGCTCGAACGAAGCTATTATTATTAACGCTCGCCTATTAGGCCCTTCACAATTGACTTTGAGTTTACTGTTCCCCCCCCCGCCTCCCACCTCATAACTATGATGCTGAACAAACAAAATGTACCATTGAAATTGTGAACATTTCAAAATAAAGAAAATAACAAGAATTAATAATTATTAATCAAAAGTTACCTTGTGCCTTTTTTAAAATCATAAATAATCTAAAAATATTGTGCAGGGCCTTAAAAAAGCCGGCGAGGGTCACTTGTCACATGATCACTTTCCTTCGTCGAACGAAGCGAGCGTACACATTACAAAATTAGCTTCGTCGAACGAAGTATTCCTTCGTCGAAACAACCTTTTTTGCTTCGTTGAACGAAGCAATTTTAATCTTCGTCGAACGAAGACATGTGCGTACACATTAGGAAAAAATGCTTTTTAATCTTCGTTGGACCTTCGTCGAAAGAAGAAAATTCCCTAATGTGAACAGGGTCAATATCGTTCTCCTTCTGTATGCATTCATTTACCAGGTGTCACCATACATCATGCTGTAAAGATTGTGTCACGCCATTTAGTTACAAGAATGAACAACCACTCACAAACAACACCAGGAGATTTTTTGTAAGTTTTGAAATTCGCCTTAGGGGTGGCTTCAAAACCAGACCGCCGGCGCCTTAGTAGAGCTGGTGGTTGGGTCTGGTTTCTATTGTTTAGAATGTTGTTACACCACTTGTTCTGCCAGGGCACCGGGTGTCGACTAGTGGATTGGTTTTGAAGCCATCCTTAATTTGCTTTATCAAAGGCTTTTTGACACTTGGAAAACAGTTCTCCGTGTATGAATATGGAGAACTGCTTTATATAATGATAAATGTGTATATTAATAACTTTTCTGGTATTTCTTGGGTAACACGACACGTTAAATTCCGAGTTTTTGAGTATCACCCTATCCGGTAAACGATCATTTGATGACTTATGTCGCCTACCGTTCTCAAAGCGTAGATCAATTTCTTTTAACATGTTAAACATGTTAAATGCGACTTTCATCGATAAACAAGTGAATAGGCTTACATTTCGTCCCGCATTTCGTACACGGGATCATAGATGAATCTCACGGGGAATCTCAAACATTGCAGACTTGCACACGATATTAAATTAACGATCTCGTGTGCTTGTTTGTAATATTTCAGTGTTTCTATGTGTAAGCCTCTTCTCTTTACTTAATATAAGCCTATATACTTAATGAGATATATTAAGCTGGCGGGTAAACATCAATAAATTGATCTCGTATGCTGCATTGCTGGTGTGTTATATGTGCTGTTTGTACTGTTTTTCCGGACTTCTCATCCTTAAGTACGATACTTGAGATATGTTTGTCAGAGACAGTCTGTCTAGCTCAGTGGTTAGTCAAGTGTAACAGACGCACTATCCAAAGGTCTGGGGTTCAAGGCCCTGCACACGCATGTATGCCCGGAATTTCCTCTGGCTTAGCTGCCTATACATGTTGTGTTTCCATTTCAATTTCATGTTATATTGTGTGCGATGTGTGGTTCCCTGGCTGTATATTGCAATAATACTTTGTAGGTCTAAAAGTTGTTGATAATTTTCTCATTATATAAACAGGAAAAAATTTACTACTCTAAAGTGTCGACCAATTTAGACACAGTGGAAGGTGGTTTTGACGCACTACTACAAGCTGCAGTCTGCAAGGTAGGTACCCAAATCGGTGTATCGGCGACTCCCATCCTGGCGTAGCCCTCAGACCACCGTATATCCCGGCCGTATATTTGAGCCCCCGTCAAAATCAAATGCTGCGCACGCCCTGTAAAGAGTCCGTTCAATTGAAATCTGTTTTCTTTCTTTTCGTCATTAATTTGGTCTTCATTTAGAAAGAGATAGGATGGCGTGATCGAGCCAGGCGTATGTTGGTATTCGTGACTGATGCTGGGTTTCACATTGCTGGCGACGGAAAGGTAAATAACAACATTGAAAAGTACAATAATAACAGCATATCAACATCAACAACGTCACTAACAATTTACAACCACACCCATTACAAATCAACAAAAAGAAAAGCAAATTAAATGACAATGGCTACGTAAAACAACAACAACAAGTGAACAACAACAACAACAACAACAACAACAACAACAACAACAACAACAACAGCAATAACAATGAAAGCAATATCATTGCAAAACCTTGATTGGTGGATGGAGGAGGAGGGGGTATGTATGTGAAGAAACAGACTGACACCGCCCTGAATCAACTTTCCGCAAATATATGACTCTGTAACATCTAGAAACCATAACAGTGAAGTCTTCTATCGGCAAGTAAAACATTCTTTAAGGCCCTATGTCACTTGATCGACAACGCAAAGTATCCTTAAAAAACAAATTATTTTAGAAGGTTTCCTGATGTTCAGTGTTACCTTAGAATATCTACTGATATTTTCCGTTATTTTAGAGAATGTTGTAAATGTTTGTGTTTTTTTTTACAATATTCTTAGGTTTTATTAAAATGTTTCGTTATTTTGCGTTATCGATTATGTGACATAGGGCCTTCTTTAACGGTTTTATGTATTTTCCTTATACTTCAGCTAGCTGGCATCATACGACCCAATGACGGTCTGTGCCATATGGATGTCTCACACACAGAATACAATCAGTCGATATATCAGGTAAAATTAAATATACCAAAAATGTTAAACATAATGATTATATCATGTATTAAAACCAAACGAGTAAGTTAACTTAAAGGTATTTCGTAATTTTAGAATCCTCTTTTTAGGGCATGGATGAATATAAATATCCACGAAAAAAAGCTTTTTTTCAAAATGTTAGTTGATTTTGTATTGAACCTGTGCGATATGAATTGCATGTATATTGTTGTAGTTTCTGTATACGTCGACAGGGCCTCATGGAAGAACAGAGGATACCTTAAAACATCCACTGAATGAGTAACGAAAAGAAGAAATAAAACAAACAAACAAACAAACAAACAGAAAACACAATTTGGATAATGTCTCGGGAAGATGTCTTTGTCCAAAGATCGAATCTGCAAGAAAGTTTGCGCATACAAACATGGTATGAAAATCTCAACCGTTTTTGGAGTAAGTTTGGGGAATGAGGCAGCCTAATTCCCCAAACGTACTTCAAAAACGGATGATATTTGCTGTAGGTCACGAAGTGCCGCTTTTAGAAAGATCCTAGCAAATCTCAAACTTCTCAGCTCCAAGCACCTTGCATCGTCGGATCCAACTAGTTTTATCCGGATATAACCTCATTTTACCTGATCGTCGGCTGTATTCCATAGTGGCGTATAGTGATTTTTGGTCATTTTTCTTTAAATTGGCACATATGTTTCTAATGATGTTCTCTTTCATTTTTCTAAGTCTCATCTGTCAAAATTGGCTAATTAATTAGTAATTAATTAATTAAATGTGGCGTATAGTTACAAAGTGAAATGTTGTGTTTTCCATAGTGGCGTATCGACTATACGCCACTTTTTATACACATTTTATAATTAAGAAATATCGGCTAAAATGAAAAACATTGTATGTCATAGTGGCGTACACCTCGCTTAGCATGTCATTCGCCACTTGCAGGTTCCGCCATTATGCACTATATGCGGGAGAGCCTCGAACTGGCAGCATACATGAAAGGAAGAATTACGTAACCTTACACAGAATGTTATATGACTGGTTCAATTCCCATTCATGTATGCTGCCAGTTCGAGGCTCTCCCGCACATAGTGCATAATGGCGGAACCGTGCAAGTGGCGAATAGTGATTTATCGGACCTATACGCCACAATGGTATAAAGCCGAAGAAAAGTAACCCCATAGGGATTACACGGCGATCGAGGTGGCGTAAGGTTAACGTTTAATAGGTTAGGGTATTGCGTTTTGCGTGTTTTCCATAGTGACGCATAGTTTTGTACTTATTGTTTTCAGTTTGCCAGCAATATTATGTATTTATTTCTTTTGAAAAATATATAAAAATTAAATACGATTAGTTTTTTACAGATATTTCACAGCATTTACAAAATATGATGAATGTCTGATTTACACAACTCGATTTTAAATTGGCATTTCTTCAAACCCGATTTTCTCGAAAAGTTGTTTATTTGCGATACGCCACTATACGCCACTATGGAATACAGCCGACGATTTGTCTTCGATATTCAGCATCGAAGTGGTTACGTAATTCTCTTGGTTACCGGATCACGCTATTTTGATATGCCTTCAAGTGCCATATACTTTGTGTGGTGATTGTTTCGATCGTGGTTCATAACTCAAGCGCGTGATCCCGTTGACATAGTAACATTACGTAACTTCGATACTGAATTGCTGTTTAACTTCTTCGTTTTGATGTTGTTTGTCTGATCGGACCCACCATGCTTACCGTACGATCATGTTATTTTATATTAGTTGTTTTTTCTTATATTTATGCTATTAGGCCTTAAAAAGATGACCCTTTTCGACCGACCCTAAATCTGAAAAAATAGGGTCGCCAATATTTTGATAAGGGGGGGGGGGGGTGGTCCATACAATCATCCCCCTATGTTGACGCCTGTTTTAAATATAATGGTGCCTTAGATTAGGGATGGATTAAAATCCCAACCGATGTAGTTTCTATTTGTCATAATGTGGGTTTTTTTTTTCAATAGCCTAAAAAGTGCCAATTTTTGCGAGATTCGCGCGAATTTGTTCACTTTTGCACCATGGTTTACCATTTTAGCTTCAATATGGCAAAATTTGACTCGCGCTTCTCGCGCACTTATATCTTAAACTTATTCTTTCGCCAAAAGGTACTCGATTCACTTTACTTCAAGAATTTTTTTCAAACCCCATCCCCTCATGTCAAAATGAAATCTACGCCATCATCATCATCGTCAGTCGGCTGCGGAGCAGGCGACTACAAGCTTTCTCCAGCTATTGCGATCTTGGGCAAGCGCCACTGCACATTATTCACCAACCCATTAACACACTGTCCTTCTCTATTGTAACATCCAGGACTATCCATCTGTTGGTCAACTTAATGAAATTCTACAACGGAATAACATTGTTCCTGTTTTTGCGGTACCAGACGGGCGTCTCACACTTCTCTACCGGGTAAGCACATGGAATATCAGTTACTACTTATTTAGTAATTTGAATTCAACACAAATTCAACATATTGAATGCTACGAAAATGCTGGCAAATAGATTTGAAAAACATTTTTGAGAGAGATTTACAGAGATTTAGTAAAGTAATCCATAATACCGTATCTCCCATGAGTGCTTAACTCAAGGGTTACAAAACTGGTCCAGATAAACCATATGAGAATTTCTTGTTCTCCATGTGGCACTTAGCTCAGTTTTAACCTACAGCAGCTGAAGGGAGTATCCCATCATGCATCTGCTTGCTCCATAGCAAATACATACAAAACATAAGTAAGAGCGGCTTAGATATTGAGAGCTATGGATAGTTTCACAATACTTTGGAGATCATATTTTTTCAAACAAAAGTCTTAACTCCCCTGATATAAGCGAGTAATTGAAAGTTGAAGTGAGGGATTTTGTGTACACTTTCTATGGCATGTGCAGTTCTACTGTGGTACTGCAGAGCATGATGGGATACACCTATCTGCTGCTGTGGTTTTAACCTGGTCTATTATGGTGGTATATGTTTGGGTAAACATCAGCCATTTCTCGCTACAGCCTCGCTACAGCCCCGCTACAGTCCCGGTACAGCCTCTCCCCACCCTCGAGACAAGAATTATGGATAATGCTATTAAGAATATACCGTACTCGTTTATATGTTTTGTGGTGTCATAAATTGTTATATTTACCCTTTCTTTCATGCCCTACGGCATGCGGGGCACTTATATATTGCAACTCCATTAGTGTAAGCCTTTACTATGAACGTCAACCCTGCCGGGCTTGCGGGCTTTATGTTAAAGTGGAACGAGGCTGTAGCGGGGCTGTAGGGAGGCTGCCGCCCTCATCGTTTTATCCTTAACCAGTCGGGCAGGTAGCCAATAAAACTGTTTCATAATAATTCTAAGCAATATTAACAGTCATGAGACAGCAAAGTTAATACCAGTCATTGACGGATAGGCTGTAAAGAAGATCCGTAGTCTCACTGATTCTTGTGATGAAAAAATATATTTATGTAAATACGCGGTTAATAAAATTTTCGCATAATTAGTATTTAAATGATTTAAACGAAACAGCGTAGCAGATATTGTAGTTTAGACTTTTATTCAGAAAGTCAATACCAAAATACGAAACTTTGAAACTTTGATGCATTTACTGAACATGCTATAGACACTTGAATATTCAATTTTGATTTTTCATGTACAGGAACTTGCGAAACATATTTCAGGTGCAAAAGTTGGTATCATGGCGGAAAATTCAAACAATGTCATTGATCTTGTTGAACGACAATTTCAAGTAAGTTTAAATGTGTCGTTTAAAATATTGTGTGCACCCACATTGCAATCACATTTCTCAAATTAAACTACTTTCTATATCGTCCGATGGACACTGAAAGTTTTATTTCAATAGTTGTGTTATTCATAGTTGAGCGAACGTTGTGAAAAAATTACCCAACATTTTAAGGGCTGGGGTATGAACGTTTGCACAGGATTTTTTTGTGGGACATGAGAGCACATCAGACATCAAATTACATTATGAATACGAAGAATGTCCTTCTGACATCAAATAATTTTGATTGTTTGAAATTCGCGATAAAATACAAATTTTATGGCAAATTGTTAGAAATTGATATTTTTGACCTTTAACAGTCCTCGAAGTAAAATTTATCAATCTAATTATATTTACTTAAAGTGTATGTAGCTGGGAGGAAAAGCTGACGATCATTTGAAAATTTTGATCTTTCGTATTGAAGATCTTGATTTCCCCAAAAAAAAACACCTAGAAAATTGAGGCCTTTTGGGGAAAAATGTGTATCTTCAATACGAAATGTCAAAATTTTCTAATGATTTTTCCTCCCAGCTACATACATTTTAAATACATATCATTAGATTTATAAATTTTACTTTGAGAGCTGTTTAATATGAAAAACAATTTTTAATAATTCACCATAAAATTTGTATTATATCTCCAATTTCAAAAAATCAAAAATTATTTGAAGAACATTCCTCGTATTCAGAATACAATTCGATATGTCTGATGTGTTCTCATGTCCCTCAAAAATACCCTTAAGAGTGTCTTATGTAGGTTATAATTCAAAATATTATAGCCATACCTTCCAAAAACTGACGCATCTCTTTTCATATATACGAGGGGCAGTCAGTATGTTTTAAGAGTAGACTCGTGACGTCATATGTGGCTTGTTTTCATGGCATTTCTCAATGATTACATAAACACTGTACCTTTGTCTTTCAAACAACACATGTAAAAATTATATCATACACATGAATACGTAACAGCATTAGCATAAAATCAATATACTAGGGACACTGCCAAATCACGCAAAAAGGCGGGCCTTTTAAATTACAGCAAAGACACGTGTTTACAATGTCCGAGAACAGAAAAAGTACAAGGGGCATAAGGCTAGTTTTTGGCAAGAATAAACACTAGGTCCTTGCATTTGGTAAAATATGAAACTTGCCATTAAACTGTGGTGGAAACGGGACATCTGGAAACTTCAACAACTTTAGGGCTTGAATTTAAGCAAAATTATTCTGCAAAAATGGCGTTAATGAAAAAGCAGTTATTACAAATGACATTAATTATCTCCAAAATGAAACAGACTAAAATATAATGACTGGTCACGTGTGAGAGCTAGTACTCAGTGCGATGATAACTGGTGCAAATCAAACAATAATCTGCGCATGCGTAGGTAGGATGACCGATACAACATGGTGGAAATGCACGAAAATGGCAAAATTCCATGTAAATAGGGCCTAAAATATTACAAAATGCTATGAAAATTTCAATTTAAATATTTATATGAATTTTTATGGATGATCTCAACCTGAAATGACCAGAAAAGTTTAAAAAATAAATTTCTTATTAAAACGATGGCCTCTCTCTCTGTACCACTACTTTTTGTATAAATGTAACAATGGTAGAATAACAGTTATATTTTAATCACGGATTCAAATATTTTCTAGGGAGACCCCCGTTTTAATTTTTGGAGATTAGTCAACAGAACTGGCCAAAAAAATTAAATTTCCACGTTTGCTATTTTTGGCAATATCAAGATTTGAATAGAAAGAAAAGCCTTGTTTTTGTCAAAAATAAGACATATTTGACCATGCATTTTAAACAAACTAAAATATTTACAGCCCAACAAACATGGTTTAATGAACTGGTAGTTTGTGTTCTATTACTGTTCCAAAAGGCAGCATTCTCCATTCTTTAATTCCCGAGAAAATATAAAAATACAACTATACCTCATTTCAGCCTCTTATTTCCCTTAACAAAAACAACTCAATTTCACCAGGTGACTCTAGACCATTGATTTTATGCTAATGCTGTTACGTAATCATGTGTGTGATATAATTTTTGCATGTGTTGTTTGAAAGACAAAGGTACAGTGTTTATGTAATCATTGAGAAATGCCATGAAAACAAGCCACATATGACGTCGCGAGTCTACTCTTAAAACATACTGACTGCCCCTCGTACTTACCCTTGTCAAGGGTGGTTTAGTATATACGACATTTTGTTATACCGTAAAACCCCGTCTACAAGCATATAGAGTGATCCTGATGAAAACTAAATTAATCCAGGCGCCATTATGGAATTTGAGCAAATAAATTACAGATCCTAGCATATAAAAACAAGTATTATTGTAAGACCAATCCATTGTCTCGGCATATTTACGCATGCATCGTATTAATTTAGCTTTCATCAGAAACACTATATATGCTTGTAGACGAGGTTTTACGGTACATATTCATTGGCTACTCTAATCCAAGTTAATGAAATTATGTATACAAAATGACATAATGCAAACAACGTTTTCTACCCGGTTCATTAAAATGCACATGTAAAACACCAAATTGCTCAGACTACTCGTGGGACGGCGATTCCTTCTTTTGAGCTCATTTTAGCGGCCCACTTGGTACAAAGATGAGCCATGACCTCAGTAAGAGACAAATGAAATTGAATCATTTGTATGTTAAAAATTGGTGAAGACATTTAGGACTAATTATTCTACATTATTCTACATTTGCAATTTTCAGGCAATTACATCAGAAGTTCAGCTTACGGATGACGCCAACGAATTTGCCGATATCTCGTACACATCATACTGCACGGATGGTAGAGTGGTACCCGGGTCCTCTAAATGCTCTGGGCTACGGTTGACAGAGACTGTACACTTTGATGTCAAAGTAACAGCACGTAAATGTACGCCGGGTTGGAAGAAACAAAAGTGAGAACAATAGTGATTTTATATTATGATATTAAAAACATTTAAAAAGTTGAATCGGTGCCATACTACAGAACCACAAACTACTGCGGCGAACTATTACCAGCACAACCCCCGCCATGATGTTGATAAACAAAGTTTCGTGTACGGCACCGGTTGCGTCGCCAGAGAGTGTAGAGTGTTGGTCTTGAAATTCACCAGGACCAACAGGAATCGTACTCGACAATCTCATAACCAGCGACAACGTTCATTTTTCATACTTAATACACCATATTTTCCAACAAGGGGTGGAAGCGTTCAATGGAACGAAATGAATGGAACTAAAAATACACGGCAAATAGAACCAAATTGCACGTTGAGTGACGTGAACTACCGTAAAACCCCGTCTACAAGCATACCGTAAACGTTCGCCTAATGGCGCTATGGGCACCCTTGACATAACTGGAATTTTAGACACAAACTAAAAGTGCCTTCCCATAAAAATCCCACCAGCAAATAAAGGCACACACCCTTAATTCTAGTTGGAATTTTTAGAGGAGGGAGCTTTCTATTTGTACATGAAATTTATCCCAAGGCAAAGGAGCCCAGGTGCGCCATTAGGCGAACGTTTACGGTATGGTGTTTTTTATGAAAGGTTAATTAATTCGAAGCAAGCGTAAATGTACCAATACAATAGATTGGTCTTAAAATAATACTTGTTTGTATATGCTTGAATCCGTAACTTATTTGCTCAAACTCCATAATGGCGCCTGGATTAATGTAGCTTTCATCAGAAGCACTCTATATGCTTGTAGACGGGGTTTTACGGTATACAATGGACTATTTATCAATGAAATTGGACAAATTATTAAATGTCATGTGACACACAATCTACCAATCAAATGACAAGGATCTATTTCGGTATCATATAATAAGCATTGTTTTTCAATGGGCAGACTGGTCTGATGTTTGCCATGGCGTTTTCAATTTGGTACTGTTCGATTAAATGCGTGTAAATGAATTATTTTATATTTAAAGGTTTTACATAAGGCCACTTGGATTTGACGAACAAATAACTATACAATTAAAAGTGATATGCAAATGTGACTGCGAGAAACGTAAGGTTAGTTTGATAGCAGAGGATGATTTAAGCACTACCCAACACCCCACTGTTAGCTGTGCAGTGAGCAGAGCTGTATGAGTAACATGACACCACTGCTCTGCTATACTGCATATGCATGGTAAAATTTGAATTTGTACTGCCATAGTTACAATAAAAACACTGTTAATTTGTTGGCCGATTTCACATTTGATGTTATCTACAGAAGGTGTGAATTATTTTGTATACACACATCACTTTTGTTCTGAAATCGACCAAGTAATAATGACACACACATAATTCTAAAACAACAATGGGATTTGAAAAGTTAAGTGGCAGTTGAAACTCCAGTGATAACACTTTTGCAGTGCATGATGGGGCTTCCTTAAATCATCCTCTGGTTTGATAGCAAACTGCAAGAAAATAAAATGTATTTGGCAGACAAACATAAAATAAAAAAATTATCTCAGTAGCAAATGACAAAAAATCTTATTGTATTTTGGGCGATTTTTTTCGTTTCTGATAACCAAAAAACAAAAAAATCAATGCCTAAAAAATGCATTTAAATACGATCTCCTGAGACTGACCTCTTTTTGGCCTTATCACATCGCTTCTTTCATCGAAAATATTAAGACTCGGGATTGTTGTTGGTTAATTGTTTTGATACTTCGATGTAACTCGTTTATTCGTTTCTTATTTCCCTTTCTCTGTTTCTCTTTCTTTCATATCCTTTTGACATTTCCTTGTTCATTCTTGTTGGCCTCCTTGATATTTTATTTGTTTATTTCAGTATTCTTTTCGTTGTCTGTTTAATTTACACACATTGTATACTGGTACAATATTTCCGTTTATACTTCATACTTCTCAATGCCGTTTGATTAACTGACCGGTAACGGTTTCTAATTAATTCTAATAATTTTTAAATCAATTCTCAACTTCTGCTGCACCTTAGAAACGGGACTTAAAACATTGCACCAACGGCAATGGTATCTTAGCGTGTGGACAATGTATGTGTGATCCAGGACGTTATGGCGATGAGTGTCAATGCAGCGGCAAAGCAGACTTGGATGCTGATGATGTTACACTATGTATAGGGTAAGGGGGGAGGATAGTGATGATTGCAGATGATGACCTTGATGATGATGATGTGATGATTTATGATGATGATGATGATGCGATGATGTTGATGAGGAGGAGGATCGAGGAGGAGAGGAGGAGGAAGAGCAGGAGGAGGTACGGGTTGATGATATTGATGACGATGATGACGATGATGATGATGATGATGATGATGGTGATGATGGTGATGATGATGATGATGATGATGATAATGATGACGATGATGATGATGATGATGATGATGATGATGATGATGATGATGATAATGATGATGATGATAATGCGATGATGTTGATGATGATGATGAGGATGATCGAGGAGGAGAGGAGGAGGAGGTATGGGTTGATGATATTGATGACGATGATGATGATGACGATGATGATGATGACAATGATGGTGATGACGATGATGATGATGATGATGATGATGATGATAATGATGATGAGGAGGAGGAGGAGGAGGAAAAGGAGGTATAGAGGTTGTTGTTGTTGATGATGATGAAGATGGTGATGAAGACGATGAAGATGATTTTGAAGATGACAACGATGATGATGATGATGTTGACGATGACGACGATGATAGATCAGGTCAAAAAAGGAGAATATTACAGAATATTGACTTCGTGTTTTGAATTTTCATGTAATAGACATAATTCCACTATTCCTTGTCATGGTCGTGGACAATGTTTCTGTGGCGAGTGTATATGCAACAAGCGGTTGGTAAGTTTGTGAAATCCATCATGTCATGGTATAGCTCTACGTATAAAATTCAAAAAATAAATGTCAATCAATCAATCAAGCAATCAATCAATCAATCGATCAACCAACCAATTAATCAATCAATCAATTAATTAAAAAATCAATCAATCAAATGAATGAGGTATTGTTTTTAGTAGATACAATAAAATAATCTTGTATCTTCCATGTTACTAACTCCCATTGTTGTACATTTTCCTCCTTTTCATAATGCCAGCATCCCCGTGAATTAATATCGGGTAAATATTGTGAATGTGATAATTTTTCCTGTGATAGACACCAAGGTGAACTGTGTGGTGGTAAGTAGAATTTCTAGTTATATTATTTATTCATTCGCTCATTCGTTCAAAGCCACAGACCCCATTAGGCAACAATAATCAGACTTAGATAAAAATGTGAATCCATAAAATTCCGGACTCACCAACGATTTTCAGTAACGTTACGACCCGTTTTCTAGGTCTTCATCAGACTCGTCTGGTAGTTAGTTTGGTCTTTAAAAGTGACGTAGAAATTTAAATTGTCTTTTTTATCTATCTTTCTATTACACTTGGCATATGTTTTAGGGCCCGGAAGGGGAGAGTGTGAGTGCGACGCAGCAACTGGACGAAGTAAATGTAGATGTAAATCTGGCTATGCTGGCAGTGCCTGTGGGTGTCGTGAGAGTACCAAATATTGCGAAACGCCAAGTGGGGTAATAACTTAAGTAATTGAACATTGAAGTATCTTACTTTATGTAGTGTAAGTAGTGTAATAATAATGCTTACAATATTTTAGTAATACCGTAAAAAATCGATAATAAGCATATGTTCCTGTTAACGAGTTGTTCTGATAAGAACGAATTTTTAGTTTAACTTTTTCTTTTTTGTTCATTTAAGGGAAGGGGTATGAACGTTTGGACAGTATTTATTGTGGGACTTTAGAGCACATCAGACATATCGAATTGCATTCTGAATACGAAGAATGTCCTTCTGATATCAAATAATGTTGATTTTTTGAAATTCGCAATGTAATAGGCCTACACATTTTATGGCAAATCATTAAAATTGATATTTTTGATATTTAACAGTACTCGAAGTAAACTTTATAAATCTGATGATTTATACTTAAAGTGTATGTAGGTGGGATGAAAAGACGACGATCAATTGAAAAATTTGACCTTTCGTATTAAAGATAAGGATTTTTTCCCAAAACACCAAAAAAAATTAGGGCTTTTTAGGAAAAAAATCCATATCTTCAATATGAAAGGTCAAAATTTTCAATTGATCGTCGGCTTTTCCTCCCAGCTACATATACATACACTTTAAGAATATATCATTAGATTTATAAAATTTACTTCGAGGACTGTTATATATCAACAATTTGAAAAATATCAATTTTTTATAATTTGTCATAAAATTTGTATTATATCGTGATTTTCAAAAAATTCAAATTATTTGATATCAGATATACATGCTCGGTATTCAGAATGCAATTCGATACGTCTGAGGTGCTCTCATGTCCCCTAAAAATACTGCGCTCCAAACGCTCATTCCAGATCCCTTAATAATTACAAATATCTTAACAGATATTTGCAAATTTAAAGAAACATAATGAAAAAGTCTAACAAACTACCCTAAAATGCGTTATTGTCAGAGCAACTCGATAATAGGCACACATGTTTATTATCGAATTTTTACGGCATTTCTAAATAGGGAGATATCATTCTGATTTCAAAGTATACGTCGATTATCAATTAATAAAAATAAAGATTTTAATCAAATCGTGTCTATTATTTAAATCAGAATGAATACTCCTTAGAACATGCACAGTGTCTATTTTCTGAGTTGTAATCTTTTATCTCATGACATTAATGTTACAGCTTTTGTGCAATGGTTTTGGTGAATGTAAATGTGGCAGATGTCAGTGCTATAAATCGTCACCATTTTTTGGACCAACTTGCCAGCAATGTCCGGTAATGTACATATCGAGGGTTGAGTGCCAGAAAGCCTTAACTCACTATCACCTGCTCCCACAAAATGAGCATTGGTCATAGTGAGTTACGTCTTTCTGGTTCTGAACAATCGATACATATTTTGGGAAAACATCCCAAACTTGGACTTTTTATGTTGAAGCCTGATAATAGATCGTCGGCAGAGTGCTACACTATCGTAAGTGCAGTTTGGACAGTTTTACAGGAGGGGCATATTTTGTGTTTTGCGTAGCCGTTTGTTTCCCATAAAATGGCATGGGAATGTAAAGCAATTTGATTTTAATAATATAAACTATATAAATGGTGTAAAAGTTAATAAATCGATGAATTATTTACTGATTTAGATGTCGTAAGTGCCACATACGATAGTGTTGCACTCAAATAGAAATAAGTGTAGAATGCAACACTATCGTATATGCCACATACGATAGTGTAGCACTCAAATAGAAATAAGTGTAGAATGCAACACTATCGTATGTGCCACATACGATAGTGTAGCACTCAAATAGAAATAAGTATAGAATGCAACACTATCGTATGTGCCACATACGACAGTGTTGCACTCAAATAGAAATATGTGTAGAATGCAACACTGTCGTATATATGTGCCACATACGACAGTGTTGCACTGAAATAGAAATAAGTGTAGAATGCAACACTATCGTATGTGCCACATACGATAGTGTAGCACTCAAATAGAAATAAATGTAGAATGCAACACTATCGTATGTGCCACATACGACAGTGTTGCACTCAAATAGAAATAAGTGTAGAATGCAACACTGTCGTATGTGCCACATACGACAGTGTTGCACTGAAATAGAAATAAGTGTAGAATGCAACACTATCGTACGTGCCACATACGATAGTGTAGCATTCATAGTTTTAAGTGCCATTTAAGGATAATACATTACTCGCTCAATGTGAGCACGTTGTTCCAAGGAAACTGGAGCTTGCAAACAATTCTTTTGCATATCTTTTCCAAAACATAACACTTTATTTTTTTGTGATGGGATGACACATTTTTTTGTGATGACACATTTTTTTGTGATGGGATGGGATGGATGTGTACTTATACATTATACGTACACTTAAGACAAAACATTAATGATCACAAAAAAGTGTAAGTAAACAATTAATGTTCCCGAAATTCACTCAAAAGATAATCCACTGTTGGAGATATGATTTTAACTACAAAAACGCGTAGGCTTCACTTTCCGAAAATATATCTGAACAGACATTCAAGCGACCTTCATGATAAAGACAACATGAAGTGAATTTGTCATAGGTTTGCGTTCTTAAAAAGCGCCCTCTTATACTCTGTGGTAGATCTGTGCCTTAGGGTTAAATACCACTAATAGGCCTGGGCGATACGACGAGTAACTATTTGTTTTCATGGCATTCGAAAAGACTGCATTAAAATCGCTGAAATTGATCAAGTTATATAGCCAAAAAGCACTTTTTAGAGTTTGATGATTCAATATGGTACATTTTCTCTCATTATATGACATTTTTTGTTGTAATAGTACCAAAATTCATACGCACGGCTTCGGTTTTTAGTATATATTCGCCCTATCATATTGTAACTTTCAGCTTCGAGGGCGCACTGTCATTTTAAGGTGTTTACGGTTCAGTGCGTTAAAACAAGAAAAGTCTCAGGTCAACCTATGTTGAATTTTTGATCATTTGGCATCTAAATCATATAGTTTCACCTGATATTAGTGGCATGGAACTGTGAGAGTTCTGAATATGAGAAAATTCCACCCGAAATTAGGCATTTTCCCATTGAAACCCGTGTAATACATAATTAGTGGTATTTAACCTTAGGGAGTAATTCACTAACTCAGGTAACCATTCATAAGTTACGAATACCCTTTTATTAGACGTAACTTTACGAAGGGTCCATATAGTAAATCCCTATTACTTTAATACGAAGGATACAGATCGTAAGTCATAACAGTAAAATGGAGTTTACGACGCATGCGTCGTAAGTTACGATTGATTTTGACACTTAGCAAGCTTCGTAATTTTTAGTGAAATTGACCCCTGGTCTATAGTGGGAATTCCAATTGAATGAAAGCAGCTTTTAATAGCGTGACGAATTTTTGCGTACACTGCGTGATGTACGCCAGCGTGTGCGACTGTGCGTGAGTAACGCGAAAGTGAATCCAACCATGCCAACGCACTCATGATTGGTTAGCATTGTATCCAAGGTCGTGCGTTCGCGTTGTAGTTTGAAATACGCGATATACGATCGCGGTTGTATCAGTGCAGCTGTTGAAAGCTGCGTTCATTCAATTGGAATTCTTACTATAGGTTAGGTTGTAGCGAGTGCCTTCGTGAGGTCTGCGCCATCATCACAACATCTATGTATCTGGATTCCTCTTTCTCCTGAGAGAACATGTGTCTCCATGTTGAAATATGGGATAAATCTCAATTTATTATTGTCTTGAATGAGTGTTTAAACGTCAATCACTCTTTATTTACCAACACGTATGAAGATTCATTTCAATCTTGGTTATAGGTAATCAAAAATATCCAATATTATCGTATCATTTAAAGCCATATTATAACATTTTCATACAAAATAGATTAGCATTTCTTTGCCATAAAATCCACGGCAAAGCAAAGACAATTGGAATTTACTACCAGCGCATATGTCGCCAATACGTACCACTCCTTCGGTCATGTTAGGGTACGACCCTTTGTTGTGTAGATCACCGTCCAGCACGCCGTGTACGTACTGCGTGTTATGAACATCGTGTATACGTTCGACTAATATTTCCATCGTAATAATAAAACGCCGGTTCCGGCGTTTTATTCAATATCTCGGATTTTGACAAAACTACATCACCTAGAGTCTTGATTTTTGCAGGGTATATTGGTTTAATAAAGTACAATATAATCGTGTAAAAATGAATTTTAAAAATCAGTGAGGGCGTCCGCCTCAGCAAATGTTATAATATGGCTTTAATGTAATATGACATCATCAACGTTTCCTATTTTGCAGACGTGTTTCGGGCTTTGCTCGTCATTTCGTGAATGTGTATTATGCAAAGTTTTTGACTCAGGGTTGTTGTCGTTTCAACAATGTCAAAATTGTTCCGTTGATATACAGACAGTTGAAAGTATCAAAAATGGTAAGGCATTTTATTTGTAGGTTTATTTATTTGTTTGTTTACTAACCTAATCCAGTCCTTATCATGCTTCCAGAAAATAAGTCAACGACTTTTATATTAAGACTAGAAAGAGTTTATGAGATCTACTGGGGACGTTAAGAACGGGACAATGTGTTTTGAGTCTGGTCGATGAGATGTCACAGATTGCTGCAAAAAGACAATGAACTTTTCTTATACGTAAGTTCATTGTCTTTTGCGATAATCCAATGCATGGCATTTTATTCGATATTTTCCATACAATTAGCGAAATTAGAGTCATTTTATCCCCCACACTATAAATTGGGATTGTGATTAGGAACCAATCGAGTATTATATTTAAGGTTAAATCTTACAGATCTTAAAGATTTGAAATTCAAATCTATCAGATTAATTTTAAATCTACAATTGATTGGTCCCTAATTGCAACCTTGTAATTTAGAGTGCACTCTGTACACGTAAACAGGACCATCAAAAGAGATTTTGGTGTGATGACAAATAAACAAAAAGTAGAATCATTTTACTTTGCCAAAAAGAGCCCAACATTCACTATTCTAATTGTATTTTTTCCTTTATTTACAGTGACTGTGGCTGCTGAACCACTGACTTTATGTCAACATCCAGTAGATAGTAACTGCACAATACAGTATGGTTATACTACCAAGAATGATGGCGCATTTGTGGTATACGTACAAAAAACACAAGGTATGAACTTGAGCTGAAAATTGTCAAAGATTTTATTTGATAATACGCTATACCCTCAAACACATTACTATATCATTCCAAGATGCCATTATTTAGAAGAAAGTAGGGCGTATCCTACATGGATTATAATAAATGGCTTTCAGATTTGAATCACCAAACTTGACTCCAAACGCTCGAGTCCCAAGTCGAGTCATCAGGGGACTCGCTTCGCAAGTCGAATAGAGTCATCTACAGCTCTAGACTCGAGTTGAGTGTATTATTTGGGTCTCAAGTGAGTCAAGTCTCGAGAAGTTTGAGTCGAGTTCAAGTCGACACTTTTAAGTCGACACATTTTAGGACCTACAATTTCGACTCATTCAAGTCGGAATCGTTACACATGATACAAGCCAATCATTGCTTTTTTTGTTTGTTCATAGCTTGTCGTGAAATAATTTACATAGAGCCACCTGTCAGCAGTATAGACTTCAAATGGATAATTATGAGTATTGTGTTGTTGGTACTATTAGCTGGACTCATGTGTATTATGCTAGTTAGACTTTGTATATATTGCCAGGATTCAAATGAATATGCTACATTCAGGAAGGAGACTGCTAATTCTAAATGGACATCGGTAGGTATTTTTTATCCAGATGTTGTCATTCTACTAACAATTAAAAAGCCAGATTTGTAGCGCAGTGGTTTGAGTCCCTGCCAGAGACCTTGAGTCCATGAGTTCAATTCCCGATGTGACCACTTCCTGGTATTGACTACTGGGAAATCTAAATATAAGTGTAATGATTGGTATCGATAAAATATTTGCTGTTGTAAGTTCTTAAAGGTCCGTAACCCGATCGACAGCATCATCCCCCGATTTTTTCATTGTTGATGAGGTTTTGGTATCACATAATAGATACTATTTTTCTCATTACTATCCTGAAATTTGACGCTCCAAGTCGATGTATTTCCGGAGAAATCATGAATCACAGCGGTTTTTACAGGTTACCAGTTTGTAAACAATAAAAAATTCTTCGGATCATGGGAAGAGAAAAAAGCGAACTACGCTAAGTGTAGTCTCGCGGCCAGACTGTATGTGGCTATCACGAGGATCGACGAGTGTCAGACCGACGCAAACTGGCTGTGTAGGAGACTACGCTAAGTGCTGAGGAGACGGTCGGCCGTATATAATTAAAACAATTCCTTGATTATTTCAGTTGGTGAAATAGCTCAGTTGGCTAGCGCGCCGTTCTTTTACCCGAGAGGTACCCGGTTCAAAACCCGGTATCGGAAGGTTTTTTTCCTCTCCATTTTTAACCCAAACTTTTTTATATTCATTTGAAATGTACATATTGCAAGGGGAAATATATTTTGTTTCCTTTTTTTCTGAAACGGTACGAAAAAACAAAAAAACAACAAATATTTTCCGTTCAATACGGGCCGGGCATTGCAGCATGTCAGCATTCGTCATACGAACGGGAATTGTTGTTGTTGCATGCCTACCCAGAATGCAATTCACGTATACAAGGTATTGGATTGCAAATTTGGCTATTTATTCACATTTACGCTGAAAATGCTCTCGTTTTTTCACAAAGCAGCATAAAGGGGGAGATATTTGATATTATTATGTAATTTTAAAGACAATCCATATCCAAAACCAATAGGGTTACCCCCTTTAAAGAAGGTCTTTCTACATGGGTCTCAATGGCGATAAAGTCAGTAAAATTGTTTGCTTCCAGGGACTAGCAGCGCAATGCACCAGTGGCGAAGCCAAGAGGGGGGGACAGCTGCCCCCCGTGAAAAAGTCTTGCCCCCCTCTTGCCCCCCCTGTGGGATGGTGACTGCCCCGACATTTAAGACTTTTTTGTGTTTCTGGCCAAATTTACATTATATTTTGTCATTTTAACCTACAAAGTGCCAACAAAGTGCGAATTTATTCACTTTCTGTACCATATTTCACCAGTTTAGCTTCAATATGGCAATTCGCGCGCAATTGTGATATTAACTGATTTTGTCACCAAAACATACCCCCCTTAAAATTTGTCTTGCCACCCTCTGCCCCCCCCTCTGAAGAAGTGCTGGCTACGCCATTGCAATGCACGTGTCCGAGTCATGTTGAAACACGTTCAAAAGGTCGGGAAAGCCCCAAGAGCTATTTTTAGTCGGGCGCGCAAAGGATTGTGGGATACTCGAGGCGTTGTACGGTAAATCTATGACGGATTTTACTTTATTTTGATGAATTTTGAAAACCCGTTTCATTTAGTATTTTATTTCTTTCTTTTCAATTGTATTTTTTCCATCCATGGCATAATTCTGAATTGTCACCTAATAATTTGGGTGTACTTTGTCTTGGGTCCAATCTCTATTATGGAAAATTTGCTATATATCTTTCTAAATATAATGATTGTTTGTTCTAGATTTGTGTTTTAGCGTTTCGTATTTGAAAGAACTAATGTTTAATTGCAACATTTCGATACTACAAACCCAAACTGGGTGCTATGATGTACAAAATTGGGCTACGAGTATGCATTTTACCAAGTTAGCAATAGGTATTTCCTTCATGTTGCCAATGCATGACTTTCTTTATTATACTCAAAAACGGATTTTATTATACATGTACTAGAAAGTTGTTCACGTGCATATAGGCTCCTTCACAGCCGGTTTCTGTTGTGTATGTTTACAACTGAGCCACATACAGACTGGGTTGCCATTTTGCCTCCCATCAGTTTTACTGATAAGATGGCTAATTGAAAATAAACACTTATTTTGTAAACAGATAATGCTCTGTGGTTATTTATGGATGGAAACTTAGGAAATTGCTATTAATGAAATAATTAATATATTAAACATACATTTTGCTTGGTTAACAATTAAAATCCGTTCACAAATAAGGTTTTTAGGAACCATTTGACATTAAACATTTTGAACAATTTTGCTCTATGAAAAAGGATACAATTGCACCCTGCTGATCCGACTACTGATAAGCTGTCAACAAGCATTGACAAGTAAAGTGTGACCACTAATTAAACAAGAATAATGAGCATTATCTGACCATTGCCTGATCTGACCAGAGCTGAGTATAAATAGTGCAGGTGCCTACTACCAACACTAATTGATGTTGGGAGTGACACTAGTCGCCGGGGGGGGGGGGGAGATACCAGGAATTGGGGTAGATAGTGGCTTTGGTTTTATACATTTTTGGTACATGTAGATGCAACCGGGAATCCCTGGGATTTTGTTATCAGTCTTTTTGATTAGGCCAATGAAAGTCGATTTTGAGTTTCCCGTCACCGCCCTCACTTCATTTTCTGACCCTCACTTGAATTCATTATTGTGACTATTTTAATATACTTTTGAATCTCATTAGGGCTAAACATCCATCTTCAAGTGAGTGAGTGGCAAATAACAACACATTTTACATACGTGTTGGTCATATAATGAAAGGCAGAAAAATAATGAATAATGAAAAAGTTACCTCACTTGTTTTCAGAAATTATGTGACGGGAAACTCAAAATTGACTGTTAGTGGCCTATATGTCTAAAATTAATTACCATGCTTTTAATGGATTTTATACTAAATATTGGTAAATAGTAAAACACAGAAAAGGTAAAAGGACAGAAATTTGGAGTTTATATGAATAAAAGATTTGAGAGGAATTCGAAGGAGATTGTTATGGACATGGTGGGTTAGTAAGCGGAAAATGTTGAAGGTCAGGTCAAGGTCATCCGAGGTAAATTGAGTATAGATTGTCAGATTGTGGATAACACTGCCCAAAATTGTTAAAGATATTGATATACAAAATTGGCGAAATGCATTAAGTACATATTCATCACTTACTTTTTATACTCAAATCAAAGAAAATCTAGTGGTGGAAGACTATTTATTGTGGCTGGAGAAACCATTTCATAAAATACTTCTGACCAAAGCCAGATTGGGTGTTCTTGAGTTAGAATATGTTCGTGGAATATGATTTAAGGTTCCTCGAAATTTACGTATTTGTAAAATCTGCCACACTGGTGAAATTGAAGATTTGTATCATTTTGTATTAAAATGTCCTGCTTATGCTAATGAAAGAAATCGCTTATTGCCAGAGTGTATTCCAAATTTAAATTATTTTATTACTCTATTTCAGTCTAGAAATCAACAAACTATAATTTCATTATCAAAATTCATTTTTAATGCTCATAAAATCAGGCAAACTCTTTTGCCCCCTGGTGATGGGTAAATATATTGTACTGTACTTTATTGTATTGTAAGGCCGAAGGCCTATATATACTGAGAAATAAAATCTCTCCATATGGAGAGAACTGAACTGAACTGTTAAAGGTCATTTGAGGTCGACTAAGTATATGGTCAATTCCAGCGAAAGCGGGACAAAATTCTCTCTATGTTAACTTTCCACTTTAAAATGTCATTAATAAAGGAAATCACGTTATTGATGGAGCATATCATGTCACGTCCAATGTGCTCTCTTTGTGCATATAGGCCTTTACTAGCAAGTCATACCAAGGGACAAGTTATGATAGCTTAAATGAATTGGCGTTACCCACGAATTCAAAGATAAAGCACCATATATGTCATTGAATGTCCTTCAATCAAAATGAAATTATTACCGTTAGAAAGACGTTTGCATGATCTCTCATCATATGTAAAACGATTGAATTCCACCAAAGTTTGTGGACTCTAGAGGCCATTTAGTCAATTTGGCTAATAATTTTGTTACCCGCGTATCACAAATAAAATGATCGTTCTGAAAAATGTTAAGTGAATATGCCATAAATGACTATATCATGAAACGAAGTTTCGTTCTATAATTCTGGGGTCCAAGTGATTATTTTATGCAAATACGTTTTACCCATAAAATTCCATAAAATCAAATTTGACGTTACCCACGTATCAACTGTTACCCACGAGTCCAGCAAATATAATTGCCATAACTTAAATTAACATTTAATGACTTTGGACACTGAATTTAGTTTGACAAGCGCTTAAAATTGTAAATCCTAAAAATACGTTCACCGCTTTAAAAAAGAATCTACGACGGTTTAAACTTTTGTTACCCACGAATCCCGAATAGATGCTAACCTTGAAAAATAAGGAGATTGTTTATTTTAAGTTTAAATCAGCACATATTCAAGCCATGGGTATGCTATAATTTTGACAGTACTTACAGTTTATACACCTAAGAAACGCAAACCCCAAACGGTACTATAGTACTTATAGCTTTACCCACGAATTCGGCGTTACCCACGAATCCAAGGATTTACTCGTAAATTATATGTTTCTTATGCATCTTAACATTTTGAAAACATGCGAAATAGGTTCCAAAAAGTTATGTTTAATAGCGTCCTCTTGAAGGTATACTGAAGCTGCATCATGAAGTTTTGATTGATTATCCTAAATTACCATTTTTTGGGTAAATGCAATTGGTTAGAGAAACGGGAATCATTGAAACACAATGGAGGAATAACCGCATGGTGGTTTCCAACCTTCTGTAATATTTTCTATTTTGCCGCTTACAAATACATACCTTAAAATATGTGTTACCCACGAACATTTTGGTTACCCACGAATCCCTACTTAAATTATAGTTAACAATGTATTGATAGTGTTTTAGTTCATAGGAACAGTCAAACACGAGTAAATAGAATATTGCTGCATGAAAATATGGAATGATTTCACTAAAATAATAATATAAAACTGTTTGCTCTGTCTATTTGAATTTGGCAACTTCATTATTCTCAAAATTTTTATACCCAAAATGCCATAATGATCCATTCTAAATATTCCATGTAGTTTGTATTTTGATTAAAATTCATTTTAGTGCCATTGCAGCCTGAATTATTGACATACGGAAAAGTATTTTTTATTTTTATTAAAAATTTTAGTAGGAATTGCTATTTTCCAGACGCTGTTACCCACGAATCCATCCGAGATCCTCATCCTGCGACGAGATACAAAATCTAACTTTATATTCATATGAAGCATTTATTCTAATCTTTCAAAATAATACAGTAATGTTAAATGACAGCCACTTTGGAAAGAGTTCGAAGAATTGACACAATCTTAACTGTACACCTGGTTCTTTCTTAAAATTTGTAATAACCAAAATATTTCTTTGTAGATATATGTAATAAAATTCTATTTTACGTTCAAAGTCTTCACCGATTTCTAGTGTATATGAGTCACACATAAAATATTGAAAGATATTAAAGAAAGTGAAATTTTATAGCGTACAACAGGTGAAAAATGCTTGAATTCGTGGGTAACATGCATATGCGCATTTAACACTTTATTTGGTCTAGCAAGAAAAGTTATTTTTCAATCCGATGGCACTTCCACCTGATGATTCACTAGACATGATCGTCTCATTTGATAAGTCTAGAATTAAAAAGGAAAACATTTTCAAAATGGCCCCTAGAGAGAATTTTGGCCCGCTTTGGCTGGAATTGACCATATATTGTGTTGGATTGTCAGAATGTTCAAAGTGGTGTCAAGCGCATTTGATGTCAACTGAGCATCGATAGTCTGATTTTCATAAAACGTGGTGCATGTAATCACAATTAGGCCCTAAGGGTCAAAACCATCAAGGTCATATCAAGGTTAACAGTTACTGATAATAGATAGTTGGATTGTCATGAAATTTGGTTGATATGAAATCCCTTAATTAAGCAGCAAACATTCTTAAGGTTATCTGAATATAGATTGTTGGATTGTTGTAAAACTCAGAGGATGTGATTTCAATTGAGCCGTTTGCTACAAGTATGAATTAAATGTAGACCTATTTAGCACACATTTTCCAATTCAGCTTTCGACCAGAAAATTTTGAGTATTTCCTAGTATGTCATTGGTGGTATTTACCAATAAATGCCAATATTTCGCACCCGGTTAGTTGTGCCAAACATTCAAATTTACTAGCTTTCCAAGTACTTGCAATACAAAATTATGAAACATGATCTTCATCCATGGCGTTGTCTTTTTAAAGACATTTCTTGTTTTCTCTTTCTTTTTAAATTTTTTTTCTCAGAAATGCGTTTTCCGCTTTACCTCCGAATTCCGCGATTTTTGCGGAATTTCCGCAACGCGGAGAATTCTTGGCTTTACATTAGTGCAATGAAAGTAATTAAACTAACCTGTCGACTGTGATAATAACCATGATAACCGCCCAACTTCCGATACAGTTCGGGAAATCAGAACAGAGCGCATTGTGGGTAAAAAGCTGGTGTGCTTTCGCGACCGGATTCACACAGTGTTCAATGGCGACCTAAAATTTTTAGTTTTTTTTTGGAAAACATGTATATATCTTCAATGCGAAAGGTCAAAATGTTCAATTGATCGGCCTTTCCTTCCAGCTACACACACTTTAAATACATATCATTAGATTTATTAAGCTTACTTCGAGTACTGTTAAAAATAAAAAATATTATATCGCGAGTTTCAAAAAATCAAAATAATTTGATATTAGAAGGGCATTCCTCGTATTCAGAATGAAATTCGATGTGTCTGATGTGTTCTCACGTCAAACAATACTGTGCAAACGTTGTTATCCGCTCCTTACTGATTGAGTATTTTTTCTTTTGTTTGATTATCTGCTTTCTTTCTTGTTGTTGTTTTTCCCCAACAGGCCGACAATCCGTTGTTCCGGCGATCCATTTCAACGTATGTCAATCCCGTACACGGAGTCGACGATATCAACCAGAATTTACTTTAGACTAGCGCTGTAATTTATTTGACATAAGCTAATTTCTAATATATAATTATAATATATTTGATTCGAAACGATTTGCTTGTTTCAATTGTTAATATTGTTTTCCGTCAATTAATTTGATATATTCACGATATTGATAGAATTTTAGCAATAATTTAACCTCGAATTTCTCGAAGCAGTTAAAGAGAATAGAAAACTAGTGAGAGAAAGGGGTAGATAGAGATCTCGAAAGGAAGAGGGAGAGAGAGAGGAAATGAGGAGCAAGTGGGGAGAGATCATAAAGCGATGCATAAGACGATCATAGTGATAGTACGCCAGTTCTAAGTGGAATGCATGGAGAACCATTTAGCGATAAGGATGTTTCCAGTTGATTGACATATGAAAGACTCCTTTGTATCCAACAAGTTGACACACATTAATGATCCATCGTTAAACGTACAAGATGAGCGTTTGATTCGACGACACAGAATTTTAACATGTTTAATCAGCAAACTGTTCCCCAATCACCGAGTTGTCGACGCTCTTCCAGTCTGCTGAGATGTTGTGAGTTTGCCTTTCCGATAATCGTACTTCAAGAGTATTTCTTTGCGTAAAAGAAAACAGTATTGCGAGCATGGTAAAATGAAGAACTATCTCCAACTCAGTGAAATTATCCCTCAAGTGTTGCATTTACCTAAGGGTTTAGTTCGTACACGGTTGCCTTTTCTCTCAGCACGGTACATTATGTGCAAGTAGCGTCATCGTGCTATGTAATCTGTGGAAGGAGAGGTATTTTAGTAAAAATTTGCGCTTCTAGCTATTGGTTCCAGTGAGCAAGTGGCATCGTTGATCGTTGTACCATGTAATTTGCGGAAGCAGCCGACTGATGATGAATTTGCGGAAGCAGCAGTATTTTAACGAAATTTGATTATTATACCGGAAGTAACCCCTAAATGACATGACATGACGTGTACACCCTATAGACACTGACTAGTATAACCGATGCATGTGTTTAAAAATAAAATAAAATAAAGGCTACTTGCTTACACACGTGTATGGCTACTCTTAGCCATAGCCATAGTTGTTGGTTACAAACCGTAATGACTTTTGAACCCAATTATATGTACACCTATAGACAATAGGAGAAAAAAGATTAAAGGAAAGAGATAAAGAACAGGAAGGCAAATTATAAAAAACAAGACTTAAGAAGGAAACAGGATGAAAAAGAAAGATTTCACATGATCTTGCCCACCTGACTGGAGCAAAGAGGAGGGCTACGCCCCTGCATCGGCTTAATGGATTATATCCCCGTAGTCATCTGGCGAACAGGGAAAGCCATCTCAGATTTCTATCAATTGACATGACGAAATGTAAGCAATTGCTTAAAGCAATAATGTGTGATTTGCATAGCGTAGTACACGCAGTCTCTCTCGAAAACAAAACCGGTATATGTATTGTATGATGCGACTGCAAGTTTGTTCATCTATGCCCCCGAAATTTTATTTTGCCTCCCCCTCCCTCCAAGAAAGTTGGCTACGCCCCTGCTCCATAGTAATCGTTAGTAGATACATTTTGTTCATTCTATGTAGCAAACGATGTCACCAAACCAAACAATAGTACTGCACAGATAGTGCTTGGTAGTATATTAGTAGCTTACCTTGGGCCACACTCTGTTGTAAAACGTTCCAGTAAACAATAAACAATGTCAACATCTGCGACACACATGTTATAGTTGTCATCTTTGATATTCCGCTTTTATAGTTTCGCTATTATTGCATTGTTTTATTGTCTCTATGACGGTTAGAGCTCTATGACGGTCAGAGAATTTTCACTGTGACGGTTAAGGCATTTTCCCTATGACGGTAGAGCATTAAAGAACAATAACATTGATTGCCTAATGATCTGCTTTTGTATTGAAAACAATCTTTACTACATACCAATGCATCTTCTGAGCTTTAAAACCGAATGGTAAAGACAAAATTAAGCTAATAAGTGATATAATGAAAGACAGAGATAAAAAGACTAGTTTGCGTCTGACGTCATCTGTCAAGCAAACTCGAGCACAGTTTGTTTACAAGTGTCGTGATGATATGAGTTGCTGAACACGGCGGTAAAACCGAGCGCCTTTTGTGTAAATTTTGCACTTTCAAACATATAAACCATCTCAAAAGTTAGGTCTTAATAGTAGGAAACTTTCTTTCGCGAAGGCACCATGTCAACAATGCCTAGAAAAGTTGCTTTTTGCCTTGTAAAAGTACGAAATTTTTCGCCATTTACTGCTATTCCTTTTCTCCGATCAGCACCAGATAAATCGACCTTCCTTGTACGCGCTAATTAACCAATCAAGGATCGTAGAGTCTTTTTTATCTTTGTCTTCAATTATAGACAAAACATCTTTTAAGACATACGTATGCTATTTTTGTCAGCAATATTAGCACTCAAACATGCTCATCTGTCACGACAAAGTTCGTTAATCAATATATATATGTATGGACATTTGTAGGCTGACTTTTGAATGAGTTGGGTACACAGAATCACTCTCCACTAATTGAGTAATGCCCAACTGGAACACTGAAAGCGTAAAAGCTTTTAACGCCGAAAGCGACGATTTTCTAACTAAGCAAATAAGTCTATAATTATACTTGTTTGTTTGTTGCAGGTGTACGAAAAACTAATAATTATGCGAGACCCGTTCAAGGGGAAATGATGAGGTAAAAGAGAGATGGCGGTGTTACACACACGCTGCGTTAACCGTGCGTTTATCACGGCGTTCAAAACGGCGTTCTATTAGTCTCGGATTGTCATTATTCGCCTCGAAAGAGAATAAGGCGGATGGAACCAAGACTAGCATCTGATCTGGTCAATAGAGGGCGACGCGCTTAAAATTTAATGGTCACCGAGACCTATGCCTACTTCAATATGCATGCTTTAGATTTGGACTAAAAACCAAGGCATACCATAAATTGTATTTCACCTTTTCATTCATAACATCTAAACGGAATGTATTTTCGTCCTAACATTTAACTGGGATTATGAAAAAATGATGAGCTTTCTTCTAATGCCAAAATCTCCAGTTCCTTTAGTCCCGCTGCCAAATGCAATTTTGCCACAAAGCTTGTTTTGCTGAATTTGGTCCTTCCATCTGGTTGGTGGACGACCTGGTGGTCTTTTCTTGCTAAAGTCATTAATGTAAGCTTGGTGGGGAAGCCGGTGTGGAGGCATCCTGAAGATGTGCCCAGCCCATTTCAAACGTCTCCGGCAGATAACATCATTGATGGAGCTAGTGATGTTGAGACTCTATCTGATGGAATTGTTGCGGATTTTGTCAAGTAGGGAAACTCCAAGCATTGCCCTAAGGCGTCGCATTTCAAAGACATCCAGTCTGTACGTAACGCCCAGGATTCTGACCCATAGGTGGCAATAGGGAGGATGAGCGACTGGTAGATCCTTATTTTCAGCGATCTGGTGATGTCATGGTTAGACCAGATGGTATTTTTCAGTCTACCAAATGCCCAGGCTGCCAACTTTGTGCGACGTTTAATATCCTCTTCTACAGAGGGCACACTGCTACCCAGAAAGACAAAGTTATTTACTTTGTCAATGGGCATTTGGTTCAGCATGATATCTCTTGGATCGTCAGACATGATCTTGCATTTTGTTGAGTTAATTTTCATTCCCCAGCTGCTGCATGCTTTTTCCAATTCATTAGTGGAGATTTGCAAGTCCATATCCATGAGTGTGGTGTCATCTGCATATCGCATGTTGTTAATGCACATGTCACCCATCTGCACACCTGAGCCTAAATTTTGGATGTCCTTCATGACAAACTCCAGATATAGATTGAAGATGCATGGTGAGAGAAGACATCCCTGTCTAACACCAACTAGGACTTCAAACCAATCGGTGATCTTTCCATTTACCACGACTGAGCATTTAGTTTGCTCATACATTTTTGCAATGAGGTTCACCAGTTTGGTGTCTACTCCTACTGATCGCAGACATTTCCAAAGGGCCTCCCTCCATATGGTGTCAAATGCTGCTTTGAAGTCTACATAGTTCCAGTGTATTGGGCTATTCCATTTAAAATCCACACTACCCCTGTGGAAGATTTTGGAAATATCTTCCACAGGGGGAGTATGTTTTTGAAATTTAATTAGTCAGGGTTAATCATTTTGAAACCCATACTCCCCCTGTATTATTGCTTTACCTATATCTTCTACAACTGGAGTAAGTATTTCAAATGGAAGTTACCTAATTGTCTATTCTATTCAAAACTCAAATTCCCTCTGTGGAAGACTTTAGATAAATCTTCCACAGGGGTAGTGTGGATTTTAAATGCAATGGCCCATTGGAATGCGTCTTTCTTTAGCCTTTTCATAGATTTTGCGTACTGTAAATACCGCATCTGATGAGGTGCCTCTGGAACTCCTGAACCCACACTGTTACTCTCTCAGATGGTTATCTACAGATGGTTATCTACAGTCTGTTGTATTCGGTTAAGAACCATCCTACAGAATACTTTCCCCGGGATTGACAGGAGGGTAATAGCTCTGTAGTTGGCTGGGTCCAGTCTGTCGCCCTTTTTGTATACAGGGGTTATTAGACCTTTACTCCAGTCTTCAGGAATTTTTCCTTCAACCCAGGCGGTGCTGATGATCTTCAACAACATTTGTTTCAACATGGGTCCTCCTGCTTTCAACACTTCTGCTGAGATCTTATCCCAACCACACGCTTTGTTGTTTTGAAGCTTCTCGGTGGCCTCTTCAACTTCATCTATTGAAAAGGGCAAACTTGTTGTAGCAGGGTTGACAGGCTCCAGGATGGAGTTAAGTATATTACAGTCTCTGGGGAATTCTGTATTCAGATGTTTACTGAAGTATTCCTCCCAGCACTTCATTACTTCCTCTGGGGCTGTTTTCAGTGAACCATGCTTGTCATTGGCTGCAGTTTGAACTTTGGTTTTATCACCTGCTAGCTTTGTGACTTTCTTGAAGAGATCATGGCTTATGTTCTTTGCATGGGCTTCTTCCATTTCTTGATTGTCTTCTTCAAGAAGTTTTCTTTTCCACTGCTTCACTTGATATTTGACCCCTTTGTTCAGCTTCCGATAGCAGTTCTTGTTTGGAGCTGAGGGGTTGTTTAACATCAAGACTCTGGCTTTTCTTCTCAAGTGGCACATTTGCCTGACTTCTTCAGGCAATCCCTTCACTTGGCGAGCCCTCCTAATACCAACTGATTCTTCAGTAATTTTGTTTGTCGTGTCTCTGAACTTAGCCCACAGGTCTTCTACATCAGTATCCTCCAGTTGAAGCAGGGGTTCATAAGTACCACCAAACTCTTCTGCAATCAGGGGGTTGGTAAGTCTACTGACGTCATAGCTTTTTGGAGTTGTTTTCCGGCGTTTGCTTCTGACTGATGCTGACACCACTTAGTGATCACTAGATTGTGATCTGAGCCCACATCAGCTGAGCAGTATGATCGGCAATTCTGGATGGTACTTCGGTTCTCCTGTTGAGTTATGACGAAGTCAATCATATTTTTGTATTTCCCAGGCTTTATGCTGGAAGTGTCAACTTGTGGAGCATGCAGAATTCCAACAGTTTCTCCCCTCTGCTGTTGATCTTACCAATACCATACTTGCCCATTGCGGGGGTCCAGGCTTTACAGTCAGAGCCCATTTTGGCGTTGAAATCCCCCATCAGGAAAAGTTTTTCCTTATTATTGACTTTCTGAAGGTGATAGATGGTAGCCCATCATATAATTCACCACTCTCTGCATCACTGTGCGTAGTGGTGGGGTCATAAACATTAATGATGTTGAGTATTCCTTCTTTCCTTCCTGACAAGGCATTCAAGAAGTGGCTATGATATTAGAAGCCCAACATCTTCTATTCCAATGTCATCTTTCCTACCTGCTAGAAGGATGGTGTATTCATCTTTGTTGATGAATGTCTCGGATTCTGTCAGGTGTGTTTCGCAAGGATGTCAAGACCAAATCTTCTAACCTCATCAAGGAGGATTTCCCAATGACCTTCCGTCCTAATAGTCCAGTCAATCTAAACAAATTAGTGGTGTCACTCACCACTAATTGCAACAGAATTTTTTTCACTTTTATACATTTTAGAGATGTCCCCTGAACATCATACCAAAAATATACTAAATTATACTTGGTGGAAAGGTAGTTTTTGGCGGGAAAAGGTCATACAGGGGTCAAATTTCAAAATTGCTTTAATCTTTTTAAAAACTATACCAAAGCATTCCTCTAGTCTTAAGGATTCAGAAAAAGTATAGTTTGTCATATCTGTGATGTACCATTCTCAAGTTATAAGCGAAAAGGTCAAAGGTCAAATTTTGGGCTCCACGTGGGTCAATTTCGAAAAAATGCTCCGATCTCCTTAAAAATGGTCTCAATGTGTTCGTCCTTTAAAAACACTCCAAAATAAGAATAGTTTGCCATATCTTGGATGCATCGTTACCTAGGTAGCAGAGTAAAAGAGGTAATTGACCATTGAACTCTATTGACCCCGACCTAGTTTTCGATGTTACGCATATAATTAAACAACCTAAACAGTGCAAATATTCTTTAAATGAGTTATGTTTGCAAGCCGAACAATTTGAGACCATTTTGGTTTAAATCAGACAATTTTTAGTTTTTTGACCTCTGTTGAACCCAACATTTGACCTTTGACCTTTTTGAAATTTGACCCCTGTATGAACTTTTCCCGCCAAAAACGACCTTTCCACCAAGTATATTTTCGTATACTTTTTGTATGCTGTTAAGGGGACATCTCTGACATTCATAGGAGTGAAAAAAATTCTGTTGCAATTAGTGATGAGTCAAAACCCACTTTGACTGGACTATAAGCGTCCTGACATTCCAGGTTCCTATATTAATACCACTGGAGCTCCTTTTCTTTGTAGGTTCCTCTACAGCAGTCTTTGTTAGAGTTGGCTGTTTTGTCACTATTTAATCTTTTTAAAAACTATACCAAAGCATTCCTCTAGTCTTAAGGATTCAGAAAAAGTATAGTTTGTCATATCTGTGATGTACCATTCTCAAGTTATAAGCGAAAAGGTCAAAGGTCAAATTTTGGGCTCCACGTGGGTCAATTTCGAAAAAATGCTCCGATCTCCTTAAAAATGGTCTCAATGTGTTCGTCCTTTAAAAACACTCCAAAATAAGAATAGTTTGCCATATCTTGGATGCATCGTTACCTAGGTAGCAGAGTAAAAGAGGTAATTGACCATTGAACTCTATTGACCCCGACCTAGTTTTCGATGTTACGCATATAATTAAACAACCTAAACAGTGCAAATATTCTTTAAATGAGTTATGTTTGCAAGCCGAACAATTTGAGACCATTTTGGTTTAAATCAGACAATTTTTAGTTTTTTGACCTCTGTTGAACCCAACATTTGACCTTTGACCTTTTTGAAATTTGACCCCTGTATGAACTTTTCCCGCCAAAAACGACCTTTCCACCAAGTATATTTTCGTATACTTTTTGTATGCTGTTAAGGGGACATCTCTGACATTCATAGGAGTGAAAAAAATTCTGTTGCAATTAGTGATGAGTCAAAACCCACTTTGACTGGACTATAAGCGTCCTGACATTCCAGGTTCCTATATTAATACCACTGGAGCTCCTTTTCTTTGTAGGTTCCTCTACAGCAGTCTTTGTTAGAGTTGGCTGTTTTGTCACTATTGGCTTATTTGTCACAGTGCGACTCATTGTATTTGAGGCCTGCTCAGCTGTGGCTTTTGTCACATTTTGTCGACTTCCGGCTACGTACGCTGATCCTGGTTGTCTTTATTGTTTCTTCCTCTGGCTGTACCTGTGGAGATGGCAACCAATCATTCGGCGGATTCTTAGCACCCCTGCCACTCTGTTGCCGACGAGCAGCTACCGGGACTCAGGGCCTTAACGGGGGGGGCTTTCATGGTAGGATTTTACTCGTTAGAGTGTTGACCTGCTTTACATACTGGGCACACGGCCAATGACTTCCCAGTCGGGTGAGTTGTTACATTACTTACATTACTTACAAGACCACCAATTTCAAAAATAGGTTTATTGGACCTCTGTCGGCATTGGGCATTTTGCGATATGGCGGGTCAAAGTTCATACAGAGGTCAAAATTCAAATTGCTCAAATGCTGTTGAAAAGTTCTCCAATTTATTCCAGTTGTCATGGCGATCCTGAAAAGTATACTTTTACCTAGACCTATCTGTGACATACCCTTTTGGAGTTCAAAGCAAAAAGGTAAAAGGACACGATTTTTTTAGTTTTTATTATATTATATGCCGTTCTTTGACCGGTTTTATTTTTAATCAAACTATAACATCCGTCGAAAGCATTCCACTGTATAGTCATATGACGAATATCGAATTACATAATACATAATAAATTATTTTAAAATTACCATACGCCTACATTTGCAATTTAAAATACGCAAGTCTAAATCATCCTGGTTTTAACATGTTTAAGAGTGAACTGAATCGAATTATTATCTGATTTTACAGTTATTATCAAATGCATGTTTACCTGGAATTTCTCCGAAATTGAAGTACTGTACCTTTTTGATTTTTTCTTACCTTAATAATATATCTTTGCATATTGCAAATGGCTCTTATCTTATGCTCTAATGTAGCGTGTGCGACTCATGAACTGCGTATTTAAAACGTATTTTGAGTAAGAACAATTCGTAAGTGACGATAACAAGATTTACATATAGTTCTAGTTAGACCACGTTCTAGAAGACAGTGGCGTAGATTTATTTTTGACGTGGAAGGGGGGGGGGGTGGAGTTGGAATGGAAAAAATCTTGAAGCATAGTGAATCCAGCAACTGTTGGCGACAGAATAAGTTGGGGCTAAAATGGCCAAATATAAGGTTAATTTTGTCAGAAACCCACGTACAGGTCCCACCACCTCGGGATCTACGCCTATGCTAGAAGATAACCAAAGCTTTCGATGTGTTAAGAAGTTTTCACATCTGACGAGCCTTTTTATTGAATCCAAACGAGAAGAATACGTGGACACCTTGAAGTGATGAAATCACGATAGCATCATAATCCAACACAAACCCAGAACAGAGGAAACCTAGGAAATATCAATAATGAAAAATAAAAATTATGATAAAGTGTATAGTTTGTAGGACAAGAGGTTTCTAGGTAAAAGGGTATTTTATACACATTGGCACCATCCCGTCGGCCCTGACCAATATGTTAGTTCATTGGTCTTCCTTGGCCAATGTTAGTTCCACCGCAAATACCAATTGCTAACATTTACGATGGTTCGATTCTAGACAGAAGTGGTTTCATTCTTGAGTCATTAGCAAGACACAAGGAAGAACTGCAACAACCCCACCTATCTCCCTTTGCATAGCAAAGTATCTTACCTTGGCAAATAGAATACATTCTTTCCATCCATTTTTATTGTGAGATTGTTGCTGCAGTGTGTTTGATCGATGTCTTGCCTTTCGCAGCTTAATAAGCGTCAAAGTGACAAGGATGATGTTGATAATAAGACACATTGTTACAGGTATCCCAAATGCAAGCAGAGTCGCAGGTCCAGAGCGAAGCCAACATGAGGTGGCGTCATATACAGGGTTCAAACTTGAATGAAGACACTCGCATAAATGCAGGGACAAAGTTATGAGGACAATAGGCAAAGGTAACCAAAAACCCGCAAGTTGTAGTAAGAAGTTAATCTTAAAACGGTCATTAAATTTCTGCAACACTTTCCATGCAAATCTGTAGAAGAGAATGCCCGCCAAAATAGATGTCCACGTGAACATAGCCAGCCAATAGTAATGAGATATAATGGAAAATATGATACATGGTGTTTCTGCAAGTGGCGCCATGTTAGACAAAATTGTAAACAACTGAGCGGAAAAGAGCGAAATTGAAAGTGAGATGATTCCGTTACCATAGGTATTTCGAAGCTTTTTAAATTTAATGTACGTAGTTAGTGTTCCAAGCAATCCAATGAGGGAGAAAGAGGATGTTACAATACTGACAATATCACTGGGGTTGAGAAAACCAGAATCCAAGCTTTCTTCTTTATTTTTTCCGAATAACGAACTAATGCAAACCTGCGCCTTACCGTCAAATAATAGTAAGAAATCATTGTTCTTACTTTCCAGACCTTTGTAGATCAGAATCGTGCCATTTACATTGGTAGTATACTCGCTGGCGTTTAAAGTTACGAATGCGCAATCAAGAATCGGGTTATCTACTTCATGACCACACATTAGTACTGTACGTTGACTAGATACATCGGGGGAGTCCAAAATACGCTTTTCATAGTAAACCATATATTTCGTGGTTATATAGATATTATCGGTTACGTATAACACCATATTCTCCTGTAGGACAGAAGGAACATGCAAAAATTCAAATGGGCTTCCAGAGTACCAGGTTTCTTTACAAAGGGTATTCATTGATTTGTCCCGTGATCTTTGTTCGCATGACATGAAGGCGTCCACGTTTGTTACACCACAGAGATACTGGTTATGTATGTCCAACTGTTTATTTTCGATCATGCGAATTAGTTCAAATCCGTATTCCGGACCAAATTCAAAAGCTATCCACTCCTTTTGCTTATCATTCATCATAATTATTTGACTATAATCATGTTCAATTATTTTTCTATTCCATGGTTTGCCCAGTGTTTCTTTTAGACATCGAGTTGTTTCAGACTGCGATGATGCACTTCCAACATGTCCAAAGAAAAACGTACTTTTATGCTGACTACAATTCCAATTGTTAATAACATGTAAATGTGACTTGTTATTTATAACACAATGACCAGAATGTGAAACGGAATATCCAGGTCTACACGTAATCTTACGGCACAATTTTGTCACCGGATCAAGAATTTCTCCAGATGAGCATTTAACTTCAGTTGGGGCAGTTGCATCTGCTCTGCGGAAGTCCCACGTATTTTGATATACGGATTTTGGTGAGCTATTACAACTAAAAATAGTCATGTGAGGTATGGCATCATTACATATCGCACAGTGCGGGTTTTTGTACGCCAACTGTGTGCTGGTGTCACATCGTTTGAGTACGTACGATTTACATGCTGCAGACAATGATGAATTTGAAGATGTTGGACAATCATCAATGAAACACAGACGAATGCGTTTTCCGACTTTGAACTCTATGTCATACGATGTACTCCTAAGTAATGTTTCCCCGGTATTAAGAGCTGATTTGATGCACTCAGCAGAGTCTGCAGGATAGACATTCCAAGGATGAACTTTCCTAAGCTCACGATAATGGCAAATGGCGCAGAATATATTACGAAAGTTATAGCCAAAATCGTCAAGAACAGGCATTCCATTATTAAAAGCACTACTGCATTCTGATTTGATAAAGTTTTCTTTCCAGGAATATGGACATGAAGCTATCAGTTGGACTTGTACAGATTCCCGTATTGTATGACACACATGTGACTTTGGATCTACCCAATACGCCCATGTAATATTGTCAGTTATTGTTAAGTCACAAGCAGATTTGTAATCTATGCAACAGTCTCCAAACTGTAGGCATTCTACGTCACATCGACAGGTGGTATGTTCTTTATGATTGCATCGCCCTTCGCAACTCTCCTCGTGGGAAATAGACGTGTTCATCTTTAAGTTTTCAAGTTGTAAGACTGAAAAAATAAATAATTGTAAATCAGTATAATTTTTCAACAAAGAATCCTTTTACACATTTAACACACCACAACCCACACACAATGAGGAATGCTATTGGACACTTCAAACCTTTTCTACAATAGTGATGACTTTGTACTAATCCATAGGTGGCGCAGGTGCCGCTTACAATACCGATTCGCGGGTTCGTATAAGCATCAGTAAGTAAAATTGCAACTTTTGTCGAATTCGATGAATAATGAATATTATGGTTTCTCGTTTTCTTGCACGTAATTTTATCAGAACCGAATTTGAAGGGATGAGCGTCTTTTGAGCATAACTTGTACCATTCCGACATGTCCGGTAGATTACGGACATAAAACATGAATAGATTAGTGGTGAATTCGTCCACTAGTACCAGACTGACATTCCATGCTGTTACTGGTACGATATTCGTGTCTGAAATTATATTAAACATGAAAGTGATGATGGCAAGTAGTAGTGGTGGTGATGATGATGATGATGATGATGATGATGATGATGATGATGATGATGATGATGATGATGATGATGATGATGATGATGATGTTGATGATGATGATGATGATGATGATGATGACTAGGATTTGAACCTGAGACCTGCTAGGTATCTAGACCAATGCTCTTACCAACTGAGCTATCAAAAAAGCAAATGGTATGAAAGCGTTTTAGTGTACTATATAAGCCTACATATGATCCAGCGATCATAAATCAGAATGCATGCTGCCCTCTCTTGACATTGTATTGCTATGTTTCATATTGATGTAGGGTGATATTACATTTTTCATGGTGCATTTATGTCAGGCGGATTTATCCGCCTGATATACTGTGAAGCTCCTAAATCTTCTTTCTTTCTTTCTTTCTTCTTTAGTAGAACCAAAAATTGCTACTAGTGCCAGACGCTTGGACCAATTTTGCCCAAACTTGGCCACAAGAAGCACTGACCCAAGCTTAATATAACTTCTACACAGATTGGGGTCAAAGGTCATATAAGGGTTATTAGGGGTCATTTTGTGAAAATCTTAAAAATGCTACTTCTCCTTTAAATGACATGCTATGACCACCAAACATGGTCAGCAAGAACCGCTGGCCCAAGCTTCAAATAAGTTGTACCACAGAATGGGGTCAAAGTACATGTAAGGCTTAATAGGGTCATTTTGTGAAAATATTTGCGTGAAATGTAATGAAGCAGCTATCATTAGCGGCAGCAATTTGGCAGATACCTTGTGCAGGGAAACAGCTATTTGATAACAAGAGATAAGCATATAGTTCCGTTGCATGCTTGAGCATGTCTACTGGTGTGGTTTTAAGTTTCCAGGAAAATTAACAGTAAATATTGTGCTGCTATTTTGATAATAAGAGATTAGAGTTGTTAGGTTTGGAAATTATGCTATCCCATGATGCATTTATGAAAATACACACTAAAGGTTTGGAAATGATGCTATCCCATGATGCATTTATGAAAATACACACTAAAGGTATGTGATAAATGCTATATAGTTGCTTGTGCGGTGGGGATGGTGGTCAAATTATATTCCTTCCCATGATGCATTTATGAAAATCAATACATACACACTAAGGCTATATGGTAAATGCTATATAGCAATAATGGTGAATACCAGTACTCGGGTGGGTGGGGGGGGGGCAAATTTTGAAATATGTCCGATTGGGCTAAAACTTATATATAATAATCATAAGGGGATCATGAAACATCAGCTATGGTCATCCAAGGTCAATTGTTACAGCTGCTCCGATGGGGCAGTAACTCTGGGAAAATGATCCCTGACACTTGGGGAGTATGAAACCGCAAAGGTCATGTGAGGTCAAAGGTCAGGTCAAATTTAAAGTTGCTCCGATCGGGCTGTAACTTGGAAAAATGATCCCTGACAATTGGGGAATATGAAACCGCAAAGGTCATGTGAGGTCAAAGGTCAGGTCAAATTTGAAGTTGCTTCGATAGGGCTGTAACTTCGGGAAAATGATCCCTGACAATTGGGGAGTATAAAACCGCAAAGGTCGTGTGAGGTCAAAGGTCAGGTCAAATTTTAAGTTGCTTCGATTGGGCTTTAACTCTGGGTAAATGATTCCTGACAATTGGGGAGTATAAAATCGCAAAGGTCAACTGAGGTCAAAGGTCAGGTCAAATTTAAAGTTGCTCCGATTGGCCTGTAACTCAGGGAAACCAATCTCTGACACTTCATGAGTATAAAACTAAAAAGGTCATGCGAGGTCAAAGGTCAGGTCAAATTTAAAGTTGCTCCGATCGGGCTGTAACTTGGGGAAAATGATCCCCGACACTTGGGGAGTATGAAACCATAAAGGTCATCTGAGTTCAAAGGTCAGGTCAAATTAAATATAACTCCGATCAGGTTGTAACAACTTGCGGAAATGATCCCTGACACTTGGGAAGTATAAAACCAAGGTCATCCAAGGTTACAGGACAGGAAAGGTCAAATGAGGTCAAATGTTAAAATAGGCCCGATTGGGCTTAAATGTGATGCAAATTACCCTTGATTTGAGAGAGCATGAGTAGTCAACTCACGTTTACCCAAGGTCAAAGGTCAAATGAGGTCAATCAGAAGTCATCGCCTGACATTCGTGGCTCGTGAGCCACAGTAGCTCTAGTTTATATCTGTCCTCATATGAGGACACGGCGCGTGAAAGGGTTAATTCCTACTACATATTACTCCTGCGTTATCATTCCTGCATTCACAGTTAGCTGTAATCTCGCCCTTAAGACACGAATCAAATGTCCCGTAACATCTGGACGATTTAAGTGTCCCGAATACCTCCTTTGGTTTACTTTCTGACCCACTATTATGAATAGTAAGCGCAGCTAAGGCCCCGTTGTATCCAAACTGACGACACAAAACGTGAGCACTATGAAGCTTCCAATTGTCGGTACAGATCCTCCCCCATGATATGCCATTGGAGACTTCCACAATAGCTGTTTTAGTTGGATTCCCGATAAGTCGAAGAGGTGTGGTATCATCTGAAAGAAGAAACATAATTCTATTTTGTAAACCTAAAGGTATATATGACCACATTGTCAAAACAATATTTTATGGGAAGTACAAGATCTAACCCAATGCTACTTCAAGTATAGACTTCTCCGTAGTCCACTTGCCAATTGTGCACTACTCTGGCTATTACATTTAAGCTTAAAACTCTGATTTAATTAATGAGTGCACAATTGATAGATTTTCACAACTGATCTTTTCAGTCACCGTACGCCCTCTGTTTGTTAGCTTCCCAAGTGTACTACTGACTTTGCCTTGAGAGTTAGGCCAATTTCTGGCCTAACTAAAATTAGTGATGATGTAATGCATCTTTAAAAATGAATCTGGCTTGTGATTGGTCGCCCAGATCTCGTTATTGTTTAAATCCTCCCGACGCGTACTGGTACCATTATAACTATACATGGTACACAACTATCAAGGGAATGCGGCGCTTTTGTGCTGGTGGATGAACGTATGCATCTAGCGCGTATTGTACCACCATGCTTAGTCTTGTGGTTAGATTTTAGTGATAAACAAGTATGATTGACAGTGTGTGAGTCCCGGGGTAAAGTTCTGCTTAAAAGTGAAAGTCCATAGTCGGTTTTTCGGATAATAAACTGGCAGATTCTAAAATTAGAATTGTTCAGTATTGAAGTGTAATTATAATTATGCCATTATGGTATGTTGCATTCAATAATATAAGCCTACGTAGGGCCTATACGTTACTTTTACTGTCACAAATATAATTATATAGCCTAAACTTTTTCATAACCATTTTATACTAGTATTTTGATGTAGGGCCTACTAAATATCAGTATAATTTCGAGTTCAACTGAATGCGTTCATCATGATTAATAACATTTTTATTTATCAAAAATCGACTATGGCATAGTCTACTTCAAGTACAGAGATCATATGTGACGTGTCATGTCAAAAGGAGACACTTTTGGGCAGGATCATAAACGGAGAAATAGCCAAAAATCTGCCCGGGTGATTTTTTCACAATTTGGGTTTGTTGCGAATTTGTGATGTTATTAATGTTAACAATATTTTCTGATAGTTTCAGACCAGAATATAACTGGCATCTTGTATTTTTTGAGATATATTTCAAGGTAATTCCTATTCTCAACATTGTCAATAATATTTTTAAAGGCCGATATCTCAATTTCCAATTTTATAATACTATAACTTACGAACTCAATAACTTCGCTTAGGCATGTCTGATTTCATTGGGGAAAACAGTCTATATTTAAGATATGTAAAAATCTCAAAATTGATAAACTGCCCAAAAGTGTCTCCATTTGACATGACACGTCACATATTTCATTGAATGAAGTAATCAACCCTTTCTGGGTTCAACCCAACTATAAATAATAAACTAACCGATTAAACTAACTCTTATACTTCCATCAAGTCTTTAATTAATCCACAAATTAGTCAATAAGATGTGACTAATTTGTTTTGTACCACCGTTTTCGAAAAGTCACCTTTTTCGGTGTGTATTGGCTACATCAATTGGTGGATTTTTCTTCTGAAAGCATGTTTGCTCTTGAATATTTTTTCCGAATTAGCTTGGCCGAGAAAACTTGCCAAGGAAATGTTAAAAACTGTTTTAACGTACAACAACCAAAATATAAATTTAAAACGGCAAAGTAACCGATGTTTCGAGAGCCCAAAACATCCCGTTTAAAAGGATAAATCAACGAGTGTCAGCAAGCACCACGTGTCACCCAACTGATTTGTTTTGTATGCTTTAGATCATGCAAAATGCAATCCTAATGATTGTTTAACCTAGTTGTTTTTCAAAGTAGCTCCGACTCCGTGCTTGCTGTCGCAAGATCCTTCTTTCTTGACTATGTCAAAAGAACATCGGATGCTTAAAATTCGATCTTGACTGTACGAATTCCTTGTTTTATGGGCACCGATTTTATATAAGAACTCATCATCAGGTTTGATACTGGTATATCCCAAAAATGAAGGAAACCCGAAGCCTATACAAATACGATGCAAGTAGTCAATGGCGTCAATTATAGACTGACCAGGTTCCAGACCTATACTTCTCCATTGATCGTGGTCATCAAATCTGTATTCTAGGCGTCCATCGTACGGAGTGGTGCCATTCACAAGACGCCATCTGCCAATGGTTTGATTTCCTGTGATATAACGTAAAAAGCCGAATAATGACGATTATACAGGGGGAGAGAATAACGCGTGTTATTGTGAAGTTAATGTTTTTATATGTTTTTGTATTGTACAGGGGCTGCAACAGTTTTAGACTATAGCTTCTCGTTACACCTCCTCCATTCTACTACTATTTTTTCCGTTTAATATATTTGGTGTTTTTTAATGTGTTTTGATGGGGGGGGGGGATATTTAATGCCCTGAGTGCTATAGCCATAGACTTATAACTAATAGTCTAGGTTTTAGATATTTTTCAAATTATCAAGATCTATCTCCAGAACACTGAACCAATGCTAGGCTTGTTTGTACTCATTTTAATGCATTTTTCATGCTGATTCCAAATATGATCATGAAAATTTACCTTTCTGTACTTTTCGAATTTTTTAAAGAAATTATGAAACACATCATTTACCGACACCCGCGTGTAGAGAGATAAACTTACCTGGATCGCAGGCGATGTGAACAACGCGATTGTCAACACAAGGAACATTTTTCCAGGAAACAGTGTCAGTGGCACTGGGTAAATGTAATTCATTCCAAATAGCTGCGCTTGGACTGTTTCCTTCCCAAATATATATTATCGGATTATTCGATGCATAACCAAGGGAAGTGCAAATGTAACGCACTTCATCTTCTGTGCTGAAATCTAAACAGACAGATCCCCACGGCTCAGTATTTCTTCGTATTTCAAGTCTTCCTTTATAAGAGGGTTCAGAATATTCATTTAATATTCTCCACTGAAAGATATCATCCTCTGCGAAAAAAAAAAGAATGAAATAAATCAAAACGATAGGAAAGGTGAAAGTTAAGATAACTATTATTGATTATGACGGACTAAAGACGTCAAAAACAACGACGACGACGACGACGATGATGATGATGTCGACGACGATGATGACAACGATGATGATTATAATCATTATCATAAACTGGTTAAAACCCCCCAAAACAAGTCAATAATTACCGGTGAGGCAAGAAAGATACAAATTATTCGATGAACCACACGACGGCTGTGACCAATTACTAACACCGAATTCAAAGAGTGGTGTAAAAGACCATCCATGGACAAAGTGTGTCAGTTCTAAGTGGACTTCAGATAGAGAATCATTTTGAGATCTTGTTGCGTCCAAACGATTACTGTATGAGAGAACGCCTTTGTACCCGCAAATAACGCACAGATGATGCATCGTTAAAAGTATGTCTGTATCATAAGCATGATAAGTGACTATTCCTGACTCGATGTCACATAAGGTAGAGCAGCAAACTGTTCCCCAATCACCATGCTGTCGACGCACCTCCAGTCTGCTAAGATTTTGCTGGTTTGTCGATTCCGCTAATCGTACTTCAAGATGTGATTCTACATCTACAGTCAGTCAATGAATAAGGTGGCAGTTTATGAATCATCCAGTCAAAGTGAGGGTATATTTCAAAAAATTAAGGTGACCATAATGTGCACCGAATGTGCACAAGGATGATTTCTTTAATTTGTGATATCAGTGACGGCCAAAATAAGCAGTGCATCATGAGAAAATGTCGACATCGAAAGCAAGCCCCCGTAATACTCAAGGGCGTAAATCGGATGGGTGACGGGGGTACACATCACGTCCTCACCCCCACTTTTCAAAGTGGGGGACACAATATCAACACCCCCACACACATTTTGGTCCACTTTAAAGTCACAAGCACATGTTGTTTTGGAGAATTGTGAGAACGTACAAAAATCATTGCTAGAGTTGTCGTAAAATTACTAGATTTCATATTTTTTCCTAAAACTGACTGAATTTATGTTGATTTGTGGACATGCTGGATTTTGAATTTACGGTACAAATTTGCTAGAATAAGATGATATGAAAGTTTCCGCATTATTTTGTGGCATTAAAAAAAGAGGTCATTGGGTATATTCAACTTCAAAAAAGGGGGCACATACCGTCACTTCTAAAGTTGAGTGCCTCCCCTCCCGTATTAGTAGCTTACCTTCTGGATTACTTTGTGCTGCACTCAGTTGCAAACCGTGCCAACAAACAATTAACAACGTCAATATCTGCAACACACAGGTTATTGTTGTCATCTTGAACTGGCTTTTTTCTGGTTTCGCGATTATCAATTAATTAAAGAAGATCAATAACATTCAGGTTTTACATTATACTACTTTTGTGATCGTGATGTATCGATAGTTATCATCCACAACAAGCTCGTCTTGTTATGCAATAAAAACTCCCAACTTATCCTAAGTTGAATCTTGGATAAAAGTGAATTTTGTAAAACAAAGAAAAATAATTGACAGCCCAAGTTATATTATATAAGTTATATTGAATTAAAAGCTTTTCATTCATTGGCGATTATTTCTGTATCAACAACAGAGAAAAGTAAAAATTGTAGATGGATATGCTAGGGCTGCTGATGAGTGTAGCGTGTAGAACACACCAAAACCTTTTAACGTGTTTAACGCCGAAAGCAAAATTCCGAGGAACTTTTTGTTCAAAATTGCCGAGCAAAATAATGAAATTCCTATGGATGTCCATCATATGGACATGCTATGGATGTTGATGAGTGTAGCGTGCAAAACACACCAAAACCTTTTAACGTGTTTAACGCCGAAAGCAAAATTCAAACTAAAAACAATCTTTTCTGGCCTGATGTTGCCGGGAGGTATTTTGTCGGTTCGAGGAACTTTATGTTCAAAATTGCCAGGCAAAATAATGAAAATCCTCGGATGTCTATCATGTAGCAATTAATTACGCGTCAGTTGCAGCATAATGCGGTATCAGTCCACGGTATCAGTCCACCTCTAGCAGTCTATACAATAAAATACCTACATCAATTTACAAATAGATCATATATTATAACCACATTGTCAAAAACAAATATTGTCACTCGTAGTAGCAGTCTACATAATTATGAATGGCCAAGTGGATAAAAAAAACGCGTAAGATAAACATGGGTGTAAGGTTACACGTGTAAGATTGCATCTTACACGTGTAAGGTTGCATCATATACGTGTAAGATTTGGATTTTAGTGATGGACGATACGTGATATTATTGGCGACGTACCCGGGATAAGGAGAGCGTGTCACCAAAATCGCAAACGAGGCATTTCCTTAATTTGTATGAGTGCTACAATGTCCTGTATTTTATGACGAATCTCTGTCAAGAATTGGTCCGTCATGGTCACATCCCGAATTATCTCACTTTTTGGCTACTTTTTTCAGTTATCTGGAGTCAATTAATACTCATATCAATTAAATTTCAAGAAGTGATGGTAAAATAATCACGTTTGCGAAAACTACCGCGGTGCAGATCGATATCGAGGCTGAGATTATTCACTACTATACAGAACGGTAAACTGCATATCCGTCTTTACACGCTTTTCAATGGGAAATGAACTTTGCTGTTTGGATGATGTCACGAGAGGTTAGCATTTATTCCGTATTGAAAAGCGTGTAATGTCGGATATGCAGTCGACCGGCCTCTATACTATACCAGTTTAATCGGAACACCGTCCACCCCTAATAGGCAATTCTTACGCATAAAAGAAATGCTATGGCGAGATTTCATTGGTCGAAGATGAATACGCGTAAGATGATTGGTTGTTTGGGGTTTAAATAATGGTTCTTTATATATGATTCGTCATAAGCATCCCGATAGATTCTAAGACGTATAAGATGCGATCTTACACGTTTTTTGGTCCACTTGGCCATTACAAGACTTCAAACGGCAAAGATTTGAAGAAGGAAAGCAAGATCTTACCCAACCCAAAGAGACAGGAAGATTGTTTACGTCAAGTAACAAAAATATGAAAAACACAGGACAGTGGCAAATTGCATTTCGACACGCTGTAGTAAAATTTGTATAATATCAGTCTCTGTCCAAGACTTATTCATGTTATTATTGTTATATCAATACTCTGCATGTAAAAGCAACCGATTGCAATCAGTTTGCCATATAATCCAGTCCAGATGTTGAGTCATACAGTTACAGTTTGAGTTACATTAAAAGACCTTGTTTATTAGTCCAACTTTCCAGAAAGTGACTTTCGCCAGGGGCAATAAAGATATCAATTATTGACAAAGGTGCTATTTTGGAAGTATTGCTTTGGCCCCCAGATGGTTGACTGAGTTATTATCTTCATTTCAGCTTTAAACTTGTTAGTAATATATAACGAATTGTTTAAGGAATCTGTAATGTAGTATTCAGGCCAATTCTCAATTTGCCCATAATGCATCTTGATTCTAACTTCGAAATACATCACATAATAAACTAATGTCAAATATATTGAACTAACATCTGAACTATTGTACTTCACAAAATGACAGAAATGGAAGGAAATATCTAAAATGTTCGTAATATTTGGCACAGGAATTTACATGTACAGCCCTCTTTTTAATTCATTAGTAAAAGTGGCACAATTGTGATTTTACCATTTCGTTGTTAACTAAACATATCTCGAGATTAAAACAAGCAAATTGAACAGAACAAACGCCATTTGAGAGCTATAGGACTACGCCCCAGAGGATGATTTAAGCACTTCCCACCACGCCACTGTGTTGACTTGCGGTTAGCACAGCTGTGTGAGTGAACATGACACCACTGCTCGCACATTGCATTGACGGGCATGGTTAAATTTGAATTTGGACTGATATATTTACAATATAAACGCATTAAAAATGCTAGTCGATTTCACATTTTATGTTACCTACAGAAGGTGTGAATTATCCTTTATGCATACATCACTTTTGTTCTGAAATCGACCAAGTAATAATGACACACGCACACTTCTTAAACAACATCTTTTGCACAGAATTCAATGGGATTTGAAAAGTAAAGTGGCAGTTGAAACTCTAGTGATAACACGTTTGCAGTGCATGATGGGGCTTCCTTAAATCATCCTCTGACTACGCCCTTGACGTTGATGTAAGGGACGCACCATTAGATTCTCAGGGGGTAGGAAGTTGGGGTCGGGGGAATTTTTTTCGCCGCCTAAGGCGGCAAGTTTTTTAAAATTTAATTTCATGCATTTACACACAGGTGGGGAATGTTTCTTTCTATTTTTTTGTGTTGTTGGGGAAAGTTTTTTTTGCTCATATAGTGGGTGAATTTTTTTTTACCCCCACCCTGAGAATCTAATGGTGTGTCCCTAAGCGTCATGTCACAAAGGTATTTTCTAATTGCCAAAGAGGGCGCTTTTCACTTGCACAATTTTTTTTAGACAAGCTGTACGTTTACAAGCTGGCGTTATGTCGTCAGTAGCGTAACCAGGATATTTTCAGAGGGATGAGAGAAATATTCAACCAAAAGGGCCAAAACATCTTAAATATCACGGCGGCTAGCATCCCAGCTACGCAGCCGGGTACTACCAATTTTGAGGTGAAACGAAGTATAGACAAAAATTATAACATTTTTATTCATAATAATTATTGTAACCATGCTAACGATTAATTGTCAATCTAGTATCTAGCTGCTACTGTTTTATTCTCTGGACCTTATGGTGCACGATTTTTTTTGCATACCGAAAGTTGGACAATTTTCCTCTGTATAAATGGGAGAAAAACACATCAACATTATTGATATAAACGGGGTATAGGGCTGCCATATTTTAATTATCAAAAGTCCGAACGTTAGCGGTCAGAGCGTAAAGGAGTCGCCTAAGGTTATTTCTAATCGATATTAATATTAATTTCAATTAAAATGATAGAAAACAAAATCTCCAATACTTGACATATGGATATTCAAATTATGTTTGACTTTCGCATGGCTTTGGTTTTCTATTTAATTGTATTACTTATAATTAGAGCTCACTATTAACCTTTTTTTTTATTGATTTAGCTTGGTACGGACCAGAACTTAAATTTTATAACCTGTCCACTGCAGTATAAATTCATTCATTCATTCATTCATCTTTATTTCATTCAAATATAAAATATAACAGCACAACAATTAAACACATACATTGAATGAGGAGGTTCTCGGAAGGCTGGATGGCCTGTATTAAGAACCCCCTGTCCTAACAAAAAAGTTTCAAAATAACAACAACAACAAAATATACCGCAAAATGTCAATACGCAACCCCCCTCATTTACCCTAACAAAAACCAAAAACGCCTGTTTTGTGATCAAGAATATGCAAGAAATTACCGAGATAAATTCAATACTACATTAACTATACTACAGATAATACGATACACAATTAAATTACTTTAAGCCGTACAAGGAAATTAGATCAATTTTCAACTTGTGCGTTTTTGTCATATTTCAAGTTTAATACGAATGGAATACACTGTTCAAGAATAAACAAGTCGTCATAATTGATTTACACGGCGCAATTTTATGACAAGACAACCAAGCAAGTAAATACTACGTTTAATAGATCTTTTCCTAAACTAGGGCCCTATGTCCCATGCATTATTCTGCCGGGAGAGATTTCTGGATGTCGGCTGGTGCCTTCATCGGTGAAAAGGAATCTTCTTAGTTCACCAATACAAATGACGGCCGATAACCGATACATTTCAATAATTACATAATTTGCAACATCAATGGATTTTACAATGATCCACATATGGAATAAACATACTCGCAAAAATAAAGACCAATTGGTCATTGGGGATCATCATTTACACATCTAAATATATGATCTATAAGGTTAATGTACTACGTTATATCCCCTGGAATAGTGCATGATAAAGTTCCGAATAGGTCTAAAAACCCGTTGCGTAAAACATTATTTTAATACCTAACGTTGGGTAAATTTCACTACCCAACATTCATAATTTTCAGTAATTTGTCCAATGTAGGGTAAAAATGTAACAACATTGGGTAAAAAACATTACCAAATGAGGGTTGTTCATATGGTACATTTTGAAAATAACCCAATTTTGGGTAACATTTACCCAATGTTGGGCAAAATGTTTTACCCAACGGGTTTTCACCCAGTGTTCCAACAGTGTAGACTGGCCCGGCGCTGCGCACTTGTCGCTCTAAATAATTTCTAAGAATAAGCAAATGCCAAATCCAAACTCTGAGACTTAGAACAACTTAGAAAGTATATTAACGCCCAAAACCTAAATTGATTCGACTGGCGATCCACCATGAACGTTTACTTTTCAATAACTCTGTCAGTTGAAATACTTTTAGTATATAAAAATAGTTCTATATAATTGCTTTCCGAAGTTTCCGTGGCCTTGAAACTGAGTCAAAAGTTCAGTTTATTGTCCAAACATTGTTAACAATCATTTTGTGGTGCAATTCAATCAACAAAACTAGCAAACAATCGTGTCACTCTGAAAAGAAAAGTGTGGCTGTGGTTTTCCTATTATTACTTATTTCGTCGCAATTCACCACCTTCGTCGCTATTGGATGACCAATGGTTAGTAATGCGGCGTGAGCAACCAAATGAGTCACTTGTCGCTATTACTAATTTTGAGATATGAGCAAAAGAAGCACCCAATTTCTTTTGTATTTTATTGTTTTCGGCAACATGAGAATTGTTCATATCTCAGGAACTCTAATTCCAATTTCAATAAGATTTTCAGCATATTATAGCATTTTACATTTGCAGAAATAATTTATGGAAAAATAAAAGTTAATTTTTTTCTACAAACTATGCAAACGAGTCATTTTGTTTAGTGGAGTCTCTAGATGCAATTAGGTATAACTTTAAATAAAAACAAACCACAAATTATATTTGTTAAGCAAACGTTTTAATCATTATTTTTTTTTGTAATGAGAAGCGTTGCGGCAAAATACGATACGAAAAAATAACTGGCAAATACATCCTTAAAGGGACGTAATAACTCATGCACCCGAAATGAGGGATGTGAGTCCATAATGTGGCATCACTCCCATATCTGCCCCGTTTATCATCATTCATTGTGTAAGTTTTGAGCTTTAAATTGGATCGAGCTATTCACGCGCTCACACACCCCCACATCCCAGCACACCCCGTCACGCAGACATGTTGCACGCAAATACCAAACGGTACCCGCGCACCCTGTATATCCACAACCACACACATACCCCTGTATACCTCCACGCGCGCGCAAGATACACCCCGAACTATGCGCACTCCACACCTGACCCACCACGCACACCCCCACATATTATTCCAACGTGGTACCCAGTACGCCAACCTTGACTCTTGCGCCTCATTCAATACTCATGCATATATTCTGGTCTTTTATTTCTATATATTATTTCTACCAACCGCACATTTCAAATCGTGATTTTATGAAAATATTGCTGATTTCTTTCATTCTTCAAATGACTCTTAAACTATTTTGACCCCAGACAAATTTCAAACAGGAACCTCTTGTATATAGACTTAATGGGCAGTTTACACTTTCGGAGTTCTTAAATAAATAAAGCGTTATTTGGGAAATTTAGAAATCTACAGCAGACAAGGTCGCCATTATTGGGATAAAAAATAGCATACTAGTATTGTACATCTAGGACGTCTTCATCATGTTCATAAGATTATCTAGCCTTTTGTAAAAAGAGGCAAATATGCATCAACATCAGGCTATTTTATATTTAAGCCGGACTAATGTTCAAAAATGTTTTAAATAAAATGGTTAATTTACAGACACAGAGAAATAGCTATTGACAGCAATAACTTGTTTAGTTGCCATATTGAATGTTGCAGAAATGCTATTGATTTATCTGTTTCGTAATTCCATATTGTTTCGTTCCTTGTCATTTCCAGTAATTTATTTAGGAATCCTGTTATGGCTGTTATGGGTCCTCCACCAAACAATAAGTTGCATTGTAGACAATTTTAACTCTTATTACAACATAACAAATTTCACAACACAAAAGTAACAAGCAAAAGCATAACAATAATAAACATTGAAAAGGGGGAAAACCATATCTTAAAAAAACAACTTTCAAGTTAAAAATAAATTATATCAACACACCAGAGCACACAAACGAATGGCTGTTTCACACAATTAATGCACAAGCGATTGATTTGTCAAATTTCCCATCTTTCTTTTCCGCAAACATGACAAATCGTAGATTTGCTGAATAAATTTGTTTTTTAAACACCCTGTAAGTTTACCATTTGCAGGTAATATGGCCTATTGTCCTGATAGGCTTGACTTTGAACGACAAAATAAATCACACTCAATGCGGAACTATTGGAGTGCAACCACCACAACACTTGTCAAGCCGCCGTCAACGAGCTATCATCATGATCAGGGATGAAATTGTGATTACGGATTAATATTAGCTTTACAGGATATTACTTGCTCGAATTCGGGTGATGCCCTGCGCTACTAAACTCTTGTTACTTTCAAGGATTGACGATTGGAAGCAAAAAGGTAAAGATGATTTTCATTATATTCTAATATAGAGATTTTGGGTTCCATTCGCGCGTGCCCATAAGGTATGTATGTATGTTGCCACTTTGTAACGGGTTTGTAAGAGAATGAAACCTAAGTCGGTTTAACTTAACAACAACATAAATGGATAATCTCACTTTCAATAGCAACATTTTAAGTTAGTTCAAAAAGCGGGGAGTAAGATTTCCAAATGTTTTATAGTTGTGGGTTTTAGAGTTAGCAATCAAAACAAATTTAAGCTACTCCTCTGGCTCAGCCAGGTTCAAGAAAAAAAGAAGACAAAAACAACAAAGAATATTCTTTAAAAGTTGTTGTCAATTTAAAGCGCAAATAAATACTTCTGCTAAATAACTTGGATTTCTATTCCCTTATAAATTGTACTTTTTATAAGGACATTTGAACTAAATAGTTTGTATAATCTTTGCCATATGTATAACCAATATTATGTTTTTGATTTACCATTCAATATGTATTACGGTATTGTATGAGGGCCTGCTTGGAAAGCAGTGCTTGACATTGAAGTGGAATGACCCTAAATAAAGAAAGATTATTATTATCATTATGGTTATCATCTGTAGACACATTCGCGTTTATCGTTTTGTGTTTCCTAGAACGAATTTTTAGGGTGAATTTCAGGTTATGATTGTCCAAAAATAACATATTGTGGGCCAAAATAACGTAAGATGAGTGTTCAACGCAAGTTGGATCGAACGTCGCCAAATCTATCACAAACTACGACTTATTACGACTTATGCTAGTAGTACATTATAATAATTATATTAACGATCATCATGGTGTTTCGCGGTTTGAGAAGTTAACTTACTATGCAAGCACTAGCTTTAAGCTTTAAAATATTTGTATTAACTTACAAGGTGTGCTACAAGAATAATTGTTTCTCAATCAATATCTCCCCCACCTTTAAGTCTGCAGATATTTCATAACAATTCCCAAATTCAATTTTCTCGAGGTTTATAACTGGTTGTTCTGTCTTGAGGAGTATATATTATACTCCTCAAGATTAGTGTCCCATGTAATAATGTTTTACGTTAATGGAGAACACGGGATGGTATTCTTGCACGATTCTGAAATGCACTATTGTGAAAAATGACATGATTATTTACACATACTACTAGATTGACTGAAAGGTATGAACTGAATGAAAAAAAAAAACACCACTTCGACAACTCAAATGAACAAGTTGTATTAAAACGAAATTTTACTATAATCACAGATGCAAAATTATTTAAATCTTGCAAAAGCTACAGCGTCCGATTGTTGAATCATATTTTACTATAATCACAGATGCAAAATTATTTAAATCTTGCAAAAGCTACAGCGTCCGATTGTTGAATCATCAGATACAATTATGTTAATGATTTTGAATATATTATTACATTCTTCATATTACATTTCAGTAATGCTGATGATTATACCTACAAGTTATCCAAAGTTTATATGTTTTTAATATTAAATTCAATATAAAAATTCCAGACCTATATAGTTCATTCTCACGGCGGAAAACAAACATAGAACTTTATGTACATTATTCGTTTAAGTTGAATAAGTTAAGTGGGTTTTCGTAAATGCATTTTTACTTTTTAATACGCAAGCTCATCTCTACATCAAAAGTTCATCAGCAATGACACGCACCTTATTCAACCTCTAAATGGAACGCTTCCAGTGTCCGAACTCAATCCCTCACTTCACAATGTCTATTTCATGACCATAAGATTATGTGAATGGGTATGAACTTTGTCATTTGAAATGAGGTTACTAATTCTTTCAGTAAAGTGCCATTGTAGCGGGTCAAAATGATCAAATATCAGCACTGGTTTACAGAAACTGTATTTGATCATTTTTCTTATACAATTGTTCAAGTCGTCAGGAAAACTGTGAATGAGAGTTTCACGCTTACTAACGTACCCCGGGACCTGCTTTTTCTTATTGATTGCTATAAATATAAATTTAATTCAATGATCCTTGGTAATACTGCCCAATATTACCATGCAGAATAGAGTAAAACACATTATAAAAGAGCATATTGTATTGTGAGCAAAATAAATAATTTTGGAAGAAGTACTCAAATGTATAACGAATCTTTAACAGAAATAATGACATGTTTAAATATTTTTCAATATACGTCGTACATGTTCGATATGATAGAATACATGATTTTAAAAAACATACTTGATTTGTACTGCCTATACAAAAATAACTGACTTTATGTTTGAACTATTGCTATGAACACTATTTTCAATTTCATGTATTGTTTTTTATGTTTTGGTTTTCATCATTATATATCTGCATGACTGTATTTTCAAAGTTTGTAATTTTATTTCTGAACAAGTTTTTGTAATGTGTCTTGAAGTGGGAGTGCCTCCCCCCGGATTTCAGCACATCACATCAAAGCTCCCATTGGGCGCCCATTCCTTTTTTAAAGGAATATTTATTTATGCGCGCGTTATAAGTTAATGTATGGTATTTGATGCATCTGATTGGCTGTAATTTGATATAAAATACAATCTTCCCGTTTTGGTTAGATACAAACATGTTTACAAAATCTGGACAGGTTTGGTGTATAATCCAAAATTCTGCTGTTTACATAAGAATTGTGACCTTCTGACTTTTAAATCCGTTTTCTATTGCTATTGCGCACGAAATGCTTTGTGTATTTTGGCATTAATTGATTACGGAACAAGGTGTCCGCAAAGTCGTTAAATACCTGTTGTAAATTTGGGTTTATTCCAGTTGAAACCCTTACACCCTCTAGCTCTATGGAAGACATTAAAGGCCCATTCAGTGATTTGCTCATCCGTACGATCATAAAAATGATCAAAATTCAGATTTTGGTACCTTTGTCATTGTCATAGATGTGCTAACATAGCCCGTGAGTGGTTCAGCCGAAAGCCATGTATTTAAGACAAAATGAGACATTTTACACGAATCTGTAATTTAGATACTGACAGTATCTAAATTAGCTACATGTATTTGAATGGGGCTTTAACTTCGTCTGTACTGCTGTTTTCTTCGTTTGTTGCCAAATTTGTCATTTCAAAAATACCAAATGACAATTTGAATGACTTATCCTTCACTTTTAAGCAATTTATAAACAATTTTAATTTTTTCGCACTTGCACTGGGATCACTGAATGGGTCTTTAACTTATTCTTTCACACAGGGAGTGTATTATTCAAATGGGATTACCCGAATTGGTGATTCCATTTGACAAGTACACCCTGTGTGGGAGATTAATCTCATGTTTTCCGTAGGGGGTATGGATTTCAACTGGAATAGCCCAATATTTCCAATGAGAACTCTGCAGAAACCTAATTTTAATAGGTATTATTGACATTGTTACTTCAAATACAATAATTACGTGCATCGTAAAACTAATCTGATACCTGGTCTAGATTATTTGGTATGAAATACAATACATAATAGAATATACCATTCTTTAATGTAGACCGAGACGATTATTTTCATAATTAACCTTAATTAATAATTAGTTGTTATCCATTGTGTGTTTAAAGTTATATTGTATGAGTGTTAATTATAGAATAAAATGCGACCTTACAGAAAAACGATTTGGTGAGTATACACGGACCCGGTCATCATTTTGTAACCACAAAAATTTACATTGATTAAAAATGAACTAAACTAAAAATTGTAACAATGATTGTATTTTTCAAGATATTATTGCTCTCTCTATTTCTGTAGTAACAAATATAATTACGTAGCCTGACGCGCTATAAACATATTTTATTACAGCGAGATAAACATGGTAAAGAAACAATGTTAGCATATATCTTCTTTCAATTCTTATTTTTGGAAGTTGAAAGCATAACTGAAGAAATAGCTGCCGCGCCGCGTATTCATCAATCATGTACATGCCATTTAAATTCACATTTTGAACAGAAAGGTAGTAAAAATTTTTTTTTTCGCCCTACGGAAATAAACCCTGCACATTCAGATGAACCCTGATTCAACGTTTTTGCTACATTCGGAAAATATTTGGGAAATACCAGTTACTAGATCAGGTACTACTCCCTATTCCTGAAAAATACAGAACTAATTTTTTGGAATTAAAAACATATATTATCTGGATTTTCATTATCTAAATCAATATATAATTGAAAAATAACACTTTGATGTTTTGCACAATTTCATTCTACAAATCAATATCATGTACATTGAAACCTTGCATGTTGTTAATGAGTTATGTACGTTTTACAAAAGTGTTGTTGTTTCAGCCCTCTTTACGACATAACTCAAGAACCACATGACCTAAAAAGTATATCTGTGATATTTGAATTCTTCTACACACAATGAAATGATTAATGTAGTTTTTGCCACAGCTCACTACCGTTCGCAAGATGCTGTGAACTACCAAATCGCAACAGTTTAAAATAGTTGCTAACCTTAGAGAGTTTGACTTCAACACTACACTATTTTTCGCTCACCTGGAACGTTTCACTAGCTCGACTAGCGTCTTCAGTCTTACAAGATATATTATCTTGTTTTGCCAAATGAAATATAGCAAAATCCTAATCTTTTAGTTGGCAATCAAAGTCAGATTTTAATATTTAGCCAATTTGAGGAAAAATGGGCGAAAAACATGCAAACAATTGTAGCCACACAATTTTAAGACTTGGCGCAAGTCTAAGCATCCAGAATCTTGAGTATAGACTAAGAGTTAGCTCTTGCATCTTTTATGTTATTTTTGATAATTGGTTATGAAAAAGGATTAGAAAATGTGTTTCCCAAAAATTAGAATGCATTAAGGTAGCTGCCTCGGATACAACACCCTTGCAGAAAAAATAGCTCCTGTGTCAAATCAATCAGGTCTATTCATTTAAATATTTAACATAACAAAGAAAAGTATTTTCCCCACCTATTTTAAGAGTCTTATAAGAATTGTAACAATTCTTATGTTTTTCTTTATTTTTTGAAATTTCCTAAATTTTGACAGTTTTTGATTTTTTTTGCCCACTTAGGAAGGAGCTATGATTACCAAACTTTCAGGGATGGTAAATAAGCTTAATACCTAAATTCTCTCGTCAGTTTTTGTTGTTGTTGATAAAGTGTTTACTTTTGAAAAAAAAAAAAAAAAAATCCATTTTTTATTTTAGGGAATGTTAGAAACACTGTAGCTTAAAATAGAAACACTTAATTGGAAAGAGCTGACGAGAGAATTTAGGTATTATTCTTATTTACCATCCCTGAAAGTTTGGTAACCATAGCACCCTTCCCTGTTGGCTAAAAAAATCCTAGAATTTAGGTAATTTAGTGTTTCTAGAAAAAAATCAAAAAATCATTAAAAAGTACCAACATTCCTTTTAAATATATACTTAAGGGTGGTCTTAACCCTGGAATTATGGAAACTTTCGGGCCTCATAACTGCTAAATTATTAGTCTAAAGAATATAAAAGTATACATTTTAGAATGGAAATGACTTGCTGAATTCATCTGTGAGGTCCAATTTGGGCCAAAATGCTCATTTTGGAGAAAATCCCAAAAAACAGGTTTTTTGGCCCAAATTTTTCGTGCAACGTAACAAAAAAATTGTTTGGCCAAAAATTTGTTTTTATTAATTTTTAAAAACTAGATGAAAATATCTAGGGAGCGTTTTTTTATTTTTTTGAATTTTGACCAACTTTGAGAAATTTGCACCAGAAATGGTAAAAAATGCAAAATTTTCAAAAAAATCACAAAAAAGCCTGATTTTCGCCCAAATTTCAAATATTTTTGGTGAAGTTGGTCAAAATTCAAAAAAATGAAAAAACGCTCCCTAGATATTTTTATCTAGTTTTTAAAAATTAATAATTTTTTTTTTTTGGCCAAACAATTTTTTGTTACGTTGCACGAAAAATTTGGGCCAAAAACCCGTTTTTGGGATTTCCTCCAAAATGAGCATTTTGGCCCAAATTGGACCTCACAGATGAATTCAGCAAGTCATTTCCATTCTAAAAAATGTATACTTTTATATTCTTTAGACTAATAATTTAGCAGTTATGAGGCCCGAAAGTTTTCATAATTCCAGGGTTCAGACCAACCTTAAGTAACACTAAGTTAGAAAGTAAACTTGGTTGTATTATTCTGTGATATATTGGCAGCAAAATGAAACTTAAAAAAACTTTTATATACAACTGCTATAAAGGAGAGAAAAATCAGTTTTAATAAAATCTTTGTTTTCAAAAATGTGGCTTTTTTGAGAAATTGGCAAAGTGCCAAAAGCCCTTCCCTGTAGTAATTCAATGGGATTTTGAGACGACAAAAAGTTGCATAAATCAAAAACGCTTTTTTGGAAAAAATTAAAACTTGGCAATTAAGGTGTCCTTATCAATACACACATCCTATATAATTTTCAGCATACGAAAAATGCACTAAAAATACATGTTTTGGGACCTTATTTCCAAAAAGTTGACCAAATAGTACAATTTCTTGGATGAGAAAAAAACACGTGATTTATAGTGCGCTACGCACGGGCACAACACCTAGACGTTGATCCACAAGCCTCGGCACACTTTACAGGTTGTCGCTGACCACTACGGCCCCACAAGATACTCTCCTATATGATTCTAGCTAACCAGACATTGGATCCTGCCTGCTAGCAATCTCATCATGATTCTTTGCACGCTGGCTCAGATTGGCTGTTGGTGTGACAATGTTTATAATTGGAATTTTTTTTTCTTGTTTGATTTTTCCATACTTGAACTCAAACTAGAACTTTATTGACTTATTTCCATAACAAATGCATTAGTGGAATGTAGCTCTTAAAGGCCCATTCAGTGATCCCAGCGAAAGTACAATTTTTTTAATTGTTTATAAATTGATTACAAATGAAGGATAAATCATTATAATTGCCATTAGGTATTTTTAAAATTTGGCAAAAAATGAGGAAAACAGCAGTATTGACAAAGTTGAAGCCACATTCAAATAATTATAGCCAATTTATCTACTTAAGGGGGTACTACACCCATTGCATTTTTTGCGTTTTGTTTTGAATTTTGTGAAGAAACGAGGAAAAAAATGGACAAAGTGGTATGCAAAATGAAGGGGGAAATCTTCTCGTTCTGTTGGTGGCATCGGATGTATTAATGTTCTCGCATATTCACGAGGGCCGATTGTTCGATCGTGCCGTGTCTAACAATCGCGCCAGCGCTGCGTGCCTTCGCGTATACGCGATAGAGCGTTGCGTACTTTCGCGATTACGCTATAGACGGTGAAAATATGCAGTAATTGCGTAGCAGTCTCGCTTGTCGCATTCCATGGAACAATCGGCGCTCATTATCGGGTGATGCTGAGACTTTGACTGGTTGTACGCTCTCTGTTTTCTTTCTCCTCTGTGGTTCTACCATAAGTTGGCTATATGACCTTTGCCCCATTTGTGTAAGATTCGTGCATTTTGATGTCGGTCATTTTGCAACTCAATACTGGACAGACAATAATAGTCTATCACACGCGATATTTACCGCCATTCTTCGCTCTGACCACCAAATAGACAAATAGCAGCTACTGAAATATAAATTGAAGCGATTATTTTGGATTTCCGAGTCAATTTATTAAACGTCAAAACCAGCAGACAGCAACATCATTTAATACTACTATTTTAATGCGCCCACAACTATCGCGCATTAAATGAATTGTTAAAGAGAGACACACTTGCTAATAGTAACAATGGGTAGCTTCAGGCAACGGATTTGTTGGTATTTCAGATAATTTGTGTATGACTATTATTGATCAGTTGCAATATTTGTGTATTTTTTTTTGCTTGTTACATAGGTAGCAATGTTTATGAAGAATAGAAAAATGTGAAGGTGCAGTTCCTAATAGTTTCAAAGTTTCGAGTTTCCAAATAAATCTTTATTTTTTATAGTCTTACTTAAAGGATTATGATTTAGGAACAAGTAATATTTGGAACTAAATCTACTACAATCGGATAAATTTAGAGTAAATATAAAACTGAAACCTAATTGATCACAGTCAGTTAAGATTTATGTTAAATCCTGTGAGTTGGGAGTGAATTAAAATGATCTCAAATACTGCTGTCAATTACTGCTGGAAATTTCCATAAACATGCAAAAAAAACCCCCACCAAAAACATACAGAACACATTTTGACAGTGTCCTAATTAAATTGATGTTCTTATGTAATTATTGTATATTATATATATCACTCATACAGAAATTCTAGACATTTCACTGGCTTATTGTTGATTACCATTTGATAAAAGTTATACCATACGACGCTTTAGCCGCATGTATAACGAGCCACCACGCCTTGGTCAGACATATGTTTATGCGTGTCGTTTACGTGCAGGGAAGAGACTGAATGCACTTTGACGAAACTTGCGCGTGCGTTATCGCATAGACCCGCCGATTAAGGGGTGGGGTATGAACGTTTGGACAGTATTTATTGTGGGACATTAGAGCACATCAGAAATATCGAATTGCATTCTGAATACGAAGAATGTCATTCTGATATCAAATAATTTTGATTTTTTGAAATTCGCAATGTAATACACATTTTATGGCAAATCATTAAAAATTGATATTTTTAATATTTAACAGTACTTGAAGTAAACTTTATAAATCTGATGATTTATACTTAAAGTGTATGTAGTGTGGGATGAAAAGCCGACGATCAATTGAAAATTTTGACCTTTCGTATTGAAGATATGGATTTTTTTCCCAAAACACCAAAAAAAAATTAGGCCTTTTGGGAAAAAAATCCATATCTTCAATATGAGAGGTCAAAATTTTCAATTGACCGTCGTTTCCTCCCTGCTACATACACTTTAAGATTATATCATTAGATTTATATAATTTACTTCGAGGACTGTTATATATCAAAATTTGAAAAATATCAAATTTTTATAATTTGTCATAAAATTTGTATTATATTGTGATTTTCAAAAATGAAAATTATTTGATATCAGAAAGACATGCTTCGTATTCAGAATGCAATTCGATAGGTCTGAGGTGCTCTCATGTCCCACAAAAAATACTGTCGAAATGCAATAAACGCTCATTTTAGATCCCTTAAGGTATAGGTAAATTTAGATGAAATTAATAAAGTCACGCTCTTGATGTTGCGTTGTAAAACATGAAAGATGTTTGAAATGTTATTAAATTTATATACGATATAAAACAAAATGTAACTGTTTTAAATTCGCGTAATGGTCGAAATATAACCACTCGGTGAAAGATATATGATTCCATTCCACTGCTGCCCATTGTGGAATGGAACAATCTATCTTTCACCTCGTGATATTTATTGACCATTACACTCATATATCAGATATAGTCAGGTATACTGACACCATACACGGGCATTCCCCAATGAAAGTGTGTAAAACGTAATTGCTGGTACCTTGAAAATCAGTTGGTTAATCACCAGGATCCACAACATGCTCATCTATCAGGGCACAGTTCTTTAACACCGATACATTTGTACAATATTGAATGACCTTTGAAAATTTGGGTACGAAAACTCATACTCTGCAACTTGAGGTCAAATTTTGCAGTATGATTGTTTAACTGAGGTTATTGAACTATGCAACTTGGATGAGGCCATTGTGGATCTATTTTCTTAATATGCATTCCCTTTCTATGATTGGATTTCACGAATTTGGAGTTAAATTTTTTCCTTTCACAGTCCTGTAACCCTAACACGATGATTAAGATATCTTTTCTACTGTTTTCGTTCAAATGGTGTACTTTGACTTTCCAAACAATAACAAACAATATTTGACGAATTAATGATCCATAAAACGACACCTTGTAATTTAAACACCAAAATATCAAATATTTTGACCTGTTTTTCCCCTTTTGAAGTATGAATCAAATTGGCACTTTACAAACGTGAAGCCGACACTATTATTTCCTCATAAAAGAACTGGTAATGACCATTTACGTGTTAACAAATAATGGGCTAATCCAGTTGAAATACACACCTAGGTTTCATTATCATTGAGGTATAGGACTTTTTATTTTTTCGGAGAAGAGCAGGTAGGGCAACTACTTGATTATATTTCTACATGTTTATACTACATACTCTGAAAATTTTAGAAAATTCGCACGTGTCCGGTTTTTTTAAATCTCATTTTTGTTCCTAAAATGGGGGTTATAACGCCCTCAACGGGCACTCTCTCCATAGGGCTACATGTAAAGATCAGTTATAGACAAATGGCCCTAAAATAAAACGGACTCGTTCATTTTTCCTCAAATTTTGCATATGATGTAGATTTAACATCTGGAATGGAATGTAATGCAAGTGGTGTCGTTGCTGCTCTTCTAAATTCATTTATAAAATGTCCGCCCCAGACCAAGGTGTACACACTACCCCTGTGGATGATTTTGGAAATGTCTTCCACAGGGGACTACTTTTTTCAAATGTAATTGGCCAGAGGTAATCATTTTGAAACCCATACTCCCCCTGTATTATGGCTTTACCTATAATTATCTTCCACAACTGGAGTGAGTATTACAAAAATGGAAGTAACCCAATTGTCTATTTTATTCAAAATTGATACTCCCTCTGTCATGTCTGTGGCAGACTTTAGCTAAATCTTTTACAGGGGAAGTGTGGATTTTAAATGGAATGGCCCTGTTTCCTTTTCAATTTGTCTAACCCTGCCAACTTTACAGGGTCAGGTTTGTTTGTACTTTAAAAAAATTAGATTGCATGTCAGAAGTCTTAAAATGGAATTTTTGAACCAAAATCTATAAATAGATTGCGAATCGGGATTGCAGTAGCCTATTGTACCAAAATGCCACAGCAAACACATAACGTTTTACAGTAAATGTTTAAAATGTCGTAGTATAAATGGTATGAAACGTTTTGATAACATTCAACAACATTTTTGAAAACTTGTTGCAAACTAGATTCTAACATAATTATCATTTAAGTGTTGATGCAAAAATGTTTGCTAAAAATCATTTACAATAACATTTTGACAACATATCTGAAACGTTGTTGTCGTGTTTATTTTGATATAAAAGGATTTTTATTTCCTTAAGGGATCTGGAATGAGCGTTTTGAGCGTTTCGACAGTACTTTTTATGGGATATGAGAGCACCTCAGACGTATCGAATTCCATTCTGAATACGAAGCATGTCTTTCTGATATCAAATAATTATCATTTTTTGAAAATCACGATATAATACAAATTTTATGACAAATTATAAAAATTTGATATTTTTCAAATTTTTGATATATAACAGTCCTCGAAGTAAATTTTATAAATCTAATGATGTATTCTTAACGTGTATGTAGCTTGGAGGAAAAGCCGACGATCAATTGACAATTTTGACCTTTCATATTGAAGATATGGATTTTTTTCCCAAAAAGACCTATTTTTTTGGGTGTTTTGGGGAAAAAATCCATATCTTCAATACGAAAGGTCAAAATTTTCAATTGTTCGTTGATTTGCCATAAAATGTGTATTACATTGCGAATTTCAAAAAATCAAAATTATTTGATATCAGAAGGACATTCTTCGTATTCAGAATGCAATTGGATATGTCTGATGTGCTCTAATGTCCAAGAATAAATACTGTCCAAACGTTCATACCCCTTCCCTTAAGGTAACCAAACATTTGCATGTTATTTAAACGTTTTGACCATAAGCCAAACACGTGTATAAAGTTTAAAAAACCTGTTTTGTGTTTGCTAGGGCATTGCATCGCATACATGGTGTAGATTATTTCAGTAATGCATACTGCATGTTTATACAGGGTGTCTCAATCACTTACTGGCACCTGCCCTATCGTAATAGACAGTTGAATAATAATGAAGTTCTATGTCATTATAAGTTTTTGAGTTGGATGTTGTGCAGAGCAAATTAAGCAAAATGAGTTATTCCAGTTGAAATCCATAAACCCATTTGTCCACCTAACTTGGTATAGAATAATTAATTAAACAACAACAACAACAACAACAACAACAACAAAAACAAAAACAACAACACCTGTGCAATACTAATGTACAAAAATTGCTGCCTTCGATGGCAAAAAAAACCAAACAAACAAAAACTCGCCCAACCTCAACTCCAAGCCCCTCCGGAAGTCAAATGGTGCATCCCTAACAATATAATCCATGATGCAGTCATGGTCCATGGCAAAGGCGATTCGACCTTTGTGGCATTAAACCCAGTTAACAGGAAATTAATCCAGTAAATCGATTCAGTAAAGCAAATAAGCTCATGCATTCGATCACTAACGGCAACAAGCTTCGGTCGATTACCCCAGCTGCAGCGTGTGTAAACTCTAATTTGCATAGAGGCTGTACGTGAAATTATTGATTGGCTCCAAACAAAGGATTTGAACCGGTGCACGTAATCATGGCGCAGTGCAGTCCATTCAATCAAATGTTGTCATCAACCTATTTGATCGCAGTGCATTGTTATGTGTGTGAGACGAACTGTCGCGGTTGATTGCAATCAAACAAACAATGTCTTATGTATTACTTTGTTCCGTGATGAAAATCGTGATGTTTTATTCAATCACTCTTGAAAAATGTATTTCCTTTGTAGGCCTATTACTTTGTTTTGTGATGAAAATCGTGATGTTTTATTTCATCACGCTCTAAACAATAATTATAGTTACATGCATTTCAAGAAAAAATCTTATTAAAACGGTAGGCCCTATGTTGTTTAGAAAAAATGTAGAAAGTGATGATGATGATGATGTCGATGATGATGATGATGATGATGATGATGATGATGATGATGTCTCCAAAAGTATCCCGGTTTGTTTTTCTTGCCCTAAATCGTGCGTATCTATTAATAAGGCACTTCAATAATCAATAATCAGTCACGTGACGGCCTCCACTAACTAGCTACTAACTTGGGTTTATGGGCGCTGATATTTCATGTTCACTGTCACTTATTTATCAGAAAAGTGCGACCATTTGTCAATCACCTACAGTACCCAATTTCGGCATACTATATCAGAAACTCATCATGATGATTGCCAGAGAATAGTTAAAATGTAGCTTGTACCGTTTTTTTGTGGCATCCTTCAGAAGTGAGCGGTCCGATACCAATATTTTCGGTCAAATCTCCATTCAATTAACACGGGAGTTGGCTAGCTATGCCTTGCCCTCACTCATATTTTACAAAAGTGCGACTATTTCTGAACATCTAACCTAGCTGTAATTTTAGGTCATGTTAGAGAAATATATTTGCTAGAAGTTTGGAGAATACCTAACATATTGACTGGTTATTTTTCACACAGTGATGTTAACTAGCCAAGTGCCCATTCTTCCAACGTAGATCATTTGTAGGGGTCACGCGTCAATGGTGAGAGCACTGTGTATTGTGTATAGGAAAACGGACAGTAACTGCAGTATGCAATACATTCAGAAAATAAAGATTGGATTGAGCCCGGGATTGAGTAATCAGTCTTTTTTATCAGTAAACTATACATTGCGAATCTTAAATAAAATGCCATGCGTTTAATGGATTGTAACTAAAGTGTACTAAATTTTTGGTAAATGGTAAAACACAGAAAAGGTAAAAAGACAGAAGTTTGGAGGTATGAATGAGCGAGTTCAGATGAATTTGAAATCATTACACATGATGGGTGTAAGCGGAAAATGTTGAAGGTCAGGTCAAGGTCATCCGAGGGGAATTAGGTATAGATTGTCAGATTGTGGATCACAATTATGCGCCAAAATTTGCTAGTTTTAACGTGCTAACGAACGCTATGTGTACAAATCAATAGGGCATGCGATGAAGGAAACTGCAACTTTTACATTGGTATCTTCCTTGGGTTTTGGGATCGCCGTGTCTTTATTTCTTGAACAATTTCAACGAATGAGGTCTTAAATTCGAGCTGAAAGATGCAGCTATTGGCTGCAGGTTCCAATTATGACATATCTGTCTTTGTTTAGGATATGCAGGAGGTGAACATAACTGGTACCTTAATTTTTTGGCTTACTCTAGATTGTTAGATTGTATTCAGGGAATTAAATGCAGACCTACCTACTTAGCACATATTTTTCAATTCAGCTTTCAACATGAAAAATTTCCTTGTATGTCATTGGTGGTATTTACCAATAAATACCAATATTTCCCACCCGGTTGGTTGTGCCAAACACACAAAATAAATTGCATTCCAAGTACTTGCAATGCAAAATTATCTTTTTTAAAGACATTTCTTGTTATTGTTAAACCTGTCTAAAAATAACTGTGTACTTGCAAACACGTTCCTTTTCTATTTAATGTCATCTCTCATAAATAATTTTCTTATTGCCTTTTCAGATTCAAAGCATAATCATCATGGTAGATTTATCGGGAACAATAATCCCGTTTGTTGGCACAAATGGATTACTACCAATTTTAATTTCGCTAATATCAGTTCGAACAGGTGAGTGGCTTAGACTGCTGCCCTCATTCGTCAACTTTCTGGGTTGACGACTGAGAAACTTCTGCGTTAAAAAAGTGTCGGTCGTTGGTGAACTGAGACTGCCCAGTTGAGTCCAAATTGACTGCGTTTCTTATTGAACATGTTGAACACATATCTTTATATATTATACGAGCGGTACGTTTTTCAGTCGACACTTCATAACACAAGTACATGCGCAGTGTTACGAAGGATTTAGTCTATGCGTGGCCCGGAAGTGTTCGTTTCTGTAGAGCTGATCACAACAATAAGAATACCCAAACAAACAAACATGTAATTGATTGGCACTGCAGTGACTGGGAGGATTCAAAGATCTCAGACAAAAAAAATGGGAAAAAAAACACCTACAAAGTATAGGGCCTCATACATAAGGGAATTCCGTGTGAACAATTTTGGACCAGAAGAGGGTTAATAGGAATCGAGACATTGGAATGTATTGTCTTGATCAAGTATATGAGTCATTACTTAAGCAAACATCGCTCCGTAGGGACGAGACTCTCACAAAAAGTCTCGCGGGAAGTTGACTAATAATTCGTGATTGGCGAAGCTACATGTATTAATGTAAATCTGGGTCATTATACTCAATAGTATATTTGTAATGTTTTTTCTAAATAAATTTAATGATTTTTTGCAGGTTGTGGTCAACTTGATTCTGTGAATCCAGTGGATCTACCATGCCATTTGTCTATTGCATACCGCTGTGCTACTGGGAACCAATGCATAGTCAGCTATTTTGTTTGTGATTCCATAGTGGATTGTTTTGATCGTAGTGATGAGATCAATTGCCAACGTCAACATATTGGTAAGTGTACGTTCATGAAGGTTAGTCTGTGTTTGGTATATCGAATGATTAAAGGTTAAAATTTTTGATCCAAACACAAGAAATTACCTTGGAATCTTCAATTGGCTCTCCATCCGGGGGGGCACTCAACTTTAGAAGTGACGGGTATGTGCCTACCGGCGTCGCGAAGTAGGGGCCTATCGGGTTTCAAAAAAAGGGTCATCGGTTAGAAAATATTTGAAAAAATTGAGCAAAATTTTGAAAGTTTCGGCATAATTTTGAAAAAAAATGATCAAAATTTGAAAGTTTCGGCATTAATTTTTAGCATTTTGATGATACTATTCTAGAAAATCTAGAAAAAAGGGGGTCATTGGGTAGCTGCAACATAAAAAAGGGGTCATTGGGTAGCAGCAACTAAAAAAAAGGGGGGGGTCATCGGGTATAGTCGACTTCAAAAGAGGGGGCCTATTGACAGGCACATACCGTCACTTCCAAAGTTGAGTGCCCCCCGGGCTCTCCATCTCTCATCAGCGAGAGTGCCACTGCAACGTGTATCATCAGGTCGTGACCTCTAATATAGACTTGATCAATCACAGTCTCGTAGACTCTGGAAGTTTGTATCCGCCGCCGTCTTTGTTGCGATATGGCTGGTTAACTTTGATTTGCATGCCCTCCTTGTTTAAACCATCTAAGTTCTATATCCAAGATCTTGACCGGGTCACAACTGGAGGAAGTACAAAGACGGGCAGGTTCAAACTGATGATACACATTGTACAGTCTTATTCTCACTGATGAAAATTGAAGAGCCATCTGAAAATTCCGAGGTAGGCATTGTTTCTTGTGCTTGGATCAAAAAAGATCCAAATTTTTAGGGTTAGGGTAAGGTTTAGGGTAAGGTTTAGGTTTAGGGTTATGGTTAGCGTTAGGTAAGCTTAAAATTCGGACTAGCGGTCGTTAGGACCGACGGGGTTTCGGACTGACGGGGTGTACCCAAACTGTAATGATATATGGTAAGTGGCACAAATACGCATACCTATACGCGAACGCTAATTGTATCAATTGAAAACATAGTCACATGCACAGTAGATGGGTTTTTTTTTGAACCGGCATACGCGAAAGAATTAACGTTCAAGCGTTTGATTTATTGCATACAATGGCAATATTATATTTAGCATGTTATATCCTTTCTAAAAGCGTCTGTGCATGAAAACAGTGTCATGTTAATGGGATCATCATTTTGTGCGAATATACTATAGAATAAACAATTATTACATTTTCGCACTTTCATTTGTACTACTGGGACTCTTTGTATATTTCATTTGTTTTTTCAGAACAATGCAATACAGATTTCGCCGGCAAATTTGACCGAAATAATAACCCTTTAGCGATGTTTCGATGTAGGAGCGGACAATGCGTTCTAGGATGCAAACGCTGTGATAGATGCCTCGACTGTTTAGATGACTCCGATGAACAGGATTGTACTGTAAATGATCTGGTAGACAGACCACCATGTTCATAACACTTGATGGGTTAATACCTTTAATACTCTATGGAACATTTAGGTTAGCTACAAAATGGTGATGGATTTTTAAAACAGGCTGATGAATTACGCAATCAGCGGACTACGTGGTGCACCGCGGCATAATGTACAAGAATGTTTCAAAGGGATTTTGTGTTTTAGCTGTGTTTCGTTCCAATAATTGTTATGGAACCATTCACAACGTTAAGATACAAATCACGATTCACCGTGTGGATGACGTCATAGGTTATTGGCCCGCTATCGATTGAGTGAACTGAAATTGAACTTGCAGGCTTCACGCTCTCTGCATGACAAAAATGATAAATACGTAAGGTCGTGAATATTGAAAGAAAGAGCGATAACCTTCAGACGGATTTGTCTCCCTCTTTCACGCATTCCTACACCTCAATGGCAGCCATAGCTGGGTCCCCGTCGGCTCAATCTCACCTAACACGTGAAATGATGCGGCCTTGGAGGGTATTCTGAACTGCATTCTATCCCCCGTGTATACACGTAGACAAAAGAATGATGACAGTTTACAACACAAAATAATCTAACATCGATTTTTAAGCAGCTTTAATCCAACCAATTGGGCTGTCACAACACCAGTTTGGTGTTGCGGGGACCCAGTAATGGCCGACCAAATCCTGACCATGACTTGGCTCGTTGGATTCGTCGATATAGGTTCGGAATCCTCAATGGCAGTCTCGGTCCCAGCCGGTTTGTGCTCCTTTATCACTAAACAAACATGCATCTGACTAAAGAGATGAATCGGCTGTCAATCAACCATTGGGCTTCAGTGGTTGGTGGACAGCAATGCGGTGATATAAATCCACACAATGTATGTGAATGCGCTGGCGAAGTTACGTAATTATTCGGATTAGTTACCATAGCAATAGGTGAAAACAATTTTGAACATATCGGGCTGCACTACAAGCAGGTTCCACTCATCATCTGCAATCATAGATTGAATACAATACTGGTCTTTTCAAAGATACTAATCTTACAGGTGCAAATGATCAGCATGATATGGTTCAATACAGAGGTACCGCGTGAACGTATCAGTGCAGCGCGGTATATTCAAAAATTGTTTTCACCTATTGCTATGGTAGTTAATCTGATTATTACGTAACTTCGCCAGCGTATACTCGCTGAGGCTTCTCTGCCACGAAAAGCTATATCAGACCACTTCCCTGATCAGACGGAGCTCCGTGGCCGCTGCCCCATGTCTAGTCTCGGTCCCAGCCGATTTGTGCTCCTCCATCACTAAACAAACCGTCTGGCGACAGATCCTCCCAGATTTGTAGTTTACCGCAAGCGCAAAATGTACAACTTAGTTTAAGGCTAGACTAGGGACAGCAGACACTGTGTCGCCAATCGTCTGATATCGCCTTCTATGCTAGAGAGCCGCAGCGCGTGCTCACGTGCATTGTGTGGATTTATATCACCGCATGACTGTCCATTAACCGCTGCATGCGCTGAAGCCCAGTACTTGATTGACAACTTACCTCAGTTTTCAGTGAGTTCAGACATTCCATGATTCAGAAAAGACGTACTACGAGGTTGTCACCAGACGGTTTGTTTAGTGACGGAGGAGCACACATCGGCTGGGACGGAGACTACCCCTAGTCTAGTCCTATTGTAACTATTGTATAATGTGCGATTGCGGTTAGCTACAAATATGGGCGGTATATTGTTTAGTGTCACTTCTACACAAGTCACGTCCTAATTACGCAGTCACGTGGTTCCATAACCGATTAAAAACCTCTTTAAATGGTAATTCATAAACCAATCAGCGATCGTTATTCTGAGCTTGTCGCCAAGACTGACGATAATTATGTTTGATGACGAATGAACGCAAACCGGCTGGGTCCGACACTACCTAAATGCCCTGCTAACATGTGTGCAAACTAACACGATTAAGCATGAACCAGTATAAGGAATGACGTATTCACAGACGATGAATACAGAAAGACTTGTATCGAATCATCATCTCATTCGTCTGTGCGTGAAAGTAGACCTACTACCGTTTTCTCGGTATAACACTAGGATAATTGGTTTGAATATCTTAACTTTGATTTCATGAACACTAAATGTATAGTTCTTCTTTAATACCAGTGGTATTATTTTATGTTTTTGATGCATGTTTCTTCAAAGAAACTATTACTTATTTTGCTAAACTAGATTTGTGAATTTTAGAACAAACATTTACAACATTCAGTTTTTTGAGTTTTCATATACAAAACCAAACTTTTTGACACTGACCTGACATTTTCGTATGTATTGGGCGACCTTTTCTCCAGAGTGATTGGTATCCCATCATCCTCTGTGCTGGTGGTAACATAGCACTACTTTCGGGCTCTGTTGCTATTACTGACGCGCTCGATTGAACGTCTCGCGCTACGCGCTCGCTAAGGGGGCACACCACTAAATAATCGTCCCATTGAAATACACGTGAAAACACAAGAAAGTAAATTCGTTTTTCTACCCTTAGTTCCGAAAATGAGAAAATGTCGTATGGATTTTCTTAAAGTATAAAGTCTGAAATTTAATAAAAATGTATTTTTTGTGACCAAGCCAGTCGAACTTTTGAGCTACGGGCACCTGAACAGCGCCCTCACGAATTTCAGCCGACAATTTCGCCTCCTTACCAGTTCCGGCCTTGATATTATTCCGACAGCCTGTCACTAATTCACAATCGATTTGAAACATTTTTTGAACAGATTTTTAATGTTGAGGTCTTACTCTTTTCTTTTCACAAAAACAAGCACGAGTCACTTAAATTTAGTACCCTCGAGATGCTCATACATTTCGCTCAGGCGCTATTTTTAACCGGAACTCTACAAGGTTACACCAAATGCGGGAGGATTTAGTGGTGTGCCCCCCTAAGTTCGTGAGGGCCACAGACTGCGGCTAGTGGTAAACACAGCTCCATCCCTTGGGGCGTGGCCCTGAGGAGAGGGTCATACGCCCAAGACATACGAAACTGACAGGTCAGTGTCAAAAATTGTGGTGTAGTATATGAAAACTCCAAATTATAACTATCTACAAAGCTGATGAATCTGTTCACAACATTAAGGCTTTTGTTGCAAATGCTATTTAAAGGCTTAATGTACGATTTCCTTCAAATTTTAAATTTGTCATTATATACTCAAAATGCTGAAATAATACTAGTAATAATGATTGGGAATGGTTTCTGTCCATTTTGAGCTGAAATAACGAGGTAACGTGAAAGAAACACTGCTTGTTATTTTGGCCGTTTAACACACAGTTCTATGGGCGGACATAAAGTCATAATTTCTTGACTCTGTTTACCTACAAACACAACAAATTTGGCTGATTCCATTTAGGTGCAAGTTGCACTTGTGACATGTGTAAACATTACAAATATGCCAAAAAATCAGGTTTGAAAAAAATTAACCAAATTCATATTATAAGATCGTACATTATGACTTTAAGTTCATCGTCAAAATACCTTACAATCACACGAAACACTTGATTTTGAGAATCTTCCATTTGAAAATCTTGTAATGTATCTGATTAATTCGTTTCGAGGCAAGCCTTAGGGTCAATAAAATCAAGGGGCCTCACTGTTTGGCATTTTCTTTGCACTGCTACTCAATCACGCCTTCAAGTCAACCACAGAGGGAGTGTACCTTCACTCACGATCTGACGGTAAACTCTTTAACATTGCACGCCTGAAGGCCAAGACCAAGATAAGGGAAGTGCTGATTAGAGACATGCTATTCGCTGATGATGCTGCGATAGCTGCCCACTCTAAAGTTGAGCTACAGAAACTGATGGATCATTTCGCATCAGCTTGCGACCTCTTCAGCCTAACCATAAGTCTGAAGAAGACTCAAGTTATGGGACAGGGCACTATAGCTCCACCATCAATCCACATCAGTGATCAGCAACTTGAGGTAGTTCACCAATTCACCTATCTAGGCTCTACTGCCACAGACAATCTATCTCTGGACGCTGAGCTCAACAAAAGGATCGGCAAGGCGGCCTCTACTCTCTCCAGGTTATCTAAGAAAGTACGGGAGAACAAGCAGCTCACCAATACAACAAAGATGGCGGTCTACAAGGCATGTGTAATCAGCACGCTCCTCTATGGTAGTGAATCATGGACAACCTACTCTCCACAAGAACGGAAGCTGCAAGTATTTCACCTGAGATGTCTACGCCGCATTCTTGGAATCTCCTGGAAAGACAAGGTCACAAACAATGAAGTCATGTCTAAGGCGGGTATCCCATCAATGTATACGCTACTACGTCAACGTCGCCTTCGATGGCTAGGACATGTCAGTCGAATGGAAGATGGATCTCCTCTACGAGAGCTGTCTTCAGGACACAGAAGAAAGGGTCGACCGCTACTCCGCTTCAAGGATGTCTGTAAGCGTGACTTGAAAGCACTTGACATGGACTGGGTCACCTGGGAATCTGCTGCTAGTGACAGAAAAACTTGGAGGCAACATCTCTCTGAAGGCCTGAAAAGGGGAGAAGACGTTATCCAGAAAGCTGCTGATGAAAAACGAGCAAGGCGCAAAGCCAGTCAGTGTGAAACATTCAAACCAACCCTACCAGATGCATCAGTCTTCAGATGCCAGGTCTGCAACAAAATCTGCAAGTCTCGCATTGGTCTATTCAGCCACACAAGACGATGCTTTCCAACCACCTCAGACGGCGCTACTCCATAGTCTGCGAAGACTGACGGATGCCAACTTGTAATGTATCTGATTAATTCGTTTCGAGGCAAGCCTTAGGGTCAATAAAATCAAGGGGCCTCATTTTCGATAGTTTGGTAACTTACTAACTTTGCTAAGTTGGATGAATACTTCCACTCATCAGTCGTTTATGGATATACAGGATGTATCAAAATGATTGGTACCCATCAGTTTCCAGTGATTATGGACAAGGCTACCACATCAAATGCAACACAGGAGCTACCTTATTCATAGATGAATGTTATGAAAGGTCATAAAACTATAAATCCTGGGCATTTCAAGGGGATCCAATGTTGCATATTGAAGAAGTAAGCTTGCCAATAAACACCAAAACTGATGGGTACCAAACATTTTGATACACCCTGTACTGTTCAGTACGCCCCCCCAAATTGGTAATTGGCAGAAAAGCAAATCATTCTCCATTCCGTGGTGAAAAAAAGAGAAAACAATAGTGCAAATATGTACACGCAATAGGTTTAAGTGACATGATAATAAAATTTGGGCATATGGTAACAATTTAATCCTACGGTAGCAAAATTATTATTGGTAACATTACGCATGTCATGTTATGTATCCAATGGACTTGAAAAATAAATTGTATTAATGTAAATATAAAATAATTATGAAAGTTAATGTAGTTTAAAATATGTAAATTCAGATTTTAAAGCATAATAAATAAGTAGGACAAGACAGTAAGCTGAAATTGTATATTTCGAGTGTCATTATATTAAAATACCTATTTCAATGATTTGTGTAAATGAGTATGCGGGTAGCTATGTTAGTACATGGTGTTTTTCACTAAAATTTTAACTCATTGTAGCATAAGAATACGTCGTATAGTTACGACGACTCTTTACTTGTCGTAACATTACAACGTGTTCCTGTTACTAATCCCTTACTTATTAACTTACGATGTGACTGATGTTGATCTTACGACACACACACGGCGCCCGGTTTTTTACCTAATTAAATAAAGACAATGCTATAATGAGTTATTGCAAAGAAATCAAGGGGTCATGGCAAATCAAATAATGTTAATGTAACTCCGAAAATGTTGTCAGATTATTTCTACACTATTCACCTTTTCGGTAAATCCATAACCCTTTGCGAGTACACCTGAAAACTCGCCATATTACGTCACGCCGATCTGCGTCGATGCGCACATCGTTCATGGAACATGGTTAGTGCGCATTGCAAGTCGGGTGACGTAAAATGACGAGTTCTCAGGTGTACTCGCAAAGGGTTATGGGATTTACCGAAAAGGTGAATTGGAAAATGTCACTGATAAACTCGTAAGATAGTAAACACTGCAGAATTCAACAGTTTTAGTGGCCGCCATGTTGGATGTCCACAGGAAGTGTTAAAAAGAAAAACGGAAATCTGTATCACGAAGGTAAGGAGATAAAAAAGTAGTGTCACGTATATTTGATCAGCTCGTAATCGGCGGGCCTTATAACATCGCGGATTAATATCAATAATTTTATTTTGAGAATTGCCTTGTGACATCTCGCCAGAAGTATCGCAAATTATTAATTAAAGTCCTATATTTTGTCTACTTTATTCAACACACACAATATAGACCAGACAGGTCAGCTATATCACTCTTTTAAGAGTGATATATCGAAAACGTGGGTCTACTTTTCGGCGTAGTAGTAAAACCGAACAATTTCCGCCGATTACGAGCTGTTCAGAGTATATGTATATTTTCTATCAAATCAAATCAATCATACCGTTTTATGACACCTATTAATAACGTTTATCTACATATCAGATGGATCTAATGTTGCATTATGATGTCTTGTCCACTAAGACAATGGGTGTCAATCTTTTTGATACAGCCTGTATATTCATGAGCTTATAATTATAATCAAATTGGTATGTTTATCTTTGCTGCTCATTGATAGAGCAGCATGGCAAACATGTTGTACATGGTTACAAAATTTCACCTTTATTGTGTAAAATTGAAATTGGTCTGGTAAACACCCGGGGGTAAACATTACGACGTGTTCCTGTTACTAATCCCTATAACCTACGATGTGTAATATCCTTTGTGAAATTGCAGTACCGATGTGATCTTGCAGCAAACCAAACATGAAGTTTCCAAAAACACGATTTTTGTAGCTTGCTAGGGAAAAATATTATTCATATTATTTTCCACAGTGTGTCCACACAATTTTAATAAATTTATGCTGGAATTCTGCCAAAGGAATTTAATTTTCGGCTGAAAAATGAATTTGCCATAAAATTTGTATTAGATCTCGAATTTCAAAAAATGAAAATTATTTGATATCACAAGGTCATTCCTCATATGCAGAATGTAATATGGTGTGTCTGATGTGCTCTCGAGTCCCACAAACATACTGTCCAAATGTTCATACCCCGTAAGGCATACACGCTGTAAAAATTCTCCCGGCATTTTGCATTTCTTGTAGTGAGGACAAACATGTGTTTTGAGGAATTTTAAGAACCACAAACGTATGAGAATTTAAAGATGGCGATTAAGAAAAACGACATTTGCTTGTTCAAGTACGGAGAAATTGCTAGAGAATGTAGGATATTGGCTTAACATCTCTACTAATACAAAATAACTAATAACTAATAGCTTAAAATGCAATTGTGTAAGTTTCATTTTAAACACATTATTAATGCTTGGGGCACACCGACACCGCCTGGCTAATAATTATTTGGTGCAGCAGAGACACTAAAATGAATACACGGGATCGATTCACGTGAATTGCTATGCACGATTTTGATATCAGACGAAAATGATGAATATCTCCCGTAAATGAAACCAGATGTGGTCTCATACACTTGAAAATACGTGTTGAACAGATATGATGGTCGCTAGAATGCGCTTTGAAAATTGGCCTTGCGCTTTGAACTCAAAATCGGACCAAAACTCTAATTTTATATTGCGTTGGTCTTGTATGGACTACATCGTGTAGTACAGCTGCACTCACTAGGCAGTATAAAAGTCGATGACCATTGACCTCAATGGGATATACAAGCTTATTCACGCACAACCAAGATCAATTACCCGCCTATTGTGAGTAGCCTTAGTCATGTCCCTCGACTAATTATTCGTCTCAAAGAGCTTCAATGGTCTGAACCAAATGGCCAATCGTGGCTGTGGATTCAACCTACCATGGTGATTTCTGCCATGAAGATATAGGGTCGATGACACTGTGTGGGGTGGGGCGGAACGAACTTATTGCACACGATATAAGTAACTCGCTCCTGGAGCTCTCTCCGTCACAGGGAGGTGATTTTGAATAGACGGTCACAGAATAATAGAATGGCAACCTTTCTATATAATTAGTTACCTGTAATTAACGGGGCAAAATCACTTATCCTAATGATATAATATTATGTCTTAGCAACTAATATTTTACTTATTGCATTACTAAGGTAACAAGCTCAACCATGACAAGAATCATAGCAACTGATATATATAGTATGTAATAAAATTCTAGCATTTTCTCAAACCTTCTGTAGAAAACTACGGGCATACATTTATCATGTGCGAATTAATAGTGTGTATTAACAAACAACAGCTATTGATAAAACAATGATTAGCAAATTGGCGTGTATGTTGTGGAGTCTGGCAGTTATAGGATGGAACATTAGACCTAATTTATATATGTGCCGAGGAGCAGACCTGGGTAAGTGTAGATAACAACAAAGACAACAACATCAACAACAACAACATCAAAACGGAAATGAGTGGCTAACGTGAACATACCTGTGTTAGTTGTACTCCTATATAAGGCTACAAATAAGAAAACTTTTTGATCGCAGCAATCACAAAGATATGGCAGATGCTATCAATTCCAAGTTTGTCAGTATTTCATCTGATATTGAGCACGTGTATTCAAATCTGCCTCACTTTTACTGAATTGCAACCTTGGGAAGTATATTATACAAAAACAACATGTTTTGAGGGGAAGTAGTCAAAACTACTGGTCCCGAGGTGTTGGATGATTTGACTACTTCCCGACGCGTCATGTTGTATTTGTTTTACTATACCTCATAAATATTTTCACTATCCGGTAAAATCGTAAATAAAAGTCAAAATACACACCAGTCAACGTGCCGGCATGGTAAATAAGCTTACTATTTTGCTTACCTGATTTTATTGGAGGATTTCTGTTCAATCACTTTACATTTTGATCTATATTATTCTAATTTGCTTTTTAACATTCCATAAACAACAATTTGTTTATTAAAACGTCAAATGCACGTGTTATTATCCAAAATAACTGCAGTAGACGCCATTTTCACCATAAACGCATCTGCAGAATCGTCGCTGTGTATCATAATGCTACGTCTGAAGGAACGGTGACGCGCGGGGTCGAGACACCGTGTGGTAGTAGGGGTGTGGAAGTTTATACTACTTCCCCGCGTGCGCGTAATTGCACAGGCGCGGGGAAGTAGTCAAAATACCGTACTCTGACGCTGGCGTTATTAACCAATAAGCCGGGCCAATAAGATGTGTGGATTAACTAACAAAATATATTTAACCCTAGAACTACTGAGCCATAGTTTGTAACACGGACTACGAAAGGGTGGGCTTGCCAACCCCACTTAATATCTATTATAAACGTCATATACCGTTATATTTGGTACCAATGTATAGCTATGGGTCTCTTCTATCCAGTAATACAAAACAAATCCAAACATATGCCCCACATAATGTCGCTATGACGTCATAATGTGAGCGCGCCCATGCAAATTTGGGAAATTCTGGCTATGTACAAAAGTATAGGCAACATTGATTATCGGCTAAAAATTCTACGAAAATGCGAATATCACCGAATTTTTTCCTAAATATTAAAAGAAATCACTATTACAACCTAACTAACAAGTAAAAAGTCAGTAGCTCTTGGAATAATTTTACAAAAGCGAAATGAAAATCATGGATTTTACTGTAGAAACCAATGGTGGGCCTCACCAACCCCACCCCCGTCATTTGTGATGGCCGGTCCTACCCCCGGATAAGGTGCTGGGGTAAACATTTGATCAGTAAAATGAGCGCAAAGGATGGATCCACGATTACCTTGGGCGTAAACACGCGAGCTTGTTTTTATGACGGTTAAAAATGTTTAGGGGGGTTTTACCAACCTCCTTTGTAGTTTTAGGGTTAATGTTACACTAACTTTTGTGTTTACCGGACCAATTTGAATTTGACCGGGAGGGGGGGGGGGTGGTTAGTGGTTGAAACATGCTTTGGGGTTGGTTTTAGGGGGGGATGAATTTTTTTTGGGATTGAGTAAACTAACCAAATCATCTGAGGGTTTAAGCCCACCGCAAAGACAACACTGAACTAGGCCAACGATGGGTCAACTATGCTGTCTTAACAATTTGCAGACGAACAAAACAGCGCAGGCTTCATAAAGAATCTTTGGAGCAATTTTCAAATAGTGGAATGATGCTATTTGTACGGTAAGTAAGAGAAATTTGATATGCGAGGCAGACCTGGTGTCGACTCTAACTCCATCTCCGACACAACGAAATGGTATACACTATGGAAAGGCGATCATTAAAGGATGTCTCCGGCAATCACAACATTATGCCTTATATGTTAGAAAACTAATTACCAAGCACCAATCACATGATTGTATTTAAAACAAACTCATATTGACCCCTAAAAACAACCGGCTCTCAACACGCGATATTCCAAATTCCCGCCGCCGAAATTGTCTAGTGCAATGACGTCATGGTTATTTGTGCTCAATTGTTGTCAGCCTTCATTGTATTACTGGGTCATCAATGCACTGGCGAATTTCGGCGCCCGGGAAGTTTGAATAACGCGTGTTGAGTTTGGCTCTTTATCTTGCTTTTTCGGCTACTTTGGGCATGTCCTAGCACAGGCTCTGTGCTAACAAGCTCTGTGCTAGGTCCTGTATGATGATCTAATAATATATCCCAGCTCTCTTCGCTCGCGTATTCGAGGGGCGTCGCGGTTTGAGAACGGTGTCGCTTCGCTCGCACTATTCGAGAGGCGTCGCGGTTTCGAATGGGGCTTATCCGTGGTCATGGTACGTAAGTTAAGCAGGGAACGACCCGTGTCTTCTATTTCTGGAGCAATTATGTTAAAACGCGTTTGCGGGCTAAATTTTCAAGATTTTGTTACGAACACCGTTCTCAAAACCCGAAGTCGTACCTACTTTATCAGATGTTGATTTAGAGTATGTTGTTACGCCTGTTCAACTTTCAAGACCAGTATTAAAATTCACTTTCCTCAACTATGATATTTGTCTTTAGTTTACTTCTCACCCTAAATGGCTGCGGAAAAATTAAATATTATTTAGCATGTTTAGTGAAGTCAATTATGTTGAACTTTGTTTTGCTGTTTTCCACAGTGTGTCCACACAATTATGATCTATGGGAAAACAAGTGTTACCATTTTAGATCAGGCATTAACGTAAGCTACCCAGACCTCGTCGATTACTGCCATGCTACCGGTGGAAGACCCCTCGTGATTCTCTCTCAAGCTGAAATGGACCATTTATACACTACGTACCCCGTAAATGCATTATGGCTTGGGTGTGAGGATAACAACCCGACGGAGGGATACTGGACATGCGAGGGTTATGATAGCGCCAACTTACATTACACTGTTCATGGAAGTGTTGTTGGATTTTGGCGTAAGTTGAGAGGTAGCGATTTTTCTACGCGTACGATCGTACGACAGTTAATGAATGCAATTGATTTAACTGCCGTATGCGTAAGAAATTATAATCTCTCAAGCGTTAACCGTACACATCACACTTTAAACCCTCCATTATCTTCGCGCTGACTTCAAATCAATACAAATAGCTGCAACTTTTAATTTTTGACATTTTTCTTTAAAAACACTGCTGCAGTGTTAAGGGATCTAGAATGAGCGTTTATTGTGTTTCGACAGTATTTTTTGTGGGACATGAGAGCATCTCAGACCTATCGAATTGCATTCTGAATACGAAGCATGTCTTTCTGATATCAAATAATTTTCATTTTTTTAAAATCACAATATAATACAAATTTTATGACAAATTATAAAAAATTGATATTTGTCAAATTTTGATATATAACAGTCCTCGAAGTAAATTATATAAATCTAATGATATATTCTTAAAGTGTATGTAGCTGGGAGGAAAAGCCGACGGTCAATCGGAAATTTTGACCTTTCATATTGAAGATATGGATTTTTTCCCCAAAAAGACCTAATTTTTTTTGGTGTTTTGGGAAAAAAAATCCATATATGCAATACGAAAGGTCAAAATTTTCAATTGATCTTCGGCTTTTCATCCCACCTACATACACTTTAAGTATAAATCATCAGATTTATAAAGTTTACTTTGAGTACTGTTAAATATCAAAAATATCAATTTTTAATGATTTGCCATAAAATGTGTATTAAATTGCGAATTTCAAAAATCAAAATTATTTGATATCAGAAGGACATTCTTCGTATTCAGAATGCAATTCGATATGTCTGATGTGCTCTAATGCCCCAAAATAAATACTGTCCAAACGTCCATACCCCTTCCCTTAATAATGTACGAAATTGGACAAATGGGGTATCAAAATGCGAGTAAACATGGTAAATAAATCATCCTTTTTCTATGTTGAAATATCGTGAAAATAATAATTAGTTCTGAAGCTATAGGCGTATTTATAACAGCTGCGTTACTTTTTATGCAGTCTTTATATTGGCCCTGTTTGGAACATTAGTGTCATGTTTGATTTTAGGTACTGGTTGGTTTTTTTTTTTGGGGGGGGGGTGAAATTTTTGGGGATTGGGTTAACAAACCAAATTATTTGAGGGTTTAAATCCCATCTAAAAGACCAAACTGGACTACCGTAAAAACTTGATAGTTTTTGAAAACATGAAATTGAATACATGAATACAAAAGCCACCTAAGTCCATGCGAAGTTATTTTGAAAGAAAAATCTGTGTATCATTTTAATTCCTTCAGTTAGATTTACCTGGTCAATATGGTAAGTTTTACGTGCAAATGAGTGGATTAACCTGTATTAGGTATGACGATTAGCATTTCAGGGACTTCTTGGGGTTCATTTTAAATTTTGGACTTAGGTGGTTTTTGAATCATATACAAAGACAACAATGTTAGAATGAGATTACCACTAGTAAGATAATACAAAATAAAGCACACAGGTATGTATAATGTTGATAAGCATTCTGCCATGTAATATAAACCACACACTTTCCTTTATTAAACCCATTTTTGTTCAAAAGTCATTCTCCAGCAATGAATGTGTTACAAGTGGACTTTTATACATACTGGATTTCAATCAATGTGTTACAAGACTCAAATCATGGAATTGGGTGATTCTTTCATACATGCTATTTTTCACATGCCCAATAGACACAGAGGATGAATTTGAGTTGTTCTTTCATGCATATAACAGGCCTATGTATAGCAACAATTTCCCATGCTTAACTCAATTTGGCCAAAGTATGGACTTAGGTGGCTTTTTGTATTCATATATTCAATTGTTTCATGCGCTTTACCAACTGAGCTAATGGGGTTCAGACACACATTTGCAGGTTCATTGTTCGTATATAATTATGTGTGACGATGATTTGCTCAAAACCCTTTGCACTTTTGTGGACGGGGCTCTTCATGTTTGCATGTTTTAAAAGCGTAGTAAGTTACGGTATGCCAACCTCGAAAAACCGGTCTTCATCAAGTACACTTTTATCTCTCGAATAGATAATTTTAATGTATCTTTGGAGCAATTTGTGATCGCCACTCAACCATAAACCTAAATCTCAAATAATCCTAGCCCTATAATGTAAAATCCTAACCCTAAACCAACTGCTTACTTCTCTTTTTAAAGCTTGGAAAACAAGTTCAGGTGAACCTAACAATTATGGAGACAACGAACACTGTGTGTATTCAGGTATCCATGCAGGCACCACGACAGCACAGTGGAATGATGCTCTTTGTAGTACGATAATTTATAGAAATCCGGTATGCGAGGCAGACCTGATAATGGCGACTCCAACTCCATCTCCACCACCGACAGAGTCATCTCCACTAACCCCAAGACCAAGTCATACTCGTAAGTATTCCTTACAAAGTCGTAAACATGTGGTGGTGGAATACCTTTGAAAATAAAAATGTTACATGTTTTTGGCAGAAGAAGCATTTTGTAAGTATAGTTTTTAGTCCCACGGCCCTCTCTCGCAACTATATAGTGAAATATGGCGGATAACCATGGCCTTGATTGAGTACCAATATGACCCAGGATGATGTTACTGGGTCAATATAAAGCAATTTAATAGCAACACATGTACATACTACCCTAGTTCCAGTAACTAAGTATCTTCATTTATCATTATGACATTATTGGATACTTAGCCCGATAAAATTGCTCACAGGACAATTTTTTTTCTTTGCCCCCCCGAAAAAGTACAACTATCGCTTACAATATTAGCAAGTAAAATAGGCAGACTATAAACTCTTAGTATTTAGTATAGTATGTATCGTCACTGGGTGGGAAAAACCTCGTATGTACTTTTTGCCCTGAACATGGATGAAGCAAACCATTCAATATAAAGTCTACACCTACAAGGCTTTATCCATGTTCAAGGGCCAAAAGTAAATATGAGGTGTTTTCTGCATGCACTGTTGGCCCTTGAACATGGATGAAGCAACTTCTTCAATATAAAGTCTACACCTACAAGGCTTTATCCATGTTCAAGGGCCAAAAGTACATACGAGGTATTCCTGCTCAGTGACGGTATGCATTCATACAGAATACACATTAGCAAATACTAAAAATAAACTGGTGGATCAAAGCATATCAAAGACAGCAATGTAATATGTGACCCGGCAGCACAAACGAGCCGTAAATTCCATAAATTGTGTTCTGTGTTACGGTGTAAAATGTGTACGAAGGTCGTATTCATCGATAACTTAAGCTGGCCCGACTTCCGTCTTATTTTGATAGTCAAAAACTAATCAATAATCCTATTGTTGAAGTGGATAATAAGCTTCTACCTTAGATGGCCGGCTATAAAACTTTTAATAGCTCTGGTCTTTGTTTGCTTTTGCTAAATCCTGTTCAAGTGGTGGGTTACCAGGCATTGTATTTTGTACAGGTATGCATAACCAACAAGTAACAATGAGAGAACTTTCTTAAACCTCGTTGACTTGGGGATGATTTGAAATGACCGCCAATTATGACTGTTTGATATATATTGCCAGCAATGTGGAAAAAGAGACACATGTAAAAATGTAAAAAGCTATAATTTTGTTGAAGGAGCAAAGTTTAACAAACCACAACCTCGCTTCTGGATATCGTTTGAAGTCAAATGATATACCATTTTTAAGTTTATGATGTTTATTTTTTAAACACGAAATAAAACAAAATCGACCGGGGGAGGAATTTACGGCTCATTCGCCGTGGACGGTCACATATTTTGTCGTTGTGACTGAAACCATACATTGGCATATGAAACTTGTTAATCTTTTTAATTTTAATTATACATGTACTTGCTGTGCACATCACCAATCATGTATATTTGAAAGTACTTGACGGCTTGATTAAGACATCCAAGGTACGTTCGAGAGTTTAAGGTTTTTATTTAAAAAGAAGGCTGAGTATTACAAGATGAGCTAAAAAAAGGCTGAGTATTACAAGATGCTGAGGCTATATACAAGATGAGCTTAAAAAGAAGGCTGAGTATGACAAGATGAGCTTAAAAAGAAGGCTGAGTATTACAAGATGAGCTTAAAAAGAAGGCTGAGTATTACAAGATGAGCTTAAAAAGAAGGCTGAGTATGACAAGATGAGCTTAAAAAGAAGGCTGAGTATTACAAGATGAGCTTAAAAAGAAGGTTGAGTATTACAAGATGAGCTTAAAAAGAAGGCTGAGTATTACAAGATGAGCTTAAAAGAAGGCTGAGTATGACAAGATGAGCTTAAAAAGAAGGCTGAGTATTACAAGATGAGCTTAAAAAGAAGGCTGAGTATGACAAGATGAGCTTAAAAAGAAGGCTGAGTATTACAAGATGAGCTTAAAAAGAAGGCTGAGTATTACAAGATGAGCTTAACAAGAAGGCTGAGTATTACAAGATGAGCTTAAAAAGAAGGCTGAGTATTACAAGATGAGCTTAAAAAGAAGGCTGAGTATGACAAGATGAGCTTAAAAAGAAGGCTGAGTATTACAAGATGAGCTTAAAAAAGAAGGCTGAGTATGACAAGATGAGCTTAAAAAGAAGGCTGAGTATGACAAGATGAGCTTAAAAAGAAGGCTGAGTATGACAAGATGAGCTTAAAAAGAAGGCTGAGTATTACAAGATGAGCTTAAAAAGAAGGCTGAGTATGACAAGATGAGCTGCTCTTGTACTGTTGTATCTTCCATAATAATGACGTTAAATTAGCTCTGAATTATATTATTGCGCTTGGTTGTCGGTCTTGAAGCACTAAACATGATTAAAATGTGACACATTGGTGCAATACATCCTGAAAGAGTATCTTGACACATTTTCCTAAAATTAGCTTACGACGTATTTAGGCTTGCAAAAACGTCGACAGTATTGAATATTCTCCCGTTTTATTCAGGACGGAAACATCAATAGCACTGGATTTCTAAAGGCTCTGGATGACACAGGTGTAACAGTTAACGATATCAGTAACAGTTCATCTTTTATGCAATACGATAATTTGGGTAAGAGCTTATCATGAAACGTGCTTATCTTATGTCATGTATGTCTTATCTTTATTTCCGAATCTGTTAAACTCAAGCGGCATCCAACAAAACACATTCCAACATCCCACATTTCCAAGGCGGCAAAAGTGTCCGGCCGACTCTTCTTCTTCTTCCTTATAAGTGCCTCCCTCATACGTATGAGTATTATTGCACTGCGTACATACAAGCTGTACTTGTTTTTACTCTGGAATCTAGAGTAGATGAGTGTGTTTTTGAAGTACAGTCAACAGTACCGGGATGATCCCCTGCTCTTTTCGAATAGCCTGTGACGTTCTTTAACGTGCAGACTACATTAATGTGAGAAAATATGGATGTACACGGGACCGACAGCTTAAAGTGCCCTCCGAAGCACTAAGCAAGTAGAGTGAAGTGCCTTGCTCAAGGACACAAAGAGCCAGCCGAGCTCAGGCGGACCCGGGATTCGAACCCTTGACCCTTGGATTCACAGTCCAACGCCTTAACCGCTAGGCCACGCTCTCCTCAAAAAGACTCGGTCTTATTATGACGCTACCGGGACAAATCCGTGCGAAGTTTAATCCTAAAATGGTACCAAATTATGTTAAGGTAAAAAGTAAGGGTAAAGGAGACGATCCTGTATAAACAGTGATCGGAGTGCCCATCTCTCTTTTATTGGCGATTGGGCCAGACTCCTCCATGTAATGTTGCTATAGGGGGATCGCTAAACATACTCCACAGCGAGTCTGTTACCTTCCCAGCATTTAAGAATGCCGGTACCCATTTATACGAGATAAAATACCTTACTCAAAGGCACAACACGATGGCGTCGCCGGGGCTCGAACTCGCAACCTTCTGATTATGAGTCGGAGCCCGTTCCGCTTGGCCACCGTGCTCCCAAATAATTTAATTAATTAATTAAATTATGTTAATTTTGGTCTAAAACAGGAATACAATTCTGAAACACTTGACCTTAACCCCCGATGTGTAGGCATACGCCACTGCAGCAAAAACGACTGCACTGATTTAGCTTTTTTCAAATGCTTCATACATGTATTTTAATTGCATTTAGTTTTGTGTTTCGACAAGCTGAAATACGTTGCGCAGAAATTAAATAAATTTTATTTTCAACATATTTTGCCATACATGTAACTGATATGAAACAGATATATATGTATCCATTTATTTATCATTTCAACACATTTTTGCCATACATGGTACGATACAGATATATTTTTGTCCCAACTTGGACCTGATAGAGAAAACCGTGATACGACAGTGATTGTTACAAATGACTATACTCTCCGAATCTACTTTCCTTTAGAGCTTGGAAAAGGTAAGTTCTGATGAACTATTGTGTGATGTTGTAAGAGTTTTCTGTAGAGCTGCATGACCCATCCTGGGAAAGGGTTCCCTCGCCTCTCTCCGTGTCGAGAAAATTTTCCCAAATGTACGTCACAATTGTCCATTTTAATAGTATCTGATCAAGTTGTTTTGCTGTATGTAGCCGTTCATGAACTGTCCTGGGTGACACAGAAGTCGAGAACATTTGCCACAATGTATATCAAAATTGCCCAATTTAACATTGAAACAGGAGGAAAAAGCCCAAGACTAGGGTGGAAATGATCCCATGTTCCTTCGTGCAAGTCGCATTTTGGCATTGTGAGGCAAATAAAAGTGAATGTCCGAAAGAACAAACAAAGACGTATCCTTAACTAAATATGTTAGTGTGCTTTATTAATTGTTATGATTACTAATGCTGATCGGATTGTTTTTCGAATGTCTTTTATAATAATAGGATATGTGCGAGTGGTTATTATCGACCCAGCTGAATTCTTTGAAAACGGTCTAACCGATATTACAGTCATCTCTGGTGATCAAAATGAACAAAGCGTCAAGTATGAAATTGGAAGTAGATTAGTTGACATTGCATATTTTGATCCATCACACAAACGGGTACGATATAATGGTGATGAGGCATTGTCTATAACACTTAATCTGCTGTCATCGGTAAGAGACACGGCTGTTTGATGTATATAGAATTGGCTTTATTATTAACTAAATGTAAACTATAGATGGCGCTATTTATCCTAAATCATATTTCTTTCTTTGCAAGGATTATGTGATTAATACCGCCATTAAAACAGCTGGAATATGTGAAACAAGCAACAAGGGAATTTTATAAACATATGCCATCAAACAGTAAAAGGAATTATTTGTATTAAAAGCTTGAAAGAATAATTTCCAGTAACTAAATAGCGCCACCAATTTTGGCATAAATAGATGCATTTTATATCCGAAAAAGCTTTTAAAAATACTATAAAAGAGAATCATTTTGTAAAAGAGAGGAAATTAAAGTTGAGAACGACTCAAAAGCATCTGTATACATTAGCACGATATCACTTTTAGCTGTTTAAAGAGGAACAAGCACATCTGGAATAATGAACTACATAATTGAGTTATGTGGCCCAGGGCATGTCAGTCCAGACACCACCTAAGTCCAGACATGTATACAAGTATACAGGAGTGTGATCTATAAGGACAAGGTCGCCTACCAACTGGCCAGTTGACCAGGCCAACGTTTGTTCCTCTTTAAGCCTAAAATTTGGTTATACATGATGTTTTGTTTGAAAAACTAATAAATGATCACATCAAACAACCGTGGAGAAAAATCAGGGTTCCTTTAGCTTTACTATGAATTTACCAATGGTAAATATAATGTGCAGAGTCACGCTTATATATTTTATAGCCAAAAATGGTGCACTGTACTTAGAGAATTTATCTTATCATTACAGAACATGAAGACCCCAGAAGCAAGGACCCCAGATTGTTATTTCTTTTCGATCGAAAAGAACGGGTAATATTTCATAATACATTGGTTTGTCTGTGAACTTGCAAACTGTTATCCTGCAAACGTAATTCATTGAAAGAATATTTGCACTGTTTAGGATATTTAATTACATAGGTAACATAAAAAGGGTCATGCTCAATAGAGATCAATGGGCATTGACCTCTTTACCCTGCTAGGTAATGAAACACCCAAAATATGGCAAACTATTCTTAATTTCGAGTGTTTGTAAGGACGATTTGAGACTTTTTTTTTCAAGGAGATCGGGGTAATTTTTCGACGTTGACCCACGTGGGGCCCAACAGATCACCATTGATCTTTTGCTTATAACTTGAGAACGGAAGATTACAGATATACTTTTTCTGAATTCTGATGAGTAGAAGAATACTTTGGTACAGTTTCAAATTTTTGAAATTTGACCTCCTGCCAAAACTACCTTTCCACCAAGTATATTTTAGTATGCTTTTGGTATAATGTTCAAGGAACATCTTTAAAATGCAGTGGAAAAAAGTGGTGGGTCACACCAGTAATTTGTTTATATTGACTGGACTGCACGATTATCAGTTTCGCTGAAAATACAAAACAATTTCCGCAATAATTCAACTTTTACCCCTTATTGTTTGCTCATATACTCATGCTTCATTCATGTTATCTATGGGCTCAATCCGGGAAGCTAGCGGCTTATTCTCAAGAGTTTGTTACCCAACAGTAGAGGTCACGCCGGTAATAATTACCAGAAGTAAAAGTTGCCATTGTACTGGTGGTTTATTTGCCCAACACCAAACGTGTGACCCCAACAATAATAATGGAAATCAAATACCTATTTTCTCCGGCATTATCCAGCATGGCGGTTGTTTGATTTGGTCATTTATGATTAATTTTTCTCACAAAAAACATTACAATGTTCAATTCTAAACCTGGACAATATACCAACAGCTATCACACTAATAATAATATACATGTGATATCTACATTTTAAGATAGATTTTCGTGTCTATATCAAATAATTCATTTGTCTGGTTTTTTTTGGTAATATTTATTTTATAAACTGTACATTTGTGTACACATTGAGGGCGGTATTTACATATATTTTACATTAAGATTAGCCAAATAATATGACTTATATTTTTGTAAATGTCCATGCCATTTGTTAGTATTTGTCTGATGTTCTTATACCATCATAGAAGTAAGATTTAAGATAAATAGCGCCATCATTGTTCAACTTGACCTAAAAATGACAAAATTTTACATTACATCAAACAACCGTGAGCTAGCAAATGCCCCAACCAGTTATGTTCAATACTACTTCTATTAGCTAACACATCTTCTTTTTATAACAATGCGCAACCTTTTTTGCAGTCATAATATAAAAATTAATGTTAATATTTCTCCTCATAGGTGGGACACTGAGGGGTGTGAGGTTGCCGACGCCAATGATTCTTATGTGACCTGCAAATGTAATCATTTGACGACGTTTAGCGTATTAATGAGATACGAGGTGAGTGTAGTTAATGTATTGACGAAATTATCAATGTCCTTTGATGAGCAATAACCAAATTTGCATCAATATTATGTTCATCAGTGCATGGAAGTCCAATGCTCTCCATGCAACTCATTATTGACTAATAACCATTACACATTTCCAGATTGCCATAATTTCAATAATGCCAATACAAGGCTCTTGAAATCTTTGTTTATTTATGAAGCCTCATGTACAGAAGTTTTATTTATTGTGTTCATAATTGTATTAATGAATTATTTAACAGGACCCATTTCCGGAGTCTTACTCAAAAGCAGTGACAGTTTTAAACCACGTCGGTATTGTTCTGTCAATGGTAGCCCTGGTGTGTGCGCTACTTACGATATTCTTATTCAGGTAAATTATAATTATTTGTCTACGATTGAATGACTTAATTGATAAGGTTATGAATCCATATCCGACAAGATGGCTTAAAATAAATTAACTATAAGATTCATACAAACTTAAGAGAATTATTTCCCTACTTATTATATGATTATTTTATCTAGTGTTATTCATTAAATTGTCTCTTTATTTTACAAATAGCGTGTTAATTATTTTTAATTATTAGAAAGGAATCTGTTTTTCGATCAGAACGAATGGTAATTCATAGCCAGCTTATGATAGCTATGTTATTGGCAATAGCGATGCTGACTGTTAGTGATGTCGCTAAAATGAATGCTGTAAGTTTAAAGCAAGTTCAAGGCAAGTAAAATTTACAATCATACCTGTAAAAAGCCTGCTAATAAGAACATTGGTGTACCCTTGGTCTTCAATTTAGGAATTAAGCAGGTTATGGAATATAACTGTATTTCTCTGCAAGGCTAATATCAGAGAGGGTATATTGCCACTTGGTATAATATCGTTTGGTCTAATATCTACAGTAAGCCAAATAATTAAGGTACCAGTTACACGTTCACCCCCTGTATATCCTAAACAAAGGCATATATGTCATCCTGCGCGTATTTTGCTCCGATTTTCGTAAAAATGGATGCAAACTGTTCCTCAAGTTCAAGGGTTTCAGGAAAAGATTAGTTTTACTATCTGAGATGTCAAGATCAGAAGATAGATGATAAATGAATACAAATTACATTGAATTTTCACTCTTTTTGACTCTTTTTTGACTGCTGTGTAACATGCTAACTAGACATCGCAGATAGTGCAAACTATTCTTTTTCTGAAACGTCCTAATTTGGCGAACAATTTGCCCCAACTTTTACGAAAATTTGAGCATTTTTGACTTTTGCCCCATACACAATAAGCCAATCGACCTGTAACCTTCTGTGCCCCATAACTTCTTAATGATAGATCGTACACGCACAAACATTACATTTCTGGGATCCATGGGACCAGACGCGTAATTTGACATGTTTGGAAGTGTTATTGAAATAAAATTAATTTTTTGCCCCCTATGCGATCCTATGGGGTGGGGTGGGGGGGGGGGGTCTTTTGGGGGTCGCGGTCTGAAAATATTGCTTGACAGACAACAGATTCGAGATCAGCATACCCCAAAATAACAAAAATAAGCTGGTTGCCAACTTTTACCCAATATGTCCAATATAGCCGTCCAACACAACTAGGCTCATCATGCATTCCTGGGGGGGGGCACGGGTGTGTGACATGGACCGATATGAGGAACATGCCATTCCAACATTAAAACCCGGAGAGCATAGGCGCCCTACTTTAAGACCACGGTGATCACTGAAAATGTGTTTTGCGCCTTTACATCCTCACAATGGTTTATACGCTATTGGTTTAAAACTACACCAAATGCTTGTTAAATGGTTTGTAGACCAAATGGCTACTAGAACAAATGGCTATTAGACTTATTGTATATAGACCAAATGGGTATTAGACTAAAGGATTGTTAGACTAAATGGTTTTAGGAGCAAATGGTTATTTATTGGACGTAGTGGCTATAGAGCTAATGGGTTTTAACGAAATGGATGTAGACGAAATGGATATTAGACGAAATGGTATTAGACCAAATGGCAAATCCCCTCAAAGATGTGTTGTTCTTTGTTTCTTTCTCTTTTTCTCTATCCCATCCCTCTCTATCCCCTCCCCTTTCTTTCTTTCTTTCTTTCTTTCTTTCTTTCTTTCTTTCTTTCTTTCTTTCTTTCTTTCTTTCTTTCTTTCTTTCTTTCTTTCTTTCTTTCTTTCTTTCTTTCTTTCTTTCTTTCTTTCTTTCTTTCTTTCTTTCTTTCTTTCTTTCTTTCTTTCTTTCTTTCTTTCCGTTTGTTCGAGAGTTTATTTGACGACGAAAGGGTAAAATCACAATTGTGCCACTTTTACTAGCGAAGGGAGCTGTACATGTAAATCAATGATAGCTGATGTTGATGCGTCTAATGCACTCGCGTGCATTATTTATTAACCTATAAGTGCGCAATATTTGTTTATCTTTTAACATGTCTTAAGCATGTTAAGTGACTAAGAGAACAGTATTTACCATGATAAAATCATTGGCATGCACATGTATTTAATTTTTACAGCAGAATGTGAAACATTTATTTATCTTTTAATCTCTTTTAAGTGGAAAAAGAGAATCATCATTCCTGCATCATTATAAAACATTTTAAACAGTCACACAAATTTGTATTGTGTAATTGATGCATTCTTTTGATTTCACGAAGGAACTCTTGATAAACTTGATGCTATCACTGTTACATGTAAAGCCATCTTCCCTAGTAAAAGTGGCACAATTGTCATTTTACCCTTTTGTCTTTAACTAAACATATCTCGAGATTAAAACAATCAAATTGAACAGAACAAACGGCATTTGAGAGCTAAGACGGTGATGGTAAGCATCATGTCACAACGGTATTTTCTAATTGCCAGGGAGGGCGCTTTTCACTTGCACATTTTTGTGGAGACAGGCTGTATGTTAAAATAGTAGTAAGCACTGACTCATAATTATTTTATATGAAATTATTTTAAATGAGCTTCCATCAATTGTTTCAGAAATTCTGTAATACCGTAGCTGTTTTCCTTCATTGTTCATTCCTCGGTGTATTTTGCTGGATGCTAGTGGAAGGCATTCATCTCTTTCGGATGATTGCATTGGTCTATGGAATGGAAAGGAATCTTAAGATTGCTTATTTTTTCATTGGTTGGGGTAAGATACTTAAACTTATTTGTTGTATAACCATTACGTACAAATTAGTTGTTTAAGTTCAACATGAAATAACGCTAACCTAATCACGCGGGAGTATACACATGCGTAGAAGGGCGGTTTATCAGCACGTTGGCAACCCAACGCTGGTAGATGCACCGACGGCACTATCAACTTGAGACAAGACAAAACAAAAAGAAACAAACAATCAAAAAACAAGAAAAAACAAAACGCCCACCAATGTACGACACGCGTCCACACCTCCCCACACCTCACATACGCCCACCTCAAACCATACATCGATGAGTTGCATAAGAATAAGAATACCGTTACATAAACATAAAAATTACTAATTGTTTCAATCTTACAGGCGTGCCGATTTTTACAACGATTGTGTCTGTTGCCGTTGGTCACAATTACTATGGATATCTTCAACAATGAGTACACGTCACAATATTCGCCATCGACATCATCATCATCATCATCATCATCATCATCATCATCATCATCATCATCATCATCATCATCATCATCACCATCATCATCGTCAACATCGCTTTGAAGCCCGTGTAATAATTTTAAATTAAAATCAAAGTAAACATGATGCCGGTAAATGGTTAACAATCAAACAATTTTGATTCTTCCGGATTCTTTAGATGCTGGTTATCAAGAGAGCGGGGATTTCTCTGGGCCTTTCTTGGTCCCGTATTGTTTATAATAATGGTAAATATCAACTTTTAGTAACTATTGACCTGTGACATCACACACGACCCAACGCAGATTTAAGATGGTTTTATCGACCATTGTTCTCAATGTTGACCAAACAGTACAAGAATGGAACTTGTCATGTCTGCCACGTTGATGTGTTCAAAGAAGGAAACTTGTTTCAGTACATAAAGTTCGAAGATATGTTCGTGTACGATTCAGCGTTTGCTGAAACATACACAACTCACAAGTCAGTGCATATTCTGGATCAGATGCAACGAACTTTTTTTACTGATTTTACTCAACCAAAAGGAAATTTTTTCCCTTTTTAACTTCACGAGAGTATCGTTCACATAACGAAATCAATGCATTGGTGGTGTGCCGTTGTAAGATTGGAGGGCTAGCCGCTCAAAACGCTTTATAAATTAGCGACAATCGGGGAAACTGACGAACACATCAGATAGCTAAGTTTTTGCTTGTAAAATTTCCCACGATACACAAAGTAGGTAGAGTGCATAAAAAGTTCCAAAAGGGAGCAAATGTTTTCAGTGCGTTGATTCAAAAACGTATCGGTGAGTAGGATTTTTTCGACTACTTCTCAAGTTCCGCACCGTCAGGAGGGACACAAGTAAACAGCGCAGAAACGTCGTAAAATGTTAAGGTTTCATCGTCTTCCACTTGAATGTCCTTAAGGTGGCACACAGGATCACTCAAAGTGGGAAATTTTAGACATTGTTTTGTATTGTATCTTTAAAAGTAATGATGATATGTACATAAAAGTATACATTTTCAGAAAGGAAATGATTAAAGGAATCCAACTAGCACGGCAGATTTCTGCAAAAATGAGCACTTTGTGAAAAAAGCGCCAAAATTGATTTTCCATGCCAATTTTTGTCGGTCCGCCATAACAACTTACCCTGAATATCAAAATGGACAAAAATGGCATATCTGTGTTCTAAAGACACAAATCGAGAAAAGCGTTTTCTCAAATTTTTGAATTTTGTCTTCGTTGTGAAAATATACCTTAAATTATCTCAAATTTTGGTCAAAATTGAAAAAAAGTCAAAATTTTGATCTTTTTGACCCATATTTTAAAACGAAGAAAAATTCAAAATTTAAGAAAATACTTTCTAGATGCGTGTCTTTAGAACACAAATATGCAATTTTCATCCATTTTGATATTTTGGTTGTTATGGCGGACCAAAAAAAATTGGCATGGAAAATTTTGGCGCTTATCTCAAAAACTTCTCATTTTTGCAGAAATCTGCCGTGCTAGTTGGATTCCTTGTGTCATTTCCTTTCTGAAAATGTATACTTTTATGTACTTATCTTCATTACTTTTAAAGATACAATACAAAATAATGTTTAAAATTTCCGACTTTGAGTGATCCTGCGTGCCCCCTTATATTAAGCTAGTCCACCACTGGAGTTGGTCACCGTGACAGGAGCTTTCAACTAAAGGACCAGTGATATCTAACAAATGTCAGATATACCACAACCTTTCCAGGACCTACGACGCAGCAAATAGAAAAATGCCTAATACCAACCGTGTTACAGGTCACTATTTCAGTGCCTGATCAGTCAGCCTGATGATGCGTCTTGGATGAGACGTGATCTGTATGATTACCTGGATAATTGAGAACATTTACAAATATATCTAAATGATACACATGTTATACATTTAAAAACAGCAAATTCGTTTACAATAAGTCAAGCAAAGTTTAATCTTTCGACGTGTCAATCATGTATCATAATCGAGACTAAACAAATCATTGTTAACAGATCATTCCAATAAAACCTTTCAATTATTTTCGTTCTTATTTTCGTTCTTATTTAATATAGATTAACATCGTGGTTCTTACCATTGTCATCGTCAAAACGGTTAAAGCTGCCACTGCCAATTCTGACCACGAAAATCTTGCCTTGGTCAAGTAAGCAGAATATATAATCCTTCTCCTAACTATTACATTAAAAAGTGTTGAACCGCAAATTCCATTATCTGTTTATACCTGGACAAATATTACGTTACGGATGCCTAACACAATTTGTCATATTTTACCAACATTTTGGCTGAAAAGGCATGAAAGGGAGTAACAATTTCCTTCAATCAAATGGCAAAAATAAATGTTTCCAGCATGACACATGTTACCAACTGTCAACATTTAACAACCAATTGCCACTTTTTGAAAAGTTGGACTAAACATGGTCATCTGGTGTAACCAAAGATGGTGTAAATGATTCTCAATCTGGGTCATAGGCTGCCCTTGGCTGTAGAATAACTCCATCAGTCGTCTGCACAGCGCATGTATTTGTGTTATACTTCGTAGTAACGACTGAATAACATATCGTTCGTATCGTGGCGGACTCATGAAAATATTTTAGCGCGACTTTGGTTGTGCGCCATAGCGCGACTGTCTAATGGCGCCTGTATACCGCGCTGTTGCATAGACATACCACCTAGACCTATCACTGCCCATCCCTAACCATGGCAGTAGGTGAAGCCACGTATCCAAGGTGATTTTGGTCGGGTCGTCGGACGCGGAGAAATAAGCGTTCATGTCTGGAACGAAAAACGCGATCGTTTGCGTGATTGCTGCGACGTTATCGCCCGCGTCAAATGCAACATGTTCTGTAGACGCGAACATGTCTGCTTGTTTGCGTCCGGGTTGCGTCCTTGTCAAAATCGTTGCTAAGCAATGTTGACTTCACTACGCGAACCAAAGTCATAGGTCTAGGTACTTGTTTGTCTGGGCGCTGTTGTGACAAGATCGCCCTCTGAAGTTCTAGAAATAAGTTTTTAATAACAAACTCGGTCAAAAAATCAGAAAATGTATCCTTAGCCCTGGTTGCAACAACCTCTAGCTACGCAACTAGCGAGAACTCTCAATTATATAAGTATGCTCGCGCTATTTGCGCTATTTTTGAATTATCGTCGACCCCCATAGGCAACATGCTTACCTTACGCGGTATGCTTTTCTTAGTGGTCAACCCAGACAGTTGACGAATGAGGGCAGCAGTTTGTATGAAAAACTGGTGAACTATAGTCATTCCAGGAACAGGGCAGGGTTTGGGTTGGGATGCATGTGCGACTGTGACTCCGAAAAACTACCTAACTTTAAAACAAATTTGACGAAAAACAGATCTGAAATTATACCAATTTTCAATTTTTTGTTATTGAAAAAACACCCTTTCTTAAAGCATTTCATGATATTGAGGGCCATCAATACACCAAAATGCCTGAAAATGCATCTGAGTCTAAACTAAATGGCTGAAAATACCGCACATCCCCTTATTACCACTAAGAACAAACCCCCCTCTCACCGGGTGCAAATTACTAACAGTAAGTTACTATTTAAATAATCATGGTGGAAGCAGTTCACCCTCTCTGACAATTCACATCTACCGTGCAGTTATACATTAACTTATGGTTCACATGTATTTTTCAGAGTTGGTTTACGAGGGGTCGTTATGCTTCTCCCAATGCTTGGGATTGGTTGGATTGTAGGCTTGGCTGGAAATTACAACATATATTTGACATATATATTTGATATTCTGAGCAGTCTGCAGGTATAACACTACACCTTAACAAACAAACGAAAAAAAACCCATTCATCCCTACTAATAAGCAAACAAACACGCATATCTTTTTGTATTTATTTCAAACATATTTCCAAATTATCATCAAAAAGTAAATAAAAAAAGTGACCAACAAACAGACAACCAAATAACAAATAACCAGAGCAAGTACACTCAGAACCCTAGTCACCAGCCTCTATTGTTATACATAGTCGCGTTAAAAGTCGATCGATACATGTTGAAATCACCACAATTCTTTTTTGCTATGAAATTATTTTTCTCGGTCAAATATTAAGCATTTTTTGTTCTTCAGTAATGTCAGTAAAAAACATAGTGCTTGGATATACATTTAAAAAAAAAATCCTGGTGATAAAATTAGGCATGAAATTGCGTCTTTTAATGTTTAATTTTTGACTTTTATAGGCCTTTTAAGCTCACGGGCGTGAGCTTTTTTTGGAATTCATTTGTTTGAGTTTCAAACTAATTTAGTTCCCTAAAGAAAGAAATTTCCCACCTCTGTAAGGCACATCGTGTTGGTCTATATATTATAGTTTTGTCAGAATATCCGTTTTAATTTCACTATATTACTTTGACAAACTAAACGGTTGATAAAAAAAGCTCGCGGGCCAAGTTGAAACCTATCAAAATCGAAAATCTTACACTAAATGACTGAATTTCACGCCTAAGTTTAACACTAGGATTTGAAAAAAAAATACAGTATCAAGCATTATATATAGTGTTTTCCTGACATTTACTGATAAAATAAAAATTATTGCTTTTCATTTGGCCGAGAAAATGAATTTTACATTGAAAAGGTGTAACTCAAAATTCGATCGTTTGTATTAGCTCATTAAATGTCTGAGTGAGCCTTGTACAACAATAGCCATCGGTTGACTAGGGTTCTGAGTGAGTAGTTACATTAACATGACTTGATGATTACTGAAAATGGTTATTGTAAGCTGATCTAAGAGGCCTATGCAAATATTGTACATTAGGCCTGCATTGGTAGCATTGACGCTGATTATGAGAGATGATGAATATGCTCCATTAAGCAATAAATAAATGGGATTATTTATTTTCATTACAAATAAACGTAAATATATAGAATATATTTAAACAGTGATCAAATACAAACCACCTGTGTCTCAGCAAAAAACTATTAATGTATTGTGTTTGAATTATTTTATAGGGCGTATACCTTGTAGTGGTGATATGTGTGATGAATTCTGAGGTAAATTAATTTTATGATTTAGACTTTTTTTTATATACAGAACAAGCAAACAATCCAAACAAATTTATTAATTTGCATTGAAAAAGATTTGATTTTCTACTCCTTGAAGTGAAATTCAAAATTAAAACAAATGCATACTGAAATTAAGGGCTGGGGTATGAGCGACCTTCAAGTTCCGGTATCTGGAGAGGGGAAGCAATGAGTTACCCCAAATCACAGCGGCAGGTAGTGACTGGGCCGCCGAGTGCTAATATATATTTATTTTGGAAGGTTCGTGTTTGTTTTAAATTTTGGGGCGTTTTTCCAAAATTTGATATTTTTGGTCATATTTCAAAAAAGCGACATGCCAAAGACAACTCTTTGGGCACATAGTTTGTTATTGTTATTGCAGTTCTTTTCCACATACCTACGTTAACATTCGATTGGGTGATTTACTAATATTATATATTTTATGACTGCAATTTGGCGTTTTCAATGCGTTTTACACGTATCATGAAATTAACGCAAATATCTAGTCACGCTGCTTTTAGAATTTTTACCTGATCGTCGGCTTTTGCAGGCAACAGAATGCAGATTGGCTCACTATAGATGTCGTATTCCTCTATGTGGTTCACTCATTGATAAAATGAGTTTGCATTCCTTATAACAACACACACATTGCCGTCTGGAAACCGGGTCTGGTACTGATTTTGGGACAGCCAATAGACTTCAGCGCCGTATCAAATCTCATAAAAACCACACGACTGACGACTATGTGTTTATGTTTCCCGCACGAAAGCTTGTGTCTACATCTATTACTATACTTCTTTGGAAACGTTGACCTTTGACCATTCTTTGTATAACGCCCTGATATGACCTTGATATGTTCGCTTGATTGGGTACGTTATAGCATCCATTTCATTGAGGTGTTAGGACTTGGTCAGTATAATACTTGCAGGGATACAATAGTTTAACATGGTGTGTGAGCATGGTGAAAGACTCATTATTGATTAGGCGCGGACATATTAAAGGCACAGGTCCTTTGCGTGTATAGCAGAAAATTATAATAGAATGTGTGAATAGAATGTTTGGAATTTTGCAACTAAAATACTAACTGCATTCTGCATTATGTATTTATTTAGGCCTATGCCTATGCCTATTTATTTATTTACTGACTTATTTATTTATTTTATTTATTTGGTATATTAGTTAGTAGGCCTAGTCAGTAATATTCCATGATAGGCCTACGTCGGTTTATTATTGATTGTTGATAACTTGACAACTTGATTGATTGATCGATTGATAGTCATTTCACATTATATTCCTAGTTTATAGGCCAATTTGAATAACATCGTACATTAGATAAATAGACCTATCAGTATTGATTTATTCTATTCAGCAATATCAAGGATTACTATCAAACTTCTCATAGCTGATTGTCAGTTGGCTCAGTGGTAACGCAGTAGGTTTTACAACACCGAGGTCCCGGGTTCGATTCCCACCTCTGCCTATTTTTTGCAAGGCTGAGAAAAAAATGAAATTTCTGGACTGCAAACTTATTTGGCGCGCGATCTGAGCTGGTCCTTTTCTGGTGGCTGTGTCTGTTACAGGCACACTCCCTCTGCATCCAAACCAGGTTCACACTCATTAGACCTCCCTTAAGTGTGTAAGAATTCCTGGTTGTAAGGATCAAAATGCACAGATGCAAAGATAATCTTAACCATAGCAATACTGTTGGTCGTAACAAAAAGATCAATACGAGCAACAAAAACCTGTATGATTCATGCGCTACGCAGAATCAACAAGCCCTCAAGCACACTTTACAAATTATCGCTAACCAATGTGGCACAAGTCACATCATACAATACAAGGACTTGTGATTCCAGAAAAATACAGCACAATTTTCTTGGGATTAAAAAGATATTATCCTGTTTTGGCAAACATAGCTAAATCCTAATCCTATAGTTAGTCCTAACTAGCTATAAGAGTCAAATTTTAATATTGGCCAATATTTGGAAATAAGGGCCAAAAACATGCGTTTTAGGGTGTTTTTCGTATGCTGTGACAATCAAGCCCAAAGACTTGTACTAAGTCTAATTTTAGCTGCTACTCTTTGCCCCCTTGGCTACGCCACTGTCCCCTGTGGAAGATATTTTCCAAATATTCCACAGGGGTAGTGTGGATTTTAAATTGAACAGCCCAATGCGAAGCAAAAACAAGAAGAAAAAAAGGAAAAAAAAGCGCAGTGATATATAGTGAGCTATGCGCACAGGCACATCGCCTAGACGTTGATCCACAAACCTCAGCATACTTTACATATTGTCGCTGACCACTACGGCCACACATCATTCCATAAACCATTAAAAAACAACACATAGACTTGCAGCTAAGAAGCGCACATCCAAGACATACCACAATAGACCTTCGCAGCCAGGATCAGCTCCCGAGCTACGCACGGGTTAGAACGAGACACTTAGCAGTAAGTTCTTTTTCAAGGGGAATTTCTAGTTAACTCAATTTTTCACACGAGTGCGTACTAACCACCGCCAGAGTTTGAACCTGTAACCTCTCGCAACATAGTCGAACATCTTATCGATTGTGCTAACTCGACTGCTCACAATAAACCTTTGAGCAAACCACAATAAACCTTGGCTGCCTGGATCAACTCATGATATCAGCTCACACGGTTTCAGTCCGGTAACCGGGATAATATGTTAAGTAGCAACTTCTTTATCAAGGAGGTTTCTAGTCTCCTCGTCCGCTACTGGTTTGATTCCATTCATTCCATTCCATTGATTGTCTTTCAATAGTGAATCGGCTTTTCATGAGTCGCGCGTCGTAACCTAGACTAAATCCTCTAGTCTCGAATACTACGCACGGCTGTTGCACTGTGACGAGCCGTCGCCATGTTTGTCCGCCATTTTGTGAGTGAGAGGCCGAGGGACTCAGACTTACACTGGAAAAGTTATTTTTCGTTTGAACCTTGATAACCAGACAGCCAGTCAGAAACGGCGTTATACATTATGATTGACAGACTGTTTATGTGGCGAGAAAACGGAATCAAACCGACGGCGGAGGAGACTAGAGAATTTCACGTTTGCCCATTGTCGAAACTACAGTGGCTCTAACTCAAACGGTCAAGCACCAGTCTAGGCCAAACAGAACAGCAAATAAAGCAAGCTCAAAGACTAAAAACAAACCAACTAAGCGTAGCAAGAGCATCAGGTGCCCATGGACAAGGAGCAGTACGGGCCCTTTTAACCACGGCGGGATTTGCCTTATGGGGGCCTGGGCCAGGCCAAAATTTGGAGGCCCCGAATTCACGTGTCGAGGAAGGCATGTGCTCTCAAGTCAGTGGCTAAGTTTTGGTTTACGTATAATATAGAAGGGGAATAACATATTTTGTTTCGATTTTACTAAGACATTGGCCCCAGGTTAACATGAATTTTGCTATTTGAATGCGCGCGAAGCGTGGAAAATTTTACAATTTTGTCCAAAAAACATATCCGCGTTAAAAGAAAGATGCATAGGGCAATTTTGGGGCCCCAATCGGGCCCATCTGGTTCAATGGTATATCCGGCTCTGCTCTCCATCAGCCCCTATTTAATTTTCGTTTTTGTGCTCGTGGCCCCTGAACCCTCGGGCCCGTGGACTTCGTCCACCCTGTCCCCCTGACTAAACGCCCTTGATTTGATAGCAAGTAACTTTCTTCTAATATATTGATATATTGATAACAGTTAGCGTTCTGTTTACTCAGGTGCGCAACAGCATTCTACAGCAATGGAGGCGTCAGCTAACGAACAAAGTAATAGATGTACCGCGGGTAGGTCCAGAAACATTTTTTCCGTCTTATCTAATTGTTCAATGTAATGGTGCAACATGATTTGGGTTACTCTCTGTTGGTGCTCGACATGAAGAAGTTAAGAATGCTTTTGGGTAATTTTATGAGGAAAACTTCGATTTTAATATTTCCATCTAGATGGTGCTTGAAATAAGATGTAAAAACTCATAAATTGCCTACAATATTATTACAAAGGTGAAATATATGACGACAGTCAACGTTATTTAACAATAGACGCGTAATTTGTTAAGATAAAATTCGAATTTAATGTTATTATTCTGATATCTTTTCCAGACCATTGGTACTGAAATGTCGCGGGCAAACACCACCGAAGGGGCAAAAAACGATAATGACCCTGAACAAGGATCGACCAGTATTTCTGGTGTTCGCGCTAGTAACAGACTCGTCAACGTTACAAATGAAAGTAATGACGCCAATAACGTGACTAATCATGACAATATTGCTGCTAATTCCACCAATAACGATGCCGAAGGCGCCATTGCGGCAACTAATTTTGACAATACTGATGGTGATAACGACAATAGAGCAACTGATAATGGCAAGAGCGATAAAGCCAATACCGATCCTGATGATGCCAATAGCGTGACGACTAATAATGATACTAACGATAACGCCAAAACCGACGCCGATGACGTCAATAGCGTGACTAATAATGACACTAACAATAACGCCAAAACAGATGCTGATGACGCCAATAACGTGACTAATAATAACACTAACGATAACGCCAATGCCGATGCCGAGGATGTCAATAGCGTGACTAATAATGACACTACCGATAAAGCCCAAACAGATGCTGATGACGTCAATAGCGTGACTGATAATGACACTAACGATAACGCCCAAACAGATGCTGATGACTTCAATAGCGTGACTGATAATGACACTAACGATAACGCCTAAACCGATGCTGATGACGTCAATAGCGTGACGACTAATAATGATACTAACAATAACGCCAAAACCGATGCTGATGACGTCATTAGCGTGACTAATAATGACACTAACGATAACGCCCAAACAGATGCTGATGACGTCAATAGCGTGACTGATAATGACACTAACGATAACGCCTAAACCGATGCTGATGACGTCAATAGCGTGACGACTAATAATGATACTAACGATAACGCCAAAACCGATGCTGATGACGTCAATAGCGCGACTAATAATGACACTAACGATAACGCCAATGCCGATGCTGATGACGTCAATAGTGTGACCAATAATGACACTAACGATAACGCCCAATCTGATGCTGATGACGTCAATAGCGCGACTAATAATGACACTAACGATAACGCCAAAACAGATGCTAATGACGTCAATAGCGCGACTAATAATGACACTAACGATAACGCCCAATCTGATGTTGATGACGTCAATAGCGTGACTAATAATGACACTAACAATAACGCCAAAACAGATACTGATGACGCCAATAACGTGACTAATAATAACACTAACGATAACGCCAATTTCGACGCTGATGACGTCAATAGCGTGACTAATAATGACACTAACGAAAACTCCAATGCGATGCTGATACTTTTAAATAAAACTGAAACTCTAATAAGAATTATATTATTCATATTCCCTCCCTGACAAAAATGGGTTTGTTACGTATTAGGCTCTAATTGTTTTAAAGCAAATTATAGCTGTTGCATGCATGTGTTTACTATTGAAGTGTTTTATATTGACCCAGTAACTAGTTTTGAGTAATTCTAGAACAGATTATTTTTAGGTCGAAAATAGACATAAATGCTTGGTTCTGTTGCACCTTTTCTCTAGAGAAGTATTTTGTTACGGCAAGATAATTTAATTTACTTTTTGGCTGTTTTTGTTCTAGATAGGGGATGGGGATGATTGAATGGGGGGGAGATGATTGAATGGACCATTCCCCCACTCTGGGATTTACGCCTATGAATGGTTTTGTTGTATGGGAGATCTTACAATCAAATCAATTGTATTCCAAGTCCCTCGCCGCCACTCGTCATCCGAGCTTCTTGACTCCCTCCACTGGCTACCCATCGAAAAACGCATGTTTAAAATCCTCTCATACATCTACAAGTCACTGAATGATCTGTCACCAATCTACCTCTCTGATTGTTTGACGAGCTACGAGGGTTTACGCTCGGCGTTAGACGCACTCTCGTCTACTTGTCCCCACGAGCAGCTGATTAATTGGCGACAGGTCTTTCAGTGTACAGGGACCCAAACTGTGGAACAACATCTCTTTAAACATCAGAGTTTCCCCACTGTAGATAGTTTCAAGAGTAACCTAAAAACTTACTTGTACTGATTGTTGCTGTTTTAGGCCTTTTTCAGGTATTATAAGTTTCTGTATATATTTTGTATCTTTGTAAAGTGCTTTGATCAGGTTGGAAAAGCGCTATATTACATGTAAGTGGTGTTATTCTTCTTCTTATTATTATTATTATTATTATCTGTAAAGTAAATATTTCACACCTCCCTGTTCATTTATTGTAATCATTACAAACACAACGGATCACATCAGGGAATCTAGTATATCCGAGAAGAGCAAATGACAAAAAGTCACGCAAAAAAAGTCAATGACCTCAATTGACATAGGTCAGTATCTTTCCCGGAAGTTTTCCGGCAAGCTTATTAGCCGCGTCCGCTTATGATTTTATTATTGTGTTTCACATAATATACATTTTGTCACATTTTAATATCAAAATGATAAAATTTAAAACAGAAAATATGTTATACAAGCTATTCTATAGTAAATACCACGGAACTGGTGCGGGATATTAAAGTGCAGGGAAGATCGAGTGGAATGAACAGTAAAGGAAAGAATGAGGAGATGGAGAAGGAAAGAGGGGGAGGGGGAAAGAGAGAGATAAAGTGTAGACCTAAGAAAGCATAAGTGCTGAGGAAAAGAAATTAATAAATAAATGCAATAATAATTATTATAGAAACTAAACACAATAACAGCATAATAAAGGCATACTATTAAGTATGTCAGGTCAATATCATATGTATTCTTATTCTTTTTCTCAAACAATATTGCATTTTATTCTTTTTCTCACACAAAGCGTTAGATGTTCAAGCGCTAGATAATTAGTATAAGTGGTTTTGTTCCATATAAATTATGAACTGTCTATAATGTAATCTCACCATTTTACTATATGTCTGTGGTAATACAAAAATGCTTGGAACGTGTTACTTAATTTCTTACACAGCTTTTCTTTGTTGCTGTTTTTTGTTTTGTTTTGTATTTTTTCAAAGCAAGCAAAAAAAGCAACAACGACAAATGATACTAAAAATACCCATTTGTTTAAAAAATTAACAAAGGGGTTTATCTTAATATCTATGTTGGATGGTATTTCATAGAACATTGACTTGTTTAAATAATAATGTGAATAACTGATGCATTTGTTTGGCATTTGTTCACTACAAACATGCTTGGGGATGGACAGTCTACAAAACAAAATATTGGCCTTGCAATATATCTAAGAACATTGTAAATGTAATATTATACTTTATCCATATGTTAAAGATGTACAAAACATGGCGGCAAAAATGTGACCCATCACATTGGGACTGACCACTTCATTTTAGCTATGCATGTTTCATTTGGCAAAACAGGATAATATTTTTTTAATCACAAAAAATTAGTTCTGTATATTTATGGAATATGGAGTAGGCACCATTTTGATGAAGCGTTACGTTACGTTATGCGTTACGTAATTAGAACGTCCAATCAGATGAATTTCACACTTGCCTAATACAAGATGCCCAATTTCAAATATGTCAGCGCTCAAATTGGACACAATGGATGAATAGAAGCTTCAATCTGTTGGAGTTACCTGTTAATTTATATGGAACAAAACTACTTATCCTAATTATCTAGCGCTTGAACATCTTACGCTTTGTGTGAGAAAAAGAATAAAATGCAATATTGTTTGAGAAAAGTAATAAGAATACATATGATATTGACCTGACACACTTAATATTATGCCTTAACAACGAACGTATAATGAACGAACTGATGGGAAAGAGCGAAAAAGGTCTATATCGATATGCTTGAGTGAACCCCATGCAACCACTACACTGTTCAAAAAAACAATAGAAAGTTGTGGTGATGCGTGTGCATACTGCCAGGCATTGACGTCAGAAGTCAACTCATCTATACGGAACAAAACCACTTATCCTAATTATCTAGCGCTTGAACATCTCACGCTTTGTGTGAGAAACAGAATAAAATGCAATATTGTTTGAGAAAAGTAATAAGAATACATATGATATTGACCTGACATACTTAATATTATGCCTTAACAACGAATATGTTTATATAGAGCATTTCTAAGGTAACGAGCTCAACCTTGCCAAGAATTATCTAATCTGATCTAAATATTGATACAATTCTGGCATTTCATTTTGTATGAAGCTAAAAGTATTTTTCATTTTGTGCGATGAATGTGTATTAACAAAATACAGCTATGGATAAAACAAAGATAAGTAGATTTGTGTGTATTTTGTTTGGTCTGGAAGTTATAGGATGGAACATTAGACCTAATTTATATATGTGCCGAGGAGCAGACCTGGGTAAGTGGAGATAATAAAGAAATGTAATAGGCGGTGAGCGTGAAATGTGTTAGGTTATAATGTCCTATGGATGCAGGGCCGTTCCGACCATTAGGCCAGGTAAGGCGGTCGCCTAGGGCGGCAAACGCAGAGGGGCACAAAAAAGGGGGCGAAAAAAACCCCCAACAAACAAAAAAACGAGAATGGAGAAAGAAAAGGGAAGAAAAAATGAGGGCGGATAAAAAGAAAAATGGGAGGGATAAAATTACAGAAAAGAAGGAAAACGGTCGTGGGCAGCTGTTGCGTACGAGGGCAGGCGGGCAGGTGGGCCCGTGCCCTGGGCGCCATCCTTAGGGGGCGCCGAATTGACCAATTCAGCATCGATACTGCGCCCCTCCAAGCGATCAAAGTCAAAATTTCCGCGCGCTTCGCGCGCATTTCACTACTAAATCATTTTAAAAATCAATTTGGCCTATCAATTCATTATAGCCAAAATTTATTAGTGGTAGGCCCTATTTGTGGAAATGTTCGCAATAGTTTCAAGAATCGGGGTGAAGGGGGGGGGGGGCATCATTATGTATCCCTAGCCCTGGGCGCCACAAGCCCTAGCTATACGCACTGGTTGACAGTATACAAATACTAGTAGGTCAAAACTGACAAGTTTTCAAGGGGTAACCCCCCCAAACACTTGTTTGGTATGCTTTGGTAGGGCGGCAGGGAGAGGTTTTTGCCTAGGGCAGCAAAATCCCTAGGAACGGCCCTGCATGGATGGGTGCGGGAGGGAGTGGGGTTTGCATGTCATAGTCTATTTTTGAGATATAAAAATATGTTATTATTCATAAACGCATTCAGATGAACTGGGAATTATACAGATGGTTATCACAAGTAAAGTGTTCAATAAATAGTCATAAAAAGATTTATATTAGTCAAAATAAAAGTAACTTCCCAGAAACCAAGTGGGTAATTTTCAAGTTGGTGGTGTAATTTCCAGCTTTAGGTCTTCTACTTGTAAAGCTCATCAGCTTTGTAACTGTCGTAGGCTGGTATTCAAGTTCCGCTAACTAACTCCCATTTGGGGCTTTGATAAACCCAAAATGGCAAACGTTTTAAATGGCAAAGGCTTAATCCTGTGTAAATCTACCTTAGACTATTGGTTTGTACCAACCTTGTTAGCAAAAGTGTAACTGATTGTCAGATAATCATAGCACTATATAGGCACTGATCATCTGGCAGTAAAGTTTAAATTATGTACAAATAGTGTTAACAAAGGGAACGGTATCTTGAAATTTAATAACAGCATGCTTACAGACAAAAAACCAATATGATTGAAACATAATGCTGTCACGACGATGAAGAAGCACTTTCAAAAGAAGATTATGGGATATGTGTAAAAATCCAAATCAAATCAAAAGCTTTACAATTCGATATTGCTCCCTGATAATAAAACAAAGCTTAATCTCACAGATTTAGAAAATAGAAAAAAATAAATAAAAAAGAACTTTGTAATAATAATGCAAGAGATTTACTAAAAGCACTACTGTGTTGTTAAAGGCTTAATGTACGATTTCCTTCAAATTTTAAATTTGTCATTATATACTCAAAATGCTGAAATAATACTAGTAATAATGATCGGGAATGGTTTCTGTCCATTTTGAGCTGAAATAACGAGGTAACGTGAAAGAAACACTGCTTGTTATTTTGACCGTTTAACACGCAGTTCTATGGGCGGACATAAAGTCATAATTTCTTTATTTATTGAATAAGTAAAGGATCATGCATTACCCTTTATTTCTTAAATACATTATTCTCTGTAGATTTGTCTGTTTGTCTGTGACTGCTAATTTGAGGCCCTCGTGGTTTGTACGGGACCCAATCTCGGTGGGTGGGTGTAGTTCTGTCCTGGCAAGAAGAAGTTTATGTTCGTTAAGTCATCTGACCCCGGGCCCCCTCCCAGGGGTCATCTGAGAGTGATATTTTGGGGTCATCCGAGGTCACCCACGGGTCATCTGAGGTCAAATTAGTAAAAACTGTCGTATGGCCATGAAAGTTGGTTGGTACAGTCAACATATATAGCCAAATTTTTCGAAGGTCATTTTGGGGTCACCAGGGGTTATCTGAGGTCAAATTAGTAAAAACTATCATATGGGCATGAAACTTGGTGAGTACAGTCACCATCAGCCAAGTAATCGCGCTCAGCCGAGAACCGCCAAATATGGGTAACCGCCTAGTATTTCAGAATATAAGTATCTGTATATGACTGTACAGTTGATCCACTACCATATCAAGGTTTCAAACACAGTGTTAATGTAAAGAATCTAAATGAGGAGCAAAAATTAAATTGTGATGAAAATGTAACAAATAGGAAAAGTAACAAATAGTGAATGTTTTAATACACTTCAAGAGATGCAAAACAATAAATGCCCGGGATTTAATTTTAATGTTTTTGACTTCTGGTTCTGTCTGATACCCTACTTGGCAATCAATATGGCTTTGACTTCCCAATCCCTTGCTGGCACTTTAACGAGCCATTTTTTCATAAGTATCATCCATGTTAAAGACTTGGAATCTGATGGATAGTTCCAGCAAAACTCTTTCGTTTGTAGCATGGTCTTGCAACTTCTTTCAATTGAATCTCTTGCAAGGCAATACGTTGATCTTACACAAAAATGAATGGCCAATCTGTACGTTATATGTCCGTAAAATGCAAGTTCTACAAAATAATCATTACTGGCTAAATAAGCGATCTCCCTCCGTCACAGGATAGTGATTGTGAATAGATAGTCGGGCGAACGATTAGGGCGTATTTGAATCGAAACTTCCGAGGAGCAGACCCGTGTAATGGAGATAAAAGCACCCAGAAATTGGTGGCCAACGTAAAAATATGCATTATGTTAGGGCTTTTTTAAATTTTATGTGAAGCTACATAGAAGAATCTTTGATCGCAGCATGTCTAGTTTTCTCTTTGATATTTATCTTCAGATTATTTAGCTTGTAAAAGGACTCAATCCACGGGAAGGTTGCATTGAAATACATCATACATTGTACATGTTAAAACGTTAATTTTGCTCAGTAAATTCATATCATTTAATACATAAATGTTACCTTTCTTTTCTGGTCTTTTTAGGCTTCCAGTCTTTTCCTCCATAATGTGTTCAATTTTTTGGATGTCACATTGCTTGATGATGTCCCTGTTGTTGTCTTTGGTCGTTTTTGTATTAATAATTGTAAATAATATGAATATGAATTATGATAATATTCGAATGTAAGTTCAGTCATGCTGTTAGCAATTTTTTTATTTTTTGACGGCGAGTCCAAAACTCAATATCTCAGGACTTCTTCATAATTATGACGACAATGTGCACACGTCGAAAATTCAAGTTTGGTAGAATCTTCAATATTTGTGCAGAAAGTAAGTTTAAACAGTTTTGGATAATATGAATATTGTTAAAACTTTTTTTGTTCTTGTAGCAGAGATCGTCCTTCAGAATAAAATAACCACTCAAAGCAGTGACTTTGAGGATCAGGGACATGTATCATCGAAAGCTGTTGATGGCAACACAGACGGCCAACTTAACCTTGGATCGTGCACAAAGACAGGTGAGTAATGTGAATTTTGCCACTGTGACAGAAGCTTGTTTTGGTGTCCATAGTTTTATTTTTGATGGGCATTACTTCTCAAGACTACCAACTTCAAAAATAAGACTCTCACTCTCTTTTATACTCAACCAGACACTCATTCGCTCTAAAACACCACCAGACTTGGCCACACTCTCTCTAATACCCCACCAGACCCTCACTCTCTCTTATACTCCACCAGACCGTCACTCTCTCTAAAACACCACCAGACTTGGCCACACTCTCTCTAATACCCCACCAGACCCTCACTCTCTCTTATACTCCACCAGACCATCACTCTCTCTAAAACACCACCAGACTTGGCCACACTCTCTCTAATACCCCACCAGACCCTCACTCTCGCTTATACTCCACCAGTCCATCACTCTCTTTAAAACACCACCAGACTTGGCCACACACTCTCTAATACCCCACCAGACCCTCACTCTCTTATACTCCACCAGACCATCACTCTCTCTAAATCACCACCAGACTTGGCCACACTCTCTCTAATACCCCACCAGACCCTCACTCTCTCTTATACTCCACCAGACCATCACTCTCTCAAACACCACCAGACTTGGCCACACTCTCTAATACCCCACCAGACCCTCACTCTCTCTTATACTCCACCAGACCATCACTCTCTCTCAAACACCACCAGACTTGGCCACACTCTCTCTAATACCCCACCAGACCTTCACTCTCTCTTATACTCCACCAGACCATCACTCTCTCTAAAACACCACCAGACTGGGCCAAACTCTCTCTAATACCCCACCAAGACCCTCACTCTCTCTTATACTCCACCAGACACGCACTCTCTCTAAAACACCACCAGACTGGCACACACTCTCTCTAATACCCTACCACGCCTTCACTCTCTCTTATATCCCATCAGATCCACACTCTCTCTAATACCCCACCAGGCCCTCACTCTCCCTTGTACCCCATCAGACCCTCACTCTCTCTAAAATACCACCAGACTGGACCACTATCTCTCTCTCTCTCTCTCTCTCTCTCTCTCTCTCTCTAGTAATACCACACCAGACCCTTAATCTCTCTTATACTCCACCAGACACTCACTCGCTCTAAAACATCGCCAGGCTGGCCACACACTCTCTCTAATACCCCACCAAGTCTTCACTTTCTCTTATACTCCATCAGACCCTCACTCTCTCTAAAACACCACCAGACGGGAGAGTGTGTTAATAGGTCGCACCTATTTTGCTTTTTTAAAGCCTATGACCTTTGACCTCTAGGGTCGTGGCCACCATGGGTTACTTCCAGGGGTCATAGGCCATCATTGTACCAAGTATGAACCCTGAGGGCGCTATAGTTCTTATAGTTCTTGGGCTAGAGCTGTTTGAAATTGCCCCCTGTAGCCCATGACCTTTGACCTCTGGGTCCCTACTTTAGTTCTTGAGCTAGAGGAGTGCAAAGCAATGATCTTAAGAAAGAGAAGAAGGAGAAGGAGAAAACTAAACGCAACAAATACAATATCTATGCCCCGTTGCACGAACATATAGATAAAGGTCACCATTTGACCTCCACAAGCTGACCGGTTGTGGTGGTAGCTGTCGCCGAACAATCATCGTAATTCTTGATCGCAGTCTCGGCCTCGCATACACTTAAACTGTTAAGTGTTATACCCGATAAAATGATATACTTTATAATGTAATTTCCTGCCTTCAACGTCTCCAATAGATCTTGATGACCCCAATCCACAAGCTTTGCAGCAACCCACCCATCGGCCATCTTGTTGTCTGCAACGCATTTGCATAATGTGACGTGTCATGTCAAAAACAGACACTTTTGGCCAGGATCGTAAATGGAGAAATAGCCAAAAATCTGCCCAGGGTGATTTTTTCACAATTTGGATTTGTTGCGAATTTGTGATGTTATTAATGTTTAAAATATTGTCTGATAGTTTCAGACCGGAATATAACTGGCATCTTGTATTTTTTGAGACATTTTTCAAGGTAATTCCTACTCTCAACATTGTCAATAATATTTTTAAAGGCCGATATCTCAATTTCCAATTTTATATTACCATAACTTACGAACTCGTTATCTTCGCTTAGGAATGTCCGATTTCATTGGGGAAAATAGCGTTATGGAGCAAAATATCTCTATATTTAAGATATGTAAAAACCTCAACATTTATAACCTGCCCAAAAGTGTCTGATTTTGACATGACACGTCACATATTTTCTGCCCAACACAAATGACCGATCACAGTTCGCAAAGGAACACCATGTGACCATGGTTGGGTAAACCATACTTTGCCCAACTTTATTGGCGGGAAAAGAATGTTCTTTACCAAGGTTGGTAAAAACATCATGAACTTTTAACCAACATTGGGTTGCAGGGTGTATAATTGACAGGTTTGACCATCCATGTAAAGGGTTCACAAAAAATAACTCCCCCCTAAAATTACAAAACATTTTTTTGCATAACTTGACATACATTTCGTGGATTTGAAAAATTTAAAAACCTGTGAATAAAGGAATTGTTTTTCTACCCTCCCAACGTTCTTTCGTCTGAAAATCTTTTTATTTAGGCTAAAAATAATCACGTTTTCTAAAAATGATGCTTTCAGAAAAAGTTGCACTTTTCAACATCCTCATTTATGTCAAAATTAGCTTCAACAAATCATTATTTTGCACTATGTGATGGTTGTATGGGTGACTAAGGGTTCAGAGACAAAAAGGTGAAGGAAAAAAACCAATTGACCTTTTCGGTAAATCCCATAACCCTTTGCGAGTATATACACCTGAGAACTCGTCATTTGACGTCACGCCGACTTGCAATGCGCAGTAACGATGTTCGATAAACGATGTGCGCATCGGCGCGGAGCGGCGTGACGCAGAATGACGAGTTCTTAGGTGTACTCGCAAAGGCTTATGGGATTTACCGAAAAGGTGAATTAAATCAATCGTAACATTAATACCGAGAAAGTTTTGTACATTACATGTATGGGATGTTGAAAAGCGCAACTTTTTTAAAGCATCATTTTGGAAAAAATGTGATTATTTTTGACCAAAACAAAAAGATTTTTTAATGAAAGAACTTTGGGAGGGTAGGAAAATGATTCCTTTATTCACAGGTTTTTAGATTTTTCAAATCAACAAAATGAATGTTAAGTGAAATGTTAACTCCTAAATTGATTTTACCATTTTTGAAACACTGGCTCAATAAAATCTTCTAGAAAAACCCCGTACATGTTTAATTAGTCATTGTTTTATACTGCAAGATGATTGCATGGGTGACTGGGTAATCGTATACATAAAAATTAAAGAAAACAAAAAACACCATTAAATAAATCAAAACATTGATATCGAGAATGTTTTTGTACATTAAATGTATAGGATGTGGAAAAGTGCAACTTTTTCTGAAAGCACCATTTTTGGAAAATGTGATTATTTTTGGCCAAAACAAAAAGATTTTTTAATGAAAGAACTTTGGGAGGGTAGGAAAATGATTCCTTTATTCACAGGTTTTTAGATTTTTTTAAAACAATGAAATCTATGTCAAGTTATGCAAAGAAATGTCTTGTAATTTTAGGGGGGGGGGGGGGGGTTATTTTTTTGAACCCTTTATTAAACTGTATTTTGCCCAACTTCAAGAATCTTAACCATTGTTGGGCGTTTTTTAACCAACTAACCAACTGTTTTCTGAATGTAGGGTTAGGGCAGGGGCGGACTGGAGTCTTCAAATACCCCGGACAAAATAAAGCTTTTTTTTTTTTTTACAAAATCGAAATACGAAATAATGCATTTAGTGTGTTACAAAAAAACCTTGTTGTGGACAAAGGTAGGTGTGTGTGCTGTGATGTGAGTGAAGATGTGAAGACTGCCAGGTTTACAATTGTATACTTTAGCACAAAGCCATTTTGGCTTATGCATAAAGGGGACATTTTTGGAATCCTCATGACCATACGAGTAATTTGATATATTACTTGACATAATTGGAGCATTCTGAAAATTTGACCCCATGTGACCTTGATTGACCTCTCCCCGGAATGCCCGGAAGTTTCAGGAGGTGAGCCCAAGCTAAATTTATTCAGAATCAATCAAAGATCCCAAAATAAAATAAAATCAGCCACAAATTGGAGTACACTATACACTGACTGTGGCTGACAATTTAATAAAGAGAAAATAATAGATGGAAAGGGGAGCCCAAACTTGTAAAGTTTTGGCCGTTTGGATTGTTTTGGACAAATTGCTTCCATTTTATATAATTTTAGAATTTATTCTACAGAATGACGTGTCACGCTTAATTGATGTCCAACATAACACGTTAGGCTAGGCCTTGAAATGGTGCATATTTAGCACCATTTCATTATGCAGCTATAATGTAGGATTTCAATTCTTGTCCATATTATCAATAATGTGGCTACTCCGGGTATGGTTACCATCATATCAGCGGCCTTTTCATGGCATGCATGATCTAAACCTATACCGTAAAATTCCGTCTACAAGCATATATATGCCTCTAAACGAGGTTTTTTTGACACAAGAGACAAGAGGCAGACACTCTCAACAAAAACCTTATTTGGAGTTTGAACAACTATATTACTGATAAAGGCGGCTGTACAAACATGTATATTTGTAAGACCAATCTATTGCAATGTTTTTGAGAAGGGTATTGGCCTTTCATATCTTTCGTTAAAAAAACCCCTCGTTTAGAGGCATATATGCTTCTAGACGGAATTCTACGGTATATAAGTTTAACAACTACATATGCCTATGTACCCTACATTATTCTATTGATTTACTCACATAGACCAAATCGCCAAATCATAATGCCGATGCCATTCCCACACCCTGCGTCTAAGATATTCTTTGGTGGGGGGGGGGGGTTATGGGCGCCAATTTTATTTCTTGCCCCGGGCGCTACCAACCCTAGTTTTGCCACTGAGCTCACGCCAGCAAAAATACCTCGGTGTTTCTGACATATTTTGAAAGCTTAGTCAGATCCTGCTCATTTTTCATAGACGATCTAATATCCCGGCCTAAATGAGGATTAGACATTTATCAGTTGATGCACAAACAATAATAATGGCCAATTAATAATCTGTATCCCTTCTCTTTCAGATGCAGAATAGACATGATAGACGCACTATAAATTTACTGTTTCCGATGATTATTGCTGTACAAAATTTAATATTTAAAATTATATAGCAAAGGAATCAAATTTTAGGGAATATTTTGGGGAAAGATCTTGTTCCCTTAGTCACTGTAAATTGCATTACATAAATTGATACAGGTGCTGATGTTGGTGCGTGGTGGAAGGTTGATATAGGAGGCCAAGCGTGTGTAGGTCGGGTAGACATATACAACAGAGTTGGTGATTGGGGTGAGTATATTGATCTAGATTTGGTTGTTTCTATTTTCAAATATGGGCGGTCTTATTTTGTTTCATACAGTGTTTAATGAAGGAATATCACAAAATCAAACCACAATATGTTCCACCACAGCCTATAGGACCATATGAGTGGAACACCACATTGACTGATAAGGCTACCACTTTATATGTTTATTTTGAAAGTACTTTGTTTTGAAAAGGATTGTTTTTTATTTTTTATTTTTAATTCCCTACATTCCCTACTAAACAGTAGGGAAAATGAAGTATGAAATGAATCACTCTTTTTAATTCTTTATCTTAGAGGAACGCTTAGAGGGCGCCGTTGTTCGTGTCGGAAACAATGAAGACCACAACATGAATGCGGGGTGCGGTGAGGTGACACAAGCAATGATTAATGCCGGTCAACTCATCGAAATTACATGTAACCGTCACGGGCAATATATTAGTATTGCCATTCAACCTACTGACTCTCACCCTCTGACTCTTTGTGAAGTGAAAGCATACTACTGTGTCTCTGGTAAGCCATAAACGGAGTAGAAAAGTACATTTCTTAATACTTAAAAGTGTTAACATACAATATTAGCATGCTGCATAATATTATAAGCATATCTGCATAATTTACACATCGATGAATTTTCTGATGTGTAAAAGTTCACAATACGTTGAGCAGCTTATAACTTTTATTTTTTCGCAATTCCAGTTTAAGTCACGTGTAATTTTGTCCAAGTTACAAGTCAGGCCAAGTCAAGTCAAGAGTTGCAAATTCAGTCACAAGTCGCAAGGTGATGGTGGTATTTGAAACATATGTTTCGATGGTATCACTTGCCATTGAAGAAAACTTTTCAAACTAAGATGTTTTAAAACTAGGTGTCCATCAAAAAAACATATTATAAAGAACTTACTCTTATTAAGCTAAACCCAATAAAACGTTCACAATGCACATGGCTACACAGTGTCCTTACCTTAACCAACAATAACCACTCTACCACCAGGTGTGACGACCGAATTACCAACAATAACCACTCTACCACTAGGTGTGGCGACCACTGTATTGGCAACAACCACTCTGCCACCAGGTGTAACGACCGCTGCTCCACCAGCGACAACCACTCTACGACCAGGTGTGACGAGCGCTGCACCAACAACGACCAGTCTACCACCAGGTGTAACGACTGCTAGATCATCAGCAACAACCACTCTACCACCAGGTGTGACGACTGCTGATCCACCAGCGACAACTGCTCTACAACCAGGTGTGACGACTGCTGCTCCACTAGCGACAACTGCTCTACAACCACGTGTGACGACTGCTGCTCCACCAGCGACAACCGCTCTACCACCAGGTGTGACGACTGCTGCTCCACCAGCGACAACCGCTCTACCACCAGGTGTGACGTCTGCCGCTCCACCAGCGACAGCCGCTCTACCACCAGGTGTGACGACTGCTGCTCCACCAGCGACAACCGCTCTACCACCAGGTGTGACGACAGCCGCTCCACCAGCAACAACCACTCTACCACCAGGTGTGACGACTGCTGCTCCACTAGCGACAACTGCTCTACAACCACGTGTGACGACTGCCGCTCCACCAGCGACAACCGCTCTACCACCAGGTGTGACGACTGCTGCTCCACCAGCGACAACCGCTCTACCACCAGGTGTGACGAATGCCGCTCCACCAGCGACAGCCGCTCTACCACCAGGTGTGACGACTGCTGCTCCACCAGCGACAACCGCTCTACCACCAGGTGTGACGACAGCCGCGCCACCAGCAACAACCGCTCTACCACCACGTGTGACGAATGCTGCTCCACCAGCAACAACCACTCTACCACCAGGTCTGATGACTGCCGCTCCACCAGCGACAACCGTTCAACCACCAGGTACCACACGATGATCAAAAGAAGTGAAAATAATTTAATTAATTAGATACAAAACTTAAATGTATGCGGCTGGTTTTGCTACGTTATCATTGTTCCATATCAATCTGCTGCTTTTACTTCTTGACGTACCTTCTTACATAATTCATTCAAAGCTATCAACGTCTTGCAGGTATTTTTGTTTTCGTGTTTTTTTGGTTATATTGTGTACCAGTATGTAAATATCGGAATTGTTGATTGGCTTGAGTAAAGATGGCTTGAGTGAAGAAGTTCTTCATATTAATGATAAGCTCGAGGTATAGTGCTGGGCGTAGTGGTTGCTAGTGGCCATGTGAGTGGCGATAAATGTGCAGAGCTGATTTACATTATCATACATGAACTCAAACGAATGCATACGTGTGTAGAATCACGCAGAATACACCTTTATTAAATTAATCACCTGGTGCATGGATGAAGTAAAATTATGCACAATTTGTCACTGTGAAGCAACCTTTAACTTTGTTTTTTTTAAACTTTAATTACTTTCAATGCGTATGTATTTTGATAGTACTTGCTGACTTGATCAAAACATCCAAGGTAAGAATTTAAATTAAATTGAAATTTAAGCAAAATTTAATTAATTTGTTTATAAAAAATATTATTTGCATTAACAGGCGCAGTAGGCCTATTACAAGTTTAGTTGTTGTTGCTATTGCTTTTCGTCATGGTTATATGTTGTTGTTGTGTTCAATGCACCAAACTGTAGTTATCTTATGTAAAGAGGGACAATTTGAGATCATTTTGATTAAAATTGTATCAATTTTTCAAATTTGACCCCTGAGGTTAAACTTGACGTTTGACCTTTTGCTTATAACTCGAAAACGGTACATCGCAGATAGGTCAAACTATAAACTATAATAATATTGGTGTAGGTTTTAACACAGTTTGAGCACCTTTTTTGACCTCTGTATTAGGGGCCATGACCTATCCACGCCGAACAGTTGGCCAGATTATTTGTATCCGCAGGTTTTTTTAATCGGCATACGTTCAAGTCCTTATAATTTCTACCAATATCGAGCATCTCACTTGATCTGTGTAACATATCCGCCTCACTATTACGTGGACATCGGGTAACCCCACAGCCCCTTGGGAAGTTTGACCGAAATCCATTGATAACTTGATATTTAAATCGGACGAAAGAAGGTGAAAAAAAAAGCACATTTTAGCAGCTACAACGGAGCCACTTGACCACTAAGTTTTTGTGAAATCAGTACTTCCATAGGTAAGCGCCGCGTGCCATGTCGAAAAGTTTGGCTACAAAACGGTTTTCTTATAAACGCATCTATGCACAGTTTCCACCTCGATACACCTGAGCACACAAATTTGTCCAAGCACAGTTAGCCTTGCAATGCCTTGTCTCTACACAGTCTGTTTACATTACACGGTTGAGTGCATAGCATCATAAGGGAGCACACCAATAAATAATTGCCCGGTTTTCTTTGCTCGTTTTGAGGCCTTTTCGGCGCTTTTTGAGATATTTTCTGACAAATAATCGATTGCAAATCGATGAACGTTTAACATATGTTTCAATGTATGTGTAGTCTTGCACCTCGTTTTCCCGCTACAAGGCAGTGAACAACGCCCTTGACGCCCTCACTGTTTTGACATGCTCTCAAGACTGCAAACCTGTTTCTGCCGGGGTTTTGTTTAATTCGCGGACCTATGTTCTCGATAATTTTAAAAATGCGACTTTTTTGGCAACTCAAATTCATGCATAGGCTGTACATTTTTATTTAAGCTATAATTCGTTACTCTGTCTGATTATTAGTTTAAAGACTAGCCAAAAATACCTCAACAAATTTTTTAAATTTTTACCGGAACTCATTAGGGTTACACAAATGGCGCATTGATTTAGTGGTGTGCTCCCATAAGAGCTGTGAGAGCTTCTATCTGGTGACTAGTGAAAAATACGGCACCTGTGATTGGTTTTTGTCAAAACCCCTATGTTCCCTTCATCCAATCAGAAAAGATTTTATATCGAACGAAAACTAACACTTCCCGCTAAAAACACAGATGGCGCTATTCAATGTTTATAGCAAGGCGAATGTAGTAAATCTGTTGAAAACGGCCCATTCACGTACAATTTTTGATTAAGATGATGTAGATTTTAAAAGTCAAAACAACGGTTGATCCTTATAATATTTTGCACATTTTATGCCATTAAATAAAAGAGCACACTTATTGTCTAGGTATATAGATTCATTGCAATTAGCAATGGCCAATTCTCTTTAAATTGCAAATATTGTGCAAAAAGTTGCTATTTCGTCATATATGGTTGTCAAAGCAATGAACAAAGTCTTTGCTTAAAGAGCGCTTAGAAATCTTAGCGTATCTGTGCGCTAACAAAGTGTGCGACTACGCAACGCGATGCGATGTTGTGGGTGTGTACCCAGCTGGTTCAACAAATATTTTCCAGTTGGGGTTTACAATCTGGACTTTCTTTGTATTTATAAAAACATTACAAAGTACATACATATCACAAAAGCTCAATTTCTTGAAAGAAACGACGTCTCGAGTGCACAGCCACGTTCTGTTCATGCGTCTGTTCAATACAATAGTTGATATTACCGTGCGAGTTAAAAGAACAACGCTAGTCCTTTGGTGTCTCTTATTTATTTTAATATAGGAATTCAAATAGCGTCAACTCCCAGTACATTGTATGAATGTGTACATACAAACTGCAATTCAATATTTCAAATACTCTTTCCAATCTGAATACAGTTCCTTCAGATACATTTGGTACAATGATGAACTGCTTTAAAAGTTACCAAGACAAGTTCAGAAAATAATTTAGTAGGACTTTCATGCCAAAAACGTCGGCTAAGGTGACATTTCTCTCGTTTTATTTAGGACGGAAACATCAATAGCACTGGATTTCTGAAGGCTCTGGATGACATAGATGTAACAGTGCAAGATGTTAAGAACAGCTCAGCTTTTATGCAATATGATGATGTTGGTAAGATGGGATGGTACTTTGAGAAAATCATAACACAAGTCTTTTTATATTTTAAATTGTATTTTATTTCATAAGCACGGGAACGTAAATACGTTTAATGATGTATTTGTTTTCAAGATATTTTGAAATGGCCAGGATTCTGTGAAAAATCTGGGTATCAACATTGACCAATCTGTGTCTGGGGAAGCAATTGCAAACAATATTTATTATTCAACAGGCCAATTCCAGGGTGAAATTTATGTATCGCAATGACAGCTGTCTCAAACATAATTGTCGTAAAATTCTGTGTTCGGCTTTAATTCAATGCAACTTTTAATATTCTTCATCTTCATGGTATTCGGGTCTTAGTCAACGGCTCAAAACTAACTTTAAATCACTCAACATAAAATGGTGCGCTATATTTTGAACCTGGAACCCAGATTGAACTTGACAATTTGGATTTTTTTGAATGTAAAGTGTATAGCAAAATTGTTAAAATTATGTCATGTGCACAATATTTATTGTAGGTCTAGTAGCCCCCTACTTTTTAAAAAAGAATTAAAATGTCTGAAATTCCCAATTACAATTCTAGAAGGCGGCTTTTTAATTTTAATGTGCCTGTCCAGTCAATCTAAGCAAATTAGTGGTGTCACCCAGCACTAATTGAAACAGATTTTTTTTCACTTTTATACATTTTAGAGATGTCCCCTGAACATCATACCAAAAATATACTAAAATATACTTGGTGAAAAGGTATTTTTGGCGGGAAAAGGTCATACAGGGGTCAAATTTAAAAACTATACCAAAGCATTCCCCTAGTCTTAAGGATTCAGAAAAAGTATAGTTTGTCATATCTGTGATGTACCATTCTCAAGTTATAAGCAAAAAGGTCAAAGGTCATATTTTGGGCTCCACGTTGGTCAACTTCGAGAAAATGCTCCGATCTCCTTAAAAATGGTCTCAATGTGTTCGTCCTTTAAAAACACTCCAAAATAAGAATAGTTTGCCATATCTTGGATGTTTCGTTACCTAGGTAGCAGGTAAAAGAGGTCATTGACTATGGAACTCTATTGACCCCGACCTAGTTTTCGATGTTACGCATGTAATTAAACAACCTAAACAGTGCAAATATTCTTTAAATGAATTATGTTTGCAAGCCGAACAATTTGAGACCATTTTGGTTAAAATCAGACAATTTTTAGTGTTTTGACCTCTGTTGAACCCAATATTTGACCTTTGACCTTTTCGGTTATAACCGTACATCACAGATATGACAAACTATATTTTTCTGAATCCTTATGACTAGAGGAATAATTTGACATAGTTTTTAAAATGATTGGAGCGATTTTGAAATTTGACCCCTGTATGCCTTTTCCCGCCAAAAACTACATTTCCACCAAGTATATTTTAGTATACTTTTTGTATGCTGTTCAGGGGACATCTCTAACATTCATAGCAGTGAAACAATTTGTGTTGCAATTAGTGGTGAGCATCCCTAATTTTAAATTTTAATCAATTCAAGGGTGCAATAAGGAATCATCTCAGTAATGGCTAATTTCTAGTGGGGTCTGTTCTCCAAAGTGCGCTCATTTCTTCTTTTGTTGTTTATTCTCTGCCATTTATATATATTTTTTTATTAAGACCCACCTATTGGAAATAAGCCTGAAACATTGGCTTTTATGGGTTAAAAAATCAAATCAATCAATCAATCAACCAACCAATGTATCTAAACATATTTTTTGTCACACCTGATATGATACAGATATATTTCTGTCCAAACTTGGAGCTGATATAGAAAACGGTGATACAACATTGATTGCTACAGACACTTATACGCTGGGAATCAGCTTTCCTTTAGCGCTTGGAAACGGTAAGATCTGATGATGATGATGCTAGAGTGAGCAATAGAGGTTGTGCATATGACGTATCATACCGTAAATATGGCGGACTTCTCAAATGCATTCAACAACACCATGATTGCAATCTACCGGCGGGAGTGGCTCGTGAAAATAGACCAGCGTAGAAATATACACTAATCAGTGTTGCCAAGAATTACGTATACTTGTTCGTGCAATCGCGCAAAAATCGGCCATAGGATTATGTAGAGATGAAACGGGGAATTATTTTCGTCCCAAATACACCTTAAAACTTGCGTGTGTGGTAATTATGCAACACCAAAGAAGTGCGTTGAAGTGAAACTAATTGGATTTCTTTCATTGGAATTGGTAATCTGATAATTATTGCTTCAGACAAAATTGCCAGACTCAAATCTATTTAAAATGTATATTATTTGTCATTCATTGACCAGGCTGTTAAACATGTTAAAGATTGCAAATTGCGAAGTAGGGGACATGAGAGAGTGGGGATGATGAGACGAGGAGATGATCAGGTGGAGAGCAGGAGAGGAGAGGAGAGGAGAGGAGAGGAGCGAAGAGGAGGGCGAGTAGAGGAGGGATGAGTTTATTCAGTTTATTTAAATTTGTCCATATTAATCATAGGCCTACTGCTAAAGTTTGTCAATTGCATAGCAGGGTAAAAATAAGCAATAAACAGATGAATTAAGAAAGCCCAATTTTTTACAAATTACCGAGACAAACACAAAAACAAAATAAAAAAACACAACCACAACAACAACAACAACATATAACAGTGAGAGGGGGAGAAGGGTAAAGGGGATCTTTGTAAAAGAGAGACTTGAAATACAACATAGCAACCTATAAATTTATGCACATAATTCAACAGACGACACAAGTCACAGTTGGGGAGGGGGAGAGACAGAAAAAAGCAAAATGTGCAGTTTAACAACATCAAAGGCCTATATGTATTATTAGAGGACTTAATAGCGAAAGGGGCGCTAGACCACTAAAACACCGGTCTTCCACACACTGTGGGTGTTCCATAATCTTGTCTTATCCAGCCTTTATTAACAACAGGCATTCACCTCTATTGTAATAAGTTGATCGGTACTTCAAACTTAACAATGAATTCAAGTAACAGATCAACTCACATAAACCCTTGCGTTTTCGTTTCTGAACAATAGAGCTCCCGAAACAGAAAAGCTAAAACAACAGATAGTCTCGCGGAAGCATTTGTTTAGTCTTTTATCAGTCGTTTATTTTTAAAACTCTCTAATACTGTGCTTTTGACAGTTACTCGTGGATGTTGTTGTCATGATAACTATTGCTGATAAATTTCTAATTTTCTATTATAGGATATGTGCGAGTGATCATTATTGATCCAGCAGAAGTCTTTGAAAACGGACTAACCAATATCGCAGTCATACCTGATGATCAAATTGACGCAACTTTCAAGTATGAAATTGGAAGCAGATTAGTTGATATTGCATTTTTTAATCCATCACTCAAACGGATACGATATAATGGTGATGAGGCATTGTCTATAACATTGAATCTGTTAACGGTAAGAGAAGAATCAGGTTTCCTTTGGCTTTTCTGTCAATATATAATGGTTAATCACTACTTTTAATTACTTTTGTTTTTTTTGCAGTCAAAAATGTTGTATTGTACTTACAGAGTTCACGTTAAAATATTACCGTTATTTTACGACACTTTCCTGTAAACTTCACGGTTATTTACCGAAAATTGAATTACTATTTCATTGAAAATAAAAAAAATGTTATTACAGTCAGACTGTATTTGTTGATTTTGCATGTGTATAAAGTGTTGCATCTTCCAATGTTTTGAATAGTAAATAGCTGTATTGTCCTGACAGATTGTGTTTAAATGCTATTTCGTATAATTCATAGGTCGCAACACATAGTGCTAGATTAATGCAAAATACATTTCCGAAACGGCTTTGAAGGATATGCTACTAGTACTAATAAACACTAGTCAGTATGTCCAATATTATCTCTCAGTGGACCGATTACTTTCAGTTATCTATGCTCTATGCCCGTGCAACGGGGCATAGATATTGTATTTGTTGTGTTTAGTCTTCTCCTTCGTCTTCGCCTTCTTCTCCTCCTTCTCCTTAAGACCACTTCTCTGCACTCCTGTAGCTCAAGAACGAAAGTAGCCTCGGGGCCCATACTTGGTATAATGATGGCCCATGACCCCTAAAAATTTCCTAGGGTACCCCGACTCCAGAGGTCAAAGGTCATGGGCTACAGGGGGCAATATGTGTAAAATTTCAAACAGCTCTAGCTCAAGAACTATAGCGCCCTCAGGGTTCATACCTAGTATAATGATGACCCATGACCCCTAAATGTAACCTATGGTAGCCTCGACCCCAGAGGTCAAAGGTCATAGGCTACAGGGAGCAATATGTGTAAACTTTTAAAACAGCTTTAGTTCAAGAACTATAGCGCCCTCAGGGTTCATACTTGGTACAACGATGGCCCATGACCCTTAGATTTTTTCTGCAGTAACATCGACCCCAGAGGTCAAAGGTCATGGGCTACAGGGGGCAATATGTGTAAAATTTCAAACAGCTCTAGCTCAGGAACTACAGCGCCCTCAGGGTTCATACTTGGTACAATGATGACCCATGACCTTAGATGTATTCTATGTTAGCCGCATCCCCAGAGGTCAAAGTCTAAAGGCTTTAAAAAGCAAACTAGGTACGACATATTAACACAGTGTAGCGCAATAGGTAGTATTTTGTTATGCGCCTGTCACACTACACCGAATAGGTCTTCCGTACAAGAAACGGATGGTATTTTAGTAAATCCGTTGTTGTTCGTCAATGATCGTGTTATGTTCTTTTTATGTCCTGCTATCATCCGCCAAATGCGTTTCGTGTTAGGTGATGTTCGTGAAGTCCGTCGGCATGCACAAAACTTGAAACGGAGTGTACCGAATACACATGTTCGGTATTTATCCGATGTATGTTCGTATGGTGCTGCATATTGCCGGAGTTTGTTCGCTCTCCTTTCGTTCATGTTCGTTCTTTGTTCGTTGCACTCGGCCCGTGTTCGTTGCAAATACGTTCCTGTGAGGCCTTCACCACCGGATAGCATATTTTTGCATTCGGTGATGTACGTTGACCCAGACCGTGTTAGTGTCACACTACACCGGATCGGTCTTCCGTATAAGAAACGGATGGTATTTTAGCAAATCTGTTAGTGTTCGTCAATGTTCGTTTTATGTTCTTCATATGTCCTGCTATTATCCGCCAAATGCGTTTCGTGTTAGGTGATGTTTGTTTAGCCCGTCGACAATACGTTTCAAGTTTTGTGCATGCACAAAACTTGAAACGGAGTGTGCCGAATACACATGTTCGGAAGTTGTCCGATGTGTGTTCGTACTGTTCTGTATATACCCTGGGTTTGTTCGTTATTCTTTCGTTTATATACCGCGGGTGTTTGCAAGGTTTCGCAGGCGCTTGTGCCGGATGTAGGCCTATGGCGAACATGTGCATCGATCATGGGGGGGGGAGACTTTCTGAAGGGTGTGTGACGCAATATCATATTTCCCCCAGTACTTTAGTGACTGACAAGTAGAAAAAAGGGAAAGGAGAAAAAAGAAAAGAAAGTGAGAAAACTGAAGAGAGAAGAGAAGAGAAAAGTTAAATTGCACGTAATTTAGTAGGCCTATGCATGTAAGTAGTATTGAGGGAGGGCACTTTCGGAAGGGTAGAGGACGCAATATCAAATTCCTACCAGTTTTAGTGATTGACAAGAAAGAAAAAGAAGAGAAAACATGGAAAAGGTTAAATTGTACGTTATTGAGTAGGCCCAGGATAGTATATAGTAAGCCTAAGTATAGGCCTGTGATTATTATAGGCAGTGCTTAAAGGTGGGTCCTTGGCCCAAAAGCCTGTGAAAATTACTGCCGGCCCGTCGATATGTAGGGCCCGTGACATTTTGTCACCAAAGTCAGTATTTAAGACGGACTTAGGTCTATTACTGACTTTAACATATCAATCCATGCATGCTTTACCTGAAATTACGAGTCTGAAGTCTTATATCAAAGTGTCATCAGTGGACCAGTGTAACATTTTAAATTTTGCAAATTCAGTTCGGGCCTTCATTTTGTTTTTGTTTAAGGCAATAATAGTGTAAAAATGATGCACCAAAAACAATTTTCCAAATTTTCCATTTTTAAAAATATTTTTTTACACAATAGGCCTAGGCCTAATAATGTAAATAGGCCCTACAGTCACCATGCAAATGGCTTAAATTGGACCTTCATTTTTGCTTCTGCTATGGACATCCACGTGTTATTTTGAAAGCAATTGTTTATATTATACAATAATGGTGAAAACATTTCAATGGCTTCAATTAGGCTTTCGTTTCACCAATTTGCGGCTGTTTCAAACTAAAATAGTACCCAATAATAGTGCTAAAATTGATCCCAAAAAATGACAAATGGCTTCAATTGGGCCTTCATTGTCCAAAGGTTTCTAGCCTCTATTGCCCCCGGACGCTGGTTGCCCTGATATATAAGATTTGTAGCCCTTTTGTACTTATTAGCCAATATTTGACCATTTTCGTCAAAGTTTTCCCCTTAAAGTTGTCTTTCCCCACTTTGTTCACCCTCTAAAAAAGTGCTTGCTACGTCACTGCCTCTAAGGGGTCAAAAACCCTCTCAAACACCCTCTCCTCCCCCACTTTTCTGATAGGGTGGACGTCCCTGTTGGTGCCACATGCGACGGATTCGCCGGTCATTTGTCGGACGTTGAACGATTGAATATAAGACGCCTGCAGGATTATTAGCGGCCACAACGCATAGAGAGACGAACGGGAATCGGACCCCTAAATCCGGTCGTTTGTCAGACGTTGACCCCCAAATCCGGTCATTTGTCGGACATTGAACGATCGAATATAAGACGCCTGCAGGATTATTAGCGGCCACAGCGCATAGAGAAACGAACGGGAATCGGACCCCCAAATCCGGTCATTTGTCGGACGTTGAACGATCGGATATAAGACGCCGGCAGGATTTTTAGCGGCCACACCGCATAGAGAGACGAACGGGAATCGGACCCAAAATCCCACCGAATCTTCTGCCGGACTGGTGATTTTTCCACCGAATAAAATATTTTTGTATTCGGTGATGTACGTTGATCCAGTCCGTCGTAGTGTGACAGACCTATTAGCCTGTGTTTGCAATGATAAAGGTCTGAATCGTACGTCAAGGAAACTCATCACTTGACAAAAACTCCCTGAAAAGGGAATGTGTAGGCATTTTGATTTGGTTCCTTGGACCACTTCAAAAGGTTGTCATGATGGGACAAGGGGTGTGGTTGGTTAAGGGGTGGGGTATTAGAGAGAGTGTGGTCCAGTCTGGTGGTGTTTTAGAGAGAGCGAGGGTCTGATGGGGTATAAGAGAGAGTGAAGGCTTGGTAGGGTATTAGAGAGAGTGTGTGCTAGTCTGGTGGTGTTTAGAGAGATTGATGGTCTGATGGGGTATAAGAGAGAGTGAAGGCTTGGTAGGGTATTAGAGAGAGTGTGGGCCAGTCTGGTGGTGTTCTAGAGAGAGTGAGTGTATAGTGAGTATAAGAGAGAGTGAAGGTTTGGTGGGGTGTTAGAGAGAGTATGGGTCAGTCTGGTGATGTTTTAGAGCGAGTGAGTGTCTGATGGTCAGGAGTATAAGAGAGAGTGAGGGTCTGGTGGGGTATTAGAGAGAGTGAGGGTCTGGTGGGGTATTAGAGAGAGTGTGGTCCAGTCTTGTGGTGTTTCAGAGAGTGATGGTCTGGTGAGAGAGTGAGGGTCTGATGGGGTATAAGAGAGAGTGAAGGCTTGGTGGGGTATTAGAGAGAGTATGGGTCAGTCTGGTGATGTTTTAGAGCGAGTGAGTGTCTGATGGAGGTATAAGAGAGAGTGAGGGTCTGGTGAGGTATTAGAGAGAGTGAGGGTCCGGTGGGGTATTAGAGAGAGTGTGGTCCAGTCTGGTGGTGTTTTAGAGAGGGTGATGGTCTGATGGGGTATAAAAGAGAGTGAAGGCTTGGTAGGGTATTAGAGAGAGTGTGGGCCATTCCAGTGTTATGAGCATTACATGTATATCAAATGAAAGCTTAAAACAAGTGTTTTCACATGGTGCTCACCAAGTTTTCGTTTGTGAATAGGGGAAGGGGTTAGGTGTGGTCACGGGCATAGATATTCGTGTTTGGTAAAACACATTACTGTGGCATCTAGTTTGTTTTTGTATCTTACGCCACATCATCCGACATTATGTGAAACGGAAGTTTTGGGTTTTTTGGCTCCTTTCTGAAGCATACCCCACATTATTGACTTACGATGTACCTAAATGTCATCATATCCGAGTTTTCGCCGTTTCATGGCGTATGTCGATGGTACGTCAGTTTGTGAAACGGAAGATATTGGATTCTTACGGGATTGTTAACATAGGTCAATTAATTAATTATCGTTATTCATTAATTAAAGTAAAGTTGAGCTTTTTACGTGGTGTACTTGAAGAACTTGATATTTAAAACCGTTGGGTTACATTTTATAAAAATTACAAAAATCACCGTACGCCACTTTGTGTTGCGACCGACGAAATGTTGTGACGATAATCCGTCCTTGCATAATTGAATATTGATTATAGTGCCACAAGTCATGATACAAAAGTCATGTGCATCGAGTGCTCGCCTTGGGGAGATGGTTAGATAATAATATTACTTCTTGTTGACTCACCAACCGTGCGGACGCAACCATCTCGTCTCCTGATGTTTGGTTTAGGCTTTTTGTTTATGACGGCGATTTTACTGTTTGTCATAACGAGCGCGTGTATCAAATTCAATTATGTAGCTCAGTTGGTAGATCATCGGTCCGGTGATCCGAAGGTCCCAGGTTCAAATCCTGGATAGTCAGTGAAATTTTTTCACTGGCTGTCATTTATGTATGTGTTGACTTGTGTTAAAAACCTTTCTCATATGCTGCAATGTATTTTAATGCGTGTGTCTGACGAAGTAAAATCACAATAAATTTAATAAACGTAATTTTGCTTCATTTGGTTCATGTCATGCTATTCCCGTTCCCGTTCATTATTCCTCTTCCGTTGGAACTCCAAATCCGTCATTTCTCTTTGCCTTTCCTTTGAGTAATTCCCAAGGTTAGCTTCATAATGTAATGTACAGCATAATAACAACTGTAATTTTAACGGTAGAATTTTGCCAGGTATTTCACCGTAAAACACACGTCAGCTTTCTACTGTATTTTATACAGGTGTATGTACATTCGACCGTACTTTTACGGAAATATACCGTATTGTATGGTAATTATACTGTGAAATACTTATAAAATCGTCGTTTTTACTGTAAAAAGTATGCTGGCAACTTAGTTGTTAGATATTCTACCATAAAAAATTACGATCAAATTTTTACAGTGTTGATCTTGTCATTACAGAACATGAAGATCCAAGAACCAAGAACCCCTGATTGTTATTTCTTTTCGATCGAAAAGAACGGGTAATATTTCATAATACATTGATTTGACCATTATGCAAATTATTTGTCCTGTAAATATAATTCATTTAAAGAATATCTGCAATGTTTAGGATGTTTAGGTATCATCGACAAATAGCCCATGGTCAACAGAGTTCAATGGTCATTGACCTCCTTTGCCGTGCTACCTAGGTAACGAAACATCCAAAATATGGCAAACTGTTCTTAATTTTGAGTCAAGTTAGCTCAATCGATACGGCGTTCGACTATGGTGCGAGAGGTTGCGGGTTCGAACCCTGGTGGTGCCTATTACTCTCTCGTGAAAAATATTGAGGTAGCTTGAAATTCCCCTGGACATGGAACTAACTGCTAATTGTCTCGTTGTAACCCGTACGAAACTCGGGGAGCTGATCCTGGTTGCGATGGTTATTTGTGGAATGTCTAGGGTGTGCGCTCTTTAAGCAGCAAAGTCCCTGATTTGTTGTTAAATGGTTTATGGAATGATGTGGGCCGTAGTGGTCAGCGACAACCTGTAAAGTGTGCTGAGGCTTGTGGATCAACGTCTAGGCGTTGTGCCTGTGCGTAGGGCACTATAAATCACTGCGCTTTTTTGAGAGCTTTTGAGTGTTTTTCAAGGACGAATTTATCGGAGATATGGGTTTTATGCGAAGTTGACCCACGCGGAGTTCAACATTTGACTTTTGATCTTTTGATAATAACTTGAGAACGACAGATCACATAAACTCCTCAACAAAAGTTTGGAAAGTTTTTTCAAGCATCTGTATCTCAAATTATTTTTGACATATTAATATCGTGTTACATATCAATGGATAGCTACAATACTTCGCTTTACAATGACACCCCATTTGAAACAATAACATTTTGACGGCTGAGTACACGCCTTGTGAATATAGTGGGGTCTCAAACAGAATTTGCCAAATTGACCATTATTCTGTGCTCAAACAACGCTAGCCACTAACACTTCCAGTGTACTGTTTTCCTGACACTTTTGTGGGCTCTGGAATTGGCAATTTTTGGCCATCGAACTTTGCCTGTTTTGTGCCTACACTGGATGTTTGGTTAAGCCTGTCTGTTTATATGCACAGTGATTTTCATCACTTGTTCTAGTGCAGTTTTGTATTACCATTGATCCTTGTTGTTTTTGCAGGTTCAGCACTTACTTCTGTGGGCCTTGGAACTGGTAAATTTTGGCTATCGAACTTTGCCTACTTCTTCTGCCTACATTTGCTGTTTGTGTCCCCCTGCATACTGTCTAGTCTGCATTTTACTTGTTTCCCCACATCAAGTTGGTGTACCTTGCTTTTTTCTTTCCTAGCCACTAACCTCAATAGCTGGTGGAAAAACCACTGGCAGCTACAATAGTCAGGCGCCATCTCCTCATGCTGTTCACCGACCTGGTCACACGTTACTGGTTACATATTCTTCAACAAGGATTCGTCGCAGGTCATTCAATGTGATTGCATATGGGCTTCTCTGGCACGCACAACACAATCAAGCTGGTCCCACAAGTGTTCAATCGGGTTGAGGTCTGGCCCCCGGGTCTGGCCTGATGGCAGGCCATTTTGGCTCTACTCCCATAGTCAGAAGGTAGTCGTTGACTACCGTGGCTCTGTGGGGCGAGCGGTGTCATCTTGGAGGATTGCATTAGGTTCTAGATTTTGAAGATATGGGATTGCAGCTTGCGGCATAGAATAATGATCAATTTGGCACATTCAGTTTTAGACCCCACTACATTCACAAGGCGTGTACTCAGCCGTGAAAAATGTTATTGTTTCAAATGGGATGTCATTGTAAAGCGGAGTATTGTAGCTATCCATTGATATGCAACACGATATGAATATGTCACAAATAATTTGAGATACATATGCTTGAAAAAACTTTCCAAAATTTTGTTAAGGAGTTTATATGACAAACTATACTTTTTTCTGAATCTTAATGAATAGAAGAAAGATTGGAGCAATGTTGAAATTTGACCCCTGTATGACCCTTTCGCACCAAACACTACCTTTCCATCAAGTATATTCTAGTATACGTTTGGTGATGTTCTGGGGACATCTTTTAAATGCATAACAGTGAAAAAATATGGTACAATTAGTAGTGGGTCACACCAGTAATTTGTTGACTACTCGATTATCGGGCATTGTACACTGTAAACATTCATTTTTCCACAATGATTCAATTTTTTACCCTTTATTGTTTGCTTTATACTGATGTTTCATATCTTATCTATGGGCTCAATAATGATAATATTTGTCCTCATAGGTGGGACACTGAGGAGTGTGAGGTTGCTGACGTCAATCATTCTCATGTGACCTGCAAATGTTATCATTTGACGACGTTCAGCGTATTAATGAGATACGAGGTGAGTGTACCGTTAACCTCAACTCCCAAACTGACTTTTGCCCAAGTGGATGGAAAGAAGAGAGGAAGGAATAAAGAAGACTAGACATAGCTGTGGTCTAAGACCGCGAATACAGTCGTGGTGTGTCTCCTTAATGACTTTTGACCCCAAATCTCTGAACACCCCATAAGCATTGGTTAATGTCAATGCATGAGTGCACATGGCGTCACTCTGCTATGTTATTTGTGCCAGAAGAGGAATTTTTAAGGTATTTCGTCTAGGACCGGAAGTGACCCCTAAATAACCTTTAACCCCAAACAAAAAATACCACTTATACACTGAGTAACATTTTTGACGCTATTTCGTTTTATACCGGAAGTAACCCCTTAAATACCTTTAACCCCCAATTAAAAATACTACGTATACAATGGATAGAACAATTTATGTGTGGTGGCTAATAATAAATTGAAAGTATTTGGTTTTCACCGGAAGTGCAACTTAATATCCTTTCATCCCAAATCCGTGTACTTTCTATAGTAATGATTCTGAAAACAACAATAATGATAAAATTAGGTCTCGTCCAATATTTTAAAACTCATATATAGCTCGACCAATAAATTTGTAGTATAGGGTTCAAACCATCCAATTTTATATCAATATTATGTTTATCAGTGCATGCATGTCCAATGCTCCACACCGACATCGCCCGGTTAATAATTACATTATACAGCAGAGACACTGAAATGAATACCCGGGATCGATACACGTGAATGTGCTATGCGCGATTTGATATTCAGACGATAAATCTTTGGATACCGGGGTAGAAAATGATGAATATCTCCCGTAATTGATTTAGTCTAAAGAAGTCAGATTTTGTTTCTTGCACTTGAATATATGTGTTCAACGGATATGATATTCGTTAGCTAGCGTCTTGAGAAAGAAGCATGCGTCTTGAACTCAAAAATTGACAAAAACATTCTGATTTTATATGTGCTGAACTATAGCGCAGCGTAGGCTAGCTGCACTCACTCCCGTGGAGGCAGTAAAAGAAGATGACCATTGACTCAGAGCTAGAGAGGTCAATTACCAGGCTATTGTCAGTAGCCTTAGTCGGATGTCTCTCGGCTCATTAAGCGTCTCAAAGGTCGGAACAAAATGGCCATGCGTGGCTGTGGATTCAACCTACCATAGCGATTTCTGCCATGAAGATATCGGGGCAATGACACTGTGTGCTCTCCATGCAACTCATAATGACCATTACATAATTCCATTTTTCAATGATGTTTATACAAGGCTCTGTAATGGACAATCTGTGTTCATTTACGAAGCCTCATTTTACAGAAGTTTTTGATATATTCATTATTATTATGTTCATTATTTTATTTTATTAATGACTTATTTAACAGGACCCATTTCCGGATTCTTACTCAAAAGCAGTGACAGTTTTAAACTACCTCGGTAATGTTCTGTCACTGGTAGCCCTGATGTGCGCGCTACTTACGATATTCTTATTCAGGTAATATTATATCATCAAACTATATAATTGCAATTTTACATAAATGCAGCTCTTAAAGGGCATATATATTGCTCGGACAACATCATATCATTGGCAAGCTAATATTATGAGGACAATGAAAATGACTCCTTTTTTGAGAAAGTCGTTTAAAATTGACATTTCACAAAAACCAACTGTAAGCGGTGAGTTCCTTCAGACAGATTTGACCTAGAAACTACAGTGATGTCATGATATGAACATGGTCAGCTTTGCGAGAATGGACTGCTAACACTGTCAATGCACAAAACGTATACCGGTACTGTTGTTTTTTATCAGAAAAAACCCTCTGAATCAAGTATTACAAATTTAATGGTTTTTACACGTAATGGATAAAATCAGACCGCTTCTTCTAAAATGTGATATTAAAATTCATATGTATATCAACTTGATGAGAAATACTTGGACTAAAAAAAATATTTTAGATCAATTTCCCCGTATGATCAGAATTTGAGCATGACATACCATTTATACACAAACGTGTTAGAAAAGGATTTAATATTGTATTTGTTATGCAAATAACCAATTCCATGGCCCACAGAACTGTGTGCATCTATCGGGAACTAATTGTTTGGGGCCTTCCCAATTTCTCGTGTGAAGGTCGCGCTTTACACTCATCAATGACATCAAAAGAGCTCACCGTGTTTGGAAAAATATTTAATCTTCCGCAGGCAATTTGGTTACGCGTAACCAAACTGGCTGCGGAGGAGACTACTATTCATATCATGACGTCATCAGTATGTTGCATTGAAAATCAATTTCGCTGCGAACGCTAAAAAGGGCCGTACGAGCCAGCATTTTACCAACAAAATTTGTCTTTTTTCAGGAGCAATACTAATAAAAAAATTGCAGCGAGTGTCAACTTGTAATGTAATAATTATTTTCTTCGAATGGAGTTAACTTGTTTTTGCAATAGATATGCCTTTTAAGATTCATAACAACGTATGAATAACATGATATGTCGTTTATCTGGTATTATTCATTAAATTGTCTCTTTATTTTACATATAGCGTGTCAATTATTTTTTAATTATTAGAAAGGAATCTGTTTTTCGATCAGAACGAATGGTAATTCATAGTCAGCTTATGATAGCTATGCTATTGGCAATAATGATGCTGATTGTTAGTGACGTCGCCAAAATGAATCCCGTAAGTTTAAAGCAAATTTGAGGCAAGTATAATTTACAATCATACCTGTAAAAAGCCTGCTAATAAGAAGATGGGTGTATTCTAGTTAAAGAGTTCATTGAGGAATTATGCAGCTTACATCGGAAAGTCATCTGGTTTGTTGATACTCTTGAATGCTCTCTCAGCAGCCAAACACTAAACTCTGACGTAGATAAAATACTAGCACCGACTCATAATTATTTACTTGCAAGAAAATTAAAATGACTTTCCACAAATTTGACTTGTTTCAGAAATTATGTAAGACCATAGCTGTTTTCCTTCATGTTTCATTCCTCGGTGTATTTTGCTGGATGCTGGTTGAAGGCATTCATCTCTGGCGAATGGTTGTATTGGTATATGGAATGGAGAGAGATATGAAGATCGCTTATTTTTTCATTGGTTGGGGTAAGTAACTGAACTTATTTATAGTGAAAACCATTACGTAAAAACACAAATTACTAAATGGTTGTTTAAGTTCAACTTGAAAGAGTGCTTACCTAATTACGCGAGCGTGTATACATGAGTAGAAGGGCGGTTCGCAACGCTGATAAACGCACCGACGGCACTCTCAACTTGAGAAAAGACTTAGGACAAGTAACAATAAGGAAAAACCCAAACAAACAAAACAAAACAGAAACAAACAACAACAACAAAAACAAACAAAGAAGAAACAAAACGCCCACAAATGTATGATACGCATCCACACCCCCATATACCCCACACCCCCATACACCTACACACACCCCACACCACAACCACATACATTGATGAAAGTTGCATAGAATAAGAATACAGTTACATAAAAAATAATTAAAATTACTACTTGTTCCAATCATATAGGAGTTCCCGTCATTACAACGATAGTGTCTGTTGCTATTGGCCACAATTATTATGGATATCTCCAACAGTGAGTACACATTGTCATCATCATCATCATCATCATCATCATCATCATCATCGTCATCGTCATCGTCATCATCATCATCATCACCATCATCATCATCATCATCATCATCATCATCATCATCATCATCATCATCATCATCATCATTGTCATCATCAAAGTAAACATGATACCGGTATGTCTAAATAGTACTAACAAGAAAACATTGTTTCTTTCGGATTCTTTAGATGCTGGTTATCAAGAGAGCGAGGCTTTCTGTGGGCCTTTCTTGGTCCCGTCCTGTTTATAATAATGGTAAATGTCAACTTGTACATATGTAAATGCTGCATAATAAAACAAATCTTTACAGACAACCAACGAGATCACCCTGTTATATATCACGCTGCAACACTTGCAAGCACATAACACTTGCAACTGACACCATCGTAGAGCCTAGAGAAACATTAAAAGTCTCGGAAGCCTTCACCTGCACCACCACCAATGTCATCTATGCCATTCAATGTACCAAGTCCAACATCATGTACATCGGCGAAACCAAGCGACCTATGGCTGATCGTTTTACCGAACATATACGATCAATCCCCCTCAGACTTCCAGGTTTGCCAGTGGCTCAACATTTCTCCGGCAGTGGACACAACAACACAAACATCAAGATCTCAGGAATCTACCAGTCCAGAGCAGAAACTCATCTTCAAACTTGGCACCCTTCAACCTTTAGAGTGCACAAGTCTCCTACACCCTGGGAGGAAAAAAATCAGTGTTTCGAAAATATGAAAGTGGCACTGCACTTAATGTAATACATTAGAAAAGGCTTAAAACCCAACTTTTAGGCCCTGATTCATATTTATTCCTCATTTAGGCCTGGGAAATAGATTGTCTGTGAAAATGAGCAGAATCCGACCTTTTATGAAGATTTGGCTAAGCTTTCAAAATGTGTTACATTTAAGAAACACCAAAAATGCTGGACTCCGTATATAATTTCTACAATGTATGTCTTCATCTGACCTTCAACTTTCAGAAAAGGTAAGTTTTGAAGAACTGAGTCGCTCTGGAGTCAAGAAAATTACGTTTTCCCGGACCCTGTTTGTACAGAAAAGTCAATGGGGGCTATTTACTGGTGTGCACCCTAATGGACTTAATGTTAGCTCCAACAGTTTTATCCAGTGGACATGTAACACTTGCACGACGCCATATATAAAGTCTGCACAAAAAGTAACTCAGCTGTTATAAATACGCCTATAGCTTCAGAACTATTAATTGTTTTCACAATATTTCAACATAGAGAGAAGGATGATTTATTTACACACATTTTGATACCCCATTCGTCAAATGTCGTCCAACATTAACAACGCCGTAGTGCCTTTAAAGAAAAATACCCGAATTTAAAAGTTGCAGTCTACAGCGACCAATGGTTATTATGCCAGCACTGTAGCACGCAAAGCACGTCATTATCTTCGCGCTTTACTTTTAAATTCGGGTATCTTTGTTTAAAAAAAACTGCTGTATTGTTAATATTGAACAAAACTGGACAAATTGGGTATCAAAATGCGCGTAAATAAATTATCCTTCTTTTTATGTTAAAATATTGTGAAAACGATTATTAGTTCTGAAGCTATAGGCGTATTTATAACAGCTGAGTTACTTTTTGTGCAGACTTTTAGTTTGATCAGCTCGTAATAGGCGGGAAATGTTAGGCTTTTACAACTACGACGAAAAGTAGACCCACGTTAAGAGTGCTATAAGTTGACCTGTCTGGTCTATATTTTGTGTGTTAAAGAAAGTAGACAAAGTATAGGACTTGGATTTTTACTTCGTGATGGTTCTGGCGAGATGTCACAAGAAAATTCTCAAAATAATATATTTTGATATTAATCCGCAATGTTATAAAGCCCGCCGATTACGAGCTGATCAAAGTATAGTACCCGCGTACGCACATACTTATTTTTGTTTTCTTATACGCTTTGCTTGCTTACTTGCGTGTCGCCTATTACGCTTCTTACCTTTGCATTCGCTTGCGTTTTAATCATGTTTTACACGTTTCTATCATGTAGGCCTCTCAACACTGTCACCTGATGAAGGGTGAGGCCCGAAAATTCGTGTATTAAAGTTTACTGTTATATGATTTGTGTATGTTTGTTTTTTACATTAAATGTCGACGAGGTTTATATTTTAAATGCTACATGCTATACATTAAAAAATTGTAAATAGTTAACAATGAGTCAAGCAAAGTTAAGCTCTTATTGTATAATGTACGAAGTGTCGGTAATGAATTATAGATATAATCGAGACTAAAATATCATTGTTAACAAATCATTACAAAAAACCCTTTCAATTAATTCTGTGTAATTTCGTTCTGTCTTTTCTTAGATAAACCACGTGGTTCTTGTTACTGTCATCATCAAAACGGTTAAAGCTGCCACTGCAAATTCTGACCATGAGAATCTTGCCTTGGTCAAGTAAGCAGAATAAATAATCTTACAACTATTAGATAAAAAGTTTGGACCGCAAATTCCATTATCTGTTTATAGTTGACAAACATTACGTTACGGATTCCTAACACAATTGTTCATATTTTACCAACGTTTTGGCTTAAAAAAGAGTGATAATTTCCTTCAATCATACTATGGCAAAAAATGTTTCCAACATGATACCTGTCTCCAACTGGCAATAATTGACATCAACTTTCCTCAGGTGACGATCATCTTCTGAAAAGCTGAAGTGATCAAGGTCATCTGGTGTAATTACAGAAGGTGTAAATGACTTTTAGTGTGGGTCATAAAGTGCCCGTGGATGTATGAACAATTGGTAGCTGGTTATTTCTTCGAATTTCTTTGATTTTTTTTCAAATGACGTGCAAACCCGGGGTCTCAACTTTGGTTTGAGTGGGGATGTACGGCTGGGACTCTGAAAACTACCCGACTTTAAAACCAATTTTGACAAAAATAAACCCAAAATTGTACTATTTTCATTTTCATTTAGCCTAAAAAATATGAAAATTTAGCACTATTTTGAAACAATTCTTAAAAAAGAAACACCCTTTCTTAAACCAAATTAACATGAAATTAGAGGGCCTCGAATAAATCAAAATAGCTGAAAATGCACCACGAGTCAAACTAAAGGGTTGAAAATGCACCTCGAATCTGGCGCACATCCCGGTACCCTCATTTCCACAAATACCCCCCCCCTGCAAATTACTAATATTGAGTTACTATTTTAAAGTTATCATGGTTAGCAATTCACATCTACCGTGGAATTATACATTTACTTATGGTTTACATTTGATATGTATTTTTCAGAATTGGTTTGCGAGGGGTCGTTATGTTGCTCCCAATGCTTGGGATTGGTTGGATTGTAGGCTTGGCGGGAAATTACAACATATATTTGACCCACATGTTTGATATTCTCAGCAGTCTGCAGGTATAAAACTACAACTCAACAAACAAACGAAAAAAATCATCCCTAAATAAGCAAACACTCACGCAGATCTTTTTGACGACAAATTATGAGGACATATCATCAATGAGTCAAAAAAATAAATAAATACAATTAAAAATAAATAAATAAATAAAATGACCAACAAACAGACAACTAAATAACAAATAACCAGAGCAAGTAGTTACAATGATATGACTTGTAGATTACTGAAAATTGTTATTATAAGCTGATCTACGCTAAGTCCAAGAGGCCGCTGCAAATATTGTACATTAGGTGGCATTGTTGCTGAATATTAGAGATGATGATTATGCTACATTAAGAAATAAATAAATGGAATTATTTATTTTCATTACAAATAAACGTAAATAGATTTAAAGAATGGTCAAATACAAACCACCTGTGTCTCAGCAAAGCTATTAATGTATCGTGTTTGAATTATTTTATAGGGCGTCTACCTTGTAGTGGTGATATGTGTGATGAATTCAGAGGTAAATTGGTTTTATGATTCAGCTTTTTTATTATACAGACAAGCAAACAATCCAAGCACATTCATTAATCTAACCGACGATGGAGGAGACGAGATAATTACACGTTTGTCCATCGTTACGACAGCAAACTACCAAAACTACAGTGGCCTTGACTCGAACAGTCAAGTACCAGTCTATACCAAGCAGAAAAGCCAGTACAGCAAACTCAAAAGACTAAAAACAAACCATCTAAACACCCATTGATTTGATAAGAAGTAACTTGCTTCCAGTATATTGATAATATTAACGTTCTGTTTACTCAGGTGCGCAACAGCTTTTTACAGCACTGGAGACGTCAGCTAACGAACAAAATAATAGATGTACCTCGGGTAGGTCCAGAAACATTTATTTTTCCCTCTCGTCTAATTATTGTTCAATATAATGGTGCAACAAGAATTGTGTTCCTCACTGTTGGTGTTCTACATAAAGTAGTTAAGAACACTTTTGGTTGATTTTAAGATTGCCATCCAGATGGTTGCACGATGTGAAAATTATAATTGCCTACAATATGATTACAATGGTAAATCATATGAAGACAGCCAGATTATTTGACAATAGACTCATATTTTGTTAAGATTAATTTCGAATTTAATGTTATTATTCTGATATCTTTTCCAGACCATTGATACTGAAATGTCGCGAGCAAACACCAACGAAGGAGGAAAACACGATAATGACCCCGAAAAAGGATCGACCAGTCTTTCTGTAGTTTGCGCTAGTAACAGACTTGTCAACGTTACAGATGAAAATAATGACAATGCCCATGACGCCAATAACGTGACTAGTCATGACAATATTGCTGCTAATTCCACCAATAACGATGCCGAAGGCGCCATTGGGGCAACTAATACTGATGCTGATGACAACAATAGACCAACTGATAATGGCAAGAGCGATAGAGCCAATACCGATGCTGATGACGCCAATAGCGCGACTAATAATGACCCTAATGATAACGCCAAAACAGATGCTGATGACGCCAATAGCGTGACTAATAATGACACTAACGATAACGCCAAAACAGATGCTGATGACGTCAATAGCGTGACCAATAATGACACTAACGATAACGCCAATGCAGATGCTGATGACGCCAATAGCGTGACTAATAATGACTCTAACAAAAACGCCAAAACCGATGTTGATGCCGTCAATAGCGTGACTAATAATGACACTAACGATAACGCCAATACCGATGTTGATGACGTCATTAGCGTGTCTAATAATGACACTAACGATAACGCCTAAACCGATGCTGATGACGCCAATAGTGCGACTAATAATGACACTAACGATAACGCCTAAACCGATGCTGATGACGTCAATAGCGTGACTAATAATGACACTAACGGTAACGCCTAAACCGATGCTGATGACGTCAATAGCGCGACTAATAATGACACTAACGATAACGCCAACGCCGATGCTGATGACGTCAATAGCGCGACTAATAATTACACTAACGATAACGCCTAAACAGATGCTGATGACGTCAATAGCGCGACTAATAATGACACTATCGATAACGCCAAAACCGATGCTGATGACGTCAATAGCGTGACTAATAATGACACTAACGATAAAGCCTAAACCGATGCTGATGACGTCAATAGCGCGACTAATATTGACACTAATGATAACGCCAATGCCGATGCTGATGACGTCAATAGCGCGACTAATAATGACACTAATGATAACGCCAATAACGATGCTGATGACGTCAATAGCGCGACTAATAATGACACTAACGATAACGCCAAAACCGATGCTGATGACGTCAATAGCGCGACTAATATTGACACTAATGATAACGCCAATGCCGATGCTGATGACGTCAATAGCGCGACTAATAATGACACTAATGATAACGCCAATAACGATGCTGATGACGTCAATAGCGCGACTAATAATGACACTAATGATAACGCCAATGCCGATGCTGATGACGCCAATAGCGTGACTAATAATGACACTAATGATAACGCCAATACCGATGCTGATGACGTCAATAGCGCGACTAATAATGACACTAACGATAACGCCAATACCGATGCTGATGACGTCATTAGCGTGACTAATAATGACACTAATGATAACGCCAATACCGATAATGATTACGCTAATAGTGCGACAATCCCTCATTTCAAATCATTTGTTTTGGTTTCTCTTCTGTTCAGTAAACCAAAAATCAAGGGATTAAATAGTAGAGCAGATCTGGTAACACTATTATGCTGGGAGGACACAGTATAGGGTATATAACCATAAGTATACAATAGCCTATTGTGCTAACATAATTATTATCATGATTATCGGAAATCTATCCCCGCGGACGACAGTTGATGCTCTCTGTCAAAGGTGGCATATTACACCCCGCGTTCTAGGCCTAGAAATCATATAGACATGCGCGTATATTGAGAGGTGGGGTGGGGTGGGGCTTTGTTTGTTTGTATGAAACATAAACGATGCATTGTTATGCATAGTCGCGCTAAAAGTCGATCAATACATGTTGAGATCAGCACAATTCAGAGATACACCTTTTTGCTATGAAATTCATTTTCTTGGTCAAATACAAAGCAATATTGTTTTCTTCAGTAATGTCAGTTAAAAATATAGTGCATGGATATACATTTAAAGTGTAAAATTTTTGATTTTTACAGGCCTCAATTTCGTCCGCGAGCTTTTATTCGGAATTAATTTAGTTCGCTAAAGAAAGATATTTCCCACTTCTGTAAGGCACATCGTGTGGGTGTATAAGTTATAGTTTTGTCAGAATATCCGTTTTGATTTCACCTTTTTTCATTTGTGACTGTCAAAATGTCCAACCAGTACTTCATTTCTAATATAACCAGCAGAAATAATCGATATTTCTATTGTTGCTTGCAACATCATCCATCCATGGGTACATTCGCGAGTTGATTTTGACAACATTGGTAGTCGGAATTGAAAAAATGGTGCAATAAAAACCGAAATTCTGACAAAACTATGACATATAGCGTTATATGGTGTGCTTTAGAAAGTTGGAAAATATCTTTTGTTAGCGAATTATGTTATTTTGAAAAGCATAAACGTTGACCCCCAAAAAACTCAAGGGGCAAGTTGAAGCCTGTGAAAGTCGAAAATCTTACACCAAAAACCTAAATTTCTCACCTAAGTTTAACATCAGGGTTTGAAAAATATACAGTACCAAGCATTATAGTTTTTTTCTGACATTAATCGAAGAAAAAAAAATTATTGATTTTCATTTGTACTAATTTCAACAGCGAATTCGATCGTTTCAAGCGCCTAATTAGGTGACTGAGTGGGTCTTATTGAACAATCACAGTCGACTGACTAGCGTTCTGCGTGTTTTGTGGTATTCTAATCTTTATATCTTCAAAGTAAATCCTGAAATGAACTTTGGGATCTTCTACTGAATTTTTGTGTAAAGTAGAAAAATTCAAATCCTCTTGATCAGTTAGACTTCAATCAAGAATCCTATTGTTGAAGGGGACAATAAGCTAGTATAGCTATAGAATTTTTGCACGTCCCTCGTGTTGGTCTCGACAGTCAACCAGTAACAATGAGAGAACATTCCTAAACTAAAGCACATGACTTGGAGATGATTCGGAGTAATCGCCACTTGAGATGAGTTTGGTATTTGTTCCTCGATATATGTAAAAAGAGACACATGTCAGCTGACAAGGGCATCATTTTGATGGTTCACATAGTACACAACTGTATTTATGTATTATGCATAAGTAACAAAAATATTTTGAAAACAATTGACGTCATTGCCAAAGAATTCAGTGTAGTTGGTTAAAATAAAATCGAGCAAAATAAAATTGTTAAATAAGTGCACATAACTAGCAGAGGCTAAAATTGGTTTATTTGTTTTTATGCTGTATGTTTGATGATGGTCGTGATTGGAATGCTGTATTTTTGTAAATTTGAAGGACTACATGATACATACATCACATACATACATACATTAATTTCTTATAAGGCGCAATATCCAGTTTGATCAAGGCGCGTGATGAACACGGTTTCACCCTCCTCAAACTTGTACATGCAGGCCTAGCTAGTACGCAGAGAAAGTTTCTCAGGGAGTTCAGATGTCATCAAATACTGTGATTTTCGGATAGAGTTGCATTGCATCGTGGATTTTAGTATTATAGTATTTGTGACTCCTCGCCACAACTGAGCCCGGATGTCGCCAGTGCCACTATTGAGATATGCTCCATCGAACTTAACAATAAACAATAGGAAAGAAAGGATTTATTGACTGTTTTATTGATTTTTCACTACTTAAATGTCAAGTACTATAGACATGATATACATCATTTTAAAGCTAAATTCAAGCAGAATATTTTGGTTGAATATCTCAAAAATGATGATTGGCGACATCCGGGCTCAGTTGTGGCGAGGAGTCACATTTCTTTATTGTTTGGCTAAAATATAGCAAAGTAGCAAACTCGAGAAAAGAAGACTAAAAAATATGTTTTCATTTGCGTCGTCATTCGTTCTGCTATTCCATTTGGGACGGACCATTAGATATCAAAGGGGGCTGGGTAGTTTTTTGGAAAAAAAATGTCCCGCCATCTGAGCACCACCACAGATTAAACAATATACTTCACCTCGGATCAGAAAAAAAAAGATTTGGTGTCAAGGGTGAAAAAAAATTTGTCACAGTTAGTGAAGAAAAATTAATCTCATATTTGACTATTTTGGCTTTTAAATTTCAAAGTTTCTTTGCTTCGCGCGAATTTGTTCAATTTTTCATTTTAAATATTTTAGCTTCGAGCCTTCGAACTGATAAGTATTTTGTGTATTTTTGTTCGTGAAAAGTTATTCTGTGAGCGAAACACTTGATTTACTCTACAGATTTTCACCAAAGTTCCCCCCAATGTCAAAACGAAATCTATGCCACACTCCCGCCACGCGCGAAAAACTCACCTTGTGAACTCATTTTAACCTAAAAATAAAGATGTTTTTACAAAACGTAAAAATATGGGAATTGGGATAGCCGAAGTTATGCACGACATAAGGGTGGTGTAAGTGTGAATAGCTATTTGACTACTTTCCCAAAACCACTGAACTGGAAAACAGTGCAATGTTTTCCTCGATTTCCCCGATTGTGAAACACAGTCTCCCTCTCGTTTCAAGTTCTCAGGTTTAGTTTCTCTTTTGTACAGAAGCCAAAAATCAGAGGACTAAACACAGGAGCAGATCTGTTCTGCAATCATAACACCAAAAGCTTATTTATAGTTCATCGCTGAGCGATAGATTGGTTTATAGCCAAAGAGGTAGAGCGTTTTTTTGTAGCTTTGGGAAAAGCGACGCTACGTCATTGGGCAAATACCAAAGCTTTTTGCTCAGCAATGGAGTAATCATAAAACATGTCACAAAATAGGTAAAGGTTAATGTGATTCAATGGGCTTTTTGAACTGTTAGACAAAACACCTGAGATATTCTTTTGTTTTTTTCAAGCGGAACAATTTGAGACCACTTTGATCCAATGCTTTAGCAGCCATTTTTGGATGTCTAATTGGTGTTCCATCTTTTGTCTAGCTCTAACGGCAAATTGACTCGTCTATATCTAATAATTAAATTGGTAATTACATTGTGTTTTTAATGTTTGTCCAAATTACGCTTTAGACAAAAAAAATACATTATCTTTAGACCCAAAAAGTTGCAAAACCTCAATTACACTAAAAATGCCACTTATCCCAGCAAACACAAAACGTTTTCGACATCATTCGCAAAAGGCTATAAAAGGTTGTCAGAAAACGTTTAAATGTCGGGTTATATAAAGGGTACATTAATGGTATAAAACGTTTTCATTACATTAAATAACATTTGTTGGTAATTTACTGCACAGCAAACATAAATGTTTTACAGAAAACATTTAAATGTCGGGTTATATAAAGGGTATAAAAACGTTTTAATAACATTCCAAAAACATTTTTGAAAACTTGGTACAAATCATTCTAAACAGAATGTTATTTTGGGTTGAAAAAATATTTTGCAAATAATGTTTGCCCAAAATATTTACAATAACGTTTTTAAAATGTTTTCACGATCTTTATATAACCCGACATTTAAATGTTATTAAAACGTTTTGTAAAAAAAACATTTTAAGAACATTTCTGTGTTTGCTGGGTGCAAATGTTTTAACATAATGTTATTTAAGTGTTGACAAAATATTTTGACAAAAATATTTGCAAAAATAGTTTACAATGACATTTCGAAAACATTTTAAAAATATTGTTGTAGTGTGTTTTCATACAAAACGTTTCAAAACGATTTCATGACCTTTATATAACCTGATATTTTAATGTTATTAAAACGTTTTTACCTAAACCAAACCCAAAATATAACTTATTTAAAACGTTTTAAAAACGTTTTTGTGTTTGCTGGGTACCCAATTCTGGCACTGAGCATTGGAAAAAATATTACATAATGTTCAGTTTTTTGATTTGATCTATTCTAAACCTGTAATTAAAATTCCATTAACTTTTGAATAATTATAAACCACCACCTGCACAATAATTACTACGGAGAAAAGAGCCACATGCGTACACTATAATAATAAACATCTCAAAAAAGTAACTGACCCCCTTAAATAATGACCATTATTCAAAAACAGGTGATTGTATTACAAATCTGTAAAATGCGTTGCGTCACAGCGTACATTTAAATCAATGTAGCCCAAGATTTGAAAGTTGCAGTAAATTCTATTGATTTTGCATTCAGTGTAATGGAAGGAAATCTGTGTAATGATATCTGAGTGTAAATATTTGTATGTAAGTGCAACTTTCAAATCTGGACCTCACTACATTAAATAGACCGGTGCTTTATTATTTTCTGGGCTATCGTATCAAATGAGGTATCAAAATGCGCATTTTACAGATTTGCAATACAATAGCCCCTTTTTGAATAATGGCCATTATTTAAGGGGGGTTAGTTACTTTTTTGAGATGTTTATTATGTTGTCTATATAAATCCATTCCCCATCCATTAGCTTTGCTATTCTCTATTGGAACCACGTTGACATCATTTCGTGCGCTTTGCACAGAGGACCCAAATCATGGCAGCAATTGGTCTGTTTCTCTTGGCTTTGACTTCTTTGACTTCCGCAGCCGTTCCACAGTCTAAGGTAATTGTTTTGTTTTTGATTTACTTGTTTGTTTACTGTTGTAAGTTCTATGAATGGCCAAGTGGTCCAAAAACGCGTAAGATAAACGTGTAAGGTTGCACGTGTAAGATTGCATCTTACACGTGTAAGGTTGCATCTTATACGCGTAAGATTGCATCTTATACGTGTAAGAATGAAGCGGGATTTTTAAATTGACGAATCACAGAGTAAGAAATCACAAACAACCAATCATCTCACGCGACACAAACTTCAACCAATGATATGTAAAGACGTTTTGTGATTTGTAACACCCACGACTTCTATACGTGTAAGAAGTGATGGACGATACGTGATATTATTGGCGGCGTACCGAGGATAAGGAGAGCTCGTCACCAACATCGTAAAGGGGCATTTTCTTAATTTGTATGAGTGCTACAATGTCTTGTATTTTATGACGAATCTCTGTCAGGAATTGTTCCGACTGTTGGTCCGTCATGGTCACATCCTGATTTATCTCACTTTTTGGCTACTTTTTCAGTTATCTGTAGTCAATTAATACTCATATCAATTAAATTTTAAGAGGTGATGGTAAAACATGATGCAGTCATGTCTACAGTAGAATTCAACTCGACCTTTGCAGGACTTAAACCCCATTAAAAGCTATTAAACCAAGATAACACTCATTGAAAACAGCTCAACTGATTAAATCATATCTTCTCTGGTTAAATACACACAACATATGTGTCTGCTTTACACGTACAATGGAGCAATGAGCTGGGAGTATACTTACAGTTGGGTGAACGATTATAAAGCGAGCGCTAGAGAACAATTGTGTGTGGTCTTTGTTTACGAAATGAGACAATACGTGCTTATTGTTAACCAGCGTTCTTGAAAATGAGAAACATGGTGGTTTGCAGACTTAACACGGTTTGGAAATAATTTCTTCATATTTCTTGGTGTTATCTGTCGTTTACATATCCTTCCTAAAACACCAAAGTACGCATATTTCCAAACATCTAAATTAGCTAAAAATTTGGGACATGTTACAAAACTATATTGTCTAGAATTTTAGAAGAGTACTTTTAATATTGGCCGGTTATTTTTCACACAGCGACGTTAACTAGGCAATGTACTATTACCTATAACATTAACTAAAACACCAAAGTACGCATATTTCCAAACATCTAAATTAGCTAAAAATTTAGGACATGTTACAAAACTATATTTTCTAGAACTTTAGAAGAGTACTTTTAATATTGGCCGGTTATTTTTCACACAGCGACGTTAACTAGGCATATCCCCATACTTTTAACGTAGGCTATTTGTAGAGGTCACGCGTCAATGGGAAAGAGCACTGTGTATTGTGTATAGGAAAACGGACAGGTTACCCAACTGAAGCTATAATACCAGCTTTATTGCGATATCGCACATGAAAACAGACACATGTGCACAACCAGAGAAGATCCGATTTAATCAGTTGAGCTGTTTCAATGAGTGTTATCTTGGTTTAATAGCTTTTAATGGGGTTAAGTCCTGCAAAGGTCGAGATGAATTATACTGTAGACATGACTGCATCATGTACGCGTAAGATGATAGGTTGTTTGGGGTATAAATATGTGTTCTTTATATATGATTCGCCAATTTAAGCATCCCGCTAGATTCTAAGACGTATAAGATGCGATCTTACACGCATAAGATGCAATCTTACACGCATAAGATGCAATCTTACACGCATAAGATGCCATCTTACACGCATAAGATACCATCTTACACGTTTAAGATGCCATCTTACACGTGTAAGATGCCATCTTACACGTGTAAGGTTACACGTATAATCTTGCACGTTTTTTGGTCCACTTGGCCATTCATAAAGTTCAGGTCAAAATTGAAATCAAGTTGATCCCCCCAGCATGCCCAGTTAGCCACCAAATTTCTATGAGCAAGTACATTGTCGATAAATAGTATGAAGTGGCGGCATCAGGATTTTTTCGGGGGTGGGGTCAACAAATTGTGCACAAAATTGACGCAAAAAGATATAGGAAAGATATCATTTTGTGCAGGAGCAAACAGTATTTAGCACCGGGTTTGGAAATTTAATCCATCGGGCTCATAATTATTGCACATCCTCTAAATGTTATCAGTGTATATATGCTAATGTCATTTTGATACTATTGCAGCTGGCCTGTCTATAAATAATCGACATTTGTGGTTTTTTTTAATGTAAATCGCATTAGGATCTGTGACCCTCAATGCGCTATATATTGTTATTATTTTATTATTATTATTATTATTATTATTATTAGTGTTATTATTATAATTATAATTATTATTATTATTAATACTATTAGGCTAGCCGAGCTTTTTCATCATCTTCTTCTTCTTCTTCTTCTTCTTCTTCTTCTTCTTCTTCTTCTTCTTCTTCTTCTTCTTCTTCTTCTTCTTCTTCTTCTTCTTCTTCTTCTTCTTCTTCTTCTTCTTCTTCTTCTTCTTCTTCTTCTTCTTCTTCTTCTTCTTCTTCTTCTTCTTCTTCTTCTTCTTCTTCTTCTTCTTCTTTCTTCTTCTTCTTCTTCTTCTTCTTCTTCTTCTTCTTCTTCTTCTTCTTCTTCTTCTTCTTCCCCTTCTTCTTCTTCTTCTTTAAATTTGCAGGAGTTTGAGCGTGAATTATCAGGTATGTATACTAGTTAATGAATATAGTTAATAAAAAATATAGGCAGTATGAAGTAAGAATCAACAATAATTCCAAAAGTGTATGTATATTATCAAGCAATATTTTATCAGTCTAAAGCCGTTGAGGTTCGACAATGAACCTCATTGTAAGTACTGTTTTTTGAATTTTTTGTATGAATAACGCACGACATGTTATGATATAATACTAAAATTTCCCCTTCGTGAAACAATGTTTACGTGGTGTAGTGGTTAGCATTGGTACCTGCCACGCGAGAGGACTGGGTTCAATCCCCAGTACCGGCAGATACATTTTTTCCTTCACATTCATTTTGAATCCAACATTATTTATTTTCATGTGAATATGTATACATTGTACTGGGAAATATATTTCTCTCTGTAACGGGGCCAATAGAGCTAAAAATGCACCTTAGCTCGGGGAAAATAATTGCGTCCAACGTCCAGGCAGTGTTGCCGTCATATTGTCTGTTTTGTTTACGCGATTGGCTGTTGCCACATTGAATAATGTCGGCCACCATCGTCTGCTATATTATAACATTTGCTGAGGAGGACGCCCTCAATATTTTGAAAATACTGTTTTTATACGTTTTTTATGTACTTTAGTAAACTAACATACCTTGCAAAAAACAAGACACGAGGTGCTGTAGTTTTGTCAAAATCCGAGATTTCAAATTGACTGTCTTAATATAAGACGGTTTATTATTACGATGGAAATATTAGTCGAACGCGTACACGATGTGCATAACACAGTGCGTACATGGCGTGCGGGCAGTCGTGACATCAAAAAAACCGACATGACTCACGTTCAAATGAGTGGCTCGGCGCATTGACGACATATTCGCTGGTATTAAATAGCGATTGTTTTGTATTGCCTCGAAGTTTTGGCCCAAATTAAAAGTGGACATATCTAACATTTTATGCCAAAAAATACAATTCTATTTATTATGGAAATTTTACAATGTGGCTAACCACAATTCAACCACACCCTAGGCTGCAGAACATAACTTGTTGATCAAAAAGAAACCAATTTCATAATGGTAATATTTATGAATGAGATCCACGCCTATTAATAGTGAGACTAAATTTTCCTTATTCATTTTATAGAATTCTAATTTAGTACGCTAGTATACAAGAAATCAAACTTCGTTGTCTGTGTGAGGGTTATTAATTTATTTGATTGTTATTAATATTTAGTTTGCATGCACATGCAAACTAAGTGTACCAACAATCACATGCTTCCTTGTATTTTTAATTGTTATGTTTCTCCCGTGCACTCCCGGGTAACTCATTTAAAACAAACCATCATCATAATTATGCTAATTATGGTCAGCGGTTACTAACCCTAACACTTCCCCTTCCCCTAACCCTTCCCCTAACCCTAACCCTAACCCTAACCCTAACCCTCGTAACCCCTGACCCTAATTAGCATATGTTGACGTCCTGTCGATATGTCAGAAATGAGACATCATGACATCTACCCACTCCATGTGGTGTACAAGGGGGTTATGGAGATTCATTCAATCTATCGCGTCCAGGGTTTTAATTTGATTGCATGAAAAGAAGCGTATCCAAATATATTCAGCGTTTGCCAAAAAAAATGTGATTTTATCGTGGCTTATAATTTATTGCATGTCTATCATTATGTTTATATCAAAAACGAGCTTGCTGGTTTATTAAAGCATTGTTGTGTTGTTATTATAATGTTTATGTCACTACATTTTGCTTTAGGAACAAAAGCTATATCCTTATTTTCCCACTCCTAAAGTATCCAATGCGATTTATCTTATTTTTATTGTACGTGAATGATAGATATTACCAATGGTGATGGCGACGAAGTGACAAGACAGACACCTGGTACGATCAAGTCTTTCACCAAGGCTGAGCAAGATGCTATATTAAACAGACATAATGAGTTAAGGGGCCAGGTATCGCCACCAGCACAAGATATGGAGTACATGGTAAATTTTACTTTTCTTTGTTTAGTCCAACTTGTCTTGTTTCTATAGACGAATCCAACGAGCCAAGTCATGGTCGGGATTTGGTCGGACATCTTTGGGTAGCCGCTAGCACTAGCTCGAGATACTCTAGCTAAAATACAGGTTTACATTTACTATCTTACATTATCTTGCTGTATTTCAGCTAGAACTCCAAACGACAAGCTTCCGAGTTTTTTTGGAGAACAATACTGTTACGTAAGATGAAGAAGAAACCCGCCTCGGAGCCCGCCCTACTCATTATTTCATTGTACTTATTGCAATTTGCCTCCACACATTACGTAATCAACACAAAGCTTTTGTGAGAATTAGTGAGTGGATAAGAAATTGACAGCGGAGGATACGAAGGACAAGCCGATTGCTAGTTGTCAATCATGAATTGCCGCAACGTTTTAATATTTTACTGCATGGCATTCCGCAAGCACCAAGCATTATGCCGTATTTTTCCAAAGATCATCTCATCATATGAAGTAAGCTGAATGCGATCTATACTTTTGTAACATTCCGATCGCTTTTGATCACCTAGATCGGCGAATTTGCTTGAAAACACGTGAGTTCATGTTGTGTAAACATAATTAGCATAGACACAAATGAAATTACGATGCAATACAATGCAATTTGAATGCGCAGCAGATCTATAGAAATAAGGCTGCCCGGTTTTATGCAGAATTAGACCCCGTCTGGCTAGCACCAACCTGGTGTTTTGAGCGTCCAATTGTGCAAATAAAAGCCGCCCTAACACCTAGAGAAGATGCAAGGACGAGGAGGGTTAATAGAATAATAGCTAATAATATATATAATGGAGATAATTCCGCAGGTCATCCAGTCGCATCTATTCATACATAGTCCTTTTGTTCGCAAGTAGGGGCCTACATCAATGCATAGTAGATACCGCGTGTAGTTAATCCGATTATTATGTCACTTCAACAGCGAATAGACCACGTAGAAGCTGTGTGTTTTGTCGAAGGGAACTGTATTGTGTTGTTATTAATCATTCTTTTGTCTACCTGTGTTTTCGTGGAAGGTGTAAAACGGGTGATGGAATGCAGTTTAAAATTTCCGCCAAAGGCCGAATCATTTCACATTTTGGGTGCATTGTAGCCAACGGCTACCCAACTAAAGGCTGCTAGTCAGGTGTAGGAATGCGTGGATTTGGATTCCTCTATAAGCTGAGTTCACATAGGAGTATACTATGTGAACTCAGTCTGATCGAATGAGCGTATATCGTATAGCGAATACCGTATACAGTATACTTCTATGCAGCCTTATACGCTTGTTTACCCCGTACTCACGAATATCCCGTTTGCTGTAAGCTGCACATAATAATAGAGCCCTATACGCTGGCGAAGTTACGTATTAATCGGATTACCATAGCAATAGCTGAAAACAATTTTTGAATATACTGCGCTGCACTGGTACGTTCACGCGGTACCTCTGCATTGAACCATAACATGCTGATCACTCGCACCTGTAAGATTAGTATCTTTGAAAAGACTGGTATTGTATTCAATCTATGATTGCAGCCATACACAGGTGATGAGTGCAATCTGCTTGTAGTGCAGCGCGATATATTCAAAATTGTTTTCACCTATTGCTACGGTAGTTAATCTGATTTATTAAGTCACTTCGCCAGCGTATACAGAATGTGTCACCAAAAATTATAAACATTCGGAATTTCTTTCTCAGAAACTAATAGCTTGGTGTAAAATAAGTGATGTACAAGGAATATTTGTCAAAGGACATTAGGGATTCACACACATAGCATTATTGGATTTGCCGAAAAGGTGAATCTGTAACTGTTGACAAAGGAATATCAAAGGTCCATCCATTAAGATAATGGGTACCACATGACTCCATAATTAGCCCAGTGATTTCACATTTTCATTTGTTCTTGTTACAAATTATCTAGTATTGGGATGTCAACTTGGCTACTTTGGCAGATCAA